>NC_067151.1:58074984-58674984 GCF_903995435.1 Acomys russatus
GTTCAGTTTCATCCGCCCCCCCCCCCCCGCCCCCGTTTCTAGAATTAATCGGCCTACGTGAAAACTAGCTAATGACTATCAAACAGTTTCTGTGTGTCAGACACATCTCGTCTGCACTGCTGAACTGCTGATATTTGCTCGCAATAAATCCAGGCTCAAAAATGACATTCTGGGTGTGTGTGTGTGGGGGGGGGGGGCGGTATCAGAGAGGACAGAGGGAGAAAATCTTTTGGGGGAGCTGTGACTGCAATGTGTTGACTTACTGTTTAGTCACACCCAGCTGAGGTGTAGCCTTGCCTCCTCCGACTCTTCCCTCCCTCCTTGCCTCTCTTCCTCCCTCCCTCCCTCCCTCCCTCCCTCGTCTTCTTCATGTTGTCCCTTTCTCACTTGGCCTCCCTCTCTCTAGCTCCTATTCTGTCTCCTGTTTCCCTCCCTCCCTTCCTCTCTGTCTCCATCCTTTCTTCTTTTCTCTGAATATTCTATGACTTCTGTCTTAGTTAGGCTTTTATTGCTGTGAAGAGACACTATGACTTACCCTGGCAACTCTTTTTTTTTTTTTTTTTTTTTTTTTTTTTTTGATGGTTTAAAAAATTGGGTTTTAGTGTTTTTGCTAAACAATACTAAAATAATTTTTTTTTTCATTTTGAAGGCAGGGCTTGAATTATTTAATTTTGATCCATTTATTTAATTAAAAAAAAAAAGGAAGGGAAAAGGGATCATGACCAAAAATAAACATAAAAAAAAAAAAGAAAAATTAGCCCCACCCTACCCCCAAAGCTCTAGCCAGTCATATGAGCATCACCTCGTCCTGCTGAGAGCCGAAACTGGTACTTGTTGCCCCTGCACCTCCAGGGCAGTCTCATGGGGCAGAGTGCCGCCACCTGGACATCAGGCACTGAGTGGGCCGAGGTGATGCTCATGTGACTGACAACTCTTATAAAAGAAAACATTTCTTTGGTGCTGGCTTACGGTCCAGAGGTTTAGTCCTTCGTCATCATGACAGGAAGCATGGCAGCACACAGGCAGCCCTGGTGGTGCTGGAGAGGCAGCTGAGAGTTCTGCATCTGGATTGGCAGGCAGCGGGGACAGAGTGTCACGGTGGGCGTGGCCTGAGATTCTTAACAAAGCCCACCCTCTAGCGGCACACCTCCAGCAAGGCTAAACCTCCTCCAACTAGAGCACACCTCCTAATAGTGCTACTGTCTATGGCTAAGCACTCAAACACAAGAGTCCTCTGGGGGCCACATCTATTAAAAACACGGCACTTTCCTTCATTCGGATACAGCTCAGCTGTCAGTACCCAGACACTCTAAGGTGGCTTCAGTTCCAGCCATGTTCTGAAAGGACACGTTGGCTTTTTGGCGTTTGTCTCATCTGACTTAACACCTGCGTCTATATTTGGCTAGTATAACCCACCATGACAGAGTTTATTTCAAAAAAAGTTTTTTAACCTAAGTCAGCTGCTCTACGCTGAAGTTCATTTGAATTGACTATTGAGTGATAGGACAGACTAAATAATTTCACAACTTTTAGGGAGGTCCATTTGTCCATGAGTTAAAATACAAATTCAGGTTCTAGGAGAGGCACATACAGAGTCCCAGACATGCTTTTTTTTTTTTTTTTTTTTTCTTTTTTTCCCCCTACTGCCTGCATGGATCCTTGGCACGCAGTGGCCAACACATATGCACTTGTGAAGACCCCTGGTTTGTGTTGCTGCAGGTTGGTAACTAGTTATAGTCACTAGTTGTTGTAGTTATTTCTCCAAGTAGAGTCAGTTGCTAACCTTGTTGCCTCTCAGAGCTGCAGGCATCCCACTCCCTTTATAACTCTTGTTGACCCAGTGGGATCCTCCCCACGGGCTTTGTTTTCCTGGGGGTGGGGTGGGGTGGGGTGGGTATTACCAAGCAGCCTTCCCAAGCATCAGCTTTTAAGTAGAAGTAAAATACTGTCCCATATTTTGAAAGACATGCAAATTTAATTTCAGGAAATTACGTAGGACAGGCAGGTAACCTCTCAGGCATTTCAGACCTTTACTGCAGTTTGACTTATCTGGAGATTATTTTCATGCCTGTGGGGCACTCCCAGAATGGGAGTGATTTAGGCTAGGTCAGGGTGAGACTGGGATATGTCCACTCACATATTCCTACCCTTTGTCCTCCACTTAGAAAGCATGCTGGCTGAGACTTTTCAAAATCACCATAACAAAAGTACGGAGCAATGGTGCAGGCACTAGGATACCAGCTCAGACAGCAAATCTATGGGGAATTGGTACTTAGCTACTCCCCCAGCCTGCTGGAAGGAGTTGGATCCCTGACTGTCCAATCAGAAAACCATATGTAAATGAGCATAGTTAAGAATGTGGGCTGGCACCAACATGGTGAACCTACCTAAAAATCTTAGCATCTTTTTCCTTGTGTGTGTGTAACTCAGTTGTGTGGTTCTCGAGTGTGAGCTTTGTAGATGGCACTGTTGGTGGCAGTGTGAAAAGGTTGGACATGGCTGAATAGGTTAGTGTTGAGCAAAACGACTCACTCTGGAAAGAATATAGTTTATTCCTACCTCTCAATATGGACAAAACTGGATTCCAAGTGGATTAAAGAGCTTGTGTATGACAGAGAAAGACATGGGCCACATAGAAAGGGGTATGGTCTTTGTGGCTGTGGGTTTGGGAGCAATTTCCTATCTGAGACCCGAATAACAGAAACCTTTAAAGGAAAAATTACTGGCTACACACTCTCAAATTAGAGATTTCAGTTTGGACAAGTTAACCTACCTGACAGACGGCGCTGGAAAAGATGTTTGTAGGGCCTGAAATCAATAAAGATGGAAGGTTTCCTGGAACTCCCGCAGACGTTGGAGAGACAGGTAGGTGGGGAGCTCCCTAGGAAAACAGGGGCAAAGGGGTGAGGCAGTTTACGAAGGAACCCGACTGCTGATAAGCATATGAAGAGACACTCGTTTCACTGGTAATCAGAGAAATGCACATTTGCGTTACGGTTTGATCCACTTCAGAATCATCAGACTGGTACAAATGGAGGGCTGTATTATGCATCAAGTGCCAAAGAGAATGGAGAAAGGCGAGCACTTCAGCATCCCACTGGGGGCGGGAGGGGCGGGGGACGGACTCCAAGGACAGGTTTATAGGAGGGTGGGAGAGGTGCGTATCTGTAGAAGGGGTTCCTGTGCGATGAGCTGTGTTCCTGCAGGCAGAGGTGTTCCTGGCCAGGATCCCAGGCAAAGCCACGGGAGGGAAAGGTAGAGTCACTGGTGGCCATAATTATATTGAACATGACAGAAAGCATGGGAAAGTAAGAAAGACAATGACGGCGATTGTCAGTTAGACACGCACACACAAAGCACTGTCATATATTATCCAAGGCTAGTTGGACATCCGAACAAACAGAAGCAAGGGGGCAAGAGAAGGTGGGAGAGAGAGGTGGAGGTCAGGATGTAGATGAGAGACCATAACAGAATGCAAGAAGGGCTTGCTAGGCATCAGGCCATGTAGCATGAGAAAGCAGAATCCACTCAGCTCTGTGAATCTCTGGTCCGAAAGAAAAGAAAAGAAGGTAAAAATCAAATTGGAATTCGGGTGAACAGAAGGTACCCTTATATGGTAATAGCGCTGCAGTATTCTGTTTAAGGGCTGCATAATAAATCATTGATAAGTTTCAATTCTTCATAATTTGTAATGGAGTCCTTTCACCACCTTTCGCAGCTGCCAGCAGGACCCCAGGGTGGAGCCACAGGCAGAACCCAGGAGGCTGGCTCACTCCTTTGCCTGCCTCAGGCCCGCAGAACTGAATAGAGCCATGCAGATAGGGTGTTGGGAGCAACCTCAATATTCAAGGCACAATTGAGAGAATGACTTGGGAAAGGTCTGCAATTATTATTATTCTATAAAGACAGTCTGAATATCTCTTTATCCATATTTCATTGGCTCCATCTAATATTTAAACTCCCCCCCCGCCCCAATATTTGTAGAATGAAAAGCAGAAATCTAAATGGTTCTAACGTGATTTCCCCAGTTCCCACAGCCTGTACTGCTTGGTGTCAGTCTCTGAATTCATAACACAAATGAACAGAAGACAAAAAATCATTTGCAGATTCTGAAAGGAAGGATTTCAACACGGAGAGATGGTTAAAATGTGCTAATTTGGGAAGCTCAGAGGGGAGGCAGTCCTTAAAGCCAACAACCAAGGTCCTGGAAAGAGAAGCTTCCTGAGCTTCTCCCTCTCTCCCTCCCTCCTTCCCTCCCTCCCTCCCTCCCTCCCTCCCTCCACCCCACCTCATTCACACCAAACTCACTTGTCAATTTTCTCAGAGAAACTTGAATGGATTTTTCTAACCTGCCCCAACTCCAAATTGATCAGTTAATTAAGCCGATCTCTAGGAGGTTGTTGAGGAACCAGCTCGTTTCTCCTTTTATGTTCTATAGTCCCAAATAAACCCACATAAACTCTTCAGAGGCACACAGCTCAGGGAGAGGAGTACTCCTTACTAAATTCTTACCCCTCACACAAATGCATTTGTTTTCAGCATGAATTGGGATTTTGTGTATAAGACATACTCACTGTGAATGCAGTTTGCAGACTCTTGCTCCCAGGTCAGGATCGGGTGGTTTTTCTGTTGCTATTTACTTACTGTTTATTATTTTTCTTTTCTTTTCTTTTTTTTGAGACAGGGTTTCTCTGTGTAGCCTTGGCTGTCCTGGACTCCCTTTGTAGACCAGGCTGGCCTCCAACTCACAGAGATCCATCTGCCTCTGCCTCCCTAGTGCTGGGATTAAAGGTGTGAAATATACAATTATTGGGCTTTCCCAAAATTGCTGTGCATTTGCTTTGACAACTCAAATGGAACTGGCAGAGAATGTGTCAATAGCTGAAGGCAGTGTGAGTGGCTTGCTGCTGCAGGGTCAAATTGTAAAGTCACTCCTTGGATCTGCATGCAGTCGAGCATGTCTGATTATCCAGATCTGGTTGAGGAGGGAGTGAGGCCAATGCACTGGGCACTAGCTCTCTGTCTTCAAGGCTCTTCTGGCCACTTGAAGTGTATTACCTCATTTGTCCTTAAAATATCCCAATGAGAAAGAGGATGATTGTTGCAGAGAACACCACAAATGTAACCATCACCCCCACCTCCCTGCCCACTAGTCCCTACGGCCAGATGCAGAAACTGAGGCAGAAGGAACCCTGGGATCCCTAGAGAGTCTTCAGACCAAGGAAGGACTGTGATACAGTCTTTTAAAGAAATGCCTAAATAAGGGTTAACACCACACGCTTAGCCTCCCTGGGCGTGGACAGCTGGGAAGTGATACAGGCACTTAGGAGAGCAATGGACAAGGGGCCAAGCTAAAACTAGAGATAGGGTGTGGCTCTCAGATGTGGCCATTATGGGGTGCAGCTGGCTTTTCTGCTGACTCAGCGATCTGCTGGCGCGTACAATTCAGTTGGCTCCACCTCCTTATACACATACACAACACATACTGAACTGACCTCAATTGGTTTAATTCCTCACATTTTTACTAAGGCTGTTCCAGTTACTTCCTGAAGAATTCCTTTGATAATGACTAAGAAGGTCTGATTCAAAATTATCAACCTACATCTTATTCAAAAGTGTTGTGAAAGCCGCCTACCTCAGGAGTTGATAGAGTGCTTCCCTGGCATGTCCAAGGCCCTGGTTTCAATCTTAAATATCATAAACAACAAGAGGTGCTGTTGCTGCCACCTAAGAGTTTGTCTCCTTAACATCTTAAAAGAGGATAAGAATAAATACACGCAACTCATTTGCGCCTTCTTCCTTCACGTAACAGCCCCTGATATTCAAGAACTCACAGCTACCCAAATGTTCAAAGTGTAGGATGGTAGAGGTAGATACAGAAAGCAGAGGTTTGGGCAGAAATATGAAAGCACTTAAGGAATTTACAATCAAAATCCAAGACATCTTTTATAAGTCCTAAGTCATAGAAACCAGCAGAGACAATATTTAATGTCAATAAATATGTGGTAATGAATAGGCTTTAAAGACCATGAAGTGATGACAGGGTTAGGTATAGTAGGACTTTTGGTTTCTTTAAACAAACAAACAAACAAACAAACTTGGTTATGTTATATAAACAGGGTTTTAGTTTAATCCAAAGTGTGGGATATTGGGCTGCTTTAGTTTGTTGATAGCTGATAATTGCCTCGTGTCGGGGTATGGTCTGTGTGAGCTGGAGTTAGTGGAATTCTGAAGACTCTGGGAGAGTATAAATACCAGAGCCTAGAGAGACATTTTGGGGCCTTTAAGGAGATCGACAGAGGAGGAAGAAGGCTGCTTGTTCATCCTGTTGTATTTGCCATTTGTTGTTGCTAAACTGCTAGATATCCTGACAACTGAGATTGGTATTTTTCCAAAGAACCTCACGACACTAACCAGTTGGAACTGAGTCTAAAGAAGTCTATGCCCCAACCTATGACCCCACTAACCTTTCCTTCCTACCTAGGGCCTAGGGGTTGGAAGGGAGGTAGAGGCATTAAGGAATCCTAATCGAAATAGAGTTAAAAATGGTGTCTGCAACTAGGAATCCCTCTACAGAATACAGCGGGTCAAGACCTAGATCAAGGGGCCTCATTGTCCCATGTTCCAGCCCTTCCTCCTCTATCAGAATGAAAACGTTGCATCAGTCCTAAATATTTTAATGTCCTCATCTACAAGATGGAAATTAACAATACCATTAATAATAGATCCTACTGAAAAGTAGTATTGGAGGACTATAATACACGGTACATGGTATGTGCCTTGGAGATTGCTTGGCAAAGAAGCCAGCACTCAATAAGAGTTAATGGAGATTTAATAGTAATAATTTACTATTCACAAAAGAGTCTTCCGGAAAAGCAAAGTGGAAAGATCCTAGACTAGCCTCATGGCTTTTCTGGCTGTGGTCAGTTCGCTACTAAAAGCCTTGTAGCTGGTATACTGCTGTCCCCCAACACAAGAAGCAAGAGAAAAATCACAACTTCAGACTTCATATTTGTTTCAAAGGACTTAAGCCACAAGGAAGGCAACTACCAGGAAGGCTGAGGAGAATGCAGGGCCATTGTGTGCTCCTGGGAGGCGCCATCATTGTCAGGACAAAGCTCTTTAAAGGAAGCGAAATGAGAGACAGGGAGGGATTTTGCAAGGGTTTTTAAAGAAGCTGTGATGGACTTAATGAGCCCAGCATTTACAAAGACCTCTGCAGAAGATTGAGAAAAAGCATGAGAGCAGGAATGATTACAAGAGAAGTGTCAGGAAGATGAAAATCTAAAATAAGCTGAGGCAAGCAGAGAGAGAGAGAGAGAGAGAGAGAGAGAGAGAGAGAGAGAGAGAGAGAGAGAGAGAGAGAGAAGATAGAACAGAGGAGTCTTAGGCAAGATTAGGGGAGGGAGAGGCTAACCAGGGGTTGAGTGGTTGGTGAACGTTTCTTCATATGGAGAAGTCAGACCCTACCCCCCTATCCTCCACCCCCCCCCTCCCCCCGTGATAACTGCTTTTGTCTGTTTTCTCCAACAGGAATCATGGCAGACCAGCATTTAGAGGAATAAAGGGCATTGGTAAGTGACAACAGAACCAGGGAGTCTTTAAGGGGCATCATGGGTGAGCTCACAGTCGCGTGGAGAATGCAGCAGTAAATGAATTATGCACCCAGGCAACTTGCAAATGAGAGTCTGCAGTCATTACTGGTTGAAATTGGAAGAATCTCAGAGAATGGAAGACGAGCTGAAAGAGAGTGCTGGTGAGCGCATCTGCTTATTTTTAGAAAAGGAGAGGCAGTTGAGCTCAGGGATTTTGCTCTTAGAATCCCAGGCAGGGAAGCTGGCTGTCCACATGGGGTAGGAACTGGTCGTGGGAGGAGTTAACCAGTGAGCTCCCTGGACAACATGGCAGGCTGTAGGGCAAGCCATCATGGTGGGTCCCTTTCTCTTCCTTTTTTTCCTTTGATGTTATTAGGCCTAGGATCTCCAGAGATCAACTGAACTAGAAGTCTGGATTCCATGAAGTCTCTCATGCTGTTGCTGAGGGCAAGAATGAAAAAAGGGAGGGGGGGGGCGGCGTCTGTGAGAACGACTGTGCTTAAAGAGAATCGAGAAAGACCTCCTCCAACAGGAAGGACTTTCTAGTGATTTCTAGCTTTTCCTTGTCTAGCCCAAATATTTTTTAATCTTAGTGTTGTCCTTCATTATGCTATTTATTATAAGCCCTACTATGTGTCAGTATATATGTTTAAACAACTTTCTCATATGCATACTAGATGAAGTCTGAGGTTGGCCTCTTAGCTTCAGAATACCTGTGTCCCAAGCCACTGTTGCTTACTTACATCGATGGGCAGCAGACAGAGGGGAGATGGGGGGGGGGGGCGGGGCGGAGGAAAACACGTGTTGAGGTCAGCAGGATCCAACATGCTATTTCCAGAGGCATAACTGAAACAGGAAGCAATTTAACTGAGCAAACTGAAGATCCTGGAAGAAGGTTAACCACAGGACCCTAGGCCCGTACAGCAAAGAAAGAAGCGCAGGAGCTTGGGAGTTTCAGTAAACAAGAATTGGGTGGCTGAAAGCGCAGTCTGAGACAGTAACATCATGTGACATGCAAAAGCCAAAATAAAAGGAGACAGCTCAGTTCCTTAGCATTTAGTCAGTCTTAAGAGACTAGCTAGAGATTTGGAGTCATTAGCATAATTTGACGGCTTTAGCAGGAGGAGGCAGAATTCCTCACCCCCATTTTTTTGTCTGTCTTACTTTCAGGAACACAATAATACTCAATGGTGGGAGAAAAACACCAGGAGAGCATGCTGGGAATTGTGATTTCCTGGAGGCCCCTCTTTCACAGGAGAGTAGCCAGTGTTCTCAGAGAAAGCTGCCAGGCCCCACCATCCAGGAAACAAAAGCAGCGCCCTGCTTTCAGCTGGGCAGGGGCAACTTCAGAGGCCCCTGGAGTCCTCTTCCCACACTGGAAAGACTGAATCCACTTCCAGGATAAGTGCCTGCAGCAAGAATTACGCTTTGCACCTCAGCCCAGACTGCACACAAACACACCTAGGCTACCGAAACAAGCATTCCAGAAATGTCACTTGCCCTTGCTGGGTTTACGTGACTTTGATTTGGTCAACTCGGTTTTACTCTAGTCTGCTCTGTACAGTTCTAGTCTTTATCAAAGCTACTTATAAATGCTGGTCCAGATCATTCATGAAATGGGTTTCCTGGCTATTTAACGGGTTGTAACTCATAGTTTGAAACTCACTGGAGCTGGGACAGGCAGGTGGGAGCTGTGTCATGCTAGCCATTGCTACTGTAAATTTTCTACTGTTATGAACTGTAATGTGAACATCTGGTATAGAAGATGCCTGATATGTGACCCCTTTAGGGTAGCGGCCCACAGGTTGAGAGCCGCTGCTCTGGGTCCACAGAGACTCTGCAAGCAGACCAGAGATGGTACGGCGAGTACTCAAGTTTAGCTGAATGAAGGTATGGTGAGCACGCTGTAGAAGGAAGTCGACATAGAAATCTTTCTATTCCTGGATGCTCTGGATTTGTGTGTGTGTGTGTGTGTGTGTGTGTGTGTGTGTGTGTGTGTGTGTGTGTGTAACTGGCTGACGAAGAGTTCCTGCCCCTTTGTGCCAAATTACCAGAATTCTCTTGGAGGTGAAGCAGAGTTCCCCAGGGCCATTCAGATCACGCATCTGTATGAGGACCATCCTAGGAGCACATTGGAGGGTTTTTTTTTTTTTTTTTAATGTTTTCATTTGTGCATGCTACAAATCTTCATAGGCATATCCAGACCAAGCCAGGCCCTGGGCAATGCTTGGGACTTTAAGTCAATGAGCCCATACAGACTGAAGAAAAGGGTTTAGTGAGACAAAGAACCACTTAACATACAGGATTTGAACATCTGTCAGCTATGTCTTTAGAGCTGGGCATCTCTGCCTTCATGATGTTTACACAGCAAGGTGATATGTAATTAGTCAATCCAGATTATAGCAAGTATCAGACCCCAGGGAGAACAGCAGCCCAGCACAGGGACCAGGGCAGTGTCCCTGAGACAGTGACTTTACCACCGAAGGCTGGGGGGCGACGGAATGGGGAACAAGAGAGAATGTTCCAGAAAAAGAAGCAGTGAACTTCTGAGGGTTGAGAGAAGTCGACACAGGGAGAAGGCTCCACGCTCAGTGTCTTAGTCAGGGTTCCTAGTGCTGTGGAGTGACACCATAACTACAGCAACTCTCATAAAGGAAAACATTTAATTGGGGCGGGCTTACAGTTTCAGAGGTTTAGCCCATTATCCTCACAGTGAGAAGCATGGCGGCCTGCAGGCAGACATGGTGCTGGAGAGGTGGCTGGGAGTTCTACATCTGGATCTGAAGGCTACAGCAAGTGAGTGACACACTGGCCAGGCTTAGCTTCTGAGACCTCAAAGCCCACCCTCTAGTGACACACCTCCTCCACCAAAGCCACACCTCCTCCAACAAGGCCACACCTCCTCCATCAAAGCCACACCTCTTCCAACAAGGCCACACCTCCTCCAACAAGGCCTCACCTCCTCCAACAAGACCACACCTCTTCCATCAAAGCCACACCTCCTCCAACAAGGCCACACCTCCTCCATCAAAGCTACACCTCCTAAAAGTGCCCTTATGGACCTATGGGGTCATTTTTTTTTATAGACAGAGAAGAGCTGTGCGCAGAGCAGGCTGAGCATGACTTGGCGTGGCTGGAGAAAGGGGACAATGATGAGCTCATGTTTCCGTCTTGAGCTGCAGGCGACGGCGGTGGAAAGGGAGAGTTTTATCAACTAAATGAGGTGTTCTCTAGAGAAAGAGCAGGAGTGGGGAAGAAGAAAGTGAGTCTGGGACATCTTTGGTCGTGTGGCATCCTTAAAATGAAGCTTCTTTAAAATACCGCCGTTCTATCTGTCTGGGAAAGCACCCGCTTGTTCTGCAACCCCCGTGATACCCTCCCTAGACTTCTCTTGAGGCACCCGAGTCCTGCTCCTGTGAGTCTCTGCTCATACCCACAGACTCCCAAGGCAGCCTCAGAAAGCTTGATTATACTTCGCTTCATACGGAGGATGATGGTGATGGTGTCGTCCACCGAGAACTTTGTCCCAGCCGATACTGTGTGAGTCCCTTTGCACAGCCAGCCAGCCTCCTGTAATCCAACACCATCCCTTTAGTGAGAGAGTCCTATCCCAATCCTCCCTTCTCAGACAGAGCAAACTGAGACCAAGGCAGGTCACGTGACAAACCTAGTGAACGTAATGTTGCTGTTTTGGATATAGAGTTGCTTTTCAAGCCTGGGTGGTCTGATTATGGGGTCTGTGATTTTAAACACTGATTACATCTTTTTTTTTTTTTTTTAACTGGGTGGTGGATCCTCGGAGTTTGGGACCACTTAAAACTAATGCTGTCTTAAAATGTGTCTAGTGTCCAGTACAGCTAATATGCTGTAAGAGGCCCTCCCAGTGGATTGTTAGGAAGGACTGAGCATGTGGTGATATAGCTCAGACCTTAGCGAGAGCTTGTGGTTTCGTTTGTGACTCTGAGGGAGGGGTTGGCAACGTTTTTCTCTAAGGATACAGGTAGTAAGTATTTTAGGACTTGCAGCCTGTGGAGGAGGTTCTGTTGCTACGGGCTGCCCCTGTAGTGAAAAAGCTGACAGAGACAACATGAAGATGACAGGATGTGGCCGAATCTCCATAAAACTTCAATTATGGATGCTGAAATTTGAATCTTATATAGCTTCGTGTCACGAAATCTCAAAGTGTAAAACGATTTTTACATCTTAAAAATGTAAAAAAAAAAAAAAAGAAAAAAAAAGGTTTTTAAATTGAGAAATCAGTCTTAGGTTACTGACTATAAAGCAATGTTCTGATCCAATTCAGCCTCGGGGTCGCAGTTGGTCAGCCAATGGCTTTTAGGGACAACAGTTTGGAGCTGACAGCTGGAAATGCTCCTGGCTCTGCAGTGCAGGTTAGGCTAAGGGAGAGTCACCCATCAGTCCAGGGCTGCTTCTCTGATAAGAACTTTGCAGGCAGGGGCTCCGGCATTGTCTGTGAGGATCCAGGCAGGGGATAGGGCAGAAGGAAGCACCCCAGGGGACCTGGAAAAGCCTTTCCTCTACTTCACCTGACTCCATGCAGTGGCTCCCTGGGCTTAGGCTTTAGAGCAAAAACCACGAGAGCTGAACTGATTGGAGGGCAGGTCGTTCAGAATTAGTTGAAAAACCGTCTGAGTTATAAAATGGTTTATAAGAGACGATGGTTCATTGCATTCAAGGCCATCCGGCAATCAAACGGACACTTAACAAACGCCTGTCAATAATCCATTTGAATTGCACTTCGTATTTTTTTTTCAAAACGCTTTCCAGTACATTATCCCCATCGAGCGGCCCAGGCACCCTAGGAGGCAGACAAGCCCATCTTACAGGAGAGGTCACAGTGAACACCTTCACCAGAGGCAATGGCTCAGAACAGCCGCAGACTCTGCCCCGCGGCCGCCATGACTTGATACAGACGGTGACTTCCTGATGAATCTTGTCTATGAAGAATAAATATCCCTAACTCAAGCTTATTTTTTTAACCCCTGTGAATCTTCTGGAAACATGGCCATACACCCAGATTAGCGTGAAGAATTCATTACAGTGCACTAATGAAAAGGCCTGAGAATTCACTGAAAGTCCTTCCCAAGTTGCAAGGAGGAAAAAATGTATCTCAAAAAAAAATTTTTTTTAAATTCTGCTACTTTGTAATTGGGAGGAAGCAGAGCAGGGTTACTCTGATACCAGAGGAAGGTACCTCCAACTTCTGTGCTGAATTTTCCCTCTTGCGTAGCAGACAATGTGTGGCCTGGGGGACATGGCGTGCAGCCAGCTAGCCAGCCCTAGTGATCTGGGGGTGGGGGGATGAATCTGTTCTTCCTACCTCCCAGCTTTGGGGCTCTCATCAACATTTCTCTGCCAAATTGGGCTTTGGCATACCTAAGGATGCCTTGGCAAACTGTTAATTTCCCAAGAGCAACTTCCTGGTTCTTAATTAGGCCTTTTATTCCTAAATGTCTATATTTAACTGTGCTCCGTTAGCACTGACCTCTTTTGGACAGTGCCAAGAGCGTCAAGGAGGTGGCAGTTGAGTCTAGACAGGGCAATTGTTCAGATAACTAAGCTCCCCCCTACTCACTCTTACAGCGACACCCTAGGAGAAGACTGGCCAGCCACTGAGTGCAGGCCTTCCTGAGCTCATTAAATAACCACTCTATGCTCCCCTCCACTGTGCCTGGGGAGGCAGAGGGCAGCGTTAGCCAGTGGCATAATGTGAGCCAGCTGTAAGACTTCACCCCTGAGCTCAGAGGGACAGAGCATGGATTGGGGCCAGGGGACAGAAGGCTTTGAGAAAGGCTCTGAGCAAGTGCAAGGAAACTACAGGGGTATTCATCCCATCCTTGTAAAATTGAAAATAATCTAACTTTCTGTGGCGGTAGAAGTGGATCAATAGGCCCTGGTGCATTCACACAGCGGGACACAATTTAGCTGTGCGGACATGAGTGAGCGAGAGCCATGTTTGTCAACACAGAGAACTCAAAACCATTGTTGAGCCTCCAAAGCATGTCACACAGGGTCCTAAGGATGTGAACACAGTTACCAAATCATAAAGTGGCTTGATAATGATACTGTATCTTATTCCTGGGTAGCATGTGTGTGAGGGGGTACTTTTAAAATCATGATAATTAAAAGCTGTCCATCCTTTTTGTTGCTGTTGTTGTTGTTGTTGTTTTCTTTTAAAAAGAAAAGAAAGACAGATCAGTGATTAAACAAAGATAAAACCACAAACACGTCTTAAGAAAATAAAAGGTATGACATGTTACACACTGTCACCACAGGAGGGTAAGGAGTGAGTCCAAGGGAGAAGACCTGTTTGCTAATAACAATGACCTTTTGCCCATGGAAGCCGGAGACTTTTTTTCTCAGAGACTTCCACTCAGGAAAAAGAGGGTCCTTGGCCACACCATGTGAGGCGATGTCATGGTGAGCTGGTACAAAGCAGAGGTGGAGCCTATGAAATTAGAGAGAGGCGGTGTGGGCTGTGCTGGCTAGTTTAGAGGACATCTCACCTGAGAAAATGTCCCTGTCAGATCGATCTGTAGGCAATCCTGAGGGAGGGGGATGTGGCATGTTCTCAATTAATGATGCATGTGGGAGAGTCCAGCCCACTCTGGGCAGTGTCATCTGTTGGCAAATACTCCTGGGTTGTGTAAGAAAGCAGGTTGCACAAGCCACAGGGAGCAGGCCAGTGAGCAGCACCCCTCATGGCCTCTGCTTCAGTTTCTGCCTCCAGTTTTTTTTTTTTTTTTTTTTACCCTGTTTGAGTTCCTACCTTGGCTCCCTTAAATGATAAACTGATCCAGACATATAAGCCAAATAAACCTTTGCTCCTCAAGTTGCTTCTGGTGTAGTGTTTTATCCCAGCCAACAGAGAGCAAACTAGATCACAGGGAGAGACTAAGGCGCGCCTGAGAGTGCGAGTGTGGCCTTCTCAAAGAGGAATTGCTTTTAAATGTGTCAAAAAATATACGCCATTTTGTTGACTCTCAAGTTACATGCCGGAGTAGCTAAGACATTTTTGACCGTCCCTCTTTTTGATAAGTGAGATCATTGTGTGGTTCTGGGTTGCCTTGATGGGATTACAGCTGGATACAATAAAACCAGGGACCACCAGGGCTGCACAAGAGAGTTGGGGAATGACCTGTTACACTACGACATAAGTTGCTAGTGACAGTCCTGGAAAGTTAATAGGGCCATGCCTGGGAAAGGAGAGAGGCCTAAATCAAGTGTTAGCTGTGGTGGAATTCTCAGTCCTCAGCTGGCAAGAGGCTTCGGCTAGACTTACTATGAGAGGTCCTTTCCCCTCCTATGGTCTCATGATTTTCTATCTTTCTGTTTTGCCTAGTTTATTGTGTAATCTGTAATGCTTACTTTTTAATCTGCATGATCAACTCATAGGGTATTATCAATGATGTTATTGGCCAATATACTATTATTGACTGTCATCTTTAGTATGTCTAGATTATTTTATTAAAAAATGGAAGTAGTAGTGGAAGAATTTGGGCTTGGTATAGTTTCTTGAGGACGAGTTGAGAAATGGTAGGAGAGTCTTAGGAGGGGATCGCACAGTAATTAGGGTTGGAGGTGTCTTCTAGAGAGGACTGCGCAGTCATTAGGGGTTGGGGGGAGTCTAAGAAAGAGGACCGCACAGTCATTAGGGTTGGAGGTGTCTTCTAGAGAGGACTGCGCAGTCATTAGGGGTTGAGGGGAGTCTTAGGAGAGGACCGTGCAGTCATTAGGGTTGGGGGTGTCTTCTAGAGATGCCTTTGTATTGATGGCGGTGTTTTGGGGAGATGGTAAACTTTTAGAGGTGGGGCCTCATGGAAAAAAGTTAGGTTATTGGTGAAGTGTTTTTCCCCTTTGTATCTTTTTTTTTTTTTTTTTTTTTTTTTTTTTTTTTTTTTACTAGTCACAAGGATTGAATCTCACTCCACAACATGCTGCCTGACACTACTGTTCTTCATCACCATGAGCCCCCAAAGCAACGGGGCCTGACAATCATGGGCTGAAGTCTCTGAACCTTGTGACACCCTGCCTGTCACTCAAACTGCTTTTTTAAAGCCTACACCTTAAGTACATTGGTATAGTAATCTAGAGCCAACTGATACAGGGGCCTGCGACTTTTGTCCTCTGAAATGATGAGTGCAGCTTTGGGTCCAGGGACTCCAGGAAATCCTAGGTGGATGTGACAGCTCCTAAGTTCAATGGTACAGGTTTGAAATGCAGCTTGAACCTCTCTGCTGATGTCTTAAGCCACAACTCTGTCTCAGACACCAGTCTCTGGTCTTAGCAGCTGCCAGCTGCCTGGACGGGGACAATGTAGACTGTGAAAGGTGACACACTTGCTTCACGCTCCCTTGCTTTGAATAGGAAGCCCATCCGAAAAGGTCCTTCTCAGCAATGGCTTGTTCGCTGTTTGACCAAACCGCCAGGCACTACAGCCTAGCCAGGAAGACACACAAAATGAGCGAGCACAAACTATATTATTAGTAGCTATGTCGGATCCCACATCTAATATATAGACAACAAACAATATAGAAATTACAAAAGCATAATTGTTTTTCAAGCGACTATAATATTGTCATTAACAGCTGTCCTTGATATAATCATATATCATATATCAAGTGAAACTAAGATTTAACTTTTCAATTCTCTCATAGGTTACTATTTTACAATGTATTAATTGTAGTTGGGCTCCAACTGTGGCCCATACCTTGTGATCAGTTAAATATATAAATCTTTTATATATCTTAATGTACAGATTTCTCCTAATAGTTCTCTTTCTTTTTCTTATGGTTAATTTTAGAATCTATCATTGGTCCTTTGGACATTCTACAATGGGTTAAACTGCTCGCATTCCCTCGGTGTCATCCATCATGGTCCTTCGCCTTATTTCCCATAAATTCATCGTTTGCTATAGAGGCCTGGGTGATAGTGTATACATCCGGCCACACTTTCAATCACCCGGGATGGATGGGAGCTTCTGGGAGTTTAGATCAGGTTATCCTCTGGATGGGCCTGTGGAGGATTTTCTCAAATGTGTTAACTGCAGTGGAAAGAGGGGCTGGATCCTAGACTGAACAAAAGTGACAAAGGAGGCTGAGTGGTGGCCGGTGTTCTCTGTTGCCACCTCACTGTCCCTGCAGTGTGACTAGCTGCCTCCCCCCTCACTGTCCCTGCAGTGTGACTAGCTGCCTCCCCCCTCACTGTCCCTGCAGTGTGACTAGCTGCCTCCCCCCTCACTGTCCCTGCAGTGTGACTAGCTGCTCCCCCCTCACTGTCCCTGCAGTATGACTAGCTGCCTCCCCCCTCACTGTCCCTGCAGTGTGACTAGCTGCCTCCCCCTCACTGTCCCTGCAGTGTGACTAGCTGCCTCCCCCCTCACTGTCCCTGCAGTGTGACTAGCTGCCTCCCCCCTCACTGTCCCTGCAGTGTGACTAGCTGCCTTCCCCCTCACTGTCCCTGCAGTGTGACTAGCTGCCTCCCCCCTCACTGTCCCTGCAGTGTGACTAGCTGCCTTCCCCCTCACTGTCCCTGCAGTGTGACTAGCTGCCTTCCCCCTCACTGTCCCTGCAGTGTGACTAGCTGCCTTCCCAATCCGGCTGGCATGCTTTCTTTGCCTTGATGGAATGTATCCTGCAGCTGTAAGCAAAATAAATCTTTTCCTTCAGTTCACACACTATGTCCCACCTAGCTCTCTCTCACACACACATACAATTTGTTACAGGAAAAAAAAAAATCAACTAATATACCCAGCCAGCCATTTAAAGAAAAAAAAAAATCTTATTTGCACGATTTTCAGACCCACAGAAGGATTCCCTGTTTGCAAACAAACAAAACAAACAAAATCCACATGCCTCCCCTATTAGCTGAGGGAAACCTAAAATTGCACTGCTGGAATCATTTTGTTTGGATTCTCAATTAAGATGCAAATACTCCCAGGGAAGGAAGAACTTATCAGGCACCCATCGCTCAGTATGAAAGCTTTTAGAGGAGAAAAGCAGCCTCATCCTCACACATCACAAAGGCATGGCTGGCACTCTGAGAGCACCAGACTGACACATTGGGTTAGTGATGTTTTAGGACAGTGAACTTTTGGGGCGAACATCAAAGAACCAAGGAAGGTCTGATGAAAGAAATGCCCATTCCCTCCTCTTAGACATTGCTCCTCTGTCACCTAGTTTCAGAAGAAGGAGTCAGGAGGTTACAGGGACCGTGGCAAAGAGTCAGAAAGCGACCTTTAAGGTGCTGCATTTTAGGCCGCATGACCTTCACCTTATGAGTTCTGTGCAACATCTTATGACCAAAAGCAAATCGGGAGAGGAAAGGGTTAATTTGGCTTACACTCCCACATTGCAGTCCGTCATTAAAGGAAGTCACAGGAACTCAGACAGTGCAGGAACCTGGAGGCAGGAGCCTATGCAGGGGCCATGGAGGGATGCTGCTTACTAACTTGCTCCCCATGGCTTGCACAGCCTGCTTTCTTTCTTTTTTTTTTTTAATTAATTTATTCTTGTTACATCTCAATGGTTATCCCATCCCTTGTATCCTCCCATTCTTCCCTCTCTCCCATTTTCCCCTTATTTCCCTCCCCTTATTTCCTGAGGGGGACTTCCTCCCCCTGTATATGCTCATAGGGTATCAAGTCTCTTCTTGGTAACCTGCTATCCTTTCTCTGAATGCCACCAGATCTCCCCCTCCAGGGGACATGGTCAAATATGAGGCGTGAGAAAGTCATATCCCACTCTCCACTCAACTGTGGGGAATGTTCTGTCCATTGGCTAGATCTGGGTAGGGGTTTAAAGTTTACTGCCTGTATTGTCCTTGGTTGGTGCCTTAGTTTGAGCAGGACCCCTGGGCCCAAATCTGCCTATCATAATGTTCTACTTGTAGGTTTCTAGGATCCTCTGGATCCTTCTACTTTGCTATTCTCCCATGCTTCTCTCTCTAGAGTCCCAATAGGATGTCCTCCCCTCTGTCCCAGTTTCCTGGTAAGTGAAGGCTTTCGTGGGACATGCCCCTTGGGCTAGTATGCAGATATAAGAGAGGCCTACAGAACACCAAATAGAATTGACCAGAAAAGAAAATCTGCCCGTCACATAATAATCAAAACACAAAACATAAAGAACAAAGAAAAAATATTAAAAGCTGCAAAGGAAAAGGGCCAAATAACATTTAATGGCAAACCTATCAGAATTACACCCGACTTCTCAGCAGAGACCATAAAAGCCAGAAGGGCCTGGACAGAGATCCTGCTTTCTTATAGAACCCAGAACCACCAGCCCAGGGATGGCCCTGTCCACAGTGGGCTAGGCCCCACTCCCCTCACCAATCACTAATTAAGAAAATGCCCTACAGGCTTGCCTGCAGCCCAAACTTAAGGAGCTATTTTCTCAATCGAGAGGCTCCCTCCCTCCTCAGATGACTCCAGCTTGTGCCAAGCTGACATAAAGACTAGCCAGCACACCTTCTCAAGCCAAAGTTTCAGAAGTGGAGAAAAGCCAAGAAATCATGGGGGAAGAGGGCCGAGGTGACTGGTGGCTGTGTCACAGGGGACATCAACAGGGCACTGTGGGAAGAGCGGGCTTGCTGGAAAGCCCCTTAGCGATGGGCCTTTTAGTGCACGCTGACTTCAGGCCATTAATCCATTTAGTTACCTAAGCCGAGCACAAGCGAGTGCATTCATTCGGGGTGGCATGGCTGCGGAGCCACTCTTTTGATAACCCTAGAAGGAAATGTATTTATTTACAGGATTCTTAAAGGCAAAACCCAGAGGCTCAATCAGGCTGGACTCGGTCGTTACTGGTACTCGGCTAATAAGCAGCAGCGCCATTTCTCGGTCTAATTTTCGATCGTTCCACCGACAGCTGCCACGTCACACTCCTCCAGACAGGGGTGATGAGGGATGGCAGCCCATGTGGGTGCTTTCGAACTCTCACTGCAGCCGGGTCCTGGACACATTCTAGGCCTTTACCTTTACCAGGCAGTTGTGCCTTCTCTATGCCCTCAGGGTAGCAGGTCCTTTTTGCTTGGATTTTATTTTCTGGGAAAGATGGGAACATTATCTTTGGAAACTCAGCCTGCTGATTAGACGAAACAGATTCGATAACCGCTATTGAACTCCTTAGAATCAGCAATGCCTTTATTTAAAAAAACAAAACAAATCAAAACAACTTTATATATTTGCTTCACAGCGTGTTTTCCGCAGGACTAACAGAAGGAGGGGGAGGCGTCGTCTTCGCCAAGCATTTCACCATGCTAGCTCTATGGTTATTGATTCATCCCTTTCTGTGTTATTTGACCAGAGTCTTCCAGAGCTTTCCACAGCAGAGTCACCTGATTCTATTCCTTGTCCTTCTTCATCGCATATGCCTATGGATGCATATACACTTTCTCTCAGTTCTGTTTGCTTCTTCTTTGAGCTTGCAGAGCAAGGAGGGACTCCAGTCTCTCTTAGTGCCTCCTTGAATTCGGGGCCACTTTGAAGCCATTCTGTTTGAATATTTACCCAGCAAGGCTTCACGAGCCAGAGCGAATGAGAGGAGCATCATTTTCTTCCGCTGCCATCTTAGAGAACATGGTAGGGAAACTCTTTCTTTAAAATAAGGAATCGAGGGTCGGAAACTACCAAAGGTAACTGAGAAAGGAGGAGAAATAAACCAGCTGCTCCTACACACGCCTAGTTCACTCTTCCTGGCTCTTAACTCTGGGTTACTAAAGCCTCATTATTTGGAAAGCAAAAACAAACAAACAAGAGCATACTTTGTAGTCAATTTCAATATAGAAGACAATTTCTTTTTTCGTTCTTCCTTCCTTCCTTCGTTCCTTCCTTCCTTCCTTTCTTTTTTTTTTTTTCCCTCCGAGACAGTGTTTCCTCTGTGTAACAGCCCTGGTTATCCTGGTGTAGACCAGGCCGGCCTCGAACTCTCTGCCTGCCTTTGTCTTCCAAGGGCTGGGATTAAAGGCATGCACCACCATGACCGGCTAGAAGAAATTTCTAAGACAAAAAAAAAAAGAAAAGGGCGTGAAACCAGTTGCCCCATGGTCAGTCACGAGCTGTTTATGTCTGTCCATCTGCTCCAAGCGCCCTATGCTTCAGCCAATGCTTACCTTGAGTGATTTCATGCAGACTTAGAGCGTTAAGTCAAGCCAGGCACCAGTTCCCGCTTTAGCAGCCTAAGAGAAAGGTGAGGTGCAGTTACTACTACTTCTTACAACAAAACCTCTGAGGCATCCCTTAAGAAAAATTCAACAAAGGAGAAAAAGTTAGGTCTTAGAAAGAAGTCATTTGTCTTGAGCTGAATTCATTGGAGTATGATACAGATTGCTGCAGACATAAAACTGTCTGGAGTCTGGCTTCAGGGTTTAGAATGGTAAAATATTCATGAAGTATAATTTTGCATAATTTGTTTAGCTACCAAGTTATAATTTAGTTATTTGGTGCATGAATCCTTCAGAAGGTCTAAGGAAGAGAAAAACAGACTTTACCAAGCTAGCTCCAGCGTAGATGGAGATCCAGGTGGAAAGAAGGCATCTGGAGTGCCCTGGATGTTCACGACACAGAAACACATGGTGAAAAATATGTGAGCACACACCTATTTGCATACAATTAATTTACAATCTCAACTTAATTAATATTTTAATTAATTTATTATAACCACATTATTTCCACTTCCTATGGGCCCTTTGGCTGGGCATTTCATGTAGACTAGAGATCTAGTTTTGCCTGACATGTGAATTCATAGAAGCCCAAAAGGTCTTTGATTTCAGCAAGATGTATTTAGATTATAGAACTCCTTGACATAAGGTTTGTAAGGCAGCAAATGTGATCATTTTTCATTCAGAGCACAGGCACACCTCATCTGTGTCCAGTACCAGCCAAAGACTAACATTTGTCCTTGTCCCCAAGGGACATCTGGTCTAGTTGAAAATGGGCTAGAAGACAAGGCACCCTGATGTGTCACACAGGTAGAATAAGCTGGCATGGCCTAGGCCTCTAGCCAAGAAGCAGCCGAGTTATAAGTAGGAGAAACTGGGCTTCTATGCTACTGGCTGCTGCCCCGTGACACTCCTGACTTCTGTCTCTCTGCATCACTGTGACATAGGATGACCCACAGATCTTGTGGGTATCTATAGGTGGGACCCTTCCAACCCATTTTCCACATTGACACAATAGTTGTCTGAAAGTCATTGACTCTGAGGTTTACCTTCTTAAAACCATTGAAGGTTCCCAGTGCTCAGGGAGGCAGAGGCAGGCAAATTTCTGTGAGTTCGAGGCCAGTCTGGTCTACAAAAGCGAGTCCAGGACAGCCAAGGCTACATAGAGAAAGCCTGTCTCAGAAAGCCAAAACCAAACCAAACTGAACAATTGAAGATGCTGGCAGGGTTGGGGGTAGCTTAGCGCTACAGTTTGTGACCAGAAAGAAAAAGCAAAGCCCCATTGGCGTTACAGAAAGCAAGCCTTTATGTAGGCTCTCAAAGCACAGACATGGCTCCTGCTCTGTCCCCAGTACTGAGCTTCTCAGACCCTCATAGCTGGATTTCACTCCATGCAAAACATTTCTTGGGTCTCAGCTTCACCCACTCCAATAGTCCGCTAACTCCTGGGGACCAGGCCAGTGTCCCCCATGTGTCCCGTGCTGCTGTGGTACTTTCTTCCCCCACTTGCACCGGATGCAGAAGCTTTCTATTGTGACTGAATATCAAGACTCCACACTCAGTACTGCTCTGAACCAGATGAGTTTGAAATCCAGACCCATCATTTGTCTGTTCTCTGGCCTCAAGGAAAATTCATAACTGTCACTGTACCACTATTTTCTCACCTGTAACATGAGAATAATGACCTTGGGCCTCTGTGAGGGATGTATGAGATTATATGCGTAAAAGCATTTAGACTGAGGTGGAGCACATTCTCAGTGAACATAAGCTACCGTCAGGATGGCGCTCGCTTGTGAGTTCAGTCAGAACCATTACTTATCAGCTTCCCACATACAGGGCACACACACATACACTAGTTAACCCACACAGCAGAGCAGTGCTGTCATAATAACTGGTGAACATCATCCTGAAAATTTCTCCCCGATCCTGTCCAGATCACGTATCCCCAAAGTGTGGGGATCTGATGGAGTGCAGAGGCAAATGGAGTGTGCTGCCGCTGGTCCCAGAGCAGACAAGTTGCTCTCCACGGTGGCTTGTGAGGAGGAGCAGCCTATCCCAGCTGTGATCATGAACGTGGTGTATAGAGGATGTTAAGTAGATACTGTGTGAATGAGTCAAGGGAACTTTGTAAGCTTTCTTACAGGGATGGAGGGCTGGACAGAGAATGGGAGGAAGGGCTGGGCGTGTCATTGGCAGAGACAGAGAGAGGGCCAGGTACACCTGGGTCCAGGGAGAAGCACTGGCTTGAGGCTTGCACACCTCTAAGTGGTCAGAGTGGTCTAGCGTGTGCGATGATTGCCCACATGTCCAATAGCCCTTGGCTGGAGGGGACAGCTGGCCCAGTGAGCCATTGAATCCAGGGCTGTAAAAATAGAGACGAGGAAGAACAGGAAGGCAGTCTTGTTCATAAACACAAGAATCCTACATGTAAGCAAAATAGATTTGATTGCAAAATGACTACCATAAAACTGTAATTTTGTATGAATTTTAAAACCAACCTTTTACAGATTACAACAGTAATGCATATTCATTGCAGAGAATATGAGATATGCAGAAAAGCAGACAAAACATGAAAAGCTCCCCAGTCTCACCACCAGAATAACTACATTGATGTGGTTCTGCCTTTCTCTCTCTCCCCCCGCCTCTCTCTTTTCTTCTGTCTGTGCACGTGTTCACTGTGGAATGTGACTTTGTACATTGTTATCCCTCCCTTGTTGGAGCAACCCAGTCCAAGCTCCACCAAGACCTGGAGTCCCAGTCAGATTACTACAAGAGAGACCGGAGATAGGAGTTATATTTTGTTCAGTGCCTTTAATGCCTGGCAACGGGCGCCTCCCTGCCAGGGCTATCTGAGACCTGACTCTAAGCCAGAGGCTATTGGCTATCATCAGCCTCAGAACTATTTCTTGGCAGCTCCCAGCTGGCATCTTCCATGATCCCAGATGACATTGCTCCTACAACCGAGGTCTCCTGGGATTCTACTTGCTGTGGTTTTTTGAGTCCTAGCCTTTTGGTTACTGGGTTCAATGGTGTTGGTGGGGCTTGTAGGCTTGCCTCTAGATTTTGGAAATCAGAGCCTGAATATAGAGGGGGGTGTGTGTGTGTGTGTGTGTGTGTGTGTGTGTGTGTGTGTGTGTGTGCGCGTGTGTGTGTATGCCTGCTTACGTGTATATACACATAAGTGCACATGTGCATAGGTGGGCTCAGTTTTAATTTTTACATCTTGGCTGGTTTCTGGGGATAGGTGGGCATGGAAAGAACCCGCTCTCACCTCCATATTTTCACTGCAGAAGCTTTATAGGAAGGTGACCAGGTTCCTAAGCCCGGGACTATTTGCAGGGTGACATGATTTTAGGAACAAGGGGGCATTCCAGGTGACACAGCTGGGTCGTAAAGTTTGCTTCAGGCTCCCTTGATCTCTCTTGGCTGAAGTCATCATCCATCTAGAGCCTGGGCGAGGCCCAAGCCTGGAGTGAAAGCCACAGACTGAGTCAGACTGGAGAACTGAGAGGACAGGATGGGAGGGGGTGTTTAGGGGACAGAAGCACAAATTCACAATTCGCAAAGCCCTGGGTTCAATTCCCCAGCACTTCATAAGCCGAGTATGGTGGCAGGAGCCTGTAATTCCAGAATCAGGGAGGTTGGAGAAGGGGGCCATCCTTGGCTATATAGCAAGTGCAAGGGCAGCCTAGGCTACATGGGATCCTGTCCCCCAAGCAACTACAATATCCATTTTCTCATCCAAAGCAAGAATGGCACATGCAAATCTCTTGGCAGACGATCAGACAGCTCCCACTGGACATGCCCAGGGATGACAGCCTTGACCACTTTCTCATCACTTGGGAACTCAAGCATGATGGGAAACTTCCACATTAGCAGGAGTGCGTTTCCTAAGTGTGTCGCCCAGGTGCTCCACGGTAGCGGCCCACAGCAGTCCCATGCCAGTGCACAGCTGTAGTCATGCAAGGCCCTCCTTCTCTTCCTGCCTCCACCCTGACCCCTGCCTTTCCTTCGGTCCCCAAGCAGCTTTCTGTCCTCTGCTAGTGTCAGCATGGTAGAGGGAGGACTAAGTAAGACAGAGATAGGTTCCAGTAGCAGCCAATCTTATAAGGACCCCTGGGACTAAGCCTGCAACAGTAGATCCGGGAGTGGAGTGGTGGGACACAGGCTGGTGTGGGATGATGCCTGAGTTGAGACTCAGACTGGTCTCTCTGAGTCTTCTGCAGCCCTGTGGGCTTAGATAGTTGCTAAAAATCAGGAGTGGTTCTGTCTCTGCACCAGGCCTAGTAATCGGTTCTTTTTCTACCCAGTCATAATTATGAAACTTTAAGACTCCGGGAGACCTACAGCGGCAGACTTTCTGTCCCTTTATCTTCTAGCAAAACAAAATGATAACATTATTTAGATATTAGTGTATCTTTCTTGGCCTTCTATTTGTAGGTCCAAAAAAAAAAAAAAAAAAAAAAATCATCAACCAAGTCTCAGCAAAATTTAATCTGTCTTTTTCTTTTGGGAATGTAGACCCACAGATTTTGGTCACAGTGGGAACTGAGGCCTAAAGTGTGTGACGCCCACCTAACTTTTCATCCTTAAGGGCAAAATAATTGTCAGGTGTGGCATTCAATCAAAACCCATTACCTCAATTAAGGGGTTCCTGGCCAGGTCACTTTCACTTCTTGTGTAGCAACAGTAAGCAGAAGGTACACTGGCACTGTGACTTTTCACATCAGCTCCGTAAGACCTTATACGCACCGTTCACTACAGTAACACAGATTTAGCCTTTGAAAACAGCTGCATCCATGAGGCTTGCCCAAGACCAGGCCAGTCAATAACTCCATGGCTATAGATGTGGGGATGGGGAGGGGCTCTGGAGGCTCCACCCTTAGCCTAGAAGCTTTGGAAACTGATGGCTGCTGGAGGAGGAGGTGGAGTTAAGTTTCTTCATGGATATGGCTGCTCCCAAGTTACCCATGCCTATGCAGGTAGCACTGATGGCCTTAGTGGGGGAAAGGCGGAGGAAGGGGAGGGGGAGGGGGAGGTGATAATGACATTGACAGGAGGGTAGGAGAGGCATATATGCCTGGAGTCCAGAGGGAGTTGAGGGTATATATGGTCAAGACACATGATATACATGTACAAAACTGTCAAATAACAGTTTTAAAATATTAACTATAAAAAAGAAATAGATGTATAAAATTTTTTTGGTGTGACTTCTGGGCAGTTGTTGGAAGCTTCAGCCAGTAATTTCAATCGCCTTTCATAGTCCACTGAGAGATATAGTGCCGAGGACACTCACTTTGGCCTGCATAAAACATAACCTGGGTCCCCACCAAAACCTGACTGTGAGTGGGCCAGGTCAGAAGCCATCACCCCTGCAGAAAGAGAGACACTTCTCCCTAGGACAGAAAAGGAACACATGGATCAAGTATCTGGCAGGTTGATTTTAGTGAGGGTCGTGAGGAGGAAAGCTTAGGCCTTCAGCAGGAATGCAGAAGGTCTTGGCGGATTAAGAGGGCTGGAAGCAGAGGGGCAGGGATGAGGCCTGTTAGGTTTACAGATTAAATGATGGTAACAAACACACCCCTGAGTACACTGGCTTGCATAACATGGATTCCTTGTGTGGTGTGATTGCTTGTCTTACGACTGTCAAGAATACAACTGTCAAAACTTAGTGAAGGAAACATCTCAATCCTCTGCATTTTGGGGGTGTTAATTACTCCTTAAAACAGACAGTCATCCTTTCCTTCCCACATAATACCCCAAAGATGGCTGCATAGGTGATGGTCCTGCTTGCTAGCTCACAAACGCCATCTTGGATGCCTAGGAAAGAGAAGGTGCTGGATCCCAGGCCAAGAGGCTTGCCTGTGCAGGTGAAGGCCATCTTGGGTTTGACCGTTCTCTTGCATTCTGTTGGTACAGGCTGAGTCACAAAAGCTACAGAAATACACCGAGGAATACAAACTAGAACCCAAAGCCACGTCACCAGCTCAAACTCTGGAGGCGGGGTCTACTGGGGAAGTGAACTAAGGAAGAAGGATGCTGGGAAGAGAGCTGGGAAGTCTTCCTGCCTTGGTCCACGTGAGCCATGGAACTGCAGAGAAGACCTGCAGAGTCATTCGGCGGACAGGATGGGCCCAGTTGCACTGCTGTTTGTCCCTAGGGACGAAGACGAGGAGAGTCACAGGTTTGGAGAGGGGTGGGTCAGACCCAGTGAGATCATGGCAATGTTGGGGAAATTGGGAGAGACAGCTGGCATGCGGGTCGGGTGGAGGGCAGAGGTGGCCCAGGAAGCCTTTAGGAGCCTCCACTCTGGGAGATGTTTAATAATAGAGGAGGCAGCTGTTGATGCTCATTAGGGCATGGCTCTGCTTGCAAGGAGGGTGCTTAGCGAACACAAGGTGGAACAGTTTGAAGGTAAAACTGGGAAAGAGTTGGAGGCTGGGAATGGTAAGAAGCAATCCAAACACTCATGGTCCCAACAAACTGTGTCTGCAACTCCCTCCACCGGATGCTGACACCTGTAGTGTCTGCTGCAGGCTTCTCCCTGCCCCCCATTTTCGTAGAACCTCCACCCCCTCCCCCCACTTTTCCTTTCCTAAATCGAAACTGTGGGCCACACCCACTTTGTGACCTCTACCAACTTCTATCTTGCGTTATAAAATGTGGTCTCTGCAAAACAGCAGATGGAAAGATCTGGAAGGTATGTGTGGCTTCCAGGCACTAGAGGACGGAGGAGGAGTCCGTGATAGCTGAGAGACTGGGCCTCTAGCTGAATGGTAGGAGGGAAGGCTCTGGCTGTGGCTTCTGAGTCCTGAGTTGCCTGCGGGTTCCTGCTGAGAGCTTGTCAGGAAGAGCTCTGAACACAGTGGCAACGCAGCCTGTGTCACGGTCCCTTAGCTGCCTGGGTGACAGACACTTGTTATGATTCTACCCCTTGGTTTTGGAGATGGAACCCAAGGCCTTGCCCATGCTAGGCAAGCAGTCTTCCACTGAGACACATCACAAGCTTGATACTTGTTACTTTCATAAGCATGAGTTGCATAGTCATCCCTCAAAGGCAGGGGGCCCTTTATTAAGCACGCTCTCAAACGTCTCCCCTCCTCCCCGCCCATTGCACTGGAAAGTTCTTTCTGTAACTCAGGACAGTAGGCTGATGGTCACCTGGGGAAGGATGCAGGGCCTCCTTTGAGCCTTTTACACTTCTTTGAGACTTAGTTTTGTCATCAGACCATGGGAGTAGAGTTGAACTAGATATCTTGTAGATTCTCACTCAGGTCAAGCAGCTCAATCCCTAAATATCTCTCTCTCTCTCTCTCTCTCTCTCTCTCTCTCTCTCTCTCTCTCTCTCTCTCTCCCTCCCTCCCTCCCTCTCTCCTCTCTCTCCCCCCCCTCTCCTCTCTCTTCTCTCTCTCCCTCTCTCTCTCTCTGTCTCTCTCTGTGTCTCTGTCTCCCTCCCTCCCTCTCTCTCTCTCTCTCTCTCTCTGTCTCTCTCTCTTACACACCTATCTATCTATCTATCTATCTATCTATCTATCTATCTGAGATCTGAGTGTGCAATGTCTCTCTTTTGAGGCAGCAGCAGGTCTTAACTCTGGCTACTATAACACAATACAGTACTTACAATTTCTCCACACCAGAAGGTGGCACATCCAAGATAAAGGGGCCAGTAGATTGAGAGCCTGGTGACTGGTTCACAGAGGGTATCTATAGTTGAGTCCTTTTATAGTAAAAAGTATAAACAGCTTCCTTGGGCCCTCACCAGATGCTGAATCAGTAGATCTTAGATTTCCCAGCTTCTGAGCAAGACATTTCTATTTATAAATCACCCAGTGTAAGTTGTTCACTGAGATGTATGGGTGCCCATTGTTTTTGGGTTGAGTTCTTGCCCTTGGCCTCAGCAGATCTGACCAAACTACAATGGAGTCATCTGTGTTAGGTCAATTCAGTTAAATCAAACCAAAACTTTAAAACACAGGGGAATTTCCAGACCAGGCTTCCTCAGCTCAGCTCCAGGGACACAATGTTGCCTAGTCATGAATCACAAGAAACTTCAGTCTTCCCAACTCAATCTGCTGGAATTTCGTTCTTTGACAAGGTAGTTCATTTTGGCAGTAGGGACAAGCTGAGCCATCTCCGAGAGTTGATCTGTGACTCCTGCTTTTTCTCTGGCCTCAGCTCAGCCTGCAGTCTCCCTCTTCAAAATGCCCTTAGGTCCTAGCAAGTGGACCTTTCATAGCAGGCAACTTACTTTTGCATCCAGCAACAGAGCACCCGCTGCTACTTCTGTCTCTTCGCGTGGCCCTCTGCTTAGGTCAGACATACAGGAGAAAAGAAGTCGCCTTTAATTAACTCAGTGTCCATGGATTTGGAACCTTGATGACATCTGTCATAAATCAGAAAGAGAATTTTTGGTTCACAGGTCTGGACAACTCTCAAGGGTAGGCGATTCTATGAGTGTGTATCTCCGATAAAAGGGACTTTTGGGTCAGGGTTCTTGGGATTCCACCCAACTCACTTTTGAAGGCAAGGGTCATGACCTCAGTACCTGCATGGATCAAGAGACAGGAAGACCCAGAAAAGGTCCAGAAAATGAGCGATAGGGAGCACAGAGACTTACAGTGATCTGTGGTAGATATTTGGTCTCTGATAGGAACAGCCTCAACTGAGCACCCAAGGCAGTCAAGCTGGAGAGCTGCCAACACAACCTGGAAGTTCTGGTTTTCATATGAGGATAGCAGTTTCAATTTCCATAATTTAAAAAAAAAAAACGATGAGGATGTTTGGGACAGTGAATCTATGCAACATGGTGGTAGGTGTCATTTATTATATGTTTATCCAAACCATCTTATGTGCCAAGAGTGAATTTAATGGAAAATATGGACCTTAGGTGAGAACTATTGTCACTGTAGGTTGGAGCCGTGTACAGTACTAGAGGGAGGCTCTGCTATTGGGGGATGCTGTACACGTGTTGTGGCTGTGGTAATGGGGATGATCTTCAACTCACATTTTCTCTGAACCTAAAACTGCTCTATAAAAGTTAGTATTTTGACTTGTTTTATGTAAACAATTAAGCCTCCAGAATTATGGGTCAGAAATGGTCTGTTGACTACCAGTGTATGTGTTTAGACTTAGAGAAAGAAAAATCCAATTGAATGCAGTGGCAAACATGTCCTGGCCTGAGGGCCCCAGCTCCAAGGACAAAGAAACTTCATTAAGAGTGTGATTACAGGTGAGGCTGGAGAGATGGCTCAGGGATTAAGAGCACTGGCTGCTCTCCCAAAGGTCCTGAGTTCAATTCCCAGCAACCACATGGTTACTCACAGCCATCTATAATCAGACTTGGTGCCCTCTTTTCACTTACATGCAGGCAAAACACTGTGTATATATAATAAATAAACACATCTTTTTTGTTAAAAAAAAAAAAAAGAATGATTCCATTTTCCTACCAAATCTTGTGTGTGGTAACACACCTGAGGAGACAGAGTTTGGACGTACAAATCAAACAGCAGAGATGGGGTGAGGTTGAGTGAGGTAGGCAAGGTGGGAGGGGTGATACCCACTGAGATCACTAGGCTAAAATAGTGCTTACCCCTGAAAAGGGCCCTCAGCCCTCTAATGTCGTTCCGTGAGCAGAGAGGCACATCACCTCGCATTTGTAGGCAACACCTTCAATGGCTTGCTTGCTAGAAAATTGCTCCCCCAGTTACATATACTTCTGCAAAGGGTACACAGTCATAATGCACCACAAGGGCAGGGAAAATGTATTGCAGTTGGATACATTGAATAATGTACTGTTCCAACAATACCAGGAAGAGTGTTGTATTATTAAAACGCCACTGTCGTTTCAAAGAGTAACGCTAAAGTCACCACGAGCAGGCATTAAGATCTGAGAATAACAAATATTGAGTTTTTCTTCAAGCTATGGTAGAGCAAAAAAAAAAAAAAAAAAAAATCCTTCGATCTGTTTAAACTTTCAGAGAATAGACAGGCTTTTATAGGCAAGGATGACTGGAGTGAGAAAGAAATCGCTTTGGCTCTCATTCAATACCAGAATAGCAAAAACACGGGTGTTTAACATCTCTGTAAGCAAGCTACACAGGCTCAGTGGAGTGGGTTGCTGAGCAACTACCAAAGTAGTGGGATTAGAGCTAAGTGCCAGGCTGGGGTATTGGGGCTTTTAAATGCCCACCTCTGCTTGGAATAGGCAGGCATGGGGCTGAAATGACAGTGCTTTCAGTGCCCTTAATGATGCTCATTTGCTGGGGATATGATTGGTATCTGGCTGCTTTAAGAATTTCATAGGTTGAACTTGAGTACTTCACATTTTTTCCCACAATCCCCTTCTTCCTGGATCATTCTCACAGACTCCCTACTTGCGTCTGGTCCTTGGCCTTCTTTCCTTTCTTATAAACCACACTACCTGTATTATATATTGTCCTAATTATGGGTGTTAGCTAGCCAATCTGGTGCCTTCCTAGTCCACTAGCAAAAACTTGGCCTCCTGTAAGCTTCCTAGGTGTCCTAGCTAAGGCCATTTGATTGTTGGGCCCGGGGGGGGGGGTGGGGGTAGGGAGATAACTATGGACACTAGTTTGAGAAAAGAAAAAATAAATGGCAAAAACAATAGGTAACTGTATAGTCCTTGAGAGAGAGAGAGAGAGATGAACAGGTGGGTTTCATCTGTCCCTGGAACCAGAGTAGGACCACTCCCCCCAAAGAAGCTAAGACTCTTATTCTTCCACCAAAGGGTCTTATACATTGGCTGTCCTAGGGTGTTCCTGTTCAGTTGCAGGAAATGGACACGGTTTCTTCACCTGTGTGTTTGCTTTAGTCTTGTGTCTGCCACAGTAGAAAATGGCTGGCAAAGTAGTGCATAGCTGTTGAAGTGGGAACCGGGCACCCTAGCAACATTCCTGGAAACCCATCCGCAGCACATCCCAACCCAGGAGAGACTCTAGACCCAGTTCCAAGTTGCATTGAAGGAGGCTCAGCCGATTCCAATCTCAGCTAAAATCTTGAGCCACGGTTCTCATTCCTGCCAGTCTTCTATTCATTACACTTTTCACTCTTTCAACACCGTGACCCAAGAGGTGGGATGGGTGGAGACAGGGTTGTGAAAATTGAAGCCTCAAAGCCTTAGCATCTCATGGATGACATCAGCCATCTGCTGCAGAGATGCCTTGAAATAGACTACAGATAAGCTTAGGGAGTCTCCCAGGACTCACCACCAAAGACCTCATCTGAACACAGTTTAATCTAAGGTAAATAGTAATCATTGAAACAGCATCAGATTTATGTTAGAAATGAGTTTGTGCTCAACCTGGGGTGTTAAAATAAAAAAATGAGAAGCCTGTGTTAAGAGTCATCTCTGGTCCTGCCTGAATGGGTGGACATCTTGACCAGCTCCAGGGGTCCTCTGGCCCATTCGGTAGGTGCCACTCAGCAGGGCAGAGAATTGTTACAGCTCAGTGACACCAGCCATTAAAAATCTTCCTGTGCCCTGCTCTGTGACATTGCCTGGAGTCAGTAATTTGGCTTTTCAAAAAAAAAAAAAAATACTTTGTGCTTTAGAAAAAAAAAAAATCCTGTTCAGCAGCTGCCAGTGTCTCATGAGTTTGATTAGCTTGAACCAATCACCCAGAACCTCAATGAGGTCACAAAATTGAGCTCCTGGTCCCTAAGATCTGAAGACCTCAGTGACCTTGTCAAGATGCCAGCCAACCAGCTCCAGGATCCTCTGAATTACTCACAGGAAAGTAGTCATGGCCCAGGAGAAGCATGGAAAGTCCCCTGTAGTGAAGAAGAAGAGGCTCACTCATCTCAGAGGGCATTCTTTCTCCAAACCTATTAGCCAGTTTGACGAGGGAACCTTCACAGTCAGCTAAGCGAGGAGGAGGAGGAGGCCCTGACTCAACAGTAGAAGCCGTACTATGGCAGGCAGAATTCTCAGAGCTCTTTAGGTCCCAGGCAAGGGTGGCTATTTCCATCTGTAGCTATGGCAAGTGTTTCCTGAATGGGTGTTCCGTGAAGGAGATAGCAGAATTTTGCCGTCTCCTGATTAGACTGGGCATGATGCTTACTTGCCTTTCTTCTTTTTTTTCTATTCCTGTATTAGTCTTTTCAGGTGGCTATAACACAGTACCATAGACTGACTCACCTTAAACCACAAGAAGCCATATCCTCACAGTTCAAGAGTGTGGAAAGCCTATGATCAAGGTGCTGGTAGGTTTGGGGGATGCAGTTTCTTGTGAGGATTGCCCTGACATGCGGGTGGCTGCCTTCTCCCTGCACCCTCACAGAGGAAGCAAAGGATGGGGAGGGAATTAACTCTGTGATGTCTCTTCTCACAGAACACTAATTCCACCAGATAAGGCCTCTATAATCACGATCTAATTAACCCCCAAAGCCCCATCTCCTGGTGCTGTCAGTCTGGGACAGATAGACGTCTGATCCCCGGAAGTTTCTTTTTTTCTCCTTGTCAGTAGCTTTTCCTCAAGCACCCAAGTCTCTTACTGGGTCCTAGGAGTTGCTAAAAAGAACCCAGGGGCTGTGGGAGCTGCAAATGGAGGCCCCATCTTTTCTTAGAGACGTATCAGGACAGTTTATGGAAGCTTGTTGGTTGGAGCTGGTCCCCTTTGTCTCATGTCTATGTCTAAAATGAAGATAGGGGCTAGAGAGATGGCTCAGTGGTTATAGGCACACAATCATGAGGACCAGAGTTTGGAGCATCTGTTACAACAAGCCAGAAACACGTATAATTTCAGCTTTTAGAGATCTCACACCGTCTTCTGGCCTCTATGCATGCACAAGTATGTGTCTCGCCCAACACACAATTAAATAAAAATAAATCTTCAGTAAATAAATAAATTGTCGCTGGAGAGATGGCTCTGCAGATAAGAGCACTGTCTGCTTGCTCTTCCAGAGGTCCTGAGTTCAATTCCCAGCAACAACATGGTGCCTCACAACCATCTATACCGGAATCAGATGCCGTCTTCCAGCATGTAGGTGCATATGCAGATAGAGCTACTTATACATAAAATATATAAATAAAACCTTTTTTAAAAATTGAAGGCGTGAAAGCTGACAGCCACAGCTAAAGTTGAGAAGCCCCCAAAGTTATTTGGTTATGCAGAACTCTGGGGCTTGCTCCTTTTAAGCGGGGATGGGTCACTATAAGCATCACTTTGTATTTATTGTCAACAGATGGATAACAGGAAGTAGATTGTGTTAGTCAGTTCCCTGTTACTGTAGGTAGACAAACAGCCTGAGACAATCAACTTCTAAAGATAGAAGGTTGACTACAGCTCACACATTTAGAGATCATTCCTGTCAGAACCAATGTGAGGAGAGCCTTGTTGGAAATGCGTGGCGAGCAGAAAATAGTTTAGCTCATAGTCAGGAACTGAAAAAGTGTGGCAGTGGTGTCCCTCCACCTCTCTTCAGGAGCACACACCCAGTGATGAGAAAGCCTTCTACTAGGGCCCACCATCCTCCAATAGCACCAAGCTGGTGGCCAGGTCTTTAGCATTTGGACTTTGCAGATCCAAACTGCAGCAAGGATGCTGTTGTTTCTCTATCTGGCTTCAGACAACATCCCATTCAATGGGTCACTTAAGATTGAAAGCCACGGCCAAGAGCGTAGCTACAGATGTCACTGGGGTTTTAAGGCTGTCACATAAGGGAAGGGAAGTGCTCTGACATCCTTTTCCAGTGAGCATGCTTCTCTCCCGTTGGCCCTTGGGTCTCTTTTCTCTCCTCCTTTCTTGATTTACCATCCATTTCTTGTTCTTCATAGCGACACGACGGTCGTCAGGGATCCTCCAATGTCATTTTCCTTCGCATCCATCCTGGCCCACAGCCCAGCCAACTTTGTCAATTTTCTCTATCCCGAAGTGGTGTCAAGAGGTGACACTAGACTGGACAGTGATGAAATAGGAGTGGGAGGCAAGGCAGCACAAATACAGCTGAGAGGAGCTCCTTTCTACTCACAGGATGATTTTAGGAAAGACACTTAACCCTTCTGTTTTCTCCACAGTAGCATCTGCAAAGTCTCCAAGCCCCCAAAATAAACTCTAGCCATTACCACTGTTGTTGCATGTGATGGGGGAGCAAAATGCAGCAGTGGGCGCTCCATGGCCTGGCAGGCAGACTGCCTTCTTAGAGTTATTGGGTACCCAGACCAGAGCTCAGCTGCAGCAATGAGTTCATCATGCAACGTTAGTCTTAGAGAGAAGATGGGTAGAGTCGGAGCATAGGGATCTATTTCAGGAAGAAAAACAAGCTTAGCAGAAAGGATCCAACACAAACTAAAACTTATCAGAAATCCTATTCAAATATTAGGACGCCAGGACCCTAGGTCTTGGGCCATCAGAAGCCTGTCTCTTACATGGTCCCACTGGCAGTAAAGATGAATGTTAACCCTAGGACCCAGGACAGTGATTCCCCTCAGGGTCAGGGCTGATCATATGGAGCACGGATGTGGGGGAACTTGAGATGAACCCCAACCACATCAGTTCAGCATGAAAAGTGACATAGGACTTGCACCTTCCATGAGGGGCATACATAGCATGGAATTCCCTTGGCCGGAGCTTGAGCAAACATCCTTGGCCTCTGTCCCCCGAGAGGAAATCCTCTCTACAACCCAAATTGCTTGTTTATTAGTAATTGTGAATAATGTACAAATGAAGCCACCTGCTCCTGTTGAATTAATTTAGGTTATACTGGGGCTGGATGCAGCGGCTGATGGTTAGTTAACACAATCATGCAAATTAACACATGGCTGACTTCTAGGCAGATCCCCACTGTCCACAGCAGGGGCCCTAAGGGAAATCAGGCAGCAGACCTTAAGGAAACCAATCATCTTTGCCTTATCTGTCCTGACAGTTTCTTGCTGTTTTCTACTGGAGCCTTGGGGCTGGGGGTGGGGGGGTGTGGGAGGGGGGGTGTTGAAGAACATTCAGTATCTTTCTTTCATTTTCCTTGCCCAATGATGCGGGAAACAAAAAACAAAATTGTGGAAAGACCAACTTAATGACTGATGTCCAGCACCAGTGTCCCTCTTCTGAGCTGGTGATGTTGCTTGTGCATTGCTCCCTGGGACTCCTCTCTGAGTGACTGAAGGACTCATAATCAGCTGGGTTATTTAGAGCATTCAAGAAAGTACCTGCTCAGATTCCCTTGGTGAATGGCTTTTTCCAGTACGCAGGGGACATGGGCAAAGTAGGATGTCTTTTCTCAGATCCACAAGCACTCTAAGTCTTACCACAGCCAGGGCAGATGAGTGGCAGGAGCCTCAGCTGTGTGGGACACAACTTGAGCCCACATGCTAACATACATGTGCTCGAGGACAGGCATCTGATGGTGTCAGTTTTTCACTAAAGAGCTCTGTTGGGACAAGTAGATGCCAACGTGGCTGGGCATCCTTGTGTGATTGGTAGCACATCGATTCTGAGTGTGACCCGACGTCACCCCATGCCTGAAGAGCCAATTAAATAGAGTTAAAGATTGGTGACACAGGCTGTTTTACGAGTAGTCTTCAGTAGAGGTCTAGGACGTGGTAGGCCTTTGCTGTGTCATGAACATACATGTGCTTCTGTGATCGCTAGGTGTTAGGGTAGGCAAGCTCTGTGAACAACATGTTCTTCTGACCCAGGAAGGGATTGTTGGGGGTGGGGTGGGGGTGGAGTAGACTGCAGATGATACGAGGGACTTTCCTCTCCCCATCCTATTATGGGTTCAAGAGCACCAGGCCACCATACTGTCAGAAGAAATAGGGGGAACGATTAAGGTTGAAACTGCTGTCACAGACGAAAGCAGATGTTTAAGGATAGCTACATAGGTAATACGAATCCCCTCTCCTGGCTAAATAGTCATCTGTAAAATTACAAAGTAGCTCCTCATGGAGCTGTATTATGGTCATAGCATAGTCTTGTTTTAAAGTTTTCATCTTAGCTGGGCCTAGTGTCATAATGCCTATCATCTCAAGCTTCTTGGAAGGCTGAGACAGAAGGATCACACATTCAAAAGCAGTCTGAGCAACTTGGTGAGACCGTGCTTCAGAACTGAACATTGAACGGAGTGGGAACTGGTGCAGCGGGATGGCACAGCAAATAAAGGCACTGGCCGCCAAGCCTAGTGACCTGAGTCAACATCCCTGAACCCACACGGAGGAAGTCAAGGACCATGGACTGTGGGCATGTGCATGCAAACACATGTGTGTGCGTGTGTACACACACACACATAATACACTAAGTAAGTAAATGTAATTAACAAAAGAGGACTGGAGATGTAGTTCAGTGGAATACTGCTTACAAAGTATGCATATGACTCTAGGTTTGAGTGTCAGCAACACACGCATGGACATAGTCTCTCTCTCTCTCTCTCTCACACACACACACACACACACACACAAACACACACACACACACACACACACAGAGAGAGAGAGAGAGAGCTTGAACATTCTCTGGGTTTTCACATGTCACATCGCACATATAAGAGGCTGCACGTAGCATTAATTATTTTTTGCTAAACACCTTGAAGGGAGCCAACTATATATACAGCCGCTAAATTGGTGAATTATGTCTCTGTGTAGCTCTACTCAGCGTGTGCACAAAAACAAACAGATCTAATTTAAAGTTGACATCCCTCAACTGGTAATAGATGTCATAGCATAGTGTCCGTGGAGGCAGAACGACTTTTTAAACATTTTTTTTTTAAATGTTCTGTCCTTCCTCATGGGTAATTTGTCTGTCACTTTCTGACGTTCCTTTGCCCTACTGGCTCTGTGAGAAGCTTCAAAGCCTGAATTTCCCTGCAGGCTAAGGCATAGAACAATAATTCTGCATGAAAACAGCTGCGTTGTTATGCTTGAGGTAGGAATTGTGATGATGGGCAATGTAAACTAAACAACTCTCCCGCTGCATTTGAAGAGATCTTGACAGCTCGAGTCTCTTAGGTCTCTGTTTTGTTCCTTGAAGAATCCACACTGTGAAGACCTCGTACTATGAACATATTGGCTCCCTGGGAAACCGTCCCCATCTGGGGACTTACACAACGGAAATGTATCGCGTCCTGCTTCTGAAGGCTGGAAAGCCAAGATTATGGTGTCAGCAGGGCTGGATTCTTTGAGGGCTTCTCTCTTTGGCTTCTAGGGCATTCCAGTTGCTTCTCTAGTCACTTCTCGTGGTCATCCCTTGGTGTGTGTCCCTGTCCCCATCTCCTCTGATGGCCACGGTGATCCATTGGGGCTTATCTTTAATGACCCCGTTTTACTCGACTACTTCTTTAAAAACACATCTTCAAATACAGTCACATTCTGAAACTCTGGGAATTAGGACCTCAAATATCAGCTTTATATTTGGACCTGAAATGTCCCCCAAAGATTCTTGTACTTGGTACTTTTTAACACTGGTGAAAAATTTATTAGTTGAAATAGTGCGCTCTCTCTCTCTCTCTCTCTCTCTCTCTCTCAAAACCATGACCAGAAACCTTCTAAGTAAACCTTATGTGTGTATGGGGTGTGTGTGTGTGTGTGTGTGTGTGTGTGCATGAGGGAGAGATATGATGATGCTGATGCTGATGCTGAGATGATGCTGATGAGATGATGATGATGCTGAGATGATGATGATGATGCTGAGATGATGATGATGATGATGAGATGATGATGATGATGAGTGTGCCATATTGGAATCCTGGTCCTTAAGCATGCCAAGCACATGTCCTATATTGATTTATATTCCTAGTTCCCTTTTGCATTATAATTTGATTTATCTCAGGTATTTGTTACAGTTACCAAAAAGGTCATCTACAGATTGGAGAACATGATTCAGTCCAAAGCAGTGTGGTTTGCAGCGTGGTTTGCTCTTGGCCTAAGGTATCTGTTCAGCTGATGAAAACCTCCTCTGTAGTTTCCAAAATTATCAGCTTTATCCTGAATCTTATATTTTTTCATTCTCGCCTAATTTCCAAAGCCAGTTCTCAGTTTTCCCTGAGGGCTGGCTCTGGTGGGATGGAAGAGGGCAACTCTGACCTACGGACCATGCTCGTGACAGAGGAGCGAGAACATGGTTCACTGAATGAATGGTAAATAACTCCAACCTGAACCAAACTGTGTGATGGCTCCCGGGTCCTTAGACCGAGTTGACAAGCTGAATTGTCATGTGGCTGTGTCCGCCAGAACATTGTGTGGTGGTGAGACTGCTCTGTGTCTGTCTTGGGCAGTGGCTACTCACCTTGTACGCATAGCACACTCATGGGACTGAAGTTTTAACTTTAAGTCATTGCAGCATCAGTGGCTACACCTGGATAGATGCTGTTTTCCTGGACAGTATAGTCCTAGAGCAGGGATACACAGCCACAGCCCTGGCACGTGCGGATCCTGCACAGCCGGAGCATCATAGCAGCACCTCTCCTACGACACCCGCTCCACATCCTCCGCTCTGAGCTTGAAGTGGCCTTTGGAGAAAGAAGCTATCACAAAAGCTGGCTCTCGTATTCAGTCCCTGCCGCTAGCTTCAATTTGGGGTACCCATAAAGAGCTGGCTTGGTTTATTGCTTTGCATACAAAAGTCTCCAAGAGACCAGATGAGCCTAGCTAGGAATGTTCTTAGGCACAGTGGAGAAGTCCCTGGCTACGAAATGTATGTCTGTAGAAATATTAACCTGGAAGACTGGCTGAATGCAATTTTGAGCTGGCCATGCACCCCCTTTTCAGGAGCTTTTCCAAGAGTGCAAGCCAGAGAGCTCAGGGCTTGGGTTAAAAGACACAGTATCCACATTGCTTATTCATCTTTTAGCACTGGTAATGTCCCATTCTGTAAACTGTTAGGTTCTTTGGAGAATCAAGTCACTTTTGCTCAGTTCTTATCATGCCCCAGGCTCTGTGGAGCTCAGGTAAGCACCAATTTGGACTGCTACATTTTTTTTTTCTTCTTTCACAGAGGTAAGCAGGGTGGGAGTTACCCAAGACAATGAAGGTAGCCATTACCCTTCATCGGGATAAGTATATAATTTCCCCAGTGACCCTCTGAGTAATAACAAAAACTTATGTGAGGAGCACGTGGCATTATATTCCCCAGAGCTTAATATGGCTCTCAGTAAAATTGATTTTCTGAAATCTTGCAATATACCCCATCAAACTAAATGAAACCTGCACCGCTTTTATAAGAAGTGATTGGGTTTCGTGTGATAAATTAACCCTCCCCATCAGAGAGGTGCTGGGTAATAGGATGGTTCATTTCAGCCCCCATAGAGGCCATCCAGGATTTTAATTTTTCTACAGGACTTGATTTAATTCCCTCTGGGATTGGAAGGAGGTCTCACCCAACTGAGAGTCTCTGAGGGGCTTAGTTGGCATGGTCGAAAAGAACTTCTGTCTTTGTGGTAAGGGATATTGCTGACCTCCGAGGTCGGAGGACAGAGGTGATGCTTCCCTCCTCTCTGCAGTGCTGCCAGCTTTGTTAGGAGGTGTGTGGCACCTCCCCACCTGCTTTTTAAGCTTTATATATCATGTATATACCCATAACGCTTCTTGGGTGGCTGAAATCAGCTTTGTGACGCTAAGAGAAAATAACTGGCTATCTGAAACAGTGTCCCCTCCGTAAATAAGCATGGGAACTGTGCCTTAAGTGACTCTAGGGGGACATCTTCCTTTGGAAAGAAAAAGTAACTATGATTGGGCTTTGATTCAATCTATCCCTAGGAGACAGTTCCTAAGGCAATACAGCCTGAGAGAAACCACTCCAAGCAAATCCAAGGGGAAGACAGGGCACTCCTCTGTGGGCGTGACTAGAATCTATTAGACACAGGAACACAGCTTTCTATTACAAGATTGAAATCCAAGGGCGGTTGTGTATCATGGGCCCTCGAAATCCTTAACAGCCCTGTTTACCGGGCAGTACCGTACACGCAGGCAGCACACTGCTCAACATCCAGCTGCCCTCAGTGTGGTGGGTTTGGCAAGAGCAGACAGAACCTCTCACAGTAGAAATAGATGAGGCTCGGACTGGCCAAGGACCATGTCCTCTGTACCCAATCCAGCTCAGAGCATATTGAGGCCAGGTCTGTGTGCACTCATGCCATGAATGCCACTCAATCAAGTGTGTGAATGCTGGGGGACACCTTTATGGAGTTGCTTTTCTCCTTTACATGGGTTCCAGGGTTTGAACTTTACCCACTGGGCCATCTTGCAGGTCCCAATATTTTCTTCATGACAGCAATAGTCAAAAGATGGTGGCATGTGGTTGTTCTGGTTGGCTTCCTTTTTTATTCACCTGCATTCTTAGCGTACAACCTGGGTGCTAAGAACATGAAGTGCTCAGTAAAAGCTGGTTGAAAGAGAAGGAAGACAGAACTCACTGTCCATCCAAGAGGCAGATGGCTGCTCTGATCAGTTTAGGTGGAAAATCTTACAAGGGCACTAGAGACAGATTCCCTTTTGTATGACATCTGTCCTATGTGCTGAGTCAAGGTAACTTTCTATATGGTTTTGCATTAGCCTGTTGAAACCTGGGACATGGACCTTGCCCCTTGAACCCTGGCCAGTTTGGTATAGATCCTAGGTTCACCTGACCTCCATCTCTCCTTTCATCTTAACAGAGAAAATGAAGCTGGGGTAGGAGCTTAGTTTGTTACATTTTTGCTTCTTGCTAATGAGGACCTGATGACCTCCAATCCCCACCCGCGACCTCAAAAAAGGCAGTGTAGAAACACACACTTGTGACTGCAGTGCAGGAGAGGCAGCAATGAATGGATCTCCGGGGTTGCTGGCCACCTAGTCTACCCTACTTAGTGAGCTCCAGGCCAACGAGAGACCCTAACTCAAAAGAATAAAAGTGAATGACACCTGAAGAGTGACACTTGAGGTCAAACTTTAGCCCCCACCCTGCCCCAAGTGCACACATACGCACTCTGCCTGTATGTGCAGGGGTGTGCACACAACTCCTCACACTACAAAGTGGAGAAGATAGATATGGGGAGCTGTTGTGATCTTAGGAGGGGGCGTGTGTGTGTGTGTGTGTGTGTGTGTGTGTGTGTGTGAGAGAGAGAGAGAGAGAGAGAGAGAGAGACAGAGACACAGACAGAGACAGAGATACAGAGAGAGACAGAGAGAAAGACAGAGACAGAGAGACAGAGAGAGAGAATAAACTAAAACACAACACAACCCCTTTCTCTGTGGTTGCAAAGCAGAGCTCTAGTCCTTCCATAACATGCTAAATAATCATTTTTAATTAGTTCTTACTTCCTTCATATTGCAGCAAGTAATCCTGGTATCCAACCTTCATTTCTATAAATAAGGGTATTTAACAGAATTGCTGGGTATTTATATCCTCTCTACCTTCTGTTCTATCTCACAAGAGCACATTATTCCAGGAGATGCCTGTGCTCCCATGTTACTCCAGAAGGTGGAAAAAAACAAAATGAGGCAGGCCCTCCTAGCACACAGGGCTTCCTAGAGTCGAATGCCCACTTCCAAGACTCCACACGGTACAGATGTGGCCAGATGGGCTGTGCATTAGGTCCTTATGCCTTGCTGAGCTGATTTCAGAGACACACTCTGTGGGCTGTCACTGTGGCAGTGAGGTACTGACAAAAGTCCTCATGTGCCCGCTTCCCGGATCTGCTGTTGCATTTGTAGAATTAAGTCCTCCAGGGAAACTTATCAGGGAAGTAGTGACTGAATGCCTTGAGTTTCACAGGTCCTGTCCCTGATTTGCAAGTGTTCTCTTCTGGTTAAAACCGATGAGAAAGAACACTACTGGGAAAGCAACTCTTCTTGTAAGTTCGTCCCTGTTTAGGTTTTTGAAAGAGCCATAGGGTCTGTTTTTCTCCTGTGTCTAAAAATATTAGTGGGAGGGGAAAAGAAGAGAGCAAGGAGCAGCCTCAGTGTCAGTGTAGGAACCACTGTCCATGGTCCTGAACACAAAACATCAGGTCAGATGGGATGCTGGTGTCTCCCAGGAGCCTTTTCCCAGGAACAACATGCCCAGGGAGAAAGGACAGGGATGGCAGACAACGAGAGAGGTCTCAAGGGATACTGATGGAGGAAACGTTTTTCATTTCTAACGATATAAAGATTTTATTTGCCAAAAGATCACAGATTCTCTTTCTAAAGAGGTAATTTTAAAAGAAAAAAAAAATGTAGTTTCTGCTTTGCTGTTGAAGAAATATGGCTGTGATGTATACTTTACAGGACGGCTTATGTTATATAACTTGTACTAAGTTTATGTAGATTTGACAGGTGCAGATGGTTTTTCTTTGCTGGGGTGTATGTGAGGTTGTCATGGGCAATTGTGCCCTACCTCTTTCTTTCACTAGGCTCCATCAGCCCAAGTAGCAATGGCTGCATCTTCCTCTTATGTTGGTTGGTGTGACTTGCTGGAAATACAGTATTTACAGACCAGTGTCAATTCTTGGCCAATATTAAGGATGTCAGTTATTCTTTTGTCTTCTGAGATGCACACCCTCTGTTCCCTTCTGTCCCTGTAAAGCCTCCTCCTACGTTTCTAGAAGTATCTTTCATCTCACCACAATCTCTCGGCCTTGCAAATGGCTCCCCACGAAGGAGAGAAGACAAGAATAGCATCCAGAAATCTCATGCCACAGCTGACAACCTGAAGCATTTCTGAGAACAGTAGTTTTTTTTCCAAGTGGAAACCAAACAAGTCATTTGTAGTTCACACTGGCAGCCTGTCTCCACCTTGACTTTTCTATGCAAGGTGCTGTAAGCAGGCTGTTTACAACTCTTGTAGAATGAAAAGGCAAACCATCTCACTGCTATGTCTATTTCTGGTTTATTGAGAAAATTATTCTATTTAGCCATGAGTAAAACCTGTGAGGTTTTTTTCTTCTTATTTCTCTGCCTAGCTGGGGAAGTAGGCAACAGTAGACAATCATGTCCCATTTTGTTTCTGGTTAAATGAATTGTCAAAATAATAATTACCAGTCAAAATGTCTGGTTTTGGCACAGCCTGACACAAGAATTTCTCAGGGCAAAGTGTGAGCTTCCCTCTGGTTTTCTAACTCTTACTTGGCTTCCCAGCTTCCTGGACTGACCTCCACATGTGTTGAACACACACCCTTGGAAGTTGGTATTTGTATCTCTTTCAAATTTGCATGAGCTTTCTTAAGAGACAGTCATTGTTTCATACACAGTACCATTTTCATGACTTCACTGCTTGGTTAGTTTTCCAGAGGAACCATATTTACGGAACCAGGATCTGGTTGCTCATATCTGTTTCTGTTACCTCTCTCCACATGGCCTCCTAGGAGAGTCATCCACTCACTATGGCATTTATCAGGGTGCCACTGTGCGACATTCCTGTTGGCGGGGTGTGATAGCATGAATCTGTGGTGGGGCTTAAGAACATAGTTTTCCAGAAGTTTGAACCACCTTTATGTCTACACACACACACACACACACACACACACACACACACACACACACACACACACAGACCCTTAAACAAAACAGACAGAGGAGCCATTCCTAGATCATATCCTAGGTCTATTGCATCTGACTATCTGGCACCTGTCTTTGTAGGAAATCCTCTCAAATTACACTGAAGTTGGAAAACAACTTAGTTAGAGTTTAGGGATAATTGTCAAAGCTCATAACCATAGCCCCAAGGCTTTGGGCCCAATACCTGGATCTGATTAAAAGTGCTGGGATTTGCTTAACGTCACTAAGGCTGACACATGTGCTCTGGCCCTACCATTGGTTAAGCATGAGGCTCTGCTAAAGTGTAACTTGTCAGTCAGCAAAAGGAAGTCAGTGTGACCCACCCAGTGACATTGACAAAATGTATGGGTCACGCATCGGAATATTTGGTTATATCATTATCAAAGGCTCAACCTTGACCTTGGCGGTTTGTCAGAGCACCAGATAAATCTGTGAAGCAAAATGACTTGGGGGGGGGTTATGATTTTTAGTCTAGTTTTCTGCAGGACCCCAGGGTCCCTGGAGGAGGCCAGGAGAGCAGTTCAAGGCCTGCATGCCCACTTCAATCAAAGAGGCTCGGCCTGTATCTCTTCCTTCTCAAGCCTCACGAAAGGTTGCTTTAAAAAAAAAAAAAAAACCTAGGTCTGATGCTTAAAATGGAGAAAAAAAAACCAAAAAACAAAAAACAAAGGCAAACATTAGACTGGATGATCTGTAAGAATGCTCTTGGCGCTGTGATTTCAAGATCATCTTTCTTTAAGTGGCTTGCTGAGGAATACACATTTTTCTCCTTTTAAAAAACAGGCTTGTGTAAGACTACATCAACTCTTTTGTATGTCAGAGCCATCTTACAAAAATGCTAATTTAACATTTGCAGTTTAAAAATAAGTCAAGGATGGAGAAGTTCCCTTTGTCCCATAAGAGGCATATATAAACTTCAGAATGCTTTTTTATCAAACAGAAGTTTGGGTTTTCCCAGTCTGAGATGCTTTAGGAATAGCTAGTGGTAAGAGATGGATTCCAAACACTCTTTAGATTTTGTCTTGAAGCAAAGCAGCAGGGGTGGATGAGGTCCAGGGTGTCTGAAAAAGCTGAAAAGGATGCTGTTATTAGGGTCTGGAATCTATACAGTCTTAAATCTCCTGCCTGGGCTCTCTCCATACTAATGAGAGACAATTAAGAGTTCATTGCTCATTGAGAATTTCTCAGATGTTTTTCTATCTTTCCACACAGACTGGAGGTCAGGGCCAGTAGCAGAGGGAGAGGACTGTCCTAGTGGCCATCCACTCCCGAGTGAGTCAAGACAGCCAGGCAAAGTCAGTATACTCACCTGAGAACCATGACCCAGTAAACCCCATGGTAGGAAGTATTTTGAGATCCTGTGAGTTGCCATAGCAAAGTACCGCTGACCCCTTCCTTGGTTTAAAGAACAGAAGTTTATTTTCTTATCATTTGAAAGGCAGGCAGACCAAGTGCTCTTTTTTTAGGCCTCTCTCCTTGCACCACAGGCGGCTGTCTCTTCCCATGTCTTCAGGTAGTGCCTACGTGCCTGCACCTGCCTTGTCTCTGTCTCTCTGTCTGTTTGTCCTAATCACCTCTTCTTCTAAGGACAGAGATCAAATTAGATTAGGGTACAGCCCACTGACCTCATTTTAACTTAATTAAATACAGTCACACTCTGAGGTCCTGGGTATTAGGGCTTTCCCATGTGAGTTTGTGGGAGGGCACAATTTAGCTCATAATTGTGCTGATAAAGACTGGGGGATTTTGAGCTGGACTTAATAGCACTATTATTATCGTTAGGTTAACTACTACTTGGCACCTATTTCTCTCCTGATGATTAATTTCTAGTCAGGCCATCAGAAATGCCTCTTTTTAGTTTCATGCACAGAACTGGCCAGTTCTAGCCAGAGCTGGGGATTAAGAATGTCTCAGAGTGTCTGGGTTGTGGGAACACGTCTGGCACAGCCTTCTTGGGAACAGTTTTGTATATCTCCCATGTACTGATGGGCTTCAGTCACTTTGGTATGAGTTGTTTAATGGTAAGACCATTTAGATTTTGTCTTGATGTAGGAGACTTTTATTTTTTAAGCTATCAAATAAGCAGACATGGCTGTGCAGGAACAGGATTTTAACAGAGGGACAGCATGTCATATTTGGAGTCAAATGGGAAAGATAAAAATAGCTCAACAACAATGGGAATTATGGAAAGTTTCCATTGAGCATCTGCCGAAACCCTGTCAAGCCATAAAGGGAAGGGAATGTTCACCTAGAGGTGACCTTGCAAGTAGAGCGCTTCCTGGGACAGCAACTATCGGACTCCACAAATACGTGTGATTGGTTAATAGGAAGGAGAGGAGCTGAGCCTCGAACTGCCGCCCCAGACTTCTGCTTCTAATAGTTGAAGAAGTCTGAAGTTAAATCTTCTAGCATGGCAGTGACTTAACTCTGGAGCAGGAAAAACGGTACTTCCTGCCACTCAGGAAGGGATTCAGGACGAATGGGGCCTCAGAGTTCGTAACCAGTGTGGATGGCTTGCCTGTCCAGTCCCTAGGTGTCAGATGTATGTCTGCCCTGGTTACTAGCTTCCAACTCTACTATGGAGACTGTTCTCTTGGGTGTGCAGTAGCAAATGGGCTTGAGTGTTTTTTCCGGGTCTTTTTGCAACATGGGTTTGGAATACCGTGCCTCCCCAAACATCACTCTTGTGACACATGAAGACAATGAACTTTCTATGGAACACTGTAATGACCAGATATGTCCATCCGAAATCGGTCACGCTGTTGTGACGGACAGAGTTGAGTATGGGGACTTGGTTATAATAGACGTTTGAGCAGAGAAGGTGTGGGGTTCAGAAGTTAGTTAATGAAGGGCCTTACAGTTGCTACTTCCAGGCTGGGGAAAGAGAAGGGAAAATTAACGGGAGCCTGGGAAGGTGTTATAAGGATGCGTGGACAGTTTTCTAAGGAATCTTGCTGCCTGGGGACTGATGGGATCATCAGAGTTTGGACCAGGGGGTCCAGGCACTCTGGCATCCGCTCTTGGAGGTATATCATCTGGAAGGTAGCCAAAAGCTGAAAACTGGGACCCATGCCACTGTAGGGTGTGTCAGTAATCAGGAAGTGACAGGTCCTTTCTTCTTCTGCCTGGCTCCAGTCTCCTTTTGTTCCCTCACTGGAGGCCTCTAGAACAGGTCCTCTATAGAAAGAGAAACATACATGAGGCTCTCTAACACTGGCCTCTGACGGTAGAAGGTAGGCCTGAGGCTGACATGCCACGGATGACTAGTTGGCACTCAAGATTGTCAGCCCAAAGTGTCTTCTGACAATGTTAGGCCCAAGCCCATTGCCACTAGGGCACTGAGGGGTCCTGGGGGACATCACATCACCAGCTCACCTACAACCTGTCATGCACAGCTCTATCAGGAATTGCTGGTTTAGGGCAGTGAGGAGAAGATGAGCTGGTATCGTGGGGGGAGGCGATGGTATGGGAGAGATATGAGAGCTCTCAGATGCCAGGAGGTAAGAAGAGTGGCACAGGTTGGGGAGGGAGTACAAAGACCCCAGGCAGGGGCTCTGGAGACAGACTACTAGTGCTGAATGCCCATTCTATGCCTTTGAGCTACCCTGGACCTGGGGGCCAGCTACTTAACCTTCACGGTGCTACCTACTGTGGGGATTAAGTGAGATAATCCTGGTAAAGTGCTTAGCCGGTGATCTTTCAATACATGTTAGGCTCCATTCTTGGAAAATACGTGGAACTCACTCGCCCACCCCATCCTCCAGAGGTTTCTGCAAATACACCTGGCAGCTTACTTCTTCATCCTGGTGGGTCTGTGCTACCCAAAGTCTGCAATAGATGCATCTTGATCTTGACTGGTCAACTGGCTCCTTCCTCCTCCATTGCAAACCTGGAGTTGTGGGGCATCCTGGCCTGTTGTTTTGCCAATGTGAATTGTTTGGAAAGAGGGAACCTCAATTGAGAAAATGTGCCCATCAGATTAGTCTGTGGGCAAGCCCATGGGGCATCTTTTTGATTAATGATTAATGCAAGAGGACTTGGTCCATTGTGGGTAGGGCCAATTCTTGGCAGGTGGTTATGGGTGGTGTAAGAAAGAAGGCTGAGCAAGCCACGAGGAGCAAGCCAGTAAGCAGCATTCACTCATGGCCTCTGCAGCGTTCGTTCATGGCCTCTGCTTCAGTTCCTGCCTCCAGGTTTCCTCCTTGAGTTCTGGCACTGACTTCCACTGGATAATGGACTGTAAGATGAAATAAACCCTTTCCTCCCCAAGTTGCTTTTTGTCATGGAGTTTTTTTTCACAGCAATAGAAACCCTAACTGAGACAGGGGAGCTGTGCCATCTCTACTTCTGTTGGCCACTGCAATGGTCACTGACTTGTGGTCTAGGAGTGTTGTTTTCTCTGTCATTGGAATCCAAACAACCATGATGTTAGAGGGACTAGACTTAGCTGCTTATGCCTGGTAACTTTGGGTGCTCAACCAAACGTGGTATTTACAAGAGCGGCTTCATGGTACACTTGGGGGAGCACTAGTCTCAAAGGCCATGCATGATTTTCAAAGCACCTTAGGGCCAAACATGCCACTTCTGCCCACGAGCTTGTCCCATACTTTTGTATTGAGCCTGCTACTGTATCCATCCCTACTGTTGAACTTGGACCTCAGTCGTTAACTTCAACCTGATAGCCAGTGTTGCCATTTAAAAAATAAGTAGACGCGATTAAACAAAACAAAACACGTGTATTTATGTGTGCCTCCATGTAGGTATGTGCAGAGGCCAGAGGAGAGTGTTAGACACTTTGGAGCTGAATTTACAAACTAGCTACCCAACATGGGTGCTGAGAACTGAACTTAGGTCCTCTGTAAAAGTAATATGTGCTCTTAACTGATGAACCACCTTCCCAGCTTCTCATGTTACCTTTAAAATATTTAAGGGGAGGGGAGCAGAAATGTTATTGATGATATTTGAGAGAATAACCTTCCCCAACACCCCCTTCTTCTGGGGGTGTGGGATGGAAACGATGAGGGAGATACTCAGCGATGGGGGCTGAGTTGGGACAGAGCCCCTCAGCAGCTGAAGGCCTCTCTCTTTCTCTTGTGTCCTTGTTGGGGTGGGTGGTCCAGGGCTTCTTAAACCTTGGAGGCCATGTATGCCATGAGGTCCACCACCCTGTTCCTGAAACCATACTCATTGTCACACCAGGAAATGAGCTTTATAAAGTTGTCATTGAGAGCAATGCCTGTACAGCATCAAATAGTAGAATAGTGGCTGTCACTGTTAAAGTTGCAGGGAACAACCCAATCCTCAGTGTAGCCCAGAATGCCCTTTGGTGGCCAGTCTGATGCTTTACCACTTTTATGACATCATACTTGGCAGCTTTCTCCAGGTAGCTTGTCAGATCCGTGATGGACACATTGGGGGTAGGAACGCAGAAAGCCATGCCAGTGAGCTTCCCTTTCAGCTCTGGGATGACCTTGCCTATAGCCTTGGCAGCGCCAGTGGAGACAGGGATGATGTTCTGGGAAGCCCCATGGCCATCACACCATAATTTCCCAGAGGAGCCATCCACAGCCTCTGGTGGTAGTGATGGCATGAACTGTGGTCACGAGCCTTCCACAGTGCCAGATTTGTCATGGATGACCTTGGCCAAGGAGCTAAGCAGTGGGTGGTGCAGGAAGCATTGCTGACAATCTTGAATGGTTCACATACTTCACCAACAAGGGAACTCAACAGAATAGGCAGAAATGATGATCCTTTTGGACTCACCTTTCGAGTGAGCCCGGGCCTTCTTCAAGGTGGGGAAGATACCACAACATACTCGGCATCAGCATCATTCATGTTGGCAGGATCTCACTTCCGGAAGATGGAGATGGCCTTCCCATTGATGACAAGCTTTGATTGTGCTGTGGGTCTCGCCATGGATAGAATCAAACTAGAACATGTAGGCCATGTAGTGGAGGTCAGTGAAGGGATTCGCTGAAGAGTGGAAGGCAGCCCTGATAATCAGGAACCCCCAAAAGCCAAATCCATTCTCTCTGATCTTCCTGAGAATCTCTCTCTCTCTCTCTCTCTCTCTCCCTCCCTCTCTCTCTCTCTCTTTCTCTCTCTCTCTCTCTCTCTCTCTCTCTCTCTCTCTCTCTCTCTCTCTCTCTCTCTCTCTCTCTCTGTGTGTGTGTGTGTGTGTGTGTGTGTGTGCTGGTGCCATGGTGTGCAGGCAGAAGTCAGAGGACAACGTGTATGAGGCAGGTCTCTCCCTCTAACCTATGAGCCCTGAAGATTGAACCCAGGAAGGGAAGTTTGGCTTGGTGGCAAGTGCATTAATGAACATGTGGGAAAGGAGGTGCCTGTGTGGAGATGATGTTCGTTGTTTATTTGACACCTGGGGTCTCTCCAGTGTAATACATCACCCCAGTGGCAACTCCAGCACCCCACAATCAACCACCAACGGAAACAACATTGTCTTCATTCCAGGGCCCAGGAAGCTTTAGAGCTTGGGATGGTTAACAGTTCCCCTTGGAAAGGGTTTCCAAGAGTTTCTTGCAGGAAGCACCTGGGGAGCAATGGGTTAATTAATGAAGGTTTAAATTAGGATCTCTTAGTTTAGGTTCACGTCCCAGCTGTTGGATTGCTGGTGTTAATTGGTGAACCTACAGAAAAAGAGAGGATACAGCAGATTTTCGATGCTATGTAATTATCAACTGGCGTTTTTGAAGGAATGGTTTGTGGAAACTGGGGCGGGGGGGGGTTTCATTGTCCTTTTTTGTTTTTTGAAATAAAACACTTCTAGAAGCAAACAGCTATCAGTTCTCTGTGGCTTTTGGGGAAATTGTGCCTCTAGTTCCAGCAACTCTTACGTCAGCCTCTCACACAGGTGTGGCCTGGCTGACTGTGAAAAGAGCTGGGGCAGACGGGACTGAAGGAGGAAGCTTGACTCCTGGTGTCTCCGTGTTTAGCTGCAGTCCGCTTCATGCTACTACCTGGGCTACCCCCGCCTTTGCTGTTCTCACCGTGTTCTACTCCGCAGGTACAGGGCAAAGGAGGGGGGGGGGGTCTGCTGGCTTCCCACCTGCTCTGTCTCTGGTCATCTTCTACCTTCCCAGGTCAGTTTAGGTTAAATCAATAGATGAGGATGAGGTGGCGTTAGTGACGCGGACACTCGTTAGGATGGTCACAAGAAGGAATGGCTGGCTAATTAATGTCCATGGTCCTGACTCCCAGGCTAGCACTCCTCTCAGTGTCCTCTCAGAATCAATTTCTATGGACCTGGTTCCCCAAAGGCCACCCGAGGAAGTACATAGGACCCTCCAAGTCTCATGCAGACAGATCTGGGAGACACAGCTAGGATGTGAGTGGAGCCTGAAGGTGTTCATCTTTGAGGTGGGTTTGCTGGGTGTTTCCTGCTGCCGCTACCCCAAGCCTTACTGGGTCCAATGAACAAAGTTCACATGTCTCCCATTCTCCATGGCTTTCAAAGGGAAACCGGCCTCGAAACTAAGGGACATTTAAATAAATACACTGTTAAAATAAGCCCCACATCATGTCCAAAGCAATAATGAGGAGAGGGTGAGAATCTAAAGAGGTCAGCTTCCCTAGCCATGTGTCCATCTACTCCTTTGAGTGGGGTAAGGTAAGCTGTCACTCACTGACAGGACCCCATTCCCTGCACGAGGACCTGGTATCTCACCAGGCCCCGACACCTGACCCGTTGTTAACTTTGAAGGTTCCAGCCTCCTTCTGGGGCCTGTTTGGCAATAACTTCTCCCTCTTTGATCTGGGTCCACAGCAAACCATAGTTGCATCCTCTGGAGTGGAGAGTAAAGGGCCCGTTGCTCTGTATGCTGCCTTAGCTCCCAGCACACTCTTCCTGCAACCCAGCAATCTAGGGCCAGCCACTGCTCCCGTCCACTCTGAGGGCCTGATTCTTTGACTTCGTTTCTTGTTCCTCGCTCCTGTCTAACTCTGTTAAAAACTCTGCTTAAGCTCTCATGCAGGCTCAGGGCTTTGCTGACTTTTTGACAACATGGAAGAGAGAAAGAGTGTGTAGAAGCAGGCTGTTAGGGACTATTTAAAGAGCTCTGTATCATATTAACTAGCAAACATCACCTCTCTGCTTAAAACAAACACGTTATAACTTTAGGGCTCCGAATATAGCTCCGTGGTAGAGAACCTGCCTCAAGTGCACAAAGGTCCTGGGTTTGGGCCTCAACACTGTCAAAGAATAAAAATAACAAAATATAAGTTTAGGAAGGTACAAAGAGTAGAGACTCCACAGAAAACCAACATGAGCTATTCAAGTGATGTGTGTTTACAAATAATTATAATAACAGGTGCTTGTTAAGTGATGGGAATGTTTTGGGTGCTGAGGATTTATGGGTAGATACAGCAGGGTCTCTGTTTTCTTGGGGTTGATAATGTAGTGGGTGGGACAGACAATGAGTGTGACTAACGAGCAGGCCGGTTAGTATCCCGGAAGGAGAGTGCAAGGGGAATCAATGGAGCAGACAGACATAGTAGAGGCTGGGAGGGAGGGGCAGGGGCAGGAGGGGTAGGTTACAAGCTTAAAGAAGGATATCAAGAAAGACCTCTTGGAGATGAAGCTATCCAAAAGACTTCAAAGAGCTAAAGTAGTGATCTACTTAGAAATCTAGAACAGGTAAGAGTGCTCTGGGCAGATATGGCATCCTTTTGAAGGCCTTTAGGTCTTCAAGGAATAGCATAGAAGCCAATATTCCTGTAACTGGACATCCAAAGGTACAGAGGAGAGAAAAGGAAGGATCCCAGGTCATGGAAGGCACTATGGGCATTGTAGCATCTGAGGCTCTGAGAAAGATCAGGAGTCAAAGTTTGGTTCTGCACAGATAAGTGATGTGACCTGACGCATAGGTATACTTAAAGTTTATTATTATTATTATTATTATTATTATTATTATTATTATTATTATTATTATTATTATTATTATTATTACTGTGTGTGTGTGTGTGTGTGTGTGTGTGTGTGTGTGTGTGTGTGTGAGCATGCCATAGAACATGTATGAAAGTCAGAGGAAAGCTTTGTTAAATCAGTTTTCTCCACCTTTCCATGGGTTCTCGGGATTGAACTCAGGTGGACAGGCTTGAGCAGGCAAGTGACTTTACCCACAAAGCCATCTTGCTGCCTCTGATATATTTTGAAAGCGCTTTACCTTAATTTGTTGAGCACTTGGGATGATGCCAGGAATTCTGCTAAGTAGCACGCATACGCTGCCCCTTCAAGTCTATGCAGCAGCTTTCAGAGAGATTCCATTATCATATTTAGATCCTAAGGAGAGAGGAAATGGAGGCTCAGAGCAGCCAGGACACCACATGCCCTAGGATCGTTTACAAGCCCAGAAGCTGGTGTGGGGACCCAGTGTCTGACTGTAGGTCAGGTTCACAGCTCCTTTTGGGCTTTGTGGTGACTGTGCTGGCTGGCCTTGCTTCTGTTGTACCTTGTAGACTAGCCCCAATCTCAGTGGCCAGGCATTTTTACAGAGGCCCAGGCCGGCAGGAAATGCAGCCTCTGGTCCTTGTACAGTGAACACTGTATCCCTGGCTTCTCAGATTTTAAATCTTTTTTCACATGTGACATCCTACAGTTCAAAGCCCGTAAGCTCATAAGATCCAGCCCATAAAATCCATGCTCCAGGAAGGACAGTTGGATCTGATTCTTGGATACCGTTTAATGATACATCTTTTCAACCTCTGGCTGAAATGGGGTTAGGCCTCTGGTACATGCATGACTGTCTAGCCTCTACCTGAACAATACCAGGCCAGTACCCCAGGCCTTGTGCACAGAGTCACCCCAGACTCCAAAGAAAGAACAACACAACCTCAATCTCTTTGAGACCATAGGACTATAATACAACACTAGCACCCCAAAAAGGTGACAATCTAAAACTCAGCCTGTTTGGGCATGCTTTAACCCATCATCTAAGACATTTATGTGTATCTGAGAAATGTGGGTGTAGGTAGAGTGGGATATTTAATACAAAGGGTTAGGACAAAAATTGAGAGTTCTGTTGGGGGAGAGATGTCTAGAAAGCTGTTTAAAGGCTGGCAAAACCTCCCAAGTATGTGTATATGGGAGTGGGGACTTAGTTTGGGGCCTCCTATGCTGCAATGTCCCATGGTTGGACCTTTCCAGCAGCCATGGGAGTCAAGTCTCTAAATTCAGCTGTTCTTTAAAGAGTTCAGGTACCTCACTAGAAGAAGGTACAGTTTGAAGGAAACAGTAGAAACCCCAATTTATGTCCTTTCATGGCTACCTCGGGAAGGTGGATTTCTGCCATGGATGAGGCAGAGTGGCCCTCTGGAGACATGAAGGTAGAGGGCAGGGCTCTCCTGCTGGCTTTCTGTCAGCTACACACCCAGGCATGGCCTAAGTCCCCACTGTGAGCTCGGGAGGGACAGCCAGTGTTTCTGCAGAAGTTTGCGTGGACCCTGATCTTTTCCTCAGCATAGGAGGCTGGGCCAGGTGTACACTCTCACCCTGGGAGGTGGGAGGAGACTGGGCCAGGTGCACACTCTCACCCTGGGAGGTGCGAGGAGACTGGGCCAGGTGCACACTCTCACCCTGGGAGGTGCGAGGAGGCTGGGCCAGGTGTACACTCTCACCCTGGGAGGTGTGAGGAGGCTGGTCCAGGTGCACACTCTCACCCTGGGAGGTGTGAGAAGGCTGGGCCAGGTGCACACTCTCACCTTGGGAAGTGGCATTGCCTGGCTTTCAGGATGAAGCATGCTTGACTAAAGGATGAATGCCAGATCTCTGTGAAGAGCACCACGCTGTGAGCCTCTGACTATGGCTGGCAATGATGGAATGCCATTCTTCTAGCCTGTATGTGGGCAGCTTCTGTTTATCTAAAACAGTCCACACTGTCCCAAAGAACAGAGCAGATGTTGGCTCAAACAGCCTTTTATTTGTACTTCCAGAGGTGGGTAGACGAGGTGGGTGAAAGCTCTGAGTAAGGCTGGGAAAAGTGAGGTTCTTGGACATGGTTGAAGGGAAAAGAGACCCTTGTGAAGGGAGGCACAACTCGGGGATGGAAGGGATGGCCGGAGAGCATCTACAGCATAGACGTTGTGTGCCTCAACTCAAGAACCACCACAATGGGGAGGTGTGTCCCACTTGTTAAAATGTAGACAAGACCCGGGAGGGTCAGTGCCCTCAGAAAAGGTAACTCTTAGAACATTTGGTCTTGTTTGTTTTGTTTTGTTTTTGTCCCAGTGATCTACTAGGAACCAGACATAAGCAATCTGGTTTTGTCCTTGAAGACTTTGCAGTTTGGAGCACTACTGATGACCAACGTGTTTATTGAGAGCCGGAGCTATTCCACAGATCTGTACTGTGTGTGCTGTACAGTAGACTGCAGGCTGTGGTAGAGGCTCACCACAGGGACTATGGAGCACTCAGTTTGCAGGAAAGGGCAACACACTGAAAATATACCAATTTTAAATTGTAGGTGCTATGATAAAAATCAAAATTGATTATCATCTGAACAGCCCCATGCTGTCACTGAATCAGGGAGTGCGGGCTTAGGGAAGTATCAGTTAGCGTGCTTTGGGCTGAGAGTCTCAGAAGACACAACCTAAGATATGCACATCCAGAGATGTGTGGTTCTGGGCGGGTCCAGTGCCACCAACGTGGATTCAGATGTGTTCATGTACATGTGCGTGTGCGTGTGCTTGCGCGCGTATGCGCGCGTGCGCGTGTGTGTTTCTTCCTTAGGTTGCTCTCTCCTAGCCACAGCCAGTGCTCTTCCCCAGTGCACTTCCTGCCTCTATGCCATGCGGCCCTTTTGAAGTGGAGGCATGCCTACAAGGCAAGCTGGGCTCAGCCTCCGAGGATGGGTAGGCCGATCTCTCCTGTAGCATGCAGGCTAATGCTGAACCGAGTTGGGTTGCGCTGCCAAAGGAAGGGAGTAGGGGGTGTTAGGTAGACAGCAGCAGAACCAGAGCAGCAGGGGTTCCAACATGTATGCGGTTCTAACATATGGCAAACATAAGGCTTTAGCAGAGGTGTGAACAAAGGACTTTGACGGTGCCGAGTAGGGAACGAGAAAAACCTTCTTGGGAGAGTAAGAAGTATCAGAGAAAACAGGCTTTGAGCAGAGCCCTGGAGAAAAGGATTAAGAGCAGTCTCTCTCTCACACACAATGCACACACAGGCACGCACACGCAAGCACCCACACAGATGCAGACACACACACACACACACACACTATGCTTTGCGGTGCGTGAGCATGTTTTACAGACTTCTCTAGCACACGGGCACTGTTCAGGCTGCCATGACTTTTAAGAGACAGGTGTACCATCTCCATTGCTTTCGTGGGCTGGCTGTGGTCTTCCTTCCCCACCTCCTCCTTAAGGATGCAAAAGGAGACATCTGTTGAAGCACACACCGCTTTTTTGCTCTGTCTTGCCACCGCCTTTCAAGCGAGCCACCTACCCACACACTTAGTCCTCTGCTTTATCTAACTCCTCTTAGAAAGCCAGATTGGGGGAAAAAAAAACTCTGCATGAGAGGCAGTTTACAGAATACACATGAGAGAGCTGGGACACGTGTGGCCCAAGACTCAATGCTATCCCTGGCAATGTATGGCAGCTCCGTGGACATGGCTCAATTAAGCCAATGCGGGGCAAGTCAGGAAATCTATAGTAAAGGAAACCCAGGAACAGCAGCTATAACGGTACCCACCACCATGTTCTTCCTCCCAGCTCCTGTCTTGGGAATACTCCATTCCATGACTTACTGGGGCTGTCGCTGCTGGGTGTGCCTGGGCCTCAGCCTCCCAGGTAGCCAGAAGCTGGTTCTCTGGACCTGTGTCTGTCCCTAACAGAAGCTGAGCAGGCAACTGGCATGTGCTCCGCTGAGCTGCGGCATCATACAAACTCGTCATTTTCCTTGCCCACAGTGAAGGAATTCCCACTGACTATTGAGATATTTGGAAGTAAAAGGGGTTCAGAAAGGTCATTTGCAGTATGTGAGACAATTTTCCACTGAAGTACTTACATATGCACACAGCAAAACACACACGCACATGCACACGTGCACACACACGCACACTCATGCACGCGTGCACACACACACACACATGCACACACCACACATGTACTTGGTTGTCAGAGGAATGTGCCTCACAGAAGTTTTTCCCCCATTCACTAAATTTTGCTGAAAAAGTGTGGGTGACTGAAAGAAAGAGTTAAGCGCTCTGATAGGAAGTAGTTATTATGCCAACACAGTGTTGAGTCTTCTAATTTTTAGCCAATTGTTTAAAAGACGACAGACGGTAATGTTTATGGGATGTATAATTCAAGGCAAATCTGTCCAGATAGAGAGGATAAACGTCTTTAACTCGCCTAACAAATGTCGAGCGGCATCCAGATAAATAAAACCAACAGAACCCAAGGCACATAATTGCAACTTTGGAGAGATCGGAAAACAATTTTTCCTTAAAAGAAAGAAAAGAACTGTGTGTGCTTCAATAAGGGGTTGAGACTTTTCTATCCTTCAGTGTCAATCAAATGTGTTATCGGTTACAGGTGAAAGCAGGTCAGATCCTGTCTGGGGGGGAATCTGAGGCTTGTGTGTTCTCTCCAGGTCATGCTGCCTGCTAGCTTTGCGTTTCCCCCCAACTTTTGTTTGGAGCCAGATAACATGATCTTTGTTTCATTAATATTTAAGAGTAATTTAGATTGTGCCAGATGATCTTAAAGCTCATTTAAATCAGCTTGGAGATAATATTAAGCTTTCTCCCAGCATAATCTACTGCCATAAGTGACGCTGTCATCTGCATGCAAATGACCGCCGGATATGATAATGAATAACAAGGAGGATCAATATAGCGCGACAACTGCCTTTGACTTCAGATAAATCTCCCAGAGACCCACTCTTCAATTTGCAGAGCTCAAGATGCATTGTCTTTTTGGTCCTAAATTTTCTAAAGAAAACACAAAAGATTTTTTTTTATGAGACAAATTCTTTATTGTGTTAGAAGGAAGGGGGGTAAGTCCACGAATTATACACACATTGTTTCGCAAATACAATAATTGGAGTTTGCATAGATCAATGCTTTGTTGGCCTCAACAACTGCCTCTTGGGAATGCCATTTTTTCTTCTTCCTTTTCTCTTCCTCTTTCTCCTCTTCTACTTCCTCTTCCTCCTCCTTCTCTGTCAGATACCAACAAACCATTTCACTCGGGACTGGTTTGAATGCTTGGTTGAACTGTGGTAGGCTTTTGGAATTCCAGTCTACACTTCCTTGCAGATGACATCTTTCTGTACTGAACAACAAACAAACAAACAAAACAAAACATGTGATTTAAGAAACCGCATCTTCCTTGTTGACTAACTGTAAAATTTTAATCCAGACACATAGCTGCTGTGGCCAGGGATCACATTTAAAGACCTTGGTCCATGTGATCCAGCTGGAATGCAAACATGCCACACACCTTTAATCCCTCTGACTGAAATACAGACACGCCCTTAATAACATACCTCTAATCCCAAACAACAAAGGTAAAGTTAGTTTGCGAAGGAAGCACTGATGTTTGAACGTGATGTCTAGCTTCCACAGGAGGCCTACACACTGCCATGTCTCTAGTGATCCCTGAGGAGTTCCAACATTGATGGGCGATGGGCAGCGGAAAATAGCCTTTGCCATCACTGCCGTTAACAGTATGAGTCAGAGATATGCTCATGTGATGTTGAGGAAAGCAGACGTTGACCTTACAGGGAGAGCTGGAGAACTCACAGAGGATGAGGTGGAGCGTGTGATCACTCACCATCATGCAGAATCCAAGACAGTACAAGATCCCAGACTGGTTCTTGAACACAGAAGGACATGAAGGATGGAAAGTACAACCAGGCCTTGGCCAACGGTCTGGACAACAAGCTGTGTGAGGACCGGAGTGACTGAAGAAGATCAGAGGCCACTGAGGTCTGCGCCACCTTTGGGGCCTTCATGTCTGAGGTCAGCACACCAAGACTACTGGCCACCTGGGAGAGGGATGCTGTGAGTGTATCCAAGAAGAAATGAATTTCTGGGCCTTTGCTGTTAATAAATAGTTTATATACCTATACAGAAAAGAAAAGAAAGTGATGTCTAATTGAGAGGCAGGCAAAGTGACTAATCAGAGAAGATTTGACAGAATAGGAGACACCCAACTCTCACTAGAACAGAGAGGAAAGAGAGGTGATTTGAGAGAGCAGTGCACAGGGAGAGAGAGAGAGGAGGCAGTTTTACCAGGAGAGTTTTGCAGAGACAGGTTGAAGAGAGAACAAACTAAACACAGGTGAAGACAGAACACTCCCAAGAATGAGAAGGAGCCAGAAGATTAGAGCACATTGCCAAAGTTTGTATGAGCCCAAGCAGAGCGATTCAGTCAGAAGCCGAGAGAAGCCAGTTTGAATCAGTCAGTTTGGAGAGGAGTTTGAGCCAGAACAGCTGAGTTGAACCAGCCAGCTAGAGTTCAGAAAGACCTAGAAGGGTGAACTCAGCAAGCAGTAAGTCTCAGAGGCTGAAAACATTCTAGGCCTAGATTAGATTGTCCAGACACTAGAAGATTCCAGGATTAGGCCTAGCAGATGGAGGCAGTAAGCTGGAAAGATGGCAATTATATCAGGAAAATAAAAGATGCTTTTACAATTAGGCTAGGGCTTACCTGAGTCTCTTATTTGAATAAAATTAACTTTAGATAACTATGTATTACATAGGATTTTAAAGAACTAAATTAAGGACACCCTTTCCTCTCCTAGGACAAACACCTTTCACTGAAATGGTGGCACATGCCTTTAATCCCAGCTCTTGGGGGGCAGAGGCAGAGGCAGAGGCAGGTGGATCTCCATGAGTTCAAGGCCAACTTCATCTGCAAAACAAGTCCAGGACAGCCAAGGCTACACAGAGAAACCCTGTCTCGAAAAACCAGAGAGAGAGAAAGAGAGAGAGAGAGAGAGAGAGAGAGAGAGAGAGAGAGAGAGAGAGAGAAGAAGAAGAAGAAGAAGAAGAAGAAGAAGAAGAAGAAGAAGAAGAAGAAGAAGAAGAAGAAGAAGAAGAAGAAGAAATGAAGAAATAGACAAAAAGGAAAGTCATCAACAGTGTGCATGTATTGATCTGTATGTGGTTGAGGGTAGAAGGATGTAATGGCAAACACAGACGTTTTAGACTGGCTATTCTTCTTGCCTTCCTGTTTCTCTCTTCTCTAGAGCCCTGCCTGGACTCTCCCAAAACATGGACCCTTCTCAGTCATTTTCATGAGTTGTGAGGTATGGTTCTTATTTCGTCTCTTTATTTTTATTAATTTTTTAATTTTAGTTGTTGGTTTATTTATTTATTTTTTTTAGACAGGGTTCCCTTTGTGTAGCTCTGCCTGTCCTAGACTTGGGTTGTAGACCAGCCTGGTTTCGAACTCACAGAGATCCACCTGCCTTTGCCTCCTGAGTGCTGGGATTATGGTGTGTGCCACCTACCGCGCCTGGTGTGGTCTTGAAGTTTTAACCTGTAACCCGGAGTGAAGCCTTCTCTTGACCTGCTTCTAACATTCAGTAGAATCATGTCACCAGCTTGCTGCAGAAAAGGGGGACCCTTGCACACGTGCCGCGTGTCCTGTCATGCACAGTACCTGGCACGTAGTGGTCATGTTCAAAGCGTTTGCTAAATGAGAATGAAAGCTCAGAGCCTGGAGGGAACACACTGTCTCCCCGTGTAAATGTGTGGGTTGTGCACATGTACACACATCCTTCACGTATGTGCTCTTTCCCTAGTATGTTGACAGCTTTGAGCATTTTGCTGTTTCAATTTAAAAAAAATAATAATTTGGGTCCAAGATCCTCTTCTAGTGGGATCATCTGAACGGACTAGAGAGCTGTATGTCATCGTGCCCAGTGAGGTGGGAGATGGTAGCAAGAGGAGAAAGATTGCACAGGAAGTAATCTAAAAAACCAGAACACCTGCTTGCTGTAGGTCTGCCCTGTTAGCTCAGCCTGGGTGGGAAGGGAACACAGGTAATTGAGGAGCAGTTTCTAGATAGCCAGTGATGGTGGCTGGGATACAGCACATTTCTGTCTGCCTGCTAATGTGATCACCTGTAACCCACACAGCTTCCTAGAAGGCTGGTTTGTTGTCTCCTAGCAACCGTCAAAGCCACACATCACCTTAAGACCTTTTACCTTCTTGGGTAGGTATGATGAGAAGGCTGTCATTTTTAGAGAAGACTCTCTAAGCTTGCCACAGCCTTGATGGCCCATGGTATGCTCATGTGGCATTTGCTGAGCTGCTCTGGGAATTTGAAGTTCATGGATGGCCATTGTCCTTCGGAAATTCAGGGGCTTTTTGCCAATGGTGATACAGACTACCCAGGGAGATGGGCTTTCTGTGTGGTGAATCATATTTTAAGTGGTCCTGTCTAAAACCAGACTTTTCTGGCTACATCTGAGTCATGAAATATGGAGGTCTAGGCAACAGTCCATCTCAAGAGGCAGTCAGTGGCCAAGCACTAAGTGAAAGAATCCCACTGGGACAGGGTGCGGTGGCACACACCTGTAATCCCAGCACTTGGGAGGCAGAGGCAGGTGGATATCTGTGAGTTCAAGGCCAGCCAGGTCTACAAAGTGAGTCTAGGACATCCAGGACTATGAGAGTCCTTCTTCTCAAATGGCTCTGGCTTGTGTCAAGTTGATAGAAAACTAAGCCGATAGCAAAAGGCTTGATACCCAGCTATGAGCATTGAGAAGTGATGGAACCCTTAATAAGTTGTGCCTAATACAAGGTCCTCAGGTCACTGGGGGTATGTCCTTGGAGGGCGTTATGACATTCTAGGTCCCTTCATCTTTTGATCCTGGCCATGGGATGAGTAGTTTGGCTCCTTATGTGCTCCTGTCATAGTATACTGCCTCACTCAAATCAACACAGCCAAGTCACAGATGACACACCCTCAAGTGTAAGTCAAACAGATATTTCTCTGTATAAGCAGATCTTCTGAGGTAGCTTGTAATTGAGATGGGTGCTGACTGACACATGTACATGGACCCTACAATTTAGCATTCTATTTGATGACTAGTCATTATTGTTAATCCCTTACTGTGCTTAATTTACGATGGAACTTTGTTGTGGGTGTGTCTGCAGAGGAGCATGCCCAGTGTATATAAGGTTCAGCGCTACCTGCAGGTTTACACATCCATGGTGGATCTTGGCATGCATTCCTCTCAGACCATGGAGTACGACTCAGAGGGAGAGAATAGCTTTCTTTTTGCCAGATTCATTGATGCCATATAAAGCCTAGGTTTGAGCTCTTGAAAATTAGAGTTACAATGGGAGGAAAAGAACTTGTTCGCCACATTTTAAACTTGGCTTTTAAACGAGTTAGATGCAATTAGCCTAAGTCCATTACATTTAAGGCAGAGGTTTTAGAAGTGTGTTCTGAGGAACTAAGAGTCTATGGCTATCTCTTGGGCATTTTGTGAGTCCTTGATTTAAAATTCTATATGTTATTAACTGTAAATGAGTAATGTACATTTAACAATCAGTGTCTTGGTTTTGCCTTTCACTCTAACTTTATGTGCATGAGCCTGGACAGTGAAATAAAGTTTTCTCTGCTCCCACTAGTAAGGAAAAACTGTCTTGAGTTTGAAAAGAAAAAAAAAAAAGTTACATTATAACCCTTAGAGTTACTCATCTGTAGGAACGAAACTTCCCTCGGCATTATACAATCAAAGCTAAATATAAAGTCAATTGGATGCTTAGACTTGATACAGCTTCAATTTGCATCTCTAAATCCCCATCTCAGAGCGTGTGTCTCTGTGATTCCTTATCATCGCCTACTATAATGTGCCATAAAGTTATGAATTAAGGCCTATAAAAATAAATGCTTAAAAACAAGTCACCAATGGTAGTCCACTGTACGTGTCATTGTATCAGAAGACTCACTGCTTCAAACTCCAGGAAACCCACCTCACACGGCTGAGGAAGGGTCTGCCATGACTCAGAAAAATAAATAACAGAGCTGGTGAATTGTCAGAGAAGACCCAGGGGCCTCTCAATTCCTATTTTGCCTTTCTGGGTTGTTATCTTTTGTTTAACTGCTGTCAAGATGGCACGATGGTTGGGCAAGATGACCAGCATCCTGGGAGAACACGGAAACAGCTGAAAAGAGAACAGGTCAAATATTTCTTCTTAACAGCAGGGTCCCCAGGCATTGCACTTTCCAGAACTGTAGCCCGTGTGTGCCTGCACTCTGGCAGAGAACAGCCTTAACCCACCTTTCCTAAAGTATGCGGTGGGGGAGGCACAAATCATGAATAAACTCTAGAGGAGGAAGACAGGCACTCCTGTCCTGTTTACTAGGACCGGGTTCCTTGTATGAACCAACTGAAAGGAATTTGCTCATTTGGTTGGTTGGTTTGTTGATATAGGGTTTCTCTTCGTAGCCTGGCTGTCCTGGAACTTAATCTGTAGACCAGGCTGCCCTTGAACTCACATACATCCAACTGCCTCTGTCTCCCAAGTGCTGGGACTAGAGGCGTTTGCTACCATGCCCAGGGACCATTTTACTTCTTTAAAAAAAAAAAAAAAAAAAAAATTAGAGGGCTGGCTTGGTGGCTCAGATATTTAGAGGCTTCTCTCACTTCCAGAGAGGCTCGGTTCCTAGCACCCATGTTGGGCAGCTCATAACTTCCTGAAACTCTAGAGGTCCTGACATTGTCTTCCAGCTTACCCATGGACCTCAGAGATGAGAACAGAACTAAACCTTTAAAGACTAACTGCTAGTTTGCTGCTGGGGCCATGGGCTGATGAAGCAGTGGGGAAGTGCGTGTGGGATCTTGGAGGATGAGAGGTTTTCTGGCCTCAAGTGTACACACCTTGGAGAGCTAAGGAGCAGGACACCAGCAGCCACCAGACCCCCTCCCCTCCCCCGCCCCAAGCTAGTGGCTTCCAGGTCCTTCGTCTTGAGAAGCTGAAGAATGAATCTCACAGTCAACAGGAGGGTGTTTAGAAAGGAGCTTATTACAGGATTCTAAGTGGGAGCTCAAGACAAAGAAAACAGGCAGGGGCAGGTCCCAGAAGGTGGGATACCGTCAGGCTGCCAGGGTGCAGTATGTTATAAGGCGCATGTTGGAAACCGTAGTGTGACCTGGGGGACACTCAGACTAGTGGTCTCACGTATGAAGCATCCATGCGGCCCTTCATTTCAATCACATCTTCACTGCAGCTTCTAGAATGTGTGGCTCACTTAGGTGGTGGAAATGGAGGAGAAAGACAGCAGGAAGCTGAGCTGCCACCCCACCCCATGTCAGGAGTTCCAGCCTCTAATGAGGACAAAACAAAGGCAGCTTTGGCTGAGGATAAGCAAGCATCAAGGCTTGCTTTTGTGTACACAAACCCATACAATCCTCAAACTATGGGATTGTCTTAGAGGGTGCAATATTTCATTGGTCATCTGCTCTTCAGAGAAAATAGTCTGTCACAGGACTCACTGACACAAGACTCTCCTGAGATAGGTGAAAGGTTTCAAGTTTGGGGTTCAAAATGGCCACTAAGGTAGGTTGTCCTTTTAGTGAGAAATGTGTTAAAGGAGTTATTAATGCTTTAGATGGACAGACAGACATCAGTGTGGTGTGGGCTCTGAGGAGAGCTCAGGCCAATGTGGCAGAATGAGAGGGTCCCTTCTTTCACGTTTCAGAGGAACGCAGTTGTCTGCTGCTAGGAGTCCCCAGGGAATGGTAGGATGAAGGCTGTTGGGTAGTGGGTGGTCATCTCTCCTGGTTGGCTTTACTAGGAGTTGCATTGCAGAGGAGACAAAAATCTAGAGACGCAAAGTCGCTTTAGCTCCATAAACCACTTTACTTCAGCTTTTAGGATTGTCACAGCTCAACCCAAGTGGATGAGCTTTACAAAATGGCCTGGCCCCGGCCACTGGTAGGGTCTGGGGACTTCGTTTTTCAAAAAGTAACTTGGATATTCATGCTGCTTCAGGAAGCTGTGACAGTTTGCCACTAGCTGCAGTTGGGAGCAGGTGTCAAGTTACCCTGGGGTCCATCCAAGGTTATCACTTTGCCTTTGTCCGGAAGGGAAACCAATAGATAAGTACCATTGTAATTGCTCGCTGTGCTGGAACGTGGCTATGGACAAGGGCTGGCCATTAAATCGGAGCAGTTGGGATAGAAAACAGGACCGAGCAGGAGAGAGGTCATAAGAAGCAATGGACAGGACTTGATTTCCAACTAAAACAATAGACAGATCTGAAGTGATTCCTAGGTGTCCCCTTGGCTGATTGTCCCTCAGCAGGTCACTTTTCTGTCATGGCATTCTGACTTGAGAAAGGGGGCTTGCAGGACTGAAAGATCTCTACTTGTCCAGCCCAGTTGCCTCTTAACTCACCTATTCTTCGACCCAATCTGTGTGCCCTCTGCTCTTGAACTTCCCAAGACTGCCTGCTCTCATCATTTCCTGGCCTGCCTTCCCCTCTGCCACGGTTCAACCTAGCAGTTCGCTTTTCATCGGAGAAGCCTTGTCATAAATAGCTGGGTTTCCCCTTGAACTTGACCTGACAGCTTCCGTCTGCAGGAAAGAGGAATAAAGCAAGCCAATGGATCTGGAAGGGAACAGCCCCAGCAAGAAGGGGGCTCCGTCCAGCTGCATAAGGTTTTGAATAAAATGTTCATGATACAATAAAGAAAAGAAAAATAAATGCATAGTAAGGAAGATGGACTAGGATGGACCCGGAAGACAGGTGAATTCCCCAATTGCCTTCTTGCCTGCTCAAATCTGTTCCCTTATGTTATGTTTTATGTAAAATAGATTCCGATGTTTGGGTTAAACACTATTGGGAACCAAGTGATGAGTAGGCAGAGGTTCACATGAAGATCCTTGAGGCTCATCAACATTGGGGGTTGAAGAAACAGTCTTTAAAAAACATCCCAGGAAACAATGTGATAGAATTGCCTTCCCCCTCCTTCATCACAGTCAGGGTTTGACCACTTCTATTCTTTCTGAGATGGCTAGGTCAGCACAAGCTCTATTCTCCCACACAAGCACCCTTAGTGTCCTACCTCATTGCTTTATGCCCTGGGAATCTGACTTTTAATTAGTCCTGTCTAACCTAGGTGAACACAGGAAACCTGCTTCTTTTCCACCAAAGTTAAACACATGAAAAGAAATAAATTAAAAAAAATATTTTATTAATTTATTCATATTGCACCTTAATTGTTATCCCATCCCTTGTATCCTCCCATTCCTCCCTCCCTCCCTCTTTCACTCTACTCCCCTCCCCTATGACTATGACTGACGGGGACCTCCTCGCCCTGCATATGCTCATAGGGTATCAAGTCTCTTCTTGGTAGCCTGCTATCCTTCCTCTGAGTGCCACCAGGTCTCCCCATCCAGGGGATGTGGTCAAATATGGGGCACCAGAGTTCATGTGAAAGTCAGACTCCACTCTCCACTCAACTGTGGAGAATGTCCTGTCCATCGACAGGCGAGATCTGGGTAGGGGTTCGAAGTTTACTGCATGTATTGTCCTTGGCTAGTGCCATAGTTTGAGCAGGACCCCTGGGCCCAGATCTGCCCGTCATAATGTTCTTCTTGTAGGTTTCTAGAACCCCCTGGATCCTTCTATTTCCCCATTCTCCCGTGATTCTCTCATGTAAAGTCCCACTTATATCTGGATACTATCCCAAGGGGCATGTCCCAGGAAAGTCTTCACTTACCAGGAAAGTGGGACAGAGGGGAGGAAAGGAAATCATTTTATGAATACAGAAGTGAAGGAGGAAGCCCAGTATCTCAGTCACAGAGAAGAAGATATGAACAATGTTTAATTTGGGCGTAGGTTGTTGTTGTTTTGTTTTGTATTGATTCAACAACAATAGCGAAAATAAGCTACTATATGGGTCCACCACAACATACGGATGACTTTTGAACCAGTGTTGAGGAAAAGAAGCCAGATCCTCCAAATGAGGGTATATAGTGTATATGATTCCATTTTTAAATAAAAGTTTTATATCATGCAAATTAACCCCTATTGGCCAAACAACAGCAAACTGGGGAAACGAGTGGTTGCTTAGGCTCATGAGCAGGAAGAACTCAGAAGAAAGAACAAGGTGGTGACTGACACACTGCGAAGCTCTCTGTGGTGGAAGCTTCACCAGTGTGCACATGTGGCAAATCTCACCTGATTGCACAACGTATCGTGCTTTGAGTCAATGTAAATAAAAAGAAACCGGAGAAAAGAGACTGATTCTTCTTCAGTGGAAACCTTCAATGTACAGTACTAATTACCCCAAGAGCGGATGTTTCTTTGTCATTTTGCAGCTATCTTCGTAGGTCCCGGTTTCCATGCTAACCCTGCAAGTCATGTCAGGAGGGTCTGTTTACCAGGCATTTGGGCATAACAAGGCCGGTAGAGGCATTGGCAGAAAAAGACTTGCGAAATTCATCTTTTCTGCGTGGCTCGGATCTCCTTGGAGCTATTCCAGCCCATGAGCCAGCATTTAACGCAGAGGGTGCCTCTTTCTCTGCCTGCGCTGCACCGTGTCTCGCTGCCCCTTCCTCTGCCCTTTCTCCTCACTTGAGTGCTTGAAGTTCTGTGGAACAGAGCGCCTGACAGCAGCACAGGCGGGGGAGACTCAGCAAGAGTTCAGACGATGGGGAGGAGACTGAGCTCCGCAGCAAAGAGAGAAAGCTGCAAGCTGACCAAGGCCCCAGCTGAAGGGAATCACAAACCAGATCAGGGAGGGGTGTCCACACAGACAGCCTTCGGGGAGAGGATTGGCGGTGAGAGCAGGCGGAGGCGGGCCCTAGGCCCCTCGTCTTCTTCATCTTTGACCGCTTTCCCCTGGTAGACACCAGCAATGCAGCTTCGGAATTCCAGGAGCGATCCTGCTCTGGTGACCTCAGGGTTGACCCAAAGTAGTCTCCCCGCCCCCACGGCTTTCTTTCCGTAGCTGAGTTACCAGAAATCAACAGATCAGAAATACTACATGGAAAACTCCAGAAGTAAACAATTCGTAACTCTCAAATTGCATACTGTTCTGAGTAGCGTGATGAAATACTTTGTTTTTGAGACGGCAGCTTCATTACTCTGTAGCCCAGGCTGGCCTCAAACTCATGAGCCTCCTGACCCAGCTGCTGACTGCTGGGATTGCCTGTGTGCACCAACCACCACGCCTACTCGGTACATGATGAAATTCTATAATTTCCGACCTAGGACGTGAATCACCTATGTCCAGGGTGTCCTGTTGTGTGTTGCCCAAACGTTAGTCACTTAGCAACTCAGTTATCAAATCAGCTGTTGTGAGTGTGGTAGTCAGTCAAACGGTGCTCAGTGTTTTACGGTTATTCTTTTATTATGAGCTACTGTTGTCAAGTTCTTTCTGGCACTCATTTATAACTTAGACACCATCCTAGGAATTGCATGTACAGGGGAAGACGGCCTATTTGCTTTGGTGTTGCCTGCAGTTTTAGGATCCAATGGGAGTTACAGAATTCATACTCCTCGGATAAGAGGAGACTGTGTGCTTATGGCTAAGAAGAAGACATCAGTTACTATAATATCCAAAGAGTAGGCAGACGTTTGTGCCTCGGGGAGACTAGAAATCACAGCTGGGGTCACTCAGCTGCAGAAGAAGCAAGGCACGGGAGCAAGAACAGGAAAGAAGGGGCTGACTCCTCAACCAACATTTTCCCATGACTGTCTGCCTGTGGCTCCAATGGTGTTGTATGCATTGAAAATACCAGCAGGGCCTCCCGGGCAGGGGTCGGGAGGGGTGAGGGTGTGTGTTGGTGGGCTCTTAATAGTCTTAACACTGGACTGGGCATTTCAAACACATTTGATTCCACACTGCACCCCGTAAGAAAGTGTGAGCCATATTCCCTGAAGCTCTCGGGAGCAGAATGACTAACTCAAAACCCAGTATCTATTAAGTCCAGCAGTAAGATTTGAACCCAGGTATCTCAAGCTCAAATCTCTCCTCTACCGCAGCTCCCTGTCCCATCCCCACGCCCTGGGGAAGGTTGTGTTCTCTTCTTGCTTGTGTGTGCTCAGGTCCAAAGCTCTACATCCCAGCCCTATAATGGGTTCCCAGGGACCATGATGACTGATGAAGGATTTAGATACAGCAGAAACAAACATTAAAAAAAAAAAAAAAAAAAAAAAAAAAAGCAGCCTGGGCCCTGGCATATGATTCTGGAAGGCTTGTGAGGTGAGCTGGGTATTCTTGACCCTCTGGAGCTCCCGTTGTTCCCAGAACAAATGGCTGTCCCACTGAAGCAATCTCACAACCAAGGGCACACACTGATGAAGAGCAGACAGGTGAGCCTAGAACAAGGTGCCTCAGGGGTTACATAGATGCGCATGCGGAGTTTGGCATCCCCTCTGTGTTATGGCGACAGCTGGGTTGTGTCTAACCTTGCTGGACCCCTGCCTTTAATTTGCAAACCTTCTCTAGTCTTCCAGGGGAGGGAGGGAGTGCAGGATGGACAAACAAGAGGAAATGAAAGCTCCTTCAGGGGAGAAAAAGCGGCTGTGACAAATCGAAAGGCAGAAAGGAAATATTAGCACACCACAGAGAAGCAGAGTGGACCAAGGGAGAGTGAGCAAGGCTGTCTGCAGCCCCTGGACCAGCCGAGTGCTGATTTGTTCTCTCTAAAGAGAGATGTGTTATCCTCCCCTTAACCCCCCCCAGCCCCCCAGCCCCCGCCAAATGGTGACAAAGAAGAATGGTTGTAGAATCCTAGTGAAGAAAATATGCTCTCAGATACCTTCTCGGCTTCCCCACCAACTTGTTTTTATTTCAAATTGCCTACAACAGGTGCCAGGAGTCTGGGCGAGGTATAATATTGTACCTTGCAACAGCTGGGTGCAGCGGAGACGTAGATAGCAAAGAAAGGTTACACAACGTGACTGGCCTCGTATGGCTGGGGGTGGGGGAGGCAGGGAGGGGCAGCTGTAGAATTTAAAACATTTCCTTGTCCTCCAGTTAAATTGGGCCCCGCGGTATGTGTTCTGTAACTTAATATGAACGGCTGCTGATGGATGTGTTGATACTGTGGCCACCAAAGCTGGCGGGCAGGCACCTGCAGGGACACGTGCGCCCTGAGGGGACAGAGTTCTGCAAAAACAGCCCTCCCAACGCAAGGTTGGCTCAGGGAGTGCTGGTGGTTCCACCCCCCCCCCCCCCCCCCCCCCCCCCCCCCCCCCCCCCACCCCACCCCTGCCGCCACAACATGAACAGGTTCCAAAGGCTTCAATGTGAATACTCACTACACCATGACCTACCTGCCTCAAGCTACCATGCAAACAGAGTAAACCATACTCCATGAAGCTCTGCTCCACATCCCTGCTACTCCTTTTCTCCTGTCCAGAGAACACATATGAATGCAAACGAGGGACACAATGCCTTGTACCTGTTCCCATTTGATAGAAAAAGTGTAAGGTACATTTCGACTCTTTCGTCGTGGGAAGCTGGTGGGGGTGATGTGCACCTGTCCTACAGCTGGGCACCAACGGCTGACAGGACTTCCTTATTTCATTTTGTCACTTTGTTTTATGTGTGTATGTGAGCGCCTGCATGTGTATCTGTGCACCACGTGCATGTCTGAGAAGGTCAGAAGAGGGCATGGACTCCACCAGGAACTGGAGTCACAGGTGGCTAGGAGTCACCCACGTGAGTGTTGGGAATTGACCCTGGGTCCGCTGGATGAGCAGCGAGTGCTCTTAACCAGGAGCCATCTCTCCAGCCCCTGAAAGGACTTTCTTAATTAGATACTACGTCCTTTCCATATAGAAATAACCCACCAGCCTGTCTTCTAGATGTGACTTAGGATGGTACAACATGTTCTCATTGGGCAGAACTCTAACTATGTGTATCAATTTGACCTGCCAGCAACCAAAGGGGGAAAAAAACACTTTTAACAGAAAAAAAAATGTATTAAAAATATAAATCTTAGGTCACATTCTTGCTAGGGCCCTATAGGTTCGCACCTGTGGAACAACATCCTATTACCACGTTGGCTGCAGAGCTTGCCTGGTGAGAGAGTCTGTATTCCCAGGCTGTCCCCAGGCTTTCAATGCCATGGCTGGCTATATCTAACCATGAGGGAAGGGATACGGAAACAGCATCTTTCTACAAAGCCTGTCATAGCACAGGGCATGCATCATGGCCTCTGGACCTCATTGCACAGCCTGAGATAACTGGCCAAGTGAATGGCATTGGTTGGGACACTAGAACATGCCTGGTGGGACACATTTAATGAGGACTGTCAGTAGGAAATCTGATATTTTGGTAGCTTGTGGGAGGACCACCATGTTTCCTGGGCAAACCTCTGTTCCCAGACCCTAGCAAAAATGCCTGGCACTTAGAAGGGCTCAATAAGCATTTGTTAAAATGAATTAAAATTGGATTTTAAATTTAGAAGCATCCTTACCAGGGGCAGATTGCCAGTCACTATTGCAAATTAGTTCTAGTAAATCAAAGTAAATTACAAGTGCAATCAGACAGACTTTTTAGGTCTACTGGTGCTATGTTATTCAGTATCCACCACAGCATTTGCCCTTAGGTCTCTGAGGTAGTGGCTTTGTTTTCTAAGCTCAATGACATCTTTGCTTTTTCTAGAAGCAACTGTCTACATGTGTGTTTGTGTGTGTGTGTGTGTGTACCTGTGTGCTGCCGTGAGCACTGAGCCTGAAGAGCTCCTGTGTGCCTTTGTGAGGCAGCGTAACAGTGGTGCCCTGGATCACAGGCTTTGCCTCTAGCTCTGGATGTAGCCCAAGCTTGCCTTGACCTTACTACAACCTCCTTCCTGCCTTAGCCTCCCAAGTAAGTGCCGGGACGACAGGGGCCAGCCACTACACTTGGCTCTGAAGGTTATGTTTTGACCAAGAAAGGAAAGCGTTATTAGCTTTCATTTGGAGGTCACTTTCCAGAGCATTCGCTTCTGTTTTGTGAAACTTCTCTTTGACAGAGGACAGGGAGGGTCCTTCTCTAAGTGTGACATGGAGGTTTGAAGGCCATTGCAACAATGAAATGCTCACACCCTACTCCTAGGGAATGACCTCAGAGGTTTTGCCCAGATCATTTCTTCCTAGATGTTTGCAGGGCTCCCAAGGTCGAGGCTGGAGAGTGGAGAGCCCTGTAGGTCATTCCTCCAGCAGACTCAGCAAGAGAGTCCCTGCTCACACATAATTACTCAGCGGATGTTGGAACTGCACTAGGAGTCTGCAGTATGGATTATGTTCCAAAATATTTATGCCAAAAAAGTTTCAATTGATTCTGCGTGAGTCATAAATGTGTATTCCTTTAAAATTTAGAAGTCCAAAATGTCAAGACATGGAACACTCTTCTTCTTCTTCTTCTTCTTCTTCTTCTTCTTCTTCTTCTTCTTCTTCTTCTTCTTCTTCTTCTTCTTTTTAAATTTTTTTTTATTAATTTATTCTTGTTACATCTCAATGTTTATCCCATCCCTTGTATACTCCCACTCCTCCCCCCCCCCATTTTCCCATTATTCCCCTCCCCTATGACTGTTCCTGAGGGGGATCACCTCCCCCTATATATTCTCATAGGGTATCAAGTCTCTTCTTGGCTACCTGCTGTCCTTCCTCTGAGTGCCACCAGGTCTCCCCCTCCAGGGGACATGGTCAAATGTGAAGCACCATAGTACGTGAGAAAGTCATATCACACTCTCCACTCAACTGTGGAGAATATTCTGACCATTGGCTAGATCTGGGAAGGGGTTTAAAGTTTACCTCCTGTATTGTCCTTGGCTGGTGCCTTAGTTTGAGCGGGACCCTTGGGCCCAAATCTGAAAATCTAAGGGAAATGGACGATTTTCTTGATCAATTTCACTTGCCAAAGTTGAATGAAAAACAGATAAACAAGCTAAATAGTCCCATTTCCCCTACAGAAATAGAAGCAATCATCGATGGTCTCCCAACCAAAAAAAGCCCAGGGCCAGATGGTTTCAGTGCAGAATTCTACCAGACCTTCAAGGGCGAGCTAATACCGATACTCTTCAAGCTACTCCAAAAGATAGAAATGGATGGAAAATTACCAAATTCATTCTATGAGGCCATAGTCTCATTGATACCTAAACCTCACAAAGATTCAACAAAGAAAGAGAATTTCAGACCAATTTCTCTTATGAACATAGATGCAAAAATACTAAATAAAATACTTGCAAAACGAATACAGGAACACATCAAAGATATCATTCTTCTTCTTCTTCTATTTCCTGTTTTATTACAGTGCTTTGTGGGTAAGGCTGTCGGAAGGCACACACTTCACTTTCAGTTTTCCTTCAGTCACGTATTCCCACCTCTGAAGATAAAGGAGAGGAGGATGGCTAGACAAAGAGAAATTCACCTTTATTTTCTCTGCTCTCTATTTATCTCTTCACTTCTATCATAGTATTCTTTGTGCTGCCATTTTTTCCTTTTAATATTTTTTATTTTTTACATATACATTAATATTACTACACACATATAAAATAAACTACATACAGCAAGAAGAACCACAACACAATGAGGAATTATAGTAAGGTTACATTCACAGTGTTCTGGCTATTTGTATTTGGCAACCTGGAAGGAAGCATCTTTCCTATCTTGGTGAGTCTCCTCTTCGGCTTAGATGTGCATCTTCTCCTGCCTTCCAGCATCAGAGGTGGGCATGCTGGGCCTTCTGGCTCTGGGAATTGGACCAGTAGCCCCTTTCCTTGCTGCAACCTGGTTCTGAGGGCTTGCACTTAAACAGAACTACTGGATTTCTTATTTTTACCAGTTTGCAAATGGCACATTTAGATTCTGTAGTTGCACGAACCACTTCTCATGCCAAATTCCCTCTTATCTGCATCTATACCTACATTGGCACACACCCTACTGCTTATGTTTCTCTGGACATTCCTAATTAATACAGATTATTATTATTATTATTATTATTATTATTATTATTATTATTATTATTATTATTATTATTATTATTATTACATTTTTGAGGTAGGGGTTCTCTGTATAGCCTTGGCTGTTTTGGACTTGCTTTGTAGACCAGGCTGGCCTTGAACTCACAGAGATCTGCCTGCCTCTGCCTCTGTTGGGGTTACAGGTATGCACCACAGTGCCTGGCATTGAACAGAAAAAAAAAAAAAGTTTCAGTCTTGAAGAGTATGGCATCTTGATACTCATGTTTAAAGTAAGTATATGTAAAGTGGGGGAAAACTTGGTATTATTTTAAAAATTATCTCTGAGTGGGATAATTATTGGCTACTTATTTCCTGTGGTTTTCAGTTTTTCAATAATGAACATGTTATACTTTTATAACCAGAAGAAAATGCATGTTATAGGAATTTTTTTGTGAGTTCTGGGAAATTATGCAACAAAAGTAACAGTTCTTACGGGGAAAATGGAATTTGAACAAATTAGTCAGACTGATATAAGTTTGAAGCCAGAATACTGATAAAAAGTCACAAGCAATCCTAATAAAAAATATTAGTATAAGTAGACAGAGGCCTGGGGCTAATATTTCTCTTCTGAAATGTATCTTTCAGGACATGTGATGGAGAATTCTCATTAGTATCAAAATATGTGTCTTTCTTCACAAGACTGTTGTTAAGTGCAGGCAGCAGTGTCTTCTTTATCTGGACTCTTAGTCTGTTCTGTAGCTTTAATGTTTGTTTCTTTGATTGTGTTTGTGTGAGCTTGGTACCTGTTAGGGTCACGTGGAAGGAGGGGACCTCAACTCAAGTGAGGAAAGGTCTCCATCAGGCTGGCCTGCAGGTGAGTCTGTGGAGCATCTTCTTCCGTTCCACCGCCAGCTTGTCAGGTAACAAGCTGCCTGGAGCTTCCAGGCTCAGGAACATGGAAGGAGACCTCTTGCTGGTGTAGATGAGGCACACAAGCACAGCGGACAACTTAGCAATCTGGGGTTCCACGTGTTGTGGGGCATGTACACCACACTCACTCCTCTCATCTAACACTGCAACCTAAGATCTATCCCCACCCCCTACCCCTGCCACCCCTCCCTCCTGTCTTTATGTACTATTCTGGGGCACCACTTGCCTACCAACGCCCCGAGAAACCTAAGGCCTGCCTCCCCTACACACACCTGCCTGGAGCTTGTGTACACTCCATTCCTAACAATCACATAAGCTTCTCTGTCCCTAACACCCTTGGATGGCTGCCCTTTCACAGTTTCTGTTCAAATGTATTCCTAGATACCCAGAGAAGCGATGGAGGGCCAGGATCACTGAGAATCAACCTCTGGAGTCCTATTAGCTGACCCTGGCCCCTGTGCCCATGTAATTCAAAGTTAACCATGATTTCTCAACTTTGTCAAGCTAATACTTCAGACCACATGACTATTTACTGTTGGGTACGAAGTGCATCGTAGTATGATCAACAGTAATCCTTAACAGCATCCCTGTCTCGCCTCACTAGATTCTAGTGTCACGTTCTTCTCTCAGTTGTAAAACAAACAAACAAATGTCCCCAGTCATTGTCAGATGTCTGGTTAGGTTGAACACTGCCATGTTAGGAACTTGAAGGCAGTTGTGAACTAAATGAGGTTCTAACAGTAGTGAAAACAGCTGCTGGTGCCTCACGCCTTTATTCTCCTTACTCGGAAGGCAGAGGCAGGCAGATCTCTGAGTTCGAGGCCAGCCTGGTCTACAGAGTTCCAGGACATCCAGGGTTACACAGAGAAAGCCTGTCTCAAAACAGACCAGCAAGCAAACAACCAAGCAAGCAAACACACACACACATGCATGCAAACAAATTCAACGTCTAGTTTGATTAAGTAAATCTCTGCACTAAAGGCCTGACATGTTTGTTCCCAGTTATAAGTAATACTTGCCCTGGGCTCTACTATTCACAGAATGCCTAGTGCTCAAATAAATAAATAAATAAATAAATAAATAAATAAATAAATAAATTACAAAGAAGACAGAGATGTAAACTCATTGTAAAGGGTAGAATTAACATCTGAGCCTCGTGGTGTTAGTCCTTAACCTCAACTACTTAAGAGACTGAGGAAGGAGGGTTGTAAGTTCAAGGCTAGCAATCCTTAACACTAGGAGGTAAAAAAAAGAAAAAGAAGGCAAGCTTAGGAATAAAACCAAACTCAGGGAGGGCCAGGAAATGAGTAGAAATACACAGCAAATGGCTGTTGCGAGCATCAGAGCCTTGGAGAGTCAGTGGATGATGTGTGTGCATCAGTGGGAAATCTAACCAGAGAGATAGAAACCGAAAGCAAAACACGAACAGAGCACCCACAGCCCAACAGGAACAAGACCACAGAGACAAAGGCATAGTGGTAATCCTGTTCTCAGGGAGTGGAGGAGAGAGAATCAAGTGTAAGGGAGAGCCTGTGTCAAAAATGAAAACGTGGGGGGAGAAGAGAAGAAGGAGGAAAAGGAGAATGGAGAAGAGAGGAGAGGAGAGGAAAGGAGGGGATAGAAGGGGAGGGGAGGGGAGGGGAGAGGAGGGAGGGAGGAGGGAAGGGGACAGGAAGGGGAGGAAAGGGGAGGGGAGGGTACAAGGAGAAAATGGGAGAAGGGAGGGCTGTGAGGATTCACAAATAGAATTAACACGATTGAGAGTCAGTGAATTTGGAAACAAGTCAATATAGATTATTCAAACTGTGGGGCTGGGGCTGAAGAGATGGCCCCAAAAGTCCTGGGTTCAATTCCCAGCACCCACATGACAGTTCACAACTGTCTGTAACTCCAAGAACTGACACCCTTACACAGACATGCATGCAGGCAAAACACCAATGCACATAAAATAAAAATAAATATATATTTTAAAAAGTGGAGCTGAGGACATAGCTCAGTGACAAAGCATTTGCCTGTTGTGGGTAAGGCTCTAAGTTTTCCCACCAATACAGGAAAAAGTACTACAAATGAAACAAAAAAGAAAGAAGGAAAGAAAGAAAGAAAGAAAGACAGGAATCAATCAATCAATCAATCAATCCAGAGGTGTAGGTTGATATCAGATGGTTGGCTGTAACTGGAATAAAAATCCCACGGGGTAAAAGAGAAGCTGGGCGGGTGGAGCACATGGAGAGAATGTCCTAGAGAAGAGACGACCGGAAAGGAGCAGCACACACCCCGCACTTCCATAGACAAAAGAGAAAAAGACGAAAAAAAAAAAAAAAAAAAAAAAAAAAGCAAGCTGCGCACCAGGTTTCCATTCTGAATCTGTACCATCTAGAAGACAGTAAAGTGGAAATGTGAAAACGAAATTGTCAGCTCAGCCAGAACATACTTCCAAACGGAGGTGAAACAAGTGCAGCTGGAGAAAAGCGGAAGGGGAGAGAAGTCATGACCGCAACTGTGCGCCCAGGGAGGCCTTAGAGAGCCCCCCCCGGGGGAGGGGACGGTGTCTACAGGAAGTTAGATCTTCATACAAAAATTAAGGATCTCTGGAAATGGTTAAAATGGAGGTCGAGATGCTTAAAAAATAATTTTAAGTTATTCTGTAAAACTAAAGATAGTTACCTCAAACAAAACAGAAGGGATGTGTTTGGGTTTAATGTATTCAACCTATCCCCAAGCAAAACAACCTCCCTCCCCCTCAAAAAACCCCAATATATATGGCAATGGGACAAAAGTCTGGAGGGAATGAGAATGTACTGTTGTGACAATTACATATAATATATTATTTGAGGGTAGATCATAATTAATTGAGGTACATACTATAAATTTTAAAAGCCAAATGATAAGTCAATGGTAGAGAATAAGATGGAACAAAAACAATCCAGTGGCAGGGAAATGAGGGGAGCAAAGATGAAACAGACAGAAAAAGAGGAAAAGAGATACAGGATAGCAGCTTTAAGTTTAACAAGATCAATAATTGCGTTAAACGTAAACAATTAAACATAGGAAATGAATGACAGAAATTATTGGGCTGATTGAAAAAGTAAGACCCAACTAGACAACTTGATAAAACCCATTTAAAATATTAAAAAGTACAGGGCATTAAAGTTCAAGTAAAACAACTAAAATAAATATGCTATACAAATGCTAATGAAAATACCACACTCCTAATATACAAAAGTAGACTTCAGAATAAGGACTACTAGCAGAAGTTTAAGATGATATAACATGAGCCAGGTGACACATGACTGTGATATTAGTATTCAAGACACTGAGGTAGGAGGATTGTGAGTTTTAGGACAGCCTGGGCTACATAGCAAAGTCTTGACTTCAGAAGGAGGAGGTGCCATGACAACCCTAAAGAAATGTATACCGAGTAACAACACTTCCAAACATAAGGCGCAAAGCCTAACAAGAGTGAAAAGAGAAATGGATGGTTGTAATCAGAGATTTCTGCACTCCCGTCTCAGCGTTAACTAGGTCAGGCAGATAAATATACAGCAAACGCAGTGAGGAGACACGAGGGACAACCCTATGGGCCAATGTGTCCTGACTGATCTCCACAGGATGATCACCCAGCAACAGCACTCTCATCAAGTATACTTAGAACATACACATACTTAGAACATACACACACTTAGAACATATTTAGAACATGTACACACTTAGAACATACTTAGAACACACATATTTAGAACACACACATACTTAGAACATACACACACTACTTAGAAAATACACACACTTAGAACATATTTAGAACATGTACACACTTAGAACATACTTAGAACACACATATTTAGAACACACACATACTTCAAACATATACATGCTTAGAATATACACAAGATGGGCTATTCTATACCCTGGGGATACAATGTTGACAAAGCATTTTAAGAACTAGTCAGTGTAGTTCTCCATATAAGCCGACTAAAGAAAGTTTCTGTGATCGTCTCAGCAGACAGAGAACATTTAAAATCCAGTCCTGATTAAAAAAAAAAAAAAAAAAAAGGAACAAATATGGGTGTGAGCAAACTGGAATTCTCCATCTGTGAAGGCATGTTTGGAAAGCCTTCAGCCCACAAACAAGGGTGCTCAGTGGTTGAGTGGCTGAGCAAGTTCCCCTAAGACACAGAACACGGTGGGAAAGCTGCTCCCTACGATCTGAACCCCCAGTAGCTGCACAAGCTCTAGACAGTGTGTGATAAGACAAGAAAAACAAATTACATGTAGTTTGGTGACATCCTACCACTCCATCTGGAAAACCTCATACCACCTGTTTTCAAAGCTGTTAGAACCAACAGCCAAGGTAAGGAGCACTGGCCTGAGGAGCAAGCAACCAACATCTGCCCACTGAAATTCAGTGAATGCGGTTTCAATTAAAGTGCCATTTACAGTTACCACTAAATATGCATTGAAAGTTTCAAGTGCAGTTTTTTTAAACTGTAAGCTTTCGATGAAAGAAATCTAATGTAAGTAGATCGAGAGATCCACCGCGCCTACCACCCTTGAGCGTCCCTAGGATGAAGATGCCAGCTCCCCTCCAGCCTGACAGCCAACCATCCCACTGTGACTGTCTCCTGTAGAAATTATGAAGGTGATTCTGAAGCCAATATGGAAATTAGCATAGGGAGACAACCAATGAGAGACAGGCATACATTGAAGATCCATGTTCTCTTATCCCAAGGCTTTTTTTTTTTTAATCACAGTAATGATGACAACTGTGCCACTGAAAGGGTAGGGAGCTGGATCAGTTGAGCAGGGTTGAGAGCACCAAATAAAGCCACGCACACGTCGTTGGGGGACTTTGGACAGAGGGAGGGACAGGCTGTTGAGTATGGAATGGTCAGAGTTACACAAACAGAACGGAAGTAGAGGGGAAGACAGCGCTGATGCAGGCCGCGCTAGGAAACTCACAGGAGAAAAGCCCTTGTGATTATGACTTATACAATGAATTTCTTGGATACAAACTGAAGAGATTCTCTAACTGATAAACTAGACTTCACCAAAATGAGAAACTTGGGGCTGGAGAGATGGCTCAGAGGTTAAGAGCGCTGGCTGTTCTTCCAAAGGTCCTGAGTTTAAATCCCAGCAACCACATGGTGGCTCACAACCATCCATAATGAGATCTGGTGCCCTCTTCTGGCCTGCAGGAGTTACATGCAGGTAGAACACTGTATACATAATAAAGAATAAATAAAAATTAAAAAAACAAAACAAACAAAATGGGAAACTTGTTTTTTTGCAAGAAAGTGATGAGGGAAAAAAATTAAAAATAAAAGGAATGGGAAACAACATCAACAACAACTAATTAGAAAAGTAGCAGACTGGGAGAAAACATCTGTAAATCACACATCTGGGAAGTGACTCACATGTAGATGGAAATCTCACAGTTCAGTAGTCAGTAAAAACCAGACTGCTCTATAAAATATGGGCAGAACATCTTAACATATGCGTTATCAAAGAAGCCGTATAGATGGTAGGTATGCACGCAGGAAGGTTGGGCATCCCTGCCAGTGTACTATTAAAAGTAAAACCACGAGGAAAGACAGCCAGCCACTCGTGGAAGTGGTAGTGAGAAGGGAAACACCAAGACCACCACGTATGTGCAGGGCAACAGGAATGATCATATGCTGCTGGTGAGAATACATGGCAGCCATTTTGGAAAACGGTTTGGCAGTTGCTTTACAAAGTTAGGCACACGCTGATTAGATACCGAACACTCTGGCTCAGGTTACTTAACGAAATGATAACTTCCGGTCACCCAAAACCTGCATTTGGATGTGCACGCCAACTTCATTGATGGTCACCCCAAACTGAAAACAATCCAAATGTCCTGTGGCTGAAGCGTACTGGCAGCATAGGGCATATATGTCTTAAGCGATGAAAAAAGAAAAAGTTACAAATGCAGTCATGAGTCAACGCTAAGTGAAAGAAGGCTGACTCAGAGAGACATGCACAGATTGCATGGTTCTATTTATGGGCCATTCTGGACAGAAGCAAAACCATAGAGACGAAAAAGAAAAAAAAAAAAAAGGGATCTGAGGAATCCAATGACGACAATTTTACCAAGTGGGTTATGCTGTTTGCTAGGTGAGAAAAATGTTTGAGGTTCAAAGAGCACAGTATTGCCAGTGTGCGGTGAGTAGCGTATGTGACGGTGGGCTTTGCAGGATGTCGAGAAGTCTCTGTTGCCCGATCCCTGTTGCCTTTGGACCACCGTGCTGTGGCCGCTGAGTAACCTGCAGGTCCCAGCAGTTTGCCTTAATGGGAGGGTTTTTTTTTGGGGGGGGGGGGAAGCATTTACAGGGTGCCTCCCAGTCACCAGATGATTCTGCACTTAGCATCTCGTAGCCCTTGAGATACAGTCCTTGAGGTGAACCCTCCATTTCAGTGAGAGTTCCTGTCTGCGCCCCTGCCCTCCCGGGGTGATTTGGAGGTTGTTAAACCTGCCTGTGCTTTCAGGGACCCAGGCCAGAAGCGGAGGCTCCTGTTGTTCTCAGCCACTTTAGCCCCTCCGCCCACTCCACAGAGCCTGGCAGGAAGGCCAGGCAGAGCAGCGGGGTCAACAGATGTACACAGCTTGCTGAGCTGAGGCCCAGCGGGGAGGATTAAGCCGCGGTGAAAATCTGCCCAGACCTTCAATCTCCCAGTTCCTGTGCTTGAACTCGGGCGCTGACTCTACCTAAGTGCCAGGTAGCCAGCGAGGGCTAAAAAAATAACCGTTCATTTGAAGGCCTGTACTCACAGAAATTGCTTGTCTGTCTGTCTGAGCTTCTGAGAAGGTAGCAGGCGGGAAAGGAAAGAGGGCGAAGGTTGAGCTGTCCTGAACAACGGATCTGTGCTCTTTTTTTTTTTTCTCTCTCTCTCTCTTTCTTTCTTTCTTTTTTTGATTTTTGGAGACAGTGTTTCTCTGTGTAGCCTAGGCTGTCGCAAACTCGCTTTGTAGACCAGGCTGGCCTCGAACTCACAGTGATCCACCTGCCTCTGCCTTCCAAGCGCTGGAATTAAAGGCGTGCACCACCACCACGCCCGGCTCGGATCTGTCTTTTGTACTCTGTTTGTCACATAATCTTTCCTTTTTAAGAGCCCTGCAGCCCTGACGTGGCTAAAATTATTTTGACCCCTTTCAAGTCACCCTTTAAGAAGTCGGCCTGGACACTTAGATTGGGGTGAGAGGAAATGGATGGTTCGAGAGACATGTACTTTGGGGAATAAGATGCGCTTTTAAGATCGCGCTACTCCCAGGTTTCTGCATGGTCAGAGATGACTCAGGCAAAGACTTCCCCTTAGCTCGCCACCAAAGAAACCTGTTGGCAAGGCCAAGACCACCTGGCCCAGAGCCAGGCTGGAAAGCGGAGCGACTGCCTTGGAGAGACACGACAGCGTTTGTACAGGCTCTGGTACCTGGAACAAAAATATGCCGAGCAGCAGCAAATTACGGGCTTTCAGATGTCACCGCCGCCATCTGACACGGCATTTCGGCGGCTCACATCTTCATTACCCGGCTGTTCAGGCTGTTCCTGCGTGGGAGGCAGATTTATGCTGCGTGGGCTACTGTGTACCGGAGCAACAGTGCTCGCCAGGGTTGTTGGGCTGATGGCCAACCCCCCTGTGGTGGAGAAGCTTAAACCCCAGGGTTGCTTTGTGGGTGGGTGCCTATGTGGGTCCCGGACCCATGTGCACCCCTCCTCCATGACACATCTTGTAAGAGTTTAAGGAAACCGGAACCGGTCTCCTGGCTTCAGGGTCGTGCTCTGTGTTCTTCTCGTCTCCCTCTGCCTCCGTAAACCCCACCCCACCCCCTTAGCCCATCTGCGGGATCTTTCCTCTCCTCCACCTCGCTCCTCTTTGAGTGGTAACTAGACCAACACACAGCAACCGCAGCTACACCCGCGCGGCTCCCTTTCCAGTTCCTCAGCCGCGCTCAGACTAATGGAACAGAAACATGTGCTTGCATCTAATGCCAGTAATCACACCCAGAGTGACCGCAGAGAGTGAGAGTGAGAGAGAGAGAGAGAGAGAGAGAGAGAGAGAGAGAGAGAGAGAGAGAGAGAGAGAGAGAGAGAGAGAGAGAGAGAGAGAGAGAGAGAGATTAAGCAGAGGTACCTGCGCCCCTGAGGGATACAGTTACAGGAAGAAAGCCTTCCTTACAGCCGCCGCTCCGCCTAGCTTCCGCCTGCCTCCGCCCTCCCCCCAGCTTTCTTAAACCTCTTGAATACTTTCCATTCGATTAATTAAAATCGCCCTAGCTATGGTCCATGTTGATCAAGAAGTGGGTTTTGATCTCTACCCTGATCTGCACTCCAGCGTGTGAGTGAAGAAAGCACATCCCCATAGCTTTACTTTGCCCTTCTGCGTCTTTTCTTTGAACCGGGGTTCCCCAGCACCAGAAGCCTGGTGGCGGATATGGTGAGCCAGCAGACAGTGGGCATGGCGAGAGAAACCTAGTGAACCAGGGGACGAGGGGAAAGGAGGGCGCTGGTGGCTAGGAGAACCCAGGAAGGCTTCCAGGAAGAAGTGGCATTTGAGATGAGCCTTGAAAGCAAAGGCAGGATGCTGATGGATGCAAACATGAGAAAGGGCACACTCCTGAGAAACTTCCGGTTTGACAAAAGCCTAGCGGTGGGAAGACATGGACCTTGGGGAGATGAGTGGGAATTTTAAGTGACTCTGAAGAACGTGCTTATATTGACAAAGTAGAAGAGAATTTTGGATTACAGAGAGTTTAAGGTCAGGCGTGGCAGCAGAGGGATTTATCAGCAACGGGGAGTCATTGCAGGTTTTACAGCAAGGGTGTGACAAACCAGTGTCTCCCGGAGCACTTTGAGAGTGCTTTCAAAACATGACAGAATAGAGTGAAGGGACGAGACTGGATGTGATGGGGTAGAGGTGGGGGTTGGGGAGTGGGGGTGGGGCGGGGGCGGGGTAGGTAGGAGGGGGTTTAGGTGCCATAAGCAGACGTTAAACACTTGATAGGAATGGAAAGAGGCAAGATTTGGCAATTGGTTGAACTTGGCAAATGAGGCCAGTATGTCTACAGGGATGATGGAGAATTTGAGAGTGGAATGTGAGGGTGTCTCAACACACAGAGGGGGCACCTGGGTCAAGATGCCCCTTGGCAGCTGGAGGTCAGGGCTGATCATGATGGAAAGGTGGCCACGAGGAGCTTCTTCCTGGAGGCCCCACAATGGATGAGACACCATGACAGCGTCATGGAAGGGAGAGATGCTGAGAGCAGATCCCCAGGCGGGAGAGAAGGACACCTCAAACAGAGAGAAAGCTAAGCTGCTTCCGGTGGGGAAGCTGAGGGAAGATAGATTCCTGTCACAGGCTGAGGAGGCCCCCTGGGGCTCTTTCCTGAGGCTTCCTCAGGACAGGGGTGGGTGGAACCAGATCAAGAGCTTGTAGTGAGAAGAGTGGGTGGGTGGGGAGGAAGAGTAGGCAGGTTCGGTTCCTGAGAGCTTTAAAAAAAAAATATGGGGCAGAGGCTCCTCCTTTGAGGACGGCTTAAAGGCCTTCAGTCTGACATCCTGGAGCTGGCCAGTGCAGGCTGCAAGGTCACCTGTTTTCTGTGGCAGCTAGAAATGCCAGCAACTCCTCAGAGCAGCAGGCGAGGAACTGGCTGCATTTGTATCAGGACATGCTTGCTAATGTCACAAACTTGACCTTTCAGTAAGGCCCACCAATGGGGTGTGATGTTTTCTGGGTTGTTCCGCATCTCGTTTTAGGGACTTCCGTGGGGGGTGGCTGTGAGGGAAACATTATGTTTTCTACAACCTTGATAAGAGGACCATGAAGAATGGGCCAGCACCTCTTTAGAAGGAAAGAAGGAAAAAAGAGCCTGTCTTTGTGAAGGGCTCACGGATCTCTCCTCGGGAGGAGCTGCCAAAAGAGAAGCAGACCCTCTAAGCACTGGGACAGTGTCGAGGGAAGCAGCTGGTTTTTCTGGTTAAGGAAAGCAGAGCTGGGGCCTTGACTGCCTCCTGTGAAAATCCCTCCACTCCCCCGCCCCCCCCCCTGAACTTCTCACAGGTGGCCCTCACGCCCCACCATCCGAGGCTTCTCCAGCATTCCGCCTGGACAGCTGGACCTCCAGGATGTTGGCTGCTTCTGCCTGTGTGTGGTTCTGACACATGTGTACTGGCTGTGAGCAGGCCTGGCAGAAGAGTGATGTCCAGAGTCCGATGGGGACTATGGCTAAGTGACCTGCTGTCAGATTATGTTAGGAGCCTCCGTCAATGTTTGGGAAAGGGTCCGGTTCCTTCTGATGTGCTGTTCAGCTGTTCAAAGCCAGTTTGTTTCTGGCACCCAGACCATTGACAGTTCTGCAGGAATTCCCCATGTGTATAGATTTAAAGGTCTCAATTTGCTCCTGATGTGGAAGTGAGAGCTGGCTGGGGAAGCAGGGCGTGGACCGGTAACGCAGCCTCAGTTCATCCGCTGGGACACTGAATATTGCAGGAGAGACAGAAAGCAGTAGGCATGGTTTATAAATTATTGACAGTATCGACGCTTCCAGGAGAGCATTGAGTGTCCAGCATAGGGCTACCTTGCCGCAGTATCACCTCTGCCCATGGAGTCCAGGGTCAGCTCCATGGCCTCCCTTGTTGCTAGATTACTTCCTAGACCCATGCTGGTTCCTCAGCCTCTCTTCCCTCCTCCCTACCCCCTACCATGAGTGAATCTACTTCATACTCAACCAAACTGCATTCTGGGGGCTCAGAACCTTGTAAATACAGAGCAGTTAAGTGAGAGGACCCGAGAGATGGGCTCAGCTGGACCCAGGAAGCAAACTCTTGACTCAGAATGCCTCTCTTGTGGTGGGAGTGGCAGGAAATAAAGATGGCAGTGCATAAATCACACACCCACACCCACACACACGCACACACTGTGCACACATCAGAGGGTAGCGGAGAATAGCAAAAGCAGAGATCTAATGGGGATACAAGGTGGAAAAGTTCATTTCATTCAGACAAAGTGGTCAAGTAAAACCAGCCTGAGGAGGCAGCAAGTGGACAGAGGCCTGGAGTGATGAGGCAGCTAGGAGGAGTCTTCCAGGTGGAGGGGAGCCCCCCCAAGTTGAAAGATCCAGAAACACAATAAGTGTAAAGCCACTTCTCTTTGTCTTCTAGTTTTCAGGACTCTGCCCAAGTTTTGCTAACTGCGTACCCACACCATTGGTGTGAGGACACTTTGGATCACAGATATATATTAATGAAGATACAGGAACAGGCAGCTGGCAATTGGCCCATCATTTGCCGGGGGGGGGGGGGGGGAGGCAGAAAGGAAACAAACTCACAGGGAGCAGGGTTAGGATTGGGGGCGGGCAGGGAGGCCTAGAGGTCAGAGTCAGTTACCTTAGCCATCTGCTGACACCCAATATGTGCAGACCTCAGGAGGATTAGGTTATTTAGTGTCATCAGGAGGCTCAGCATCATGGGAGCAGGTGAAGAGTGTCACTCGTGGGACTGCTCTTATCAATCAATAATCAGTTGAAAATCTATATTCTATGCCCTCTTACACTTTGCCTATTATTTCCCTTGTTGCGTTTATGAACCACGGGGCAGATATTAATGTTGCACTTCTGCCAAGGAACAAACGCAGGCCAGCTACTGCTCCCCATCTGGCCCTGTTTTTGTTTATATGGTGGGATCCTTGAACCTCTGGCTGTTTTTCTTGGGTGGTGAGGGAGAAGGTCTCTGGCTCTTGCTTATTTCCCTGTGCTTTCTCCTCGCTCCTGGTCATTTAAGCTAGGGGTAGGGACACAGGTTAGAAGGGAACTCCATGTGGCCCGGTTCTAGATTCCTTTTCTTCCTCTCCTTCACTGCCACCTTCTTTCCCTTTCTTGTCTTCCTCCCCCCTTTTCTTCTTCTTCCTTCTCTCACATTGGTACCCCAACTTTTCTATTCTTCTCAGTCCTGCCATGCACCTCTCTTGATTGGCTGGAACCATCTCCCAAGGAAACAACCCACAGAGGTGCCTTGAGTGACTCTGTGTTGCTTACCTCAGTTTGGCCTTAGGTAGAGAAGGTCGAGTGAAAACAAACTCCCCATCCCAGAGGCCTTGACCTCACTTGCCTTCGTCAGATGACCCTCAAGTAAACTGACTCTGCAACTGCCTTCCCTCTAGACAACAGATCAGTTCTCACAGCCTGGGAGGTGTGACTGACACACCCAGTGTCTCGGGGCCACGCCGAGAGCTGGCTGTCTCCTCTTTCCAGGCTCTTCTACAATGCCCGTGGTTATGGTTTCTCTCTGGAATAACTTGCACAGCCTTCCCTGGTCGGCTTTTTTGCAGTCATCATTTGAAAGCATTTCAATTGGTGCAATAGAGTTTTGGAGGGCTCTTTGGGGCTATAGATGAAGAACTTAAAAAGTAGATTCCCCTGACCCAATAATGACAACCCTGGGAAATGGGTTTTTGAAAATAATCAGAGACACAGTAAAAAAAAAAAAAAAAAAAGTGTGTGTACGAACATTTATTCCAGTGCTAATTATAATAGTAAAGAAAATAAACAACCCACAGGAACTTGGTTATGTAATTCATGGGAACACTGGATAGTCATCTATGTCTGTCTGTCTGTCTGTCTGTCTGTGTCTGTCTGTCTGTCTTTGTCTCTTTGTGTGTGTACTTAAAGTATGCTTTGATATGTGTGTCACTCAGCTTTCTGTGACTGCAACATAGACTTAAGGTGATCAATCTATAACATATATTTTGGTTCCTAGTTTTCAGAGTTCTGAGCCATGATTGGCTGCCCTTGTGGCTTTGCCTGTGGATGGAACATCACAGCCAGAGCCAGTGGTAAAGCTTAGGATGTGAGAAAGAGAGGAAGATGAGGAGACTGGGGTCCCATAATTCTCTTCAAGGGCCAGTAAGAGAGGCTATGGGGCATGGACCAGAGATGCAGCCTGCCAACACTGTAAGGAGTTCTCGGATACCTCCTGTGCAGGCTAGTTTGTTTTGTCATTTCGACAGAAGCTGTGGTCACCTGAAAGGAGGGAGCCTCAGCAGAGAAAATGCTTTCATAAGTTTGACCTATAGCAAGCTATTGGAGTGCTTTCTTAAAGGATGCTTGGTACGGGAAGGGGCCAGCTCACTGTGGGTGGTACCAAGCCTGCGCAGGTGTCCCTGGGTGGTATAAGAAAACACGCTGAGCAAGCCACGAGAGCAAGTCGGTAAGCAGTATTCCTCTACGGCGTATGCTTCGGTTCCTGCCTTCAGGCTCCTGCCCTGATCTCCCCACATGATAGACTACAACAGTAAGCTGAAATAACCCCTCTATCCCCAAGTTCCTTCCGGTCGTGATGTTTTGTGATGGCAACTGAAAACCTAAGACAGTTGAGAACAGGATCATTGGCTTCACTGAAGAAAAGAATTACAGGAAAAGTGTACTTGAAACAGTGTGGGAGATAGTAGAGATACCTTAAGGCTGATTTAAGTGTCGGGGGAAGGGATAGGGCACGCCCATGAGAGGTCCATGCTTAGGTAGCTGTGTTGTCTTTACAACAGCCATTTAAATGAGCTTGGTGGGCTCTGGAAATTGTCAGGCAGGCATGTATAGGAGATAGTGTAGTGATGTGAGACTCTGTTTTAGCTGTGCACTTGGCAGCCTAGTTCCTTTCCCTTAACATACTATGCACATGCGCCTTCTCCCAATAAGGCACCTATCAACATCAGAACCCCCTTGAACCTTATATGCAATCGGGCTACATGGCCATCTCTCTGAACAGTTGCCTGAGTTTCTCTGCTGGCAAGATGATCCATTTCGATGGTTTCTATTCACGAGTTTCACAATGTATCCTAAACGATAAAGAATTAAAGGGCCTATCCTGGCCTATTTAAGTGAACTTTTAGGGCAGAACCTCTACTTACCATCTTGGGCCTGTGCATGCATAATTGGGCATGCGTGTAGTTAAAAAGAGGCCGTATGGGAAGGAGCATGCACAGAAGGAAGAGTGAATCTATGAATTAATCTAGGGCCACCTAAACCACAGCTCCTCCTGACCTTAAAACTTGTTTGGGGCCCTTGGGTGCCTTTACTTGTATGGCCTTATTTTCAGTTCTCTGGGAATGAGGCTGGGAACCTGGCAACAAACACCCAGTCCCATACTGACCTCCTCTGACCACCAGTGATAGAGATGGGTTGCTAAGGGATTCCAGTGTGATCTTAGGCTGGCCCCTGAGTGCAGGAGGGATATGGGTGATAAGGTACTGCCCGAGGATGGCTCCAGGAAGTGAAGATGCTTCAACTGTAATCAAAGGTCAGCAGTCTGTGAGAGTCCCAGGAAATATCTGGGAAAGATAGAATGCCAAACTCAAGGTCGAATATACTATGGCCTAATGTATGGCTCGGTGCTATCTTAATGTTCTTATGTTAAAATATCTCTGTATGGAAGAAATATGGTCTTACAGCAAACCTACAGTTGTGCTGTGGAATGCTTGCTTCTCAGCTGGAGAGAGGCTTCAAGCAGAGTCCCAGAGGAAGGAGCTCTTCTCTTCCCTATGTTTCCTTAATCTTCCCTTTTTCTTCCTCATTCACACCAATGACTAGACCTCCCACCGGGCTCCACCTCTCAGTAGTACTAAAAGGAACCAAGCTGGGACAAAGCTTTTTTATTGTTGTTGTTGGTTTGTTTGTTTGTTTGTTTTTTCCAGAGAGGGTTTCTCTATGTAGCTTTGGCTGTCCTGGACTCACTTTGTAGAGCAGGCTGGCCTCGAGCTCACAGACATCCACCTGCCTCTGCCTCCCAAGTGCTGGGATTACTGGTGTGCACCACCATGCTTTCAACACATGGGTCCTTGGGGCACATTCCAGATGCCCCTAGATTCATTCTCCACCTACAGAACTCAACCCTCTAATCTACTTTTTTCCCCAATGCGAGACCTAGCAAGGAGGTATGAGAAGATAGGGGTCTTCACTCCTGCCTGCTTTTCTACTTATGGCCATAGGTGCCACCAGGCCTCGGCTTCCCTCACTTTCCAAGCCACCTTGGGGGTCCAGTAACTGCTCCATCCTCCCACACTCAGGTGCCGTGATGGGAAGCACCCCAAGGTGTTTACTTCAGGCTCGTTGCAGTAGCTCTTTGCCCTCAGGAGGCCAATGGAAAACAAAATGTGTTTTCTGATAGCACTCTCCATGATGCAATGCATAGAAAAATGCTTACAGTACAGAGTGAAGTGACAGAATAAGGCTAGAAGCTACAATCTTAACCTGTACATAAATAAATATATTTAGAAAAGGAAAACATTTATACACAGAGAGAGAAAAGGCTACAAAGAAGCACTGAAGGATTTGTCATCGTGCCTGGTTTACAAAATGATAGGTGATTTTTCTTGTCTCTAGACAACTCTATATTGTACACTCTTTGTATGTGTGTTTGTTTGCTTTGAGACATGGTCTTGCCAGGTCTGGCCTAGAACCTGTGGCTCTTCTACTTTGGCCTCTCAAGCACCGGGATTCCCACCTATAGCACACATTCTTAGAAATAAAAATAACCACGTGTCACATTTAAAGTAAAAAAAAAAAAAGAAAAAAAAATCTAAAAACAAAACTGAAAGTGAAATCAGCCACCTGTAGATCATAAATTTCAAGTAAATATATGATAATATATCATGACACAAATGTTATTGTGGCATAGAAAGAAATATAAGTATTTTGATAGGCGTTTTTCACTGGGCCTCAACTATTATCAGTTACCTCTTACCCATTACTGAGATACCTTCCTAAGCCTGCCTGGTGCCTAATATAACTTCTGGGGTTGAGACCTTTCAGATGCTTCTCTTCTCCTGGCTCTGGCCTGGTGCTCAGCTGTGCTTGAGGTAGGGTGTGGATGAGGGAGAAGGGGCCTCAGTCCAGCTGACAGATCAGGCTGAGCAGGCCAGTGAGGATGTGCTGACAACTCTTTGCAGTAAATCCTTGGCTATCCCTTGATGCTAGTTGGTGGATATACTGAGCAGTCTTAGTTTTCTATTAGAAAAAACCAGCAACAACAACAACAACAAAAAACCAAAAACAAACAAACAAAAAAAAACCCAAAGAACAAAACAAAACAAAAAATCATGTCTCTATGCTTCGAAGCAGAAATTTGCTACAAACATGGCATTTTAACTTATTAAAATTAACATTCAGACTTATTTAACGTTTATTTCCTCATTTGTTTGTTTATACAGGGTCTCACTGTGTAGCTTTGGCAGGTGTGGAACTTGCTATGAAAATCAGGCTGTTCTCAAACTCAGAGATCCACCTGCTTCTGTCTTCTGACTATGGCACCAAAGGTATAAGGCACCATGCCAGACTTAAAATGGCCTCTTATTTGCAGTTTTTCCAATACCCCTAAATAGAGACATCCTGCTACCCGCTTTCATAAGATAAAAGCAATTCATATATGTGCATGGCCGTAAAGATGTATTCAAAACCTTAAAAAACTGAGCAGAGATATTCAAAGTTCAAAGTCTTTTGTTTGTTTGATTTTTGCTTTTGGGGGGGGTGGTGGCGAGTGAAATTTTGTGTTAGCAGATTTCTATCAGGCTTGATTTTGTTCAGACTCCTTTTGTATCTTATAAATCAGACAGTTCCTTTAAAGGAGTTGTTTCCGACCTGTGGGTTGCACTCACTTTGGGGGGTCCAGTGACTCTTTCATAGGGATCAAATATCAGGTGTCCTGCACAGCAGATATTTACATTACAATACACAATAGCAGAAGAATCACTGTTAGGAAGAAGCAAGGAAAATAATTTTATGGTTGGGGATCAGCACAGCATGAGGAACTGTATTCAAGGGAGGGTCGCAGCATTAGGAAGGTTGAGAACCACTGATTTAGAGGTACTATAAGGAGCCTACATTTTTTTTTTAAAAGGACATCAATTCTTTGAAGACAAGCAGCCCTAACTATGCAATGGTTGCTTTGCAAGCTTCAGCTCTGGGACCAGCCTTTCAGGCTCCAGGTAGAGCCCTGGCCTGGCAAAGCACCAGACCACTGCTTGAGCTAATGACAAATATAATAAGGACCTTTGAACCCTTATATAGCCATTGCGATGTGCGGGGCTGGTTCCCAAGAGCTTTCTCCACCCACTTAATCTTCCCAACTGGTGCTGGGCGGTGGTGGGCGCATGCCTTTAATCCCAGCACTTAGGAAGCAGAGGCAAGGGGATTGCTGTGAGTTCGAGGCCACAGACAAAGTCATGGGCCTATTTGTTGGAGGCCATTCTTCAATTGAAGTCCCATCTCCCAAATGACTCTGGTTTGTGTCCAGTTGACGAAACAAACCGGCACAGGGGTATAGCTCAGCGGTGAGAGTGCTTAGCACACATGAGGTCCTGGGTTCAATCCCCTACACAAACACACACACACAGACACACACACACACACAGATACCCCCCCCACACACAGACACACACACACACAGACACACACACACACAGACACACACAGACACACACACAGACACACACACACACAGACACACACACAGACACATACACACACAGACACACACACACACAGACACACACACACACACACACACACACACACACACCCTAGCCTTGTTATAATCCTCGTTTTATGGATAAGCTTATCAAACCTAGGAGTGGAAGAACTTGCCTAAGGTCACAGGCCCTGTGAGTTAGCAGAACACAGATCTGACTCCTGCAGGTTGACATCAAAACAGGCTGCAAACCCCCTAGACCCTTTTGGACCCTTCACCAAAGACAGAGGTGGATCCTCTGTGCCTAAATCTGGCTTTGCTGGGCGTCCAAGTGGTCCTGATTATGGTTGCATCAGCAGCGCTCAGAAAACCTGCATGCTCTTGTTCCCTAAGATGAGAGTTACCACACACTCTTGTTGCCGGAAAAAGAAAACAACGTCTGAGTCACGAGGTATCCCTCGTAATGACTAGTGTCCTCCTAGGGAGTTAGAAGTTACTCTGCAACCAGACGCCTTGCCGCCCTCAACTCTAGAGGCGAGCGTGGTCTAATTACCATCATCTGCAAAGAGCCGGGGCCTTGGCGCAGCCGGCCACAGCAGGACTCTTGAAAAACCTGCTGCAGGTTAAAAAGCAGACCTGCCTTCAATTTATTAAAAGCCTCGGCATTTTTTTTCTCCCACTGAGCATTTTAAAATGCAATTAGGCAAAATGGAATAATAATCAGGCAAAGGGACATGGGATTTTCATGTTGGGGCAATCCCTGCTTATGTGTTTGTGCGTTTCTGGGTGTTTCTGTTGTGACAACATGCCTCTAGGACATACTAACAGCCTGTTTCAGTCTATGGCCACAGTCCTGAGGACCTGGATGCCCTGTAGCCAATCACTGGATTATCACACTACCCTTTCTTGATGCCAAGGGCCCATCATTCTAGAACAAGCTTGGGGAAACAAGCGCCTGAACTTTTAAAGAGGTTCTCTAGGTAATGATAAGGCACAGCGCCAATTTTCAAGCCGCTACACACGTGGGAAGAGGCCCATGTTTACATTCTATGACATGGAACCCTTGGCCCAACACACAGTCTGGAACATGAAAACCCGCGATGCTCCACTGGATGGCTGGATGCAATCTTACAGGGTAAGGTAGGGAGTTTGTGGGGTGCAAAAGGGCAGAATGGTCCTCCCCACTCCTTACGTGACAAGAAGGGAAGTGGGACTCTATGTGTCCGGAATCTCACAATTTTAACTCTCTCAATACACAGTGGGTTTGGAAGCATACATAATATGTACACCAGGGGGGTTCCCATGTACATCACAGTGAGAAATAAAACAGCATGTTTATTTTCCATCACCACTGGAAGAGGCATAACAGAAAGATAATTCAAGCTGATCCAGACAAGGCAAGATTCTACCCAAGACGCTGCTCTCCATGATACAATTCCTAAAGAGCTGGTGGGCAGCTGCCCCTTTGGGATTAGATCACAGCCTTCCTCGTCCTCTTCATGTGCCTACAGTGTGGTGGTGCCTGTGCCTAGCTGAGCGTGCCGCCTTTATTAAAATGGTCTGCGTGAGTCAGTTTTCCGTCACTGTGACAAAATACCTTAAACAAAAGGAGGAAGGACTCGTTTAGGCTCATAGTTTCAGCCCATGCTTAGTTAGCTGTCTCTGTTGCGTTTGCTCTTCTGGAGCCCATAATAGAGGGAACTGCTCGCCTCGGGTAACAAGGAGAGGAAAAGAAGTGACCAAGTTCCCACAGTCCCCTTCAAAGGACTTGACTTCCTCTTCTCAAGAACCTAACTTCCTCCCCCTAGGCACCACCCCTTTAAGGTTTTTCACAGTCTCTTGATGGCACCACAAGCCCGGCACCAGGCCTTCAACACCAGGGACCCTTGGGGACGCTCTAAGTCCAAACTGTGTTAATGTGTCTCACTGACCTGCGATTGATTAGCTGATCAGTGAATTCAAACACCTGTGAAGCACACACTGGGGGCAACGGTTCCCACTCTACCAGCCTCTGGCTGTCCCGTTCCCTCATTCACGAAGCCTTCTTATTTATTTATTTATTTATTTATTTATTTATTTATTTATTTATTTATTTATTTTCCCTACCGGTTTAATGTGCAGGTAATCGGATCCAGTCTTGTTCTTTAAAAAGAAACCAAGCAGTTTGCAAAGGTTTGCAGTGATTTCCTGAGTCCAAGCAGGGCATTTCCTATTGAAAGGGGAAACCCGGCTCTGGGCACCAGCCAGATGAAATTTCCACTTGCATTATCTTTTTCCTTCCCTCCTTCTCTTCCCTTTCTTTTTCCCCCTTCCTTCTTTCCTGTGGTCCAAAGTACTGTACACGTGCTGCATCTGAAGCAGGGCCACATTCCCTGCCTTTTTTTTTTTTGTTTTTTTCAGCCCCTGATCAACGGCTCTGAGTTCAACTCATAAAAAATGTAAAAGGGAAATCATCACCTAGGCAGCTTGTTTGGATTTCAAAACCTCCTGGTATTTCCCTGTCCCAACGATCTTCTCCACTGGAAAGCCCATCAATTCACTGTCCCTGGCCTATGCCAAATCTTGGCCATTTGGGCATGCAAATTAGCTTCCCAAGCTACACCGAGATTGCTGTTCATGAATATTGCAATGCTTATTCAGCCATGCACCCCGTCAGCTTTGTCTCAGCTTGCTCACTCACCTGTAGCTCCAAGTGGCTTCTGGTTCTTGTCTCTCAGCGGGCTGACAATTCCAACACCCGCTCCCCCGCACCCCCTTACATCCCCGGGATAAGAAGGACCTGCAAGGCCTGGAGATGGGAGAAAATGTCTATTAGGGTGATCATTCATTTTACCATCAGCAAATATTCTCTGAATGCTACATGCATGTGCCAGGCAGGGTGCAGGCTCCAATGGCATGGTGCCCAGCTACATGCCCGAGAGCAGACAAAAGGCACATAAAATGGGTCAGCTTATGCAATGTGCAAATGCAGTTCTCATTAGAAAGGCCACATATCCAAGAATGATAAAAACGTGTGGACATTGGAGCATGGTTCACAAACTATCTCCCCTGGTGGTTTTGTTGTCTCCCAGAGCCAGCTGTGCCTGAGTATTCAGGAGCCCCTGGGCTTCCCTTTTCCTCTTCCTCTTCTTGTTGTTTTGTTTTGTTTGTTTGTTTGTTTTTGTTTTTTCTCCTCTTCCAATTCCTGTCCCATGCTCATCCTTAGCTATGAAGGTTGATTTTTAAGGCCTCTATGACAAGAGCCTCATAGAGTAAAACCTTGAACTCCAGAGCCTTGCTTGCCTTTGCAGGGAGGACCCATGACACAAACTACCTTGCTGTTGACGCACCTGTATGTTGAAAGGCCACCTCCCTCATAGGGCGTGAAGGAGACATGGAGGATAACTGAAGGGATGAGGAAGGGCTGGCCAGCGAAACATAGAGGCATTTCTTTTCCATGTTGTACTAAGACATACACTAAAAGCTTAGTCATTGTATTTATCTGAAAATCAACTTTGCCTGGTCATCTATTGTTTCCATTTCTTAAGCCAAGCAACCCTACTAAGGAAGTCTATAGTCAGTTCAGGAGCGCTGCTTCTTCATGACACCATGGGTGTCCGGACAGATCAGCAGTGCTTAAAAACAAAAAAGACCTTCGAAAAATGGCTTTTAGTTCGGCACCCCACCCCCACCCCCACCTCCCCTTGGCTGGCTAACTGCAATCTTGCCGACTCAAGGTGAATGAAACACATCAGTGTTCTCTTCACTCCTTCCTATCTCCTCAGGCCAGAAGATCATTTTCTGCTGAGGTGAGACCTTTTCCTTCCTTCTCAGGGGTGGAGGTAGGGGTGGAATTTTAAGTGTATTTCTTTCCTAGGGCTGCCTCCACAAAGCACTACCTCACCAGAAGGGGCTTTAAATAACAGAGTGCTGCTGTCTTCCGCTTCTGAGGTCACAGCGTGGCTGAGGTTGATTCCTTCTGAGGCTGCGAGGGACGATTTGTTCTAGGTTTTCCCTTCAGCTTCAGCTTGTTCCCTGGTGATCTTTCCGTTCCTCCATCCCTTTCTACATGTCACTTCCTCTGTCTGCCTTTGTGTCCTGCTTCCTCTTTTTATACAGACACAAGTCATATCCAATAAAGCCCGTGACCCCGGGACCTCTTTTTAATTTGATTGCTTCTGTTAAGACTTGGTCTCCAAATAAGGTCACAGCCTGTGCTGCTAAGGAGGTAGAACTCAGGTACCTTTATTCAACCCATAACAATGCGTACCAAGTGCCACATGTACTTACACTCACCAGGAAGGTTAGGGAGCATCCAGGAGCCCCTGCAGCAGGGGAGTCAGGGGTTTGGCTGTGTAGGCTGACATTGGGGTTGAGGGTGATTTAACGGCTTAGAGTAATGGAAGATAAACTGCTTGTCGCTGCCCACCCTGTGTTCCAGAAGATTGCATTTCGGTGTGAGGCCACCCCAGCACTGCCCCTGCAAACAGCTTTTCCATTATGCTAAGAGCTAGTGGTGATAGGCGCCATTACTATTCAGCCCCCTGGCCTCCACTGGCTCCCATTCCCTCTGCCCTAAGCACTTCCCAGTGACCTTCCAAGAGGTAACATCAGAGTTATTCTCCCCAGGAGACCTCTGCAATTACTTGCCTGTGTCCTGAGAAACCCCATGATGCTTTGCTTGAAGCATGAGCAGAGGGAGGCTCAAAGGAGAAAGGAGCTCCACTAGTGGACTCTACCATCCCCCACTCCCAATCCTGTATTAGAATAAGTTGTGTGTGTGCACACGCACATGTGGGGGCCGTGGGGGGAGGGAGCAAGGGAACTGTCTCTTGTCTTTGTCTGCTCTCTCTCCTCCAGGCAGATGCTGGGAGAACAAGATAAAATTCCTTGTCAGCTGAGGCCCTAAATTCTCATTCATTTATTAAGAAATGATAGTTTTCTCCAAGAAGCCATCTGTCTTGCCTTTCTGGGCACTGTCCATTAGTAAAGAGACAAAGGGAGGGAAAGATGGCCTTTTTGGCCATGGCTATTTTTTGGTGCCTCTTCAACGTCTTTATCACCAAAGAGAATTTCTTTTTTTCTTTCTTTCTTTCTTTCTTTCTTTCTTTCTTTTTTTCTTTCTTTCTTTCTTTCTTTCTTTCTTTCTTTCTTTCTTTTTTTCTTTCTTTCTTTGTAAGTTTGACTAGGAAATGTGATTTTTAAGAACAGTCGGTTCATCTGAGCTGCTTCAGGGCTGACTGGCTTGATAGAGCTGGTAGGCATGGTGCCCCACATGATGATGCAGTGACTGTGCACATGGCTCCATGAAGTTGCTGGGGTGACCGTAACAAAGATCCTCACTTCAACCGCAGAGCTGTATGTTTCCTCCCTGTTGTGAAGGGTGACGAGGTCCAAGGCAAAGATGTTGGCTGTTAGAGATGCCGGCTGTTCCTCCTAAGGCTTCTGTGTTTGCCATATACATGGCCATTTCCCCCCTTACACACTATCTTCCCTCCTTCTGGGTCAACTTATTACAAGGACGGAAGTCAGCTTGCAGCCCACCCAATGACCACATCCAACCTTAGTTCTATAAAGAGCCTGTCTGCAAGTGCGTCTGCAATCTGAGGTCCTGGGGTTGGCAATAAATAAGTGGGGACCAATTTACCCCCGAAGAGTGCTTCAGGGATGTCTTAGATCCCAGGTTTGACTCTGCCTCTTAGTAGTGACCTTTGGGAGGACTGAGGGTTGGGGATTTGGGTTCCCAGAAACAGAAAATAATTCAGGCTCGCCTGAGCATCAAGGGAATTGGATGGGGTAATATGGAAAGCACATGACACGATGAGAGGCCATAGAACAGTAACTTTGACACTTTTGGCATGGAAGTGAGAGCCCCAGAAACCCCTCTGTGGTGGAGAACACTAGTCAAGGTGGCTAGGATGAGGACCTCAGGAGCCCCACCCCCACCCCCAGGGTGGGGCACTGGCCCTTATTTTTAATATCATATATGATCCAGACCCTTGGCTCCCATTTCCTTCTGCCATGTGTAGTAAGGGAAGCTGGGAAGCAGGGTTCCCATATCTCTTAGATTATCCAGAGACATAGAAGATGATTGTTCAACAGAAGATGGATAGCTATGAATGAAGAGACCAGGAGACCCAAATCAGGACAAGGCTTGTCACATGCTTATTTCCTTACCCGGAAAAATAAGAGGCTGGAGTGAACCCTGTCTGAACCGGACCACCTCTGACACTTTGCCTTCACAGGCACTCTCCTACTTCTATCTTGAGTTTTTCGCCTCTTTTTATCAGACAAGAGCAGAGGTTTCTGCCCACAGATTTTTGCTGCTGTGCTAATTCTCCTTGTCCTCTCAGGGAACATTGGTCTCTGTCTGCCCAGGAAGGTCACTCGTCTTGTGTCGCTATGAAAAACCGGAGTGAACAGCTTTCTGGTGTGCTCAGTTTATTAATGTCTTTCTTTGTGATTTGTGCTGGCTGTAAATATTATATCCATTATAAATAATGATTCGGCCTGCCATTCTTTCTCTGGTTCTTGGTTACCTGGCCTATAAAACCAGAGGGCTGGATTAAATGAGTATTAAGGTCTCTGCAGCTTTAACTCTGATGGATTCCATGAAGATTAAACTCCCGTGGGTAGACAGTGTATGGGGCTTGCCAGAGTGAGGTATCCCCAAGAACTTGGAAATGAGGACTATGATTCCCTTGGAGAGAAACATTATAAAGCCAGCCAGCACTAGATCAAAGAAGATCTATTCAAAGTCTCCTTAAATGGACAGGATAGATTTCAGACCAGAGCTGTCTGGACCTGACAATCTAAACATTCCTGGGGCAGAGTGCCCTGTCAGATAAGAGAAGCACCATAGAGGCAGGAAGAGGACAGTGGGGGAAGGTGTCTAGATCTGGCTATGATAAGATTGGGATATTAGTGGGCCTGGGGTCCTTTCCCAGCTGTGCCTCTGTTACAGACTGGCAATAGGCTGTCCTGACTAGATGCCCCGAGGCACAGACAAGACACTGTATTTAAACAGTCAATCCCTCTAGCATGGATATCAACCCAACAGGAGGGCCTTCTGCTGCAGCTGGAGAAGGAATCTAGGGTAACGCAGTGTAGCCAACAGTTACCTTCTATTGTCTGAGAAGGGCGTGGTCTCCAGCATGGGGCACTCTTTGTAAACCCAGTGGGAAGCTCAGGGTAGAAGCTACCAGCTATCAGTTCCCAAGCAGCTCAGAATATTCTAACGTTTCAATAACTGAACGCTTTTACATCGTTTGGTTCAACCCCTCCCCCTCTCCCATTCCAGCTCACTCAAACACCTCTGGTTGGGTGCAGTCTCCCATATTTGTCTGCAGCCTGGTTGTGGCCTGGGAGGGAGGCCGGGACATCTATGAAGGACACAGAGGCAAGGGGGCGGATGTGACAGGAAGATGACTGCCCTTTAGGGGCCAGCAGAGCTTCTGTCTCCAGTCTCTTGGGAACCTGCTCAGAGTGATCCGTGTGTGTGTGTGTGTGTGTGTGTGTGTGTGTGTGTGTGTGTGTGTGTGTGTGTGTTTGTGTTCACCACAGTGAAAGAAATGCAATGTGGGCTTGCTGACAAAGTCAAGTGCTTCGGTTAAAAGAAAGAAGCCCTCAATGCGCTCACAAAAATATTTCTTGGAAGCAGCCAACCAGTCCTTCGTTCAAACTTAGAGTCTGTGGTGCAAGGGAGTCTTCAGTAGTTTTCCACAGGCTCACTGGCTGCATCTCCACAGAATGTGGAATTTCAACTATAGGCAGGACAGCATGATACAGCGATTTCTCTCTCTCTCTCTCTCTCTCTCTCTCTCTCTCTCTCTCTCTCTCTCTCTCCTCTTTTCCTCCCTCCCTTCCCTCTTTCCCCCTCACTTTCTCTCCCCCCTGCCCCCCATCTCAATATGCACAGTTATTTGTCTGTCAGGCAGATCTGTTTGAGTATCTAATAGGTTCCTCAGTCATATTGTGTTGAAAACAGTGCCTTTCTCTGAACCTGTCCCCTCCAATGTTCCCTTGTCTATCAGGCCTAACCTAAAATCACTTTATGCCCAGGTCCCCTCTCCTCAGACCCCTGCTTCCACCTGTAGCATCGAGGCTCTAAGATCACAAAGGGCACTTCCAGGTCAAAGCAGGTGACAGAGGTGGTTTAGCACACACAAATCTTGCTCTCTTCTAGTCTTTTTCAGTTTCTTCTGCACCCACAATCCTCCCTGGTTTCATGATCCTCTCTGGTTTCATATATAATTTTGGAGGAAGCAGGCGAACAAGGCTATTTGTAAGCTCCAGATCTCCAGCCCTTTGCCTGGGAAAACACAGGCAGGCCGGGCCCTGATGGGACCAGAAAAGCTTCATTTTGAACTTAGGAGGGAAACAAGCATAGAGTGCCAGTAGACCCCAATCAGGTGATGCCTCTGGCCCCAGGAAAGAAACAATACCAGTAGGCAACAGGTTCTGGGCTGTCCTGAACTGGAGCTAGCTATGAGTCCCTGCAGCTTGGCTCCCATTCTTTCCATAAGGCACCCTGGACAAATGCCACAGCTGGTTTTGAATGATCCAGTCCTGTGCTTATCCTTAACCCTGTCTCAAAGCCTAAGGGGAAGGCTTTGGGATGATTGGATGTTTGGGTAGCATTCTTGGACAGCTCCTTACATCTCCCTAAGGAGTTCGGGCTTAGCCTTTGATGCTGATGCTGGTGCTGCCCATGGGCAGGAAGGTAAGGCTATGCACGAAGGGCACAGAGGCAAAAGTCGATGGAGTGCATCTGAGTCTCCACAGTGGCACCACCTGGATGCCTCAGCAATTGGGTACCAGTGAGGGTAATCAAGAGCAAACATTGATGGAGAAACAGATATGGCCTCTTATCCATGGATGCATCGTTTTCGTAGCATACACTCCACCCCATTGTCTCACAGAATAAAACCAACACCACACATTGTCCTTGTCAGGGAACAAAACGGGCTCAAGGGCTCCAGGGCTCCATCCTAGGTCCTGCCATTTATTTAGTGGGTGACTTAGCTATCTTAGCCAAGTTCTCTCCACTTTAAAAACAATCTTTCTAAATTAAAAAAAAATGTCCCATGATTTATAATTCCTGTTTGTTAATGCCCATTGTAGTTCAGGCCAGTCCCAGGATCTAAAGCACCAAGCAATTAAACAAAATGTGCACATTTCTTATGGGAGGAATTTCCCCTTGCTGAGAATTCAGTCAAGCAGAGATATCAGGAGAAAGCTTTTGTTTGTTTGTTTGTTTTATTTTCAAGACAGGGTTTCTCTGTGTAGCCTTAGCTGTTCTGGACTCACTTCATAGACCAGGCTGGCCTCGAATTCACAGATTCACCTACCTCTGCCCCTCCCCCACCTAGTGCTGGGATCACAGATGTGACTCAGCACGCTGGCTAAGTCTTTCTTTCTCTATTAGCATGTGGCATGGCTTAGCTAATGCTTATGAGAACCAGCCCTCCAACCAGAAGTATTTCACTGCTTATATAGGGTAGGGAGTATTGCCATAATCTTATCTATGTGACCATTCCAGGGTGGTCTTTTCATCCCCGTCCCCAAAGAGATTTTTCTCTGGAACTAAGCAAATTTCACAGAAGGAAAAAAAAATCACACATTTTCCATGAGGAGGACAGTTTCATCTTTGGCAAACAGAACCTAACAGTCGTTCGTATCTGCTAACCTTTAGTCAGGTCATCTTTCCCTCACTTTACAGCTGAGGCAAGGAAGGGCCAGCTTTCAAACTACGTGATGCTCCTGTGACTAAGCCATCGCCTCTAAGTGCAAGCCTACCTTCTCTGGGAGGCTCTGCCCATAGCGAGTGCCAAGCCAAGCCCAGGAGACCATAAGAATATGATGGGTTTGCTTCCTCTAAGGCCTGAGGCGTCTCGCTGTACTTCCGATCTCTGTGAGCAACACAGGAGCTTGGTGCACCGGCTGGAGCAGAGCCCGCACCCACTGGGTAGTTTTTCTAGCACTCCAGAAACCGCTTCTGTGTGTCCCTTGGGAGACTCCAGTCCTAGCTGAGCATTGTCCCCTTAGAGGACTGGGCCGGCGCATGGGCTTTACAATGTCCCCCTTCTGCCTTCTTAGGGGCAGCTGCCATCTGAAGCAGAGGCCTTCATGCTGTCTTGGGATCCCTGCTCTTGTTCCCCTTCAACTTTGCTTTATTCAAAATCCCTTTGGGGAGTGTGCGTGCCCTGATCCCTGCCTGCTGCCTGGGCCCTGCCTTGCGGCACCTGTGGTTATGCAGCTGAGCAAATGGCGGAACTGGACTCTGACACTGGCCCAGATGGTCCTCCTGCTTTAGTTTTATCCACTAACGGCATCTGCCTCCTTCAGATTAGTGGGAGTGGGGCTACCTCTGATCCCCAGGGCCCCTCAAGAGGCCTGGCTCCCTGTTTTTCAGGAGAGAGAAGAAAGACAGGGTGGCCATACTCCATGGAGGCTCACTTGCTGAAGATCTTACCTGCTTGCAGTGGTACCTTGCCTGCCCATGACCCTGGGCCGCTGGTGGCAGAGTCCACTCAGAGCCTAGTCTACAAGTAGTATTTGGATCAGGCAAAGAGCTCCTGGGCTCAGGTCAGGTGGTGTTTCCCCTTGTGTCCAGGGGATAAGCCACCCCCCATGGCAGCAGATTTCTCATAGGACTGTGTTATAGCCATAAAAATATCAAGTGAATCTCCAAGGGCTTCTCACCAGGGAGAAACAAATTACTACCTTCCCGCTGCCCTTTAGGTTGGACCTCCAGCTGCCATCTTGGAACCATGAGATGACAATTTCAAATATTCAAAGTCCATAGCTCAGGGCAGCAGAGAGACAAAAATGTCAGAATTCTTCATGGCATTCCACAGGCCTAGTGTTGGCTGTTTGTAATGAAAATGTTCCCACTGGGCACAAAGCAGCCATTCCCAAGGAAACAGAAACACCGTGCTTACTTAGCACCTGCCAACCCTGTGCCTGCTGCCATTGCAGGCCGTCTCCCAGGAGAGCGGACCCCGCCCTGACAGCTGGGGCCCATGTCTGCTCGGCAGTAGGGCTCTCAACCCTCTGCAGGCACAGGCGTAGGCGCAGGCACACCGTTGTCTGAGGCAGGCCTTCAGCAGCCTCTGGAGGGGAGGGTGTATAAGTACGAGGCTTTGTGTTTTATAGGATAGTCAATATTTATCCAGCCTGATGGAGCAATGTACAGGAAAGAGTAGAGAGATCATAAAATGTGTCCAGTACTAAGGCTTGAGGTCATGTGGCCTAAGAAGTTTCTCCCTGCTCTGCTTACAAGGCCACACTCAGCAGAACCAAGAGTGAAAGACTGGGGGAGGAGGGACTAGAGCTGGCCAGCGAGGATAAGGTGAAAGCCAACCCAGCACATGTAGACACTCACAGGTCCCTGGGCATCTTCTTGGCAGTTTTGGTCACAGATGGTTTGTCTCATAGGCAGGGCAAGAACCAGTGTCCCTTTGTCTCTTCCTGTAGGCAATCTCAAGGCAGAGTCCACAGTTATAAGGGCAGCAACTGTGGGGGTTCTGTCAAGTCTTTAGAGGTTTATGGGTGATGTGTGCTCTTGTCCGACCGGCGCGTGCATGCACGTGATACACGCGCATGCAGCTGATGGAAGGCGCATTTCCTCAGGTGCCTGGCTTTTTTTTCATCCCATGCTGTTCTGTGTAGTGTGTCTCCTCTGCTCTGTGGATTTTTGTCTCTCAGTGTCTGAGCCTCTCATCTGGGCTGCTGTGTTCCTTCTAATCTCCCCGTTTTTCCTCTCCCTCTTACTCTGTGTCTCAGTCTCTTTAGACGACTCTAAGGAAATGTTTGAAACTGAGTGGCTGAGATTTGCTCTGTGTGCTGGGGAGGCCCGGGTCTAAGTACCATAGAGCCCAGGTTTGGCAAGGGACCTTTTTCCTGGCAGAGGGAGCCTCCTGACTGTCTCCTGCCCCATACTAGGGCATCAATACCATTCACGAGGACTCTACTTCTGAGATTTAAGAATTCCTCCAGGGTCAGACATGGTGGCACACACCTCTAATGCCGGCACTTGGGAGGCAGAAGCAGGCGGATCTCTGTGAGTTCGAGACCAGCCTGGTCTACAAAGCAAGTCCAGGACTGCTAGGATTTGTTACACAGAGAAATGCTGTCACAAAACCACTCCCCCTCTAAACAAACAAAAACCCAAAACAACAGCAACAAAAAAACTTTTCCCCCAAGGGCTACATTCCCATTGGGGACTACCATTTGACATGGGTAGTAGAAAAACTCACGTCTCCAAACTGTAGTAGTACACAGTCTTTTTTTCTTTTCTTTTCTTTTCTTTCTTTTTTTTTTTTTTTTTTTTTTTTCGAGACAGTGTTTCTCTGTGTAGCCTTGGATGTCTTGGACTCACTTTGTAGACCAGGCTGGCCTCGAACTCACAGTGATCTGCCTGCCTCTGCCTCCTGAGTGCTGGGATTACAGGAGGGCGCCACCACCGCCCAGCTGTAGTACGCAGTCTTAGTATAGCAGTCTACTGTTTCCTTTGGCCAGGTTGGGCAATTTTTCCCCCCAAAAAACTTTCAGAGCTCTGCCAAGACTTTTGGATCAGCTCTGAACCTGCTGCCTGATACTTAGAGCCCCTCCCCCGTCATTTCCAACCTGACCTTGATTTCTCTCCTTACAGGCGCGGTGTGCTAACCTAAGCAAATCCATCAAAGCTCAGCTTAAACGTCTCCTCCCTTTCTTTTAATCTCCGCGTGTTCTTATTGCTTTCCTTGATAAGAGAGAGAGCTTCCCTGCCTTTGGGTCACTGTAGCCATTTATATTTACTGCACTGCAATCATTAGAATTCTTTGTTCTCTCTGTGTGTGTGTGTGTGTGTGTGTGTGTGTGTGTGTGTGTTCACCTTTCACTTATGTAATAGATCAACGATTCTCAACCAGGGCAGAACCCCTTTGGCACTGTTTGCAGAAATTCTTGGTTGCCACTGACGTTGTAGGTGGTGGAGGTCAAGGATGCTGCTATCAATATCCCACACTGCACAGGACAGCCCCTCACTGCAAAGAAATAACCAATCCCAAACAGTAATGATCCAAGGTCAAGGCATCCTGGATCAGTTCTTAAGCTTAAAGGAAAAAAAAAAAAAAAAAACATGATTCCTGTTCTTTCTATTCTGCACAGGGTAGGGCTTTGAGACGGCATCTTCTTCAATCATTCCAGTAAACATCTACACACCTTGCTTTAAGCCTGCAGATGGATGCCTGTTGCCTCAAGTGATGTCTCATTGGCTTCACTACTTACACTTCCCACTAGCCATCATGCCTGGTAAGCCTTCATCATTGGTACTCTCTGAGGCTCTCCTGCATTGTTAGACCCCATAAGGCAAAGTCCTAACTCATGGTGCCCGGGATGCTCAGAAACCCTTCACTAAGGCAGGTTTTAGCTTATTGCATCTTTTGTCTTTATAGAGGGTCAACAAAAGCAGCCCTCAGTTGCCATGTCTCTGACCCTTTTGTGGAACTCCAGTTAGCAATATTCCATGCACTCATGACACTACAAGGTGACCTTAACATCGTCCCTCATTTTGATGAATACAGCTCCCCATGTCACTCCTTGCTCTTTAGCTAAGGACCCACAGGATAAATTCCTACCTAGGTTTAATTCCAGGAAAACATTTTGTCTCTAGAGATGAATATGTATTCTTTATGCTGTCAGAAAACACAAATCTATGCAATCCAATATGTTTCTCTTTTTCGGTTTAGCTGCCAGGAAAGTTACGAGACCAAATGAAACGGCCAAGTGTGAGGATCTGCTTCATTCAGGTGTCTGAAACTATTTCTTTTGCTTTCATCAGCAAGAGTGTTATCCTTAGATGCCTTTCTCCTGCGTTCACCTTTAAGCTGCCTCAAGTCTTCTGGAAGTAAGCAGGATACAAGTCTTAACCAAAAACAACCCCACCTCCCAATCTTGCTGATGGTGTCTTAGGCATCTTCTTCCGTGGGCATGGGGGGAGGGGCGGGGCAAGGTTCTGGATGGAGGTGACCTGGCCTGGGACTCTGGCTCTGTCGTTTGTCATCTGTGTGACCTTGGCTTTTTCTTAACCTCTCGTTATAGCTGTGTCACAGGGTTGTTGAAAGGATCAAATGAGAGATGGTATAGCAGTGGGGCAGGCACCTTTTTGTCAGCAATAGAGGAAAGATGCTTTCTATTCCAGCACCAACCTTGTCTCCAATGTCCACAGCTTGCTGTCGGTTCCGGCCGGTGCCTTCAGCAACCACTTTTGTGTAATGGTAGCAGAATTTTCACTTCAAGGGGGGATTCAGCCTTCGTTTGCCTTCCCCATCCTCTAGAGGTAATGCAACCCATCCGAAGCTGCCACTCTCTCTTCCTCTGATTTTAATTGCCTAGGTAAGCTACATAAACAACAGCAAAACATTCCACCTTGTGGGGTAGCTCCGGCAGCCTTGGATTGGCTGCTACAATTGCTATTTTCAGAGTCTGGCACTGGGGTGGCTCCTGCCACTTCCTCTGTAGTTGGCCTTGAGGTTTTCCATTGTAACTCTAGAGAATATGGGCAAAGAGCCAACTTGCTTTTTCTTTTTTTCTTTCTTTTTTTTTTTTTGTTTTGTTTTTTTTTTTGTTTTTTGAGACAGGGTTTCTCTGTGTAGCCTTGGCCATTCTGGACTCACTTTGTAGACCAGGCTGGCCTCGAACTCACAGCGATCCGCCTGCCTCTGTCTCCCGAGTGCTGCAACTTGCTTTTTTTTTTCCCCCTCTCAAGGATGGGATGGATTTAGGAACCAATGAAGGACTGGGAATGTTCTACATCTTTGTTTGCTTTCATTCAGAAGTCATGAGCCTTGACAGAAAGTAAGAGGACAGTGTTAGTTGCAAAGAATCTCAAGAATTTCAGAGTAGCTCGAGTCCCTCATTTTCTTGAGAGGAAGATGGGAGAACTGAGGCTCACAGGGACACATGGCTTCTCCATCAATTAGAACATCTGGTGGCCCAATGCTGGCTCCAGTGCTCACTGGATTGGGCTCTTTGTCGGCTAGCTAGGTTACTAAAATAGGGACCCTAAGCCCAGAGATAGTGGCATCCTTGTGAATGCAGGTGTGTGTGTGTGTGTGTGTGTGTGCGCACATGCTTGCATGTTTGTATGTATAGGATGTACACATGCACTGTGGCTATGGATTTGTGTTTGCCACAGTCACCCTTGCAGAGGCAGAGGATGATATCTCGGGTGTGCTGGCCCTCACCTTCCTCCCTTTCTTGTTTTTTTTGCATTTGCCAGGTCAGCTGGCTAGAAGCTTCTAGTTTCCCTTGTGTTCACCTCCTACATTCCTACGGAAGTGCCAGGACTACAGACGTTCTTGTTATCATACCCAGCACTTGTATGGAAAGAGAGGTTTGAACTCAGGTCCTCATACTTGTGAAGGAAGCATTTTCTCTCACTAAACTACGCCCCCTGCCCCAACAGTGACGTTATTTATCTAGCAGAGAAGAAAGTTAGGGCTAAAGTTGGTAAACATATTAGAGCTGTACTGTCCAGTTAAGTCACTACCAGCTACATGAGGCTCTGTAAATTGAAAATCTAGTTGGATGGAAATACGATTTACTAGCCGCCTTCCAAAGGCTCAGCAGTCACCTGCAGCTAGTGGTGGGTGTACGAACAGCTCAGAGGTGGGGTGTGTTCTTTGCTGCACAAAAGTCTGCTTTGCATTGTTGTTCTAGAACCTGTGTGGAGACCGAGGCAAAATAAAGGCATGCCTTCAGGCCAGTCATTCCTTATAACCCAAGGAAGTGTTCTTTGTAGGGGGCTGACATTTGTCTGGGGTTCCAGCAGGTGGCCTGCCACAGCTCTGCTGGTCTGGTGTGTGCCCAGTTTGCCTTCCAAACCTCTCATACAGTTATAGAGAACTGGTTCCCATGGGCAGCAGGAGGCCTGGGCAGAACGTGTGTAGACCCCGGAGGTTGTGATTCAGATATGGGGCAGAGTCTGGCATTCTTAAACTCACTGAAGAAGACAATGCTGCCCTTGAAGCAAGTAGCATTTCCTTTCATCATAGCAAAATGTCCAGGACTTACTTCCTGGAGGGACAAGGGGTCACGGGAAGACCAGACTAGCTATGTATTTCCCTGTTTGAATACTGCCTGGGAAAAATGGATGTGCACAAATGGCGTTAGGTGCTAAGGCAGTGCTGAAGTTGCCAGGGGATTTCTGCCTGACGTATCTTGGATCATACAAATCTACAAGGTGTTCTCATGGTATCTCTCCCAGCCCCTGGATCCAGAGTCCCCTAGCTGACCTTGACTTTTTTTCTTCGTTCCCTGCTTCTCGGGAGCCGCTGGCTCAGGGACAGCTCCTTTGCTCAAGCACCCATGTGGTACCTTTGAAGCTTACAACAATCTTTTTTTCCTGGTCCCAAAATAGTTCCTCTGAGATTACCCTTGATGCCCAGGCTGTTATTATCCCAGGTTCCTGGCTCTGTTCCCCTCATTCAGATAAGCCTGGCACACGGAAGGTTATATCTGTCTTTTGCCTCTGACTTCACACTTTCCCCCACGTATATTTTTAATAATATCATCGCTGTCACCACCCACTGAGTTCTTACCAAGCTCCAGAAACTGCAGAGCGCTTTATAGGAGCTACCTAGAACCAACCTAGTTCACTCCACAGCCGCCATCTTGCTCCAAACCGCCACTGCCTCTCACCGTGACCATCGCAAAGGCGGCCTGACAGGTCGTCTTTTTTTTTTTTTTTTTTTTTTTTTTTTTGTGCTCTGTCTCTTTTCTTCTGTTTTCCACCAGTAAGGCCAGAAAGATTCTATTAAGATGTGAAATAGGTCATGTTTCTCCCCCTGCCTCAGCATCCTCGCTTCTGACTCAGGAAAAAAGACAAGCTTTTATAGCAGGCTTTGATGCTCTGTGCAATCGGCTCTGCCTGCTGACATCATGGTAACTCCATTTCTTACCAAACTCCCCTACACTCTCTTTACTGCAACTCAGCCACATGGAACCTGAGGGCCTCTGCCCTTGTGCCTGTGTGTGTGTGTGTGTGTGTGTGTGTGTGTGTGTGTGTGTGTGTGCTATGCATGCATGTGCACATGTGAATGCATGAGTCCTCTACCATACGTGGGGGTGTGGTGGCTAGAGGTAGACATTGGCTCTCTTCCTTTGTCACCCTTATTTTTCTGAGACAAAGTCCCTTACTGAGCTTGGAGTGTTCTATTTCCGCTAGGCTAGGCAGCCAGTGAGCCCCAGGACTTACCTGCTCCCACCTCCAGCTTTAGAGTCACATCCCACATCTGGCTTTTACATGGATACTGGGGATTTGAACTCAGGTCTTCATGCTTGCATGCTGGATGCTTTACCCACTGAGCCACTGCTCCGGTCCTGCACTTGCGTTTTATCTGCCAGATGTCTCTATGGCTGGCTCCTCTGCCCCCTCAAGTCTGTCTAACTCAGTAGTTGTTTCTCCCGAGACTTCTTTTGGTTACCTCATTTTAAAATATACCAGTGCACACACAGTTGTCCACAGAGTAGCAGCAACACACAGTGTGTCCACAAAGCAGCATTAACATGTTATATACTTCACTAAATCACTTAGATTTATTTATGCGTGTGAGTGTTTTGCCTGCATATATGTCTGTGCACCACATGTGTGTATGGTGTCCTTGGAGGCCTAAAGAGACATCAGATCTCCTGGAACTCTTGTTACAGACAGTTGTGATCTGCCATGTGGGTGCTGGGACTCCAACTCAGGTCCCCTGCAAGAGCAACAGGCGCTCTTAACCACTGAGCCAGCTGTCTAGCTCCTATTTGTTAATCGACATTCTTCGCTAACTCCTAGCTGTACGAGAATAGGTACTTTATTTGTCTGATTTGCATAGAACACAGTGCCTTGCACAGGATGAGTTCAATATGCATTTTCGGGGGAGCTAGGGCCAAGTGAATGATTCTCCCCGATCCTTGGATCACAGGCGATTCCTATATTATAGGTGGGAAAAATGATGTTTAAGGTTAAGCACTGTTGCCTGAGATGACACAGTGGTTCTCAGTCTCCCGTATGTCACCCAACACACGCATCCAATCGTCGCAATAGCATCCTCTGGAGAGTCTCTCAGGCCCATCATTTGCCACATGTCCCACAGTTTACTGGTGTCATCAGGTGCTTCCAAGCATGCCAGCTTCCATCAAAGCACATTCAAGAGACTCTCAATGTTCTTGGATACTTCTAGCATTTCTAGAAGGAACAGTGTCTCCTTCCCACGAACGCCATAGAACCTCAGAAAACAGATTCTCTAAAGCCCCGGAAGTAGCCACTGCAGACTTGGGGAGGGTAAGCGGGTGCTATAATATGCATCAGCAATGCTGCCGCAGGCTCACCCTGTTCATCTGGAGGGTGTGGAACCTTTGGGAGGTGGGGCCTATCGGGTGGGAACAGTCCAGTAGAGGTCTTTAAAAGTCACGTGCTCTTCCTGTTTCTGACTCCCACTGTTCTCTGTTTTCTGGTGTGAACAGGCACTGCCTCAAACCCTGGCAGTCACGGAAGCTGCTCCACCGTGCCTTCTCTGCCAGGATGGACCGAGATTCCCTGAACCTGAGAGCCCAAACCAAACCTTGCTCTTGTAAACTGTCTCTGTTGGGGAGTTTTGCCCACAGCATGACGACAGTCATAATATGTGGGTAAGAAACCGCTCTGCCAGATGAAATTAGAATGGGCAATTACATCTTTCGCTTTGACTTAGAAGAATGGAGAAGATGCTAAAAAAGAAAGACTGGGCTTCTGGTGTGTATTTACATGTCGTAGTTAGAAGGCAGCGTGTCTTCATGTGAGTGGAGGTCAAAAGCTGACCTCAGTGTCTTCCTCTGTTGCTCCGTCCCTTCCCCATCTTCTGTATTGAGGCAGGATGGCTGGTTGAACTCAGAGCTTGTCGATTCAGCTAGTTGGGCTAGCGAGCTTGCTGGGGGATCACACCTCGGCCTCCTGTGTCCTGACATTTCAGGCCGACTGCTGCACTTGCCCAGCATTTTATGTGCATGATAGACTTCCCAACTCCGTCCCCTTGCTTGCGGGGCAAGCACTTTAACCCCCGAGCCATCTTCCCAGCCTCACTATTGAAACACTTTTTAATATTAACGTTAGTGTGTTTATTACACTTGTTTCACCTTCTAACCCAGCATTAGTGTTTCCATGATGAATGATATTTATGCAAACATCAGATGTTTCAAACGATGCTTCAGAATATAGTAATGACTATCTCCAACAATAATAATAAGCTGTCGTGTGTCTCCCATTATGATGAGCTATTAAATTAGTCTGACCATGCTTTTAAAAATAATTGTTTTATTTTTTGAGATTATAATTACATTATTTCCCTTCCCTTTCTTCCCTCCAAACACTCCCATATATCCATCCTTGCTCTCTTTCAAATTCATGGCCTCGTTTTCATTATTTTTTATTACATATACATACATACATACATACATACATACATACATGCATGCATACATACACACACATACACACAAACACACATATTCCTAAACAGAAGCACAACTGCTTAGTCTATGTAATGTTGCACGTATGCACACTTTCAGGGCTGAGCATTTGCCATTGGATGCCCAGTTGAGGTGCTCTGCTGTCGGGAAGATGAATTCTGCTCTCAGCACTCCTTGGCTGCCTGTTGTGTATCAGTTGAGGCCTCCTCACAGGCTTTCCCCATTCACGTTAGCTTGCCTATTTGTTTTGTTTTTGTTCAGCTCGTGTTTAGGCAGTCACGATGGTGAGAGTTTTTTGGGTATAACCAACATACTCCCTAACCACGTTCTAAATATATATATTTTTTATACCTACAGGTAAGTGTAGTCTTCACTCCTCATCAAGACACTTCTCTTTGTAAGAGCTGGAGACCGCTTCAGAAAACCACAGCCAATCAGAATGCAGAGCTGTGGAGCCCAGCGCATCCACAGCACAACCCCTGTGCCTAAGATTCAGGGAACATTGGCGAAGAGGAGGTGGGGAGACTGCAAAAGCCAGAAGGACAGAGAGTTTGCTGGGAGATGGTGTCTTCTAGGAATACCATTGTAACCGTTTTTAAGGGTACAGAGCAGTAGCACTAAGTGTCTTCCCTTGGCTGTGTAACTGAGGCTCGAACCTCTGTACCACTCACACCGACTCTCCATCTCCTCCTCCAAGCCAGCCACGCAGCCGCTGTTCTACCATATATCTCTGAGTCTGAGCGCCATCGGTTCCCGCCTTCCATATGTCTTTTGGTGATTGCTCTATTCCACTCGGTGTGGTGCCCTGGAGTGCCACGCAAGTCATAGCACTGGCTTCTTCTGGAAATTGATTTCTGTATGTGCTTCATTTGGTTGTGTTGGATGTATGGCAGCAAGGGGGGTATTTTTTTTTTAATGTTTCTTTTCTCACATTCGCTTTGTCTGTATTTATGATATTTCGAAGAACACTTTGTTCACAGCCACTCTGTTCAGTGAGGCTTGCCACAGAGTGATGCTCTTCTATTTAATTATACCCTTTCCATTAGAATAAAATCATTTATTAAAACACTTAACCGCCCCTAAATAGAGAACAGTACCTAAGTAAGGCGGCAGTTTGGTACATGTGGAAGCCACGGTTGCCAGGCTGTCTCCAGGCATCTAGGGTCCTCAGGAATGTGTCAAGGCCACCGAGGAGAGGTGGGTGTGGGGAGGGAATTCCACTCTCACCCTCCCCTCTAGCTTTAAGCAGGCTAGTTCCAGTTCCCCTCTTACGCTGTGAGTGGGTGCTGCATATTTTTCTCCAGCTTAAAAAAAAAAGGCTCCACAGTGTTTCACCCATTATTGGAATGTTTATATGTTAGATACGGATCCGTGCCTCTCACAGACGCAGGGTAGTGTTGTACATCCTGACTTCACTGATCATGTGACTTGTTCTGACTAATGAGCGTACTGTTCTGTGATAAGTTTACTTCCTAATGCAAGCCCCTCCTGGCCACTCTCAGTCCTCTCTTTCTCTCTGTCTCTGTCTCTGTCTCTCTGTCTCCCTCCCTCTCCCTCCTCTTTCTCTCCATCCCTCCCTTCCTTTGTTCCTTGTGTATGAGCTATGTATATATGTATGGTGTCTGTGTACATGTTCTTGTCCAGATGTGCATGCAGATGCATGTATGTGCATATGTAGAGGCTAGAATTTGACATCAGTGTCTGTTTCTATCACTCTCTGTTTTCCTTTTCTTGCCTTATTTCTTATGGGACTCACTGGTTCAATTAGGCTGGCCAGCCAATGAGCTCCAGGGATGCAGTTATCTCTCCACAGAACTAGAATTACAGGCATGTGTGGCTGTGCCTGGCTCTTTATCTGAGAGCTGAGGAATCCAAACTCAAGCCCTCGCCATAGCAAGCACACTGTCAGTTGAACCATTTCCTCAGACTCCTCTATTTTCTTTTCCCAAGGTCACTAGCAATGTCTCTGTCATAGCCACTCTATCGACCTGCTTGCCAGGGTGACAATGATGAAAACGACACGGAGCCAAGTGTTCAGACCAGCAGGAGGTAGAGAGAACCCTTTGCTGTCTGAAGCTACTGAGTTTTAGGGACTCACTAGTCACTGCAGTGTGTCCCAGCCTATTCTGACTGATACACAGAGGTGTCAGGTGTGGACTTGGGAGACTAGTGAGATAGCACCAAGACTTTGTAATCCTTAACTCTGCTGAAACATAGTTGAAATGGGTTCCACTCTCCATGGTCCCTGTTGGACTGGGATTTGTGCATCTGTTGGGGGATGGTCTGATGTATTTTGATGCTAATTACTGCTTGCTGTCTCTGTGACCCACTTTTTGCTTAATAAAAAAAAAAGATCCCACCTGGGCAGGGCAAAGGAGACTGGTGGGGCTAGGAGAGAGGAGGAAAAACGATGGCGATGAAGAGGAAGAAGAAAGACCCGGAGAGGAGAAGAAGGCCACCATGGGTTAGATGGAGGAGAAGCAAATGGCTGGATGGAGAATCCGGCCCAGATGAAGAACATTAGTAAGTATTTGGGATTATGGATGGGAGGTAGCTTGATAGAAGTTATTGGAAGCAGATGGCATGGGGTTGAGACAGGGATCCCATACCAGTCCCACTATGGGAGGTAGTTTAGAGGATTGATATCTGCCCTGCCCCAGGTTAACTAAGGCTATTTTAAAATATAACAAGTGTCTGTGTCTTGATTGACCGTTAGCCGGGCCTACTGATAATACTAATAATACTGGTAATTTAAAAAACAATATGCATCTCCCCACACCCCCATGCTTAGCCTCTGTGCGTGCCTGGGAGCCAGGAACTCTCAATACTAAGCTTCCCAAGCTGATCTGCTGCTGCAGAGTGAGCCTGTGCCAGGAAGGAAATCGTCTGGTAGTCAGAGCTTTTCTCATTTGGCCTTAGCAATGTTCTGCAATCCTTCTTCCTCTACTGCCACTTTCACCTCGACAGTTTACGAGAAAACAATTACATTCTTTTTCCTCAGCAGCTTCCTAGCTGAGCCAGACTGAGGAGAGAGAAAGACAGACAGAGGCAGAGGCAGATGCTGGGAAGGAGAGGACGGAGGAAGAAGAAGAGAAGCAGGCAGCAGACTATGTAATCACAGGCTTCTAAGTGGGTGCTTATCAAAGGGGGTCCCAATGTATTGTGTCATCAGTCTTGGGGCAGCCTTGTTAAAAATGCCATGCTGGCTGTGAACGTCGTGTGATTCCCAGGCATGCTAAAGTTGACAAGCTGCTGTAAACCAGTTTGTAACTTCCCTCTTTGATCTTATGGCATAAAAAACATTCTACATGTAATATTAGGAGATTCCATTTATTTCAGTCTAGTCTCAGTATATACACTTTGTTTTAAAAGCATGGTGCTTAGGGAGCTGGGTGTGGTGGCACACGCCTTTAATCCCAGCACTCGGGAGGTAGAGGCAGGCAGATTGCTGTGAGTTCGAGGACAGCCTGGTCTACAAAGTGAGTCCAGAACAGCCAGGGCTACACAGAGAAACCTTGTCTCAAAAAAACAAAACAGAAAACCAAAACATGTCGCTTAATGTTCAGCCAGCTTCTAAACTTACCTTTTCACAGATGGTAACTGAGTGTGTCAATATTTTGAAGTAGAAAAAAAAAATGATAACACTCACCTTTTATATACCTTTCCTTTATGTCCTTTATTTTACTTAGTTATTTGTTTGTTTGTTTGTTTGTTTGTTTTTGAGACAGGGTTCCTTTGTGTATTCCTGGCTATCTCAGAACTTGTGCTGTAGACCAGGTTGGCCTCAAACTAAGATCTGCCTGCCTCTGCCTTCCAAGTGCTAGGATTAAAGGCGACGCCACCATACCCGGCCACCCCTCATTATCATCCTTTAAATGGTCTCTTCCTTAAAGAGAAAAACAAAAGAAAATCTCAATGATTGATGGAGATGAAGTCAAGTGAGGAAGATGGACCAAGTCCTGGGCCCCTGGGTTGCTATAGAAACAGGGTAGTAGCAGTGGACACTGATGACCAATTACGAGTCTAGCACTTGAGATGCATGTTTCATATATCCTGGCAACTGTGCACTGAGGGAGGAGCACTTGAGAATTTGCATATAATTGAGCTAGGCTCACTCAGGTCAAGTGACTTGCCCAAAGCCAGGCCGCTTAGCTCTGCCACATCACAAAATGACTGGTTTCAAAATCTGCATTCTCATATCAAGCTATTTTGTCCTTTTGAGGAACTGAGGCAGAGGAGGAAGTACACCATAAAGATGAAGGGGAAACTGAGGCAGAGTAGGAATTATGTCCAGAAGCCATACACTAAATCGCATTTAGTTTACAAGACTGACTATATATTATAGTGTGGAAAATATGGAAAGACTAAACTACATACTAGCATTTCCTCTGAAGAAGACTTGCCTGTCTAGTGGAGAAAAAAAAAAAACCCTCCTTTCAATATGAACTTGATTTCATTCCATCGAAGTAGGTCAGAGGAACTGGCAGAATCATAGCTTGTCCTTTATTGAAGCTCTGTTTGAGGAAATTAAAGTAAGAGGGGACAGCACAATGAAGCCACTGTGTTTCTGTCACTGAGGCAATATTAAGACTCTATCGCAGCAGGCACACGGATCGTTTCTATATGAGCTGTCAGCAGGCTGGTGGACAGAGACCTTCCGCATGGAAACATCTTTGTACATACTTGTAGTGGAAGTTTTGGTTTCTTTAAAAACTCAGTTATGTTATGTAAGCAGGGTTTTGTGGAATATAGAGTTGCCTTCAGTTTGTCCACAGCTGGTCTTTGCCAGGTAGAGTTAATAAAATTCTGAGGACTCTCGGAGAGCATAAAATAGTAGAGCCCAGAGAAAGGAAGGGGTTCAGAGGAGACTGACAGAGAAGGAAGGCTGCTTGTTTGTCCTGCTGTGTTTGCTGTTTGCTGTTGCTGAACTGCTAGGTATCCTGACCACTGCGATTGGTATTTTCCCAAAGAACCAGCCGACCTTAACCAGCCAGAACTAAATCTAAAAAGGTCTCTCCTTGTAACTTCGTGTTTCTCTCCTGCCTGAGGTTGGGGGGTTGGGAGGGAGGTAGAAGCTTAAGGAACCCCAAAATAAAGAGCAGTGACTATACACACTGCACTACTAGTCATCCTCCTGCAGGCGTCGGGAAGGAAGAGAGATCCGCCAAGAGGGCTGCTGCTCTCACGAACGGACACTGTCAACTGCATTCTCCTTTAACCCCTGGAAGCTCCCAAGACTTCCTGGTCAAGTGTCACTTTCATGTACATACCCAACTGCTTCCCAAATGCTCTCTAACACTTCTTCATTTAGCTGACTGTAGAGTGCTCGTCTACGCCTTCATCCTCTGCGGCAAGGTGTCCTCCAATGCTGTGGGAACACCACAGGTGCTTATTCAAAACAGTCATGGTTTCTTGTTATGAGTTTTCCATGCTTGGTCTAGACCTGGTCCTTGGAGGCAAAATGCCCCCACAGTGTTAGGCATCAACTTTTGGCGGAGAGGCTCCTGTGAGGTGCCTGCTAGGAACTGATCTGGGGTAACTCAGTTCCCCAGCACTGAATTTGGAAAACTGACCTGTACTTAGCGGGGTGGGGGATGGTTGTAGACTCCCCAAGGCCTTCAGTGCCTGCAGGTTGAATTCCCACCTTTGGGGGCTTTGGCACCTGGTGTTTGAAGGAGCTTCTTTATCTCCTTCTGAAGTTTCTGCTGTGGCTGATGTTTGGGCTGAGAAGAGCAAACCTCTCAAGTTCCTCCTCACAAGGTTTTATGCTTTGTTTCCTCACAGCAAGGTAATGGTAACTGGGGGGTGGGGGCGGGGAGCGTCTTTCCTGTACTGGTTGGTGCCCAGAGACTTCTGGGCACTTCACGGGAGCCATCAAACACCCACCTATGCTGGATACGTGCTTTGTACAAGTATTTCTTCAGGCACCCATTTTTTAAAAAAATCAGACGGGGGGGGGGGGGCAGGACGTATCCCTTGGGTGTGTCCCAAACTACAGAGGAGTGTTCCTGGTCTGTAGTCTCCCAAGCTTTGTGGTATTTTTTCCCCCACTTTATCCAAAGGAACCTATAAGTCTCTGAGGTAATTTCCTCATGGGCTCCCCTTTGCTGCTGAGATGGCCAGCCTTTCTGAAGTCCAGGAGAGAGTTTGAGGCTGAGAGGAGCCCAGCACAGAGGTAGGTACTTAATGGCACTTCACTCTTGGTGCCCAAATGACTTGAAAAGAAAGGCAAGAAATCAATGCTTAGAATCTACCAAACCACCACCACAGCTACGAAGCCAACTCCAGAGATGGCATGGATACAACAGTGCGTGGAAATACCAGGTCCCTCAGGTCCTGTCAGGTCCTAAGCTGTCCTGGAACTCAGTGTGCCTCCCTAAGCCCTAGCACTCCTGCAGCACAAAAATGTCAGTGTGCAACACCTCATGAAAACCAATATTGTGTGTATCACCCTCCTATGGAAATAAATGACCCCAGTAGAATGGGGAACAAACTCTCAAGGAGCATAAATAACCATTATGGGCATCTCTGCATGACTGCCAGGTATTGAATCCAGATGCTGACCAAACATTAGAAAGATTTGTAAACGGTGAAGCCGGAGAGGGGAAGCAGCCATCCACATATCTTGACATTTTCACATTTATTTTATTTTTTTGCCAAAATGGAGTCTTTAACCTTTGCTTTCTGGAATAAGAAAGAACTCAGAGTCCGGTGGGCAGTCACGCTTTCTGGGTTTAGATGGGACACTAGCAGGGTAACAACGGGTCTGGGCCCTGCTAGGATCATTGTTTTTGAAGGTACCTGCCTCCCGGTGGGAGAAAAGGCAACGGAGGAACAAATGATTTAGCCAGACCTGGCTCCCAGCCTTCCATGGAAAACTTCAGAGTGTGAGAGCAGTGCATCCAGTTAGAAAAGCATGGAGTATCTTGCCGACCAGCCACCTGGGCTCTGGCCTGTTCTTTCGTTCCTTTCCTGATTTCTTTCCCTGGTTGTGATCACCCAGCGGGGTTGGCCAATCTCCAGTGTGGTGTCTGCTGCCACTTTTCCTTAGCACATGTGGCCTGGAGATGGGGGGGGGGGGCTCTTTCTCTTGAGCTATCTGTACACTCCAGCAACCTCTGTGGTCAGTGGAAGCTGACTCTCAGAATGGAACTCATTTATCTCTCTGAGAAACACCAGGAAAACCATGCCTAAGTTTGCCACAGTTGGGCTGGAGAGATGGCTCAGCGCTTAAGAGCACTGACTGCTCTTCCAGAGGTCCTGAATTCAATTCCCAACAACCACCTATAATGTGACCTGATGCCCTCTTCTGGCCTGCGGGTGTACATGCAGGCAGAGCACTGTATACATAATAATAAATAAATAAATCTAAAAAAAAAAAAAAAAACCTCCAAAAATAAGTTTGCCACAGTTTCTCTTCAACTCACACACATATAGGTACTTGTGTTAGTCACAACAGTGTTAGTAACTAGTATGTTGGTTACAGTTACTGTGACAAAACACCTGAGAAAATCAGCTTCAAAGAAGAAACATACATTTTTGCTCACGGGTTTGGAGGTTTCTATCGACAGTCAGGTGCTCTATTGGTTTGGGGCCTGTGGAGACACGTGGTGTACATGGTGGACAAGACTGTTCACCTAGCAGCAGCTATGAAAAAAAAAAAAAGTAAAAAGGATGTGGCCAGGGCTCATCATCTCCTTAAAAGCCATGTCCTCTGTCACCTAACTTCCTCCCACAAAGTCCTACTACCTCCTAACACGTCCCAACAGCACCATACGCCGAAGCCTCATCTTCTAATCATAGGCCCCTAGGGGGCGCTTCAGGTCTGAAGCACAGCCGTGCTCATAAACTACTTACTGAGCGAATGAAGGGCTGTGGCCAGAAGCAGAAACATGATTCGTGGTTCATGGAGGAGGGAAGGCATGGCTCTAAAATATGTTTAAATTCCCAGTGCGCTTTTCGTTGACCTGGTCAGTCCTCAGCTCCGTTCATTCAAAAAGGAGCATCAAGTGACCACGTGAATCAGTTAGGGTTTGTATCGCTGTGATGAAGCGCTGTGACTAACGGCAACGTGGAGAGGAAAGGGTCAATGTCTTCTTACACTTCCAGGGGACACTCCATCATTGAGGGGGATCAGGGCAGGAACCTAAAGTCAGGAGCTGATGCAGAGGCCACAGAACACTTCTTACTGGCTTGATTTCCGTGGCTTGCTCAGCTTGCTTTCTCATGCAGCTCAGGATCTGCCCCCAGCGGTGGCGCCATCTCCAGTGGCTGGGCTCCCTTACTTCAGTCATTAATCAATAAAATGCCCCCACTGACTTGCCTACAGGTACTCCAATGGACACTTTCTCAATTTCTCTCCCGAGGTTCCTTTTCCCAGATAACTTTAGCTTGTGTCAAGTTGACAAGCAACAATCACAACAACCGGGACAGCTGACTGCTTGTCAATCTGCCATAACAACACATTACTACTAAACCATAACCTTTTCTTTCTTATTTATCCCCGAGATATCATATTAATATTAACATCACAATATAAAATATTTCAACTTTTAAAAGCCCCACAGTCTTTAAAAAATTCAAAGACTTTAAAATTTTGGTCTTTTTTTTTTTTTTTTTTTAATGTCCAAAGTCTCTTTCAAAGCACAAAGCTTTTCTAAAACATCCAAAGTCTTTTTTAAATTCTCAAGTCTCTCTAAAATTCCAAAGTCTCTTAACTGTGGGTTCCTATAAAACCAAAAATAAGTTACATGTTTCTTATTTCAAAAAGGGAGAGCCAGGGCACAGTTTCAATCAGATAAAAGCAAAACCAAAGTCTAATAGTATATTTTTAAAAAGCCCAGTGATGGACATCTGGGATTCACTCACGATCTCCTAGACAACAAAGGGTTTGGGCAAGTCTATTTTTCAGGCTAAGCCACTCACAGCGCATATAGCTCATCTTGTAGGCTCAGGCTAGCTCACTGTACACCTGCTGCTGTGCTTGGTAGCAATCCCACGGCACTGGCATCTCCAAAAATGTTGGGATCTGCACTGCAACTGGGCTGCTCCTTCACCAATAGCCTCTCTTGGGCTCTTACAGTGCCAAGCCTCAGGTGCCTTCCATTACTCCCTCAGGCTTTCCAAACCAGTATCACCTAACTTTACAGGGTCAGCTGCCAGCACAAAGTAAAGCCTTGGTCCCCTCTGGACTGCAGCTTATGCATGCTCACCCTGAGGAAACACTTCCCCAGAGGTTTTTGCCAGGATGATGATGTTCCTCATCTTAATCACTACTTGTTTCCCCAGCTCCAGCTAACCAATATCTCTTGTCCCAGGAGAGCAAAGGTTCTCCTTTATTGGTTTTGGTCTCTTCTTAATCACAGCCAATTCTTCAGCCCCAACTGATGAGAACCAGAATCATAATGCAAAATGGCAGCCAGCACAGGCGGCTGGTGGACTCTCTAGACCCAGGCCTCTCTTGTCTGCATCATCACTGTTGTCTTCCAAGCTCCCACAGAACAGCCCACTGAGCTCTCAACACTCAATGGCTTTTCCAACCCAAACTTCAAATGCCACCACAATGCTTCCAGACACACACGGCCAGGTCTGCCCTAGCAATTCCCCGTGTCCTGGTACCAACGTCTGTCTTAGTTAGGGTTTCCATTGCTATGAAATACACCATGACCAACAGGAGCACGAGGAGGAAAGGGTTTGCTCATCTTACAGACAGTTACAGTCTGACATGAAGGGAAGTCAGGGCAGGAACCTGGAGGCAGGAACGGAAGCAGAAAGAACACTGCTTACCAGCCTGCTTTCTTATGCCAGCCTTGACCACCTGTCCAGGGTTGTCACTGAGCCGGGCCCTCTCACATCAACTGATAATCAAGAGAACGCCCTACTGACTTGCCTACAGCCCAATCATGTGGAGACATTTTCTCAGTTGAGATTCCCTCTCTCCACTTATGTCTAGGTTTGTGTCAAGTTGGCAAAAACACACCAGCATAATTATAATTGTTGCAAAAGAAGCCCCCTAGCCCATGTAGAAGTTGATATTCTAAGAAACCAGTACTATGAACTCCTCAAAAATGTCATGTCAACTAACTTAATATTTCTAATAACATTGAAATGATTCTTGTTCAGTGTCAAAAACTAGAAAAAAAGAAAGTGAAAGAACTGAAAACCACGAGTCTTCTTCAGACAAATACAATAGCCTTTAATATTTAAATGTGTCATCTTTCTGTTAATACACAAATATATATATATATATATATTTTTTTTTTTAAAGTGTTTCTTAGTGGGTGGAGAGATGGCTGAACCATTAATACTGCTTGCTGCTCCTCCAGAGGATCTGAGTTTGGTTCCCAGCACCCACACCAGGTGGATTCCAACCTCCTGTAACTCCAACTCCAAGGGATCGAATGCTCTCTTCTGGCCTCTGCGGGTCCCTACACACATGTGCGCATACTCACACTCACATACACGCACATGCACACAATACACATAAATAAAAATAAAAACAAATCTCACAATAAAAAACGTACCCTCCCTCCCCTCATCCCCTGCCCCCACTTCCTTCCCTCTCCTTCCTCATGGCTCCCTCTTTCCTCCCGCCTCTCCTCACCTTCTCTCCTTTTTTTTTTTTTTTTTTCCTCCTTCCTGTTTTTCCTCTGTCTCCATTTAGGCAAAATTAAGATCATGCCATGCACGGTTGGCAACCCATATTTTTTTCATTTAAAAGTATATTGTGAGCATCTTTCTAGATAAATGTCTACACAATTTAGTGTTTTGGAATGAATTTGTAGTTTTCCATCAGGATGCAATTTTCTCTTTGGGGTCAAACGCTGTATAGTTAACAATCCCAGGCCTTTCAGAAAAGGCGTTTACATAAAGCACTTACAAGAGAACGATCAAATTTCCTTCCTTCCCACCCTCCCTTCCAAATAACCAAGAAGTTAGATTTTTCTACAAACAGAAAATTGGGATGACAAATTTAAATGTCAGTGATTCTACTGGAGGGACGTTCCTGGGAGGAAGGTCAGCACGGGCTGTTCCACAACAGGCACTCTTTCTGTTTTTCTCACAGAGGCCTTTTTCTGCATTGGAAAGATCCCACAGTGGAGAGAAGTTGCTCTCTCCTCCCCAGGAGCTGCAGGGACTTGGGTGGGCTACCCTCTCAGGAGCTTGGCCAGGGTTTTTTATTACAAAGGGCTGCTGAGTCTGTACTGCTGGGGTAGTTCCAGCAGCAGGTCAGCACTGCCTGCCTGAGCACAGGGGGATCCCTGCAGGTGACGACAGTCAGATCTGAGCACCTTCTCAGTTGATGATCACCTCAGCGATGGCTCGTTACACTGGGAACAGAAGGACTTGCTGAAGACACTCAAGAGACCTCACAGCCGATGAATGGGTCCATTTTGCTCTGCGCCATTACACAGAGCCCTCAAGCCAAAGGAGGTCGAGAAAAGGGTAGAAGGAACCACACCGTGTGCTGTTTTCAGTTCCATCTTTCTTCTGGAGCCTCACCAACATTTCTGCAGAGGCCAGGCTACTTTGAACGCTCTGAAGACTTCCTATGTGGTTACCCAAGCGAGCTGCATGGCATGCATCCAAGGTCACCTGTGTCATGTCCTTGTCTCTGAAGAGCAGGTACCACATTCTGACCAGTGTCTGAGGAAGAAGACCATTCCCAGACCCCTGGTGAGCCTTTCAGCTGCTCATATCCTCATCCTCACTGCTTCTGAGGAGCAGTGCCTGGCCTGGGCTTCAGTGGAGCCTTGGCTCCTAGCAATTCTTCTCTGTACCCTTAGCTTAAGCATCCTTATCCTTGGCGAGGGAATGCCTTAATTACAGGAGACAGGGACCTGGTCCAGCTAGATGATGAGAAACAGTAACGAGTATTAAGATCGAGGGCTACCTTACAAAATCCAAAAACAGAAATGCACCTGGCTCTTATGAGGACATAGAATTTGCAACACGTACATTAGAAATGAGTTTGACATATGCGCCCAAAATCAAACAATAGAATTTCGAGAAAACGGTGACAAAAATAGTCATGTTATTAGTTTAAGTCATCAAAAGGCCTTGTTTTTTGTTTTTTGGTTTTTTTTCCTTTCATTTTTTCCTCTTGAAATACTTTCAAAATTAGGCATTTTGTCCATGTCATTATAAATCTAAGGGTGGGCCCTGTTTTTTTGTTTGTTTGTTTGTTTGTTTTTGTTTTTGTTTTTCGAGACAGGGTTTCTCTGTGTAGCCTTGGCTGTCCTGGACTCGATTTGTAGACCAGGCTGGCCTTGAACTCACAGCGATCTGCCTGCCTCTGCCTCCCGAGTGCTGGGATTAAAGGCATGTGCCACTACTGCCCAGCCAATGGGCCCTGTTTTTATATGTATGATTGTAAGCTGGCTGCTGTCCATCCAAGCACGGCATTCGTGTCCCTGTCCTGAAGAAGGGCCCTACAGGAAAAGGAATGCGGCTCACATCCAACCTTTTGGAAAACTCTGCTGTAGCTCTTCCTCATTGACCGAAGTTTAGTCTGATTATCACCGTCAGCTGAGAGAAGGGGAAGAGTGAGTTTTTTCTAGTAGGTCCTTTTGTTGCCTATGGTGCATTAGACTTGTGTTTGCAAAAGAGAGGAAAGGTTGTGGGTTCCAGCTATCTCCTGTGGCCTACCAAATAATACCAGTTGCTCAAAACAGTTACTCAAAACTTTACTTTCTCCTCACTCTGTGGATCAGGAGCTTCGCAAGGCTAAGGATGACTGGAGTAGCCCTGTTCCATTACAGTTGATGCTGCCTCAAGGATGCCTTCAACATTTTAGGTAGGCTGGCTGTGTTAGGGCACTTGGGTATGGAACATCTGGCCCTCCCCCACCCCCAACATTTACCAAATGTCTCTACAGAACACAGTGGCAGAGACCTGGCCCCTGCTTACCCTTACAATAACTCCAAGTTCCACAACTTTCAAGTAGGGGTCCTTTATCTGAAGTTCAGGAAATGTAGAAACTCTTTTGATAGCTGAATCTATGGAAACTCCACATCTTTTGCCCCATCAGCCTACTGAGAAGCATCTCCCTGAGCCACTGGGCCTGTTTGTATGCCATGATGGAACAGGGAGTTGTTGCATGCTACAAGGGACCTTCCTCCTGCCTCAGTGACCGAACCTCCTCCTCTCCCAGGTGTTCCTGGGTCAAGCATCTTCGTGCCTCCAAAGGCCACGTTACCCTCCTCATCACAGCCTTCAGCTCCTGGCCCTACTGGTGCTGAGCACCAATTTGGGCTCTCAGCTTCTGGGAGAGAGCTGCATCTCAGCTGAGTGTCTCTCGTCCTTTGCCAACTCCTCTGTAACTTCTATTTTCAAGATGGAGCTTGGTTCAGTTTGAGGAAGTGGCCCCAGCAAAGCTGTGGGAAACAGGGTGCCTCCGAAGAGTCCCAAGGGCCCAGATGGGCACAGAGAACCTCCTCTCCTGACCACTTTTCCCAGAGCAACCGCTCTGTCCCTCCTTCACAACCAGTTTCTGCAAGGTAAATAGCAAGGGGAATATCAGTTTCCTGTCACCTGCGGTGGCTCCTGCAGTCCCCAGGCTGCATTTGCACACGTGAATGCCTCCTCTCAATGGCACTTTTCTCATTTAGCGCACCTTGAATGCTCACTCGGTCACTGCTTGTTCTCTGGAGCAAAGAGTTTGTTGATACAAGCCAGTGGGGATGGTATCTGAAGCAGCAAGGAGGGCACATCAACGCCCCTGGGGACACAGAGAGCACTGACTCACTGAGGGGACAGAAATCGGGCTTTTGACAATCTAAGATGAAGAGCACATTTACAGCATTACCTGAATCTAAGAGTTAATTTTTAATGGTAGACAAACTTTTTTTCTTCCCTAAAGAGGCATTTGCCATGTCTGCACCTAGAGGGTGAGATCTTGAACTCCGGGCTAAGACACAGATAGATTCAGGCAAATAAGTCTCAGGAAGCTGTTTGCCTGGCCCCCTTACTGCTTGGTATTTATTTATTTCTTATTTTTACTAGAGTGCATCCATTGTACAAAATAATAAGCTTTATCATGGCATTTTCACATATGTATATCATGGATTTTGATCCTATCCATTCCTGTTAATTTCTGTGTCTCTCCTCTCTTCCTCTTCTCAAATAACCCCACTTCACTTTCATGTCATATATGTGTGTGCATATATGTGTGCGCGTGTGTATATGTATGTATATATACATGTGTATATAAATGTCTATGTGTGTATAGTGTGCATGTTTGTATGTGTGCACGTGTGTGTATATATGTATATGCATATATACATATCTATGTATGTATAAGTGTGCGTGTTTGTGTGTGTGCACGTGTGTGTATGTGTGTATGTAGGCCAGAGAATAACCATCAGTCTTGTTCCTCAGGGGCTGTCCACCTTGTTGTTTGACTGTTGAGACAGGATCTCTTAGAATCTTACTGGGTAGGTGAAACTAGCTGGCCAACTCTTCCATCTCCACTTCTCCAGTGATGGGGGTCACAGATGTGCTCCACTGGGCCCAAATTTTTAGCTGGATTCAGGGGAATTGAACTCAGGTCTTCATCCTTGCACAGCAAGGCCCACCCACAGAGCTGTCTTCTCAGCACACATCTTAAAATCTAGGTTTTTACTAATGAGACATATTTTTCTTTCTGAGTTTCTGAATCTGCTTTATCTTGCTTAACCTGGCATCTTTAATTCTGTCCATCCTCCTGTGAGTAACATAATTTTGTTCTTCTTTATGGATGAAAAGAACCTGACCGTGCAGGTGCATCCCCTTTTCCCTACTCATTCATCTGTCAGCGGACACACAGGCTGATTCCTAAGTTGGTTATCATGAATGGTGCCGTAATAAACATGGTCACCCGCCCCTTTGGCCACCCCCCCCCCACCTCTCCTTGTTGACTGGGTACGAACGTCGCTATGGCAGGTCCACAGATATGCCCAAAGCTAGTTCTTCTAGCAGCTCTCGGCAATCAGTTCCCAGGGTGCCATTCTTCAGAGGATCAGAGAAGCTAAGGTGCTTACAGAAGGTCGCACAGCTAGGCGAGAGCAACAGCTGGAGTCTTGTGTACAGTCTGCTGCTCCCCAAGGTAGGCCCACACTCAGGCACTGACAAGAAATTTAGCTTTTCTGAACAGTTAGGATGGGAGGAATCTGTTCTCCATTATTCCTCTGGCCTTGGCTAGCTGCGTCATTCTTTAGTGTCTTGGCCCCGGGAGGGAATCGACAGAGATGAGAGTGTTCTGAGACTTAATTAACTAATGTCGTTAACATTCGGCTGCTTCGGGCAAAAGCTTCTGTGCTACAATATTCCCAGAAAATTCTATGGACAGAGAGTCTAGCTTTTCAATTGCAGACATGCTCTATTTAAAAAGGGATTGGGGTGAAGGGGTCTCATCGGCAGCTTGCTAGGGGCCCCGGGGGAGACAGGTATCTGTAAGCATTTGAGAGCCCCATGGAGGTGTGATGTAGACCAGCCCTCACTTTCTCACAGGCAGAAGGGGGTTCTCAAAGCACCACGTGACTGCCGGGTGACCTTGGTCTAGATACTTGTTTTCTCATTGTATGACAATTCTCTGCAGGGCTAGCCTGGTCCCCTGAGATCTGACGTCCTAGCCTCTGTGATAAACAAGACTAAACAAATTAGTAAAGAAAAAAAATTAATTGAATTTTAGAGAGATTGTTTCCCTTATCTCTCTGCTGCTAACAAGGCTGAGACAATTCTGGCGTTGTCTTGGGCTTTTTCATGCTGTTCTTTTCTACAAATCTCTGGTGATTCGTGGTGCTGGGATGTGTCCAGACAAGCACTTGCTCTGTAGATCACATATTGAGGGCCTCTGCACAGACCTCTTTTTAGTTGTTACCCAGGCCTGGGGATTAAGTTGGTACCTGGCCATGTGGCTTAGCATCCTCAGTAGAGTCAGGATCTTGTCCCACTGAGTAAAAAGATGGGAGTTGGGGTTACCAGGGACAGGACCAATGAATCACAGGTGTGCCAAAGGACTACACCTGGGAATTGTTTTCAGAGGGGATCAGAGTAGCCCCGGGCTGTTTACAATTCTGAGTCACCATACAGAAAACCTCACTGGAGTCAACCGAGGATCCTCGGCTTTCTGTACTGACAGTGGACAGTCTCATTTGCTAAGAGACTCTTTGGTGGCCCGTGGTGGTCCTGTGGGTTGTCTTAGATGCACTGCTGGATCCTGCCCCTAGCCACAGGCCACGGACCACGGACCACTCTGAGGAGACACTGGCTCAGGATCCTGGTTACCTCAGTTTTTGTGTATTGACGTGGGCAGGACTATGGGGTTCAGGTGATGATGTTCCTCATTTAGTCACTGAAGTTGGTACCCAAGCTGACAGCAACAAAGGATGGGGGCATGGACACAACAGAGAGAAACAGAGAGACAGGAGAGAGGGGAGATGGAGGGGTAGATAGACACATACACACAAAACAGAGGGGGGGCTGGAGGGGGAGGGAGAGAAAGAGGGAGGAAGGAAGGGAGGGAGAGAGGGAGGGAGGGAGACAGAGGGAGAGAGAGAGAGAGAGAGAGAGAGAGAGAGAGAGTGTGTTCTGGGTTCTTAGAACCTATTCAGTACACCTGTCTGCAAGTGCAGGGCTGCTAAAGTGATTAGAACTGTCACAAGACACTCCCAGTGTTTCTGGGAGCCAGGACCCAGGGAAGAGCAGTGAGAGACAGGTATAAGGTCTTTCTCTAAGGAAACCCAAAGAGTGGTTGCTGGAGCAGGGGCTGGGTGGCGGGGGGTGGGGGGAGGGTGGGGGGTAGGGGGGCAGGGGGAGCTCCATGTGTGATCCAAACAATTTTAATTTAGTTAAGACTGGCAATCTGTCTTAACCAAGGATCAAATTCAGGTTCCCAGGGCTCTGGGGAAGGAAAGAGGATCTAGCCTCTGTATCTCACTGCCTTTTCCCCCTCCTCATCAAATAGTGGGAGTTGGAGGAAGGCTTTTCTCTCACCTCTGTCTACTTTCCTCCCTCCACCTTCTGCCAGGAGCAGGACTTTTTTGATAGTAGAGAAGGTGGTTTTTTGTTTGTTTTTGAACACAATAGGTTTTGGCTGTGACCAGTCAGAGCAAGCCAAGGTTCTTGGAATTCTAGTCCCAATCCTTCAGACTGATCAAAGTTTTAGATGAGGGAACTGGGATGTGTGTGCTGCAAGGGCCTCACAGGAACAGATTCTGGGCCCAGAGGCCTGTACACACACACACACACACACACACACACACACACACACACACACACACACGCATACAGAGAGAGAGACAGAGACAGAGAGACAAAGAGAGAGAGAGACAAACAGACAGAAACAGAGAACAGACAGATAGAAAGAAACAGAGGGAGACAGAGAGAGAGAGAGAGAGAGAGAGACAGAGAGATAGACAAACAGAGACAGAGGGAGACAGAGAGTGCACACACACATACACGCACATACACACACACACAGAGACACAGACAGAGAGAATCAGAGAGAGACAGACAGACAGAGACAAAGAGAGCGAGTGCACACGGACACAGAGAGAGAGAGAGAGACAGACAGAGACAGAGGGAGACAGGGGGGGGGGAGGGAACGCATACAGACACACAGACAGACAGACAGACAGACAGACACACACACACACACACACACCCTTCCTGTCTTTATTCTCATCCATCAGAAATAACTGCGAAGCCCTGGCTACTCACCCTCTTTAAGTCATTTTAGATTGATTGTGTAGAGCTGGCAGGCAGGATTAGGCCATGCCGCTCAGGATTGGCTAGGGAAAACTTGTTGGAAACACTAAAGACTGTGAGGTCATGGTCAGTCTGGCTCACTGAGCCCATGCAATCAGCAGAGCTGTGGTCTAGGGCATCCTGAAGTCCCTAATATCCCCAAGGTGAGAACAGCTGTGGCAGTGTGCTAAATACCACCGTACTGAGGGATTGCCCAGACATTGTACCCTTCAGTCCAGACACAGCTATGGCAAGTACCCACTGCCATTTACCCCTGACTACCAGGGCACATTGGGCACATGGAGTTTGGAGTCTTTGTTGTGATTCTCCTGTTAGTATTTGGCAAAAATCAAAACCTGAGTGCAGAAGTCCAATTTCAGAGTCTGGGGGCCTTGAAGGAAAGCCCCGCAAAAGAGTGAGAGGCAGGAAGAATGGTAAAATAGAAACATGGTACTGAGAGGCATCAAACTCTCAAGAGACCCAAGGCTCAAAATGCTATCTCTCTGGGCTGCAAGACAAAGACCTTTGCAAATGCCTCTCCTGTCTCTAAAATCTGAAGAGGCAACAACTGGATGGTCACCACAATCTGAAGAGCAAGCCAGGCATGGTGGCATACACCTGTAACTTACACTGTGGACTACAGGCAGAAGGGTTTATTGAGCCCAGGAGCTTGAAGTCAGCCTGAGCAACATAGTGAGTCCTTGTCAACATCCTCCTTTCTCTCTCTCTCTCTCTCTCTCTCTCTCTCTCTCTCTCTCTCTCTCTCTCTCTCTCTCTCTCTCTCTCTCTCCCCAGATACTATAACAGACACTTTAAGCACAATTGCTCACTGTTCACATTTCTTATTGACAATTGCTAGGTGCCTGGACCCTAAGCCCTTTTCAGACAAATTTTTATTTAATTCTCATAACAGAGCTATACACAGTAAATACTGACAACCTCCATCCTGTATAGTGATGGAGCCAGAGGCCCTCCACCTGCCTTGTACACCCAACCAGCACCTTCTTCTTTCCTTGAGTCTGATGCTACAACATTACCCAGGAGACCAGAGAGGACAGCATTGGGGCTTTAGCAGAGCATCATTGGAACCAATAGTTTGTTGTCAGTGCTTGGCTTCTGAAGACTTCCTGTAAGGCCATGTGGATGGTGAAGGAAGGGAGGTGGTTGTGAAAATGGCAGAGCCATACCCAGGGAACTGTTGTCCAAACAGACCAGTGTCACCACTCAAATTTCTATCCAGTTTCCATTGTTAGGCATCTTGGGAGCCAGATCTTGGGACTCATGTTGGAGGACTGTGCCCCTCCCTCCCTTCCATTTGATTATGTGCTGAGCTTAAATGTCAGCAGATGGGAGAGAAACAAATAGGTCTTGAATTGATGCTTAATTGTGGTCAACATTTTCCAAGAAAAATTCAATTGTGGACTAGAAATCTAAGCATAGATTTCAGGGACCAGGCATCAAAGAGGAAAAATTGCTTCTAAGTGCTGAAGGGGGATGGGACAGACAGTGGGCATCAGACAGGGAAAAACATATTCTCTGATCTCAAGAGCTCCCTGGGGCCACGAGGAAATTGGGTTGATGATGAAGCATCCCATTGTGGTGGGCCTTGCTTATGCTGTAGAGCAGCCTAGCCATTTAGGGACCCTGCTCCTTCTGCTCAAGGCTCTAACACAAGTTTGCCCTGTACCCTGGGCGTCCTGCAGAGGAGGGGAGAGGTGATATGAAGAGGGGCAGCCTTGCTGTCCTGCCCACATAGTCCTCTGCACCCCTTCCCTTGTTCTCTGGCAGGACTGGAGCGTACAAGCAAGCAGATAGTTTACCCTGTGATGCTCCAAGGCAGACACACGGATGCCAGCCCCGCCACATGGAACTGCTGAAATCTGCATAAGCTGATCTTCACACCCTTCCTCAAAATGTTTTATAGGTCAGGAGCAAGGCCCAGTGGAAGTCAGCATCCTTTTCTCTTGGATCGTGTTCAATAGTCGGGGTGGGGTCGGGGAGCCATTTTGGGGTTTGTGGAGGCAAGAAGGAAAATCTCATCCACCTGACCGTTACTGTACTGTGGACAAGGAAAGATGGCTTCTAGCTTCCTGTGAATGGTCTGAGTCTGGTGACAGTGTCATGGGAGCAGACATCAGTAATATGTACTCATCCAAAGCCAGGTAGCCACATGGGCCTCAAATATCAGTGTGAGGTTGACTGGGAAATCTGATGAGTGACACCTGTCTTCCCTACCAACATCCTGAGGTTCAGATCTGTCCTATCTCAGGTGGCTCTGAGATGGTTCTCTTTTTCTTTTCTTTTGGAATAAGGTCTTACTATGTTGCCCAGGATGGTCTTGAGCTCAATTTGTAGTCTTAGATGGCCTCAAACTCAATTGTCCTCCTGTGTCTACTTCTCAAATGCTGGGATCCCAGAAACGTTTCATTGGGCCAAGCCTAGTTCTTAGATTTTTGGCATGGGAGGATGTTAATATAAGCAGGGTCTCACACTGTAGCCCAGGCATCCTAGGACTCACCATATGTAATCCAGATTAGTGCTGACCTTGTAGCAGTCTTCCTGCCTCAGCCTTTCAACTGCCCCACTGTCAGAGGTGTAAGCCAGCATGCCTGGGGTAAGCTCCTACAGCTTTAAAAAAGCATCTTAGATCGCTTTGATTGACAGACAGCGGTGATGGAGAGCACTAGGACCTCCGCCAGGCTCCTCAGTGAAGTGTTCATTTTGGACCCTATTAAATTTCTAGAACTGGACATGGCTGATGTCATCTTAAATACTAAATACTAAATGTGAGGGTACCTTGTACATTCCAATGGAAACCACAGTCTGCTTTGGCCATGAAGTGTCTTATCTGTCAAGTGTCAGGGGCCTGTGAAGTGCCTGTTTCCTCTTCAGAACTTGGGAAGAACAGCAACTCCACGAGTGGAATCATCCGAACAAATACTGTGATCAAATACAGTTATGCACAGGAGCCCTTTGAAAATATAAATGTCTATGACAGTGGCAGGTAATATCAATATTATAAGCTAAGAGGGATATTTACACTTCAAAGGGATCATTTGCCTTTACAAAGAGAGTCCTTAACATTCTTAACACTTAAGTGCTTACTTACAGAAAATTAATTGGGAGTAAGGCCAGAGGAATGCATGATTAAAGTGTTCAAGAGAAAATTAGAGGTGGCGGTTTCTGAGATGAACATCTGAGCCAATAGATTGACTGTGTTTCAACTCAATTCCATCCGCCCACTGCTGAAAGCATGTGACAGCTTATAGTCTCTTCTTCATACTTCTTTCAAATAAAACCAGACGTCTTCCCACTGTTGTTTTGGGGTATAGAGTTATTTCATTTTTTGCTTCTCCCCCAAATCTGCTTTAAGAAAGAAAGTCTGTTCATAAAATCATGGATGGGGTTACTCCCCAGACTCTGCTGTTCTCACTAGCACTGGCCCTGCATCCCAAATGCATCCCTTGGAAGCAGACCCATGCTGCTCTGGAGTAACAGGCATAGACATCTTCAATCCTTTCACCTTGCCTCCTGTGGTCAGGCCAGAACTGTACCCAGGCATGCACTTTGCTATGGTAAAGATGGTGTGGAAAATGGGCATCTTTATCGGAAAGGGTAAGGTTCTTATAAATGAATAGAAAAGCTATGAAGGTCTATCCCGGGCTCCTGGTATGCATTGTTAAGAAGGATCTAGAGCCTTATGTGTGCACTACAGGAAAGACTGTCATGCCTGATTGATGATATTTACCCTGGGGGACAAGGAATAAAGATGGTGGAGGTGTCCCCACCCCTCCTGCCCCCCCTGGAAAAAATAGACTAAAGAAGAACAAATAGATCTTTCAGGCCACACATGATGCCAGCAGAACATACCAGTTTTAAATGTGTCTATGCAGGCCTTTCAACCTTTAAGCCCCGCTTCTCTCCTAGTCTCTGCCACACATTTGCTTCCTTGGCCTCTCCTTCTCAGCTCAGCTCCCCCTCAGTCATCCACCTGTAAACTTCTTAAAGACTCCAACCCTGAGTGGTCCTTGTTTTCTTTCTTCCCATCACAAACTCCAGAGTAAGTGAAGGTATAGAGCTGTTTTCTAAATGGATTTATTTCATGCATTTGATGTGCATAGACTGTGTTTATGTGCGTATTAGGATTTTGTGGTCCTTGTGTAGTGAGCCCTGGAGGGAATGGGCCTTGCTCTGTGCTCTTCTGCATGGAGTATGCCCTGTTGGAATTCTTGATAACAACTCCCTTTCAACACTTAGGGCCCTCCTGTTTTGGGGAGTCTTGCAACTGATAGCTCTCGGTATTCCACATATCTATTGGCCTTGATGGTGGCTTTCAGAGGTAGGAGTCCTGATTCTAGTTCATGCAGTTAGGCTCCAGCTCCGTCTCCTAGATTTCACGTTGTTCTTCTCCCCCAGGTCACACCCGTCATGCCTTCTGGTTTGGGTCTTGCAGATTTTAGGCTCAAAAACAAAACGGAAACAACAGCCTCACATAAACCGCACAGCTAGTGAGGTCTCTTAGAGGAAAAAAAAAAAATACCAAGCCAGGCATGGAAGTGATCACCTTAATCCCATCACTTGGGCAACAGAGGCAGGCAGGTTTCTATATGTGTTTGACCCACATATAGAATCTCAGGCCAGACAGTTACAAAGTGAGACCTTGGCTCAGGAAACAAGTACCATCTGCCACCTATTAATCCCGCTATCATCTGTCAGACTATCATCTGTCATTTATAAATCACCTGTCTTTAACCTGTAATCCATCAATAATTAACCCATCTATCTGTCTGCTATCTCAGATTTCTGTTGCTGTGATAAATCCCTGAGGGAACCAATTGTTTTGATTTGTGGGTTCACGAGTTTGAGGCCACAGGCAGCTGACTTCATCACTCAAACTTGAGGTGGGAAGAAACATCATGGTGGCATCAGTGTACAACAAAGTCTGCCCACCTATGGCAGTCAGGAAGCTGAGAGACAGAGACTGGGGCATGTGACAAGACAACATCCTTCAATGGCATGCACCCAGGGACATACTTCCTCATGTTTCCAATGACGCCATCAAACTCAAATCAATTGATAGGTCAAAGCCTCCATGAAGTCAGGGTCCCCACATCTAATCACCTTTCAAAAGCTCCACCTCCTGACACTGCTACGTCAGGAACTACCTTTAGCACTGAGCCTTTTAGGAGAAACTTTATATTTAAACCAGAATAGTCTGTTATCTATTTGTCTTCCTGTCTATCTATCTATCTATCTCTCTCTCTATTAATCATCTATTTATCATCTACCTATCACCTATCTATTATCCATCATATACTTATCATCTATCTTCTTCTTCTTCATTGTTATCTATTATCTATTTATCATCTATCTGTCAATCACATATTTACCATCTTTCTATCTGTCTATCTACCTACCTATCTTCCATCTATCCATTTCACCATCCTTCTGTCCACCTGCCTGTCTGCAGTTTTTCCTTCATGACCAAACTGATCGATGCTGTCATCTTCTAGGAAAAGCCTCCAGTTTTGGGGAGCTGGACACCCAGCTCCACACTCAATGACTGGTTTACATAAAGATATGAAGGCCTGACTCTTTTGCCTTGGAAGTGTAATCTTCTCACCCCTACCTTCTAAAGCCTTATGGATTGGCTTCAAACTTGACACTGGTCTTGAACTTCTGATCCCCTCTCCTCCACCTATGTAGTTCTTGAATTGCAAGTGTGCCACCATGCAGTGCTCTGTAGCTTAGCCTTGAACCAGACTGAACTAGATTGGCCTCATGTGTGTTACACAAAGACTCTACCCAGCCTAAACCAAGCCAACTCAAAGAGGCTTTCTAGTTCTTGAGTTCACTGCATTGCTGGTGGAGGTCTCTTTGTGGCTACCATAGTTCAACATTTCCATATAGTCTATCATGTTTTCTTTGCCCCTTTACCTTCACCTTGACAGGGATGGATCCTCAGGGAACCGAGAATAGCTTCCTATAATTATTCCACCTCTGGGTCTGATTCTTGGGGACCTGAGGCACAGCTCAGGATCACTCATTTGACAAATTGACCTAACGTGTGCTTAGGGCTGGATGTTATGCAGATGCTGAGGTGGAGATCCATCATCTCATCTTTGTGGCTGTGGACAGTTGTTGGCAAGGCTGCAAAGTACCCAGGAGACTACAGTGACATTACTTAATCATAAAATATTTAAACCCCTGGGTTTTCCAAGTCTTGAATGAGTAAACATTCACTGGTCAAGTTGGGATGGTCTCTAGACAAAGGGACAGGATGAGTAAGGACAGAGGTCAAGGTCCTAAGTGAGCATGAACAGTACACCTTGGTGTCACTAGATAGTCAAGAGTGAAGGGCCGTGATGTGTGGTAAGAGAGGAAGCATCAAGTTCTTGAATGTTTGTGGTGAAGGGTGTTATGGTTATTTTTTGTATAATCATGTTTGTTTCTCAGCTTCTCTCTCTCCCAGCTATCACCCAAATAATTGAGACTCTGTTATATTATTTGTCAAGCAAGTTTCACAGCACAATAACTGAGCAGTTATTATTATATTCTTAACCCTCTAAGCTAATTTGGTTTCCTCCTAGCATAAATCACCAAGATGCTTGCACTTTGTGGCTTTCCTGACCCAGCTTCTCTCTCTTGATGTCTCCTGGACCTCTGTCCATGGATGTATCCCCTGCTTCTTCTTCTAACTCCTCCTCCCTTAGATGGCAGGAAGTCCTGCCCTATTCTCTCCTCTGCTTAGCGATTGGCTGTAAGCTGCTTTATTGGCATATCAGCGGACAACTGGAGAGCAGTGTTTACACAACATTGAAAGAAAAGATTTTCAGAACAAGGATTGCAACCAGATACAGGGAGTACAGAAATTAATATTTAAATTATGCAATAACCTTATGCCTACAGGGAGGAGGGAAACCTGGTGCAATTTGTGCTTCAGACCCATCACTCTGGTTTTACCTGGCAGAAGTATCTGCCCAAGACTAGAACAACACCTGAAAAGCCATGCTCCTGTTGCTGTGCTGGCTCATGAACATGCTGGTCTTTTCTCTTGTGGTTTCATGACTGTCGTTGCTTCTAGTTGTGGCTATTTCCTAAATGCCATAGTATTCTAGTCATCCTGGCATCCCAACACTAGTAGGAAATATGAATCTGAAGCTGGCAGCCAAAATATATAGCTTTTCTCTTTGGCTAGAAGCTACCTGATGCCCAAGGGGTAACAGGCCCCTTGCATCCATGTCCTACAATGTGGCTTTCAAAGTCAGTTTGGAAATCTCAGCCTGCTTCTCTGCCCTTTCTTCCCATTGAACCCCTTACCACCCCGCCTTCTACTTACATGGAGAGAGTGGAGTTAGTTCTCTGCAACTGAGTCCTGGTCTGGACAAAGATGGGGAGAGAGGCCTGTTAAAAGCCATCTAGAGCTTTCACAGTATGATAAAGAGGGGTGTGTGGAGAGAAGGGCCACATTAGGAAAGCACTTGGGAGGTAAAATTAGCAGTACTTAGTGATTAATTGGGTGTCAGGGATGGGCAGTAACAGAGAAGTAATTGCCAGGATGACTCAGTTCTCTGCAAATAATGCAGGCTGAATATCTGAGGAGCAGCAGGCATAGGGGCATGCAAAGTGATGAGCCCAGGGGCTCACAGGCTATGCAAGAAATGCCCCTCTGTTTTCATAGCAAAAGCAACTTACTTCATAATTGTGCCCTTACTTATTAACATCTACCTCTTCCCTGAGTTTGTAAAGCCCTCGAGCAGACATTTCTTTCTGTTTCTGGCTGCAACAGTCACCCGGCACAGTGTAGTTTAGGTGCTTGTGGTAGACATTTGTTGAATGTTGACTAAGAGAGGTGGATAATAAAAACTGTCATGATCGTATTCACCGTTATCAGGATGAGCGGTCTCTCACACTGCTGCTGGAGATGGTGATTAAACCCTCAGCAAGATTGTGTTTTGATGGTGATGATGACAGTGACAATGATGATGATGGTGATGATGTATCCAGGTGGGAATAGGCCTCAAGTTGGGAAATGGAGACAGAGGTGTGTAATTCTAGCAGCATTTATCTAAAATACGGGCAAACCAGCCAGGGTCTCCTAACTTCTATCCAATTGTGCTTCTGTTAAACATATTCATTAGGTGCCAATCATATGGTGGCCTATTAGGAAGCTTGCCCAGGTGTTTTGCAAATGGAATGACTTCTGTTGATCCATCATAGACTTAATGCAGTTGCCAGCTCTTTAAATCACAGCTAAAGCTGCCTCTAGAGCTGGGCGTAATGCATGCCTGCAGCCAGACTGATTCCCTGCAGCTGCCGCGAGGGTACCCAAACCTGATCATTAGCAGCAACATAGTAATTAAGCTGGTTGGAGCTGGCTTTGTCTAGCTGGTTTTACTCGTTCTTTCTGCACTGTGGGTTTGCTGCACACATTGTCACCTTCTAAGTATGCGCATAAAGAATAGTCCTGAGGACATCAGACCCAGTGACCCTTTCCCCAACAAATGCTATGCTCCCTGTGGTGATTTGAGTGAAAAATGGCCTCCATAGTCTCACATGTTTGACTACTTGGTCCCCAGTCAGGTGGAACTGTTAACGAAGGATTAGGAGGTGTGGCCTTCTTGGAGGAGATGTGTCACTGGGGGTGGGGCTTTGAAGTTTCAAAAGGCCTTGCCATTCCCAGTTAGCTCTCTCTGCCTAATGCTGTAGACCAGCTCCAGCACCAAGCCTGTCTGCTGCTATTCTCCCCAGCACGACTTAACCCTTGGACACCATAAGCCCCAAAGAAATGCTTCCCTTTATAAGTTGCCTTGGCCATGGTGGTTTTCCTGTAGCAACAGAAAATTAATTAAGACATGCCCTAATCTTCCTGACGTGAAATCCACATGTGCATATAGAATTCAAACAAGCCAACAACTGCTTACGAGAAGCAGAAAGCCAGTAGCTTCCAGGGAAATGGCCCAGAGTGCAATATGCACACAACCACGGTTGTAGGCCTGGAGTGCTCATGTGCCCACACCCAAGTGACATCCCATGAATGTGACAGCCATGAGTACAGATGAGCATAGCATAACAGTTAAAGATCCTCCATAAAGTCCAAACCAAACAAAGGACTGTCTTTCTGTTATTTATAGCGTGGCTATATGTTAACCAGAAAATAACCGTAAGCAACTCCCTGAACAAAAAAAACCCTCAAACTCTGTGTTGCTCTGTTGTAGGCTCAGATTGTTAAAACAGGCTTTCACCCAAATTATCATCCAGGAGGACAGAGTCTCATGGGACTTATTTCTTCATCTTGGGAACTGTCCTGAGCAGTGGTCCACCGGCACACAGTGACTGCGACCACTGGAAAACTATTTTCTCAGGTTTCCAAGTATCTCTTGGGAGTCCTAACACCCACTTCATGAAAGCCACATAATTGCACAGTATTGCAGCACAGGGTTTGCGCTGCCAGCTTAGGGGAAACATGGCACCAGGGGAACAGGGTTAGGACACAGATGTCAACAGGAGCCCCACAACTTAGCCATAAGGTGGCACGCTGAGACTCTGCTCTGTAAACTTTCTGCAGTCTATATGGGGTCATTTATCTCAAAGAAAATAGCAAAAGAAGTCCAACTGTCTCTAACCCTTTTTTTGCGTTTATTTATTCACTTTACATCCCAATCGTAGGCCCTTCCCTCCAACTCCCTTTTTTTTTTTTTTTTAATCTCATCAAGCTTGTGGCAAATAGTGACTCAAAGTTGGAAAAAAGCTTCTCACAGCCACAAAAGAAAATTTGTGTTGTTACAGGCAAGAGACATCTGCTACCCTAGCCTACCTGATGAATACAAGTCCATCTTAACCGTAGTTCCGTTCTTCCTCTTGTTGGCATCTTGTCTCCTTCATGGCCTCTCACTGAGTGTCTGTGGCCCCAAGATGCTGAAGCCCAGCAAACCTGGGCCATGCCGTGCACACAGAAAGAGAAGTTTCATTTTCTCACCTGTCACAAAGCTTGTGGCTGAGGCTCTCTTGAACAAGTGACCACCAACAAAATTAAAGCATGCAAGCTGATTTCCTACACGTTTTACACTGCATGGAGACCTTCAGAAATCAGGAAGCAGGGAAAAGGGTGTGCACGGTGACTTCCAAGCATGGCTTACAGTACTGTCTGCCCTGAAACTGAAAATCTTCATGCAACTCTGACTCCCAGCAATAGCAACAAGAGGAAGCCACTAAGTCCCCCATGCAGCTGTGACAATAGTGCATCTTTAAGTCTGCCTGTGTTTCTTTTGACCATGAATTATGCTGTATTATGGTCTGTTAGCATTTGTGTTTATAAGTTCTGATAGATTTTTGTTGTTGTTCTTGTTCTGAAATTTTAATCCAAGGCCTCAAGAAAGCACTATATTACTGGGCTGCTCCTGAGCCCCCAGGATGGTTTTATTTTTTATATTTGTGTACATTTTTGGAAGTGAATGATACAACAGGCTATTATCTCTATCTATGTATTCAATGACATACCCATCTTTTTCTTAATATTTTTGTGTTTCTAGGCAATGCGGCTTATCTGTAAGAAGTTTTAAATCTATATCTGTCATTCCTCACAGTTATCTGCCCATAAGCACATATGAAGAGTTCTAACCCATGATGTTCCAGAGTCTCCTGTATCTGTTTTCATGGAAAATTCATTATTTAAAAATGTATTGCTTTTTATTTATATGTGTATGTCTGCATCATATGTGGAGTATCTGTGGAGGCCAGAAGAGGGTGCTAGCCTGAAGTGGGTGCTAGGAACCCAAGCCCTGCCCTCTGCGAGAGCCACATGGCACACTTAAGCATGGAGCCATCTCTCCAGCCTGGGTCATCCGTATTCTTATGGATACTTATGAAAAAGTAGGACTGGAGGACCAAAGTGTAACCTGGGTAGACCTGAACGATGCCTGTTCGCTCACATTCACCTTAATTACCAGGTATAGGACATCCACAGGTTATAGGTATAGAACATTTGTCCCATGAGGGTCTTTAAAAAGTGACCCCCCTGTTGTTTTCTGCAATGCCAAAGTGCCATATTTGGGGCTTGTGTAGAAAGATGAATTATTCTACTTTAATCAATGCAGCAAATTATTAAGGTAGTAGTTTTCTTCAACCAGCTAGTGCCCCAATGACTGATCCTGAGAGACTATGCTTTATTTGTAAGCTGTAAACACTATGCTGGGCAGATTCTGAGCTACTCTGAGCCTAGTACCTTTAAAACCCACATAATAACCAATCACCTGCCAATCTAATGGCTCCTGGGTGGCTTCTGCTCCATCGGTCTGTTCCTGCCGCCACGTGCTCAGCGCCATCTTGCCTTATTGCCACTTCGTTCTTCTCTCTTGCTCCCTTCCTCCCTTCCTGCTGTTCCTCTTCTCTCCTCTTATCTCTTGAACCCAAGTCTGGGAACAAAAAACTTCGCCTACCCTTCTTCTATCCAGTCATAGGCTTCAGCATCTATCCTTTAGCCAGTCAAGGATAACTGGGGAACATTCCTTATCATCACATGCTCACAGGAGATAGTTCATTATTCATAACAATGCCCATGGCAGGGTGGTATCCAGATCTCAAGGCCCTGAAATCAGCATTTGAAAACACAGCTGGACCTTCCTCCAACAGGCTTGCATATATCTTGAACTCCATCACTACTGTGGCTGAACCAGCAACTCTAATGTGACATCCAACATGCGCTTTCTTGGAAAGCCGGCGGCCTTCACCAAGGCTACAGGTTAGGTGACCTAGACCAGTGGTTCTCAGACTTGCTAACGTTGCAACCCTTTAATACAGCTCCTCATGTTGTAGTGACCCCCCAACCATTACATTATTTCACTGCTACTTCATAACTGTGATTTTGCCACTGCTGTAAATCATAACATAAATATCTTATGTGCCTAATATCTTATGTGGGGCCCCAAAAGGTGTTGTGAACCGCAGGCTGAAAAAACACTGACTTAAAGTCTAGGCAAGCACTAACATTTCCTAGAAGGCAAAAGAAAGAGCCTGGAAAGTAGTGCACAAGGACTAAGTGGTCTTAATTCCTTGAGGATGGGGTTCCACGAGAGATGCTATCCAGATAGCACAGACAAAACAAGACTTCTTTGACTTATAGCACCAGCTAGCACAGAGTAGTCGCACTCAGGTCAGGTTCAAGCAATGTGTTAAGAATTCTTACATCACTTAGCTCTTCATTTGCATAGTCTGGGGGAGAACGGAGTCATGGAAGAAGAGCAGGTGGCTGGAGCTGGCGGGCTGGCTGGAGTAAACTCTGGCTTTTAGGAGTGACTGTGTGGCCTTGGGCAGGTTACCAAAGGCCCTCTGGGCCTCAGTTTATTAATCTGTAAAATGAGGGACTTGAAACAAATGAGTCTCTGGGTCACTTGTGATGTCAGAAGTTCTAGACTCCCTAAGTTGGCAGCAGTACAATGGAGCTAGCAGCACAGTGTGCCAGCATGCTGAGTGGCTCCGTGGGTTTTCAGTCCTTACACGTTGCCGTAGCAAGGAAATCACCTTCACACTTTTTTTTTTAATTTTATTTTTGCAGTTTTGCTCATAACAAAACCAAGACTTCTTCCTTCTATCCTGCTTCTTTCTAATCTGATAGTTAGCCACACTCTTACCAGTCCCCTATCCATCCTTCTAAGTTTTCTGTATACTAATACTTAGAATATCAATAATATTCTAATTTCTCTGTTTTCCTCTATAGAAGATAGCATTCAAGACATGCTGCCATCTGCTTGCTTCTCTCAGTTCAGGAAACACTTCCCATGTCAGCATTCAAAGAAAACATTCTCTTTCACTGATATGTAGTACTCCATTGTACTCGGTGCTGTAATTTATTCAAATAGCCCCAGCAATGGATAGTGGGATCGTTTCCAATCTGTTGCTATGACATGGCTGTGAGAAATAGACTCACACAAACACCAGGCAAATTGAACAGATTCCCCAAAGTGGGATTGCTGGGTGGCTGGGATATTGCTCCTAGCATCTTGGGAGGCATCAGCCAGGCTCTCCAGGAAGGAGGAGCATGGTTTTGCATTATCAGGCTCATGTGGAAGGGCTGCCTGCTTCCCACAGCCACGCCAGCACAGCAGAAGGGGACAAGCCTCAGGGTGTGAGCCGATCTGAGGACTCAGGAACTCTCTGTCACCGTGCCTTTTCATCCGCATTTGTCTCCTTGCCAGAGAGGCCAAGCACCTTTCCACGCACTCAAGGGTCATTTGCATTTTTGCCTTCAATATCACATCCTTGGCTCATTCTTTTCTATTAATTTTTTAACGCTCCTTATCACAGAGATTAATGAGCTGAAAATATTCTAACCTTTTTTCTTTTGTCTTTTTTTTGTGATTTTTAAAATTCTTTTGCTGAACTAACGATTATTGAAGTCATTATTTAATAAGCAAATATATTGGATTTTACTTATAAATATATTTACTTGGTAAATATACTAGAAATATTAGAATACATCCAATACATAAATATACTGAATATAGTAAAGTGTATTCCCTAAGTAAATACAGTGAATGCTCTGCCAGCTGTTGATGATGGAAATGAATAATTTAAGGGACGTTCCTTTCAAAGGGGGCAGCTATAATTCTAGCTAGGTATGAGGAATAAAAATAGCCTCTGACATTTGAATATCCCTTTATCATTTATAAATCACTTTCACAGTGATTATTTTTGGTACCACAGATATATTTTAAAAGATCATATTTGTTAGGTTTTGACTTAGCTGTATGGATGAAAAACTTAAAGTAGCATTTTTGTTAAGTAAAACCCAACTTCCCTGTTCCATGTAAGTCAAGTCCTGGGCTCCAGGGTGTCAGTAGCATAAGTTCTTTGCACTTGGAGAGACACTGTGACTACTTTCGAGATAGCTTGGCAGAGGAGCAGGAAAGATAAAGAGACAAAGCTGCATGCCCACTGTCTTTCATAGACAGTTCCAGATGCCTCACACCATTCCATTGATGGCCATGAGCTAGGACTCACCACATCTGGTTGCGAGGTTAAGTCATTTCCGGTTTTCACATCACTGAAAACTGGCAAGGAGAGAGATGGTATGACAGATGAAGGAGGATGGATGGGTACTAAGCTTCAACCAGAACTCTCAGACAGAAAAATAAACAGAAAAGGTATCATTACACACATTATAAAGGGGAAAATGGTACAATGGTTTTCCTGTCCAACATGCTCTATTGGCCAAACCTCTTTGTTCCTGGGACCTCACAAAGAGAATAGGAAGGTGAAGAAAGGAGCAGAAACGCATAGCAGAGAATTTAGAAACGAGGCTCCATTGAGGAATAGGAGGTTTTAGCAGCTGTGTGCACGTGTGTGTGTGTGTGTGTGTGTGTGTGTGTGTGTGAGAGAGAGAGAGAGAGAGAGAGAGAGAGAGAGAGACAGACAGACAGACAGACAGACAGACAGACAGACAAAGACACAGACACAGAGAGAATGTGTGTATGTGTATAAGAATGTGTACATTTGTGTGTGCATGTGTGTAAGAGTGTGTGTGTGTGTGTGTGTGTGTGTGTGTGTGTGTGTGTGTGCATGCACGCACAAGTACATGCACTGAAGGACAACCTCAGATGTCATTGCTCAAGAACGGTTCACTATGTCTTTTGAAGCAGGTTTTCCCTAGCTTAGAACTTACCACGTAGACTATGACCAGGGATCTGCCTGTCTCCAACTTCCCAGCTGTAGGATGACAGGCATACACCATCATGCCTGAACTATTTTATGACTTCTGGGATTTGAGCTCAGGTCCCACGCTTTAAAAGCAAATACTTTACCAACTAAACTATCTTCCCAAGCCTCATCAAATTTCTGGCCAACAAGGAGTATATGAAAGAAATGTTGATGGGGTCTGCTGTGCAGGGAGTCAGTCAGATGAGCAGTTTATCCTCTGTTGTCTTGGATGTAGGGTCAGGGTCCCCTAGAAGGGTTAAAATAGGCACTGTAGCTGTAAGTAGGAAGATGCGTTGCATGACTTTCCTGGGCAAATATGAATAAACAAGTTTTGACCCCAGCAAGGGCACCAAATGACAGAACAAAGAAGGGGTTCTATGCAAGTCCGGCTTAGTAAAGCAAGCTTGCTGAGCCGTGCACTGGTTCAAGGTGATGGGTTCCCTTGAGGAACATGCTAATAACAACTTGAGTGGTGACTCAGGACAGCTGCACTCGTGGAACTGCCTGACCAATTGTAGGCAGTTCTGTGCGCAGTCTTTCTGCGCTTTGTAACGTCTTTTTGTGTAACTTTCTGCATTTTGTAACTTTCCAGTACTTCCTGAGCCTTATGAATTTCCATTCTCCCTTTGGAAAGAAATGTTTCAATTTGAATAAAATAGTTGCACAAGGCAGGTGGGACAGAGAGAGAGAGAGAGAGAGAGAGAGAGAGAGAGAGAGAGAGAGAGAGAGAAGAAGAGAAGAAAAGAAGAAGAAGAAGAAGAAGAAGAAGAAGAAGAAGAAGAAGAAAGGGAGGGAGGGAGGGAGGGAGGGAGGGAGGGAGGGAGGGAGGGAAGGAGGGAGCACAACCAACCAGAACAAGAAATATTACAACACTGCAAAAATAACACGGTCATGAGGCAGTTCTAGGTCAACAAAATGGATAATCTAACACGAATGGGTTAATTATGAGAAACACTTAAGTTTATAAATTCAAAGACTACTTCAGGAAGAACCAGAAAACCTGAATAAAGCAATAATAAATGAGGAGACTGAAACGGTAACAAAGTGTCCCACTGAGGAAAATAATGGAACCCAATGGCTCAACTGCTGGATTCCATCAGAAGTTTAAAGAATGAATATCGAGTCTTCTCAAAGTCTTCCAAAAATCAAAGAAGAATCATTTCCAAACTATCCGTGAGGCTAGAACTATCCTTGTACCAAAGCTAGACAAGAAGGCTAGAAAAAAAAAAATGTACGCCTGGGAATGTCTCTGATGAACTCTGTGAGAGAAGAGCCTCAGCTAAAACCAGGAAACTAAACGGAAGAGAGCGTCACCAAGATTCTTCCCCATAGCCAGGTGGGGTTTTTCACAGGTATGCAAGGTTGGTTTGACGTATAGCATCTACAAATACAATATACTGCCTAGCAGAATGATGGGAAAAATTCATATGCCTCCGCCCCCGTATGTGTGTGTGTGTGTGTGTGTGTGTGTGTGTCTCCCCCGCTTATATGTTGTGTGTATACACATTTGGAAAAATTCAGCATCCTTTCATAATTAAAAACAAAAAAAGTAGTCGGGTTAGTGGGTAAAGACTACTTTCTGTGCAAGTCTGAGAACCTGATTTTAAATCCATAACACCAAAGCATAGCCAGGTATGCGTGCACATGCCTGCAACTCCGGTGATGAGGTGGAGGGAGGGCAGAGGCAGGAAGATTATTGAGGCTTGCTGGCTGCCAGCCAACCTCCAGAATCAGCGAGACACCCTGCTTCAAAGTAACAAGGCAGATAGCAACACCTGATGTCCTCCTCTGCCCTGTGTGTGTGTGTGTATCTGTATACACACATATACACACATGCACATGCCACACGTAATACGCCAATTAAAATAAAGCCTTCAACAAATTACATATTTAAAGAGCATTCCATAGCGCAATAAAGGCCATATTTAACATTGTAAAAGTTACCATTGTAACCAAAACAATTTGCAGGTTCAAAGCAATCTTTATCAAGATGACTTTTTTTTTTTTTCAGATAAATAGAAAAGAAATCTCAAAGCCATAGAAGACCACTGACAGCTAAGGTGACTGAGCAAAAAGAAGAAAGCTAGAAGAATCCCACGGTCTGACTTTAAAATATACAGCAAAGCCATAGTCATGAAACAGATGCAGAAGAGGCGGCGTCCATAGATTTTCAACCAAGGTGCCAAGAACCCACACAGGAATAAGAGCGATCTGCTCGACAAATGGTGCCATGTTAGCTGCATGTCCACACACAGAAGACTAAAATTAAACCATTATCTCATACCATATGCAAAATCAACTCACGGGGATTAATGTTTTCAATCTAAGACTGGAAACGTAAACCGTTAGAAGAACATGTAAAGTTCAACCACGTTGGTCTTGGTGGTATGTTTTAAAATATAATTTCAAAAGCCTGGTTGTTAAAACTGAATATAGACAAGGCCATATCAATCTGTAGCCAAGGAAATGATGAACAGAGTGGAGAAAGCCTAGAGACCGGGAGAAAATAGCACAGATCACGCACTTGATAATGAATCCATATCCAAAAGATAAGTAACTCTGTAATGAGCAAGCAAGCACTTAAATCATCTTAAATCATTTGACTTAAATGTGAATAAAGAGGGCTAGAGAGATGGCTCAGTAGTTCACGGGCTTGCTGTTCTTCCAGAGCTCCCTGCACTCAGGTTAAGAGGGTCCTGTTTGCCTGTCAACTGCAGTTCCAGAGGATCCCACATCCTCCACATCCTCTTCTGCTTCCTCAGGCATCCACACACAGGTGACACACACACACACACACACACACACACACACACACACACACACACACAGACACAAACACACACACACAGACACACACATACACAGACACAGACACACACAGACACAGACACACACAGACACAGACACACACACACACACACACACACACACACACACACACACACACACACACACGCATGAAAAGTGCACAAAGAACCCCGAGTAAACAGCCCTCAAAAGCAGATACCCAAATGGTCAACAGGCTGAGCATGGGCATGGGAGCAGTCCTCAAATCATGAAAGAAAAGCAATTTAAGAGGGCAATGTGTCGCCACCTCTCCCCTCTCAATGCAGCTGCAATCGAAAGGGCAAGAAATAAAGTGTGTTGGCAAGAATGTGGGGGAAGGGAGGCCCCCACAGAGGGTGAGGGGCATTAGGAGAGACAGTATGGGAAAACAATATAATCCAGACTAGAATTACCACGTGACCTAGCAATCCCACTTCTGTGTACACCCACAGGAAACAAAGACAGTGTTCACAGCAGCCGGATACGGAAATCATCTGTGATACCTCGCAGCCTTCACGGAAGAAGGAAAGCACGTCCCTCGGGACTACATGGGTGAGTATGGAGGGGGTGGGGAGGGCCGTTATATTTAGTGAAAAAAAGCCAGGCTTGGAAAGACGAACACTGCATTATCCCACTTACAGGAGACAACTGAGAGAGGCAGAGAGAAGAGTGGGGGGGGGGGGGGTGAGGCTACGGAGGAACTCAGGAGATGGCAGTCCAAGGGTACAAAATTTCAGCCGCACGCAAGGAGTTCAAGAAATCTTGCACAACACATTGAGAGTAGTTGGTACTGTGTTCTCCAAAGTCACGGAGCACAGACTTCATGTAGACTCCCCACACGACAGTGTGCAAAGTAATGTATGAGTCAAGTGGCTCACTTTCGTCATTTCACAGCGTGTATGTAGTGGCAGCGTCACATTGCACATGAGAAATAGACACAGTTTTCATTTGCCAATTAAAACAAATTAGCGAAAGAGACATCTACATCTAACACGCAGATATATTTCCACAATTCGAATCCCAAAGCAACTGCGAACTCTCCAGGGGAAAAGCTATTTCCCTGGTGCAACTAGAGCTTCCACATGAAAATAACCCTTTACGTTTGTTGTGAAGAGCAAACTAATCAGTGCAAATAAAGATACTTAAAACTTTCACTGGCACACAGAAGTAAATGTTAAGTGGCCACCCACGGAAAATAAAAGGACACTTGCATAAAAATGTGCGACATTTTCTTTATATTTCGTTAGGTAGTTGCAAAACCTTACATACTCCCTTGAAATCTGTCTCCTCCGAAGAAGCTTCTATTTGCAGTAGATGAGAATTTACAAAGAGACCCACAACTGGACAGTGGGCAGACAGTAAGAGCCCGTGGGGTGCTCAACCCTAAGTGGAAAGACCATATCACACTGCTTCCTCCCAAGGCTCAGGCCCTGGAGTAGCATAAGAGCCAGAGACGGTGGATGACTCCAAGGCAACAGTATCTTACTGACACAACAGGGCAGCTGCACATAAGAACTCACGGAGGTTGGGACACTGTGACCCTAACCCTGTGCAAGCTCAAACCATGCAAAATGCCAGTATAGAGGGCGAGGAGGGGAGACATGAAGTCCTGCCCCTAGCTCAGTAGATATTCTGGCAATTGATGCCTTCCTGGAAAGAGAGAGGAAATTTTTACTCATTTTCCCTTGGTGAATTGACCATGGTCCAGTGGAAAGCCTCACACCCAAGAGTATATAGACGGCAAAAGCTGAACTTGGTGTGTGTTAAAAGAAAGAGGATACAAAGTTGAGTGGGTAGGGAAGAGGAGGGGGACCCTGGGAAGAGTTAGGGGATGAGGTGTATATGATCAAAACTTATTGTCTGAAATTCACAACACACTAATAGAATATTTTAAAATATTCTAATAAAACACTACTACTAATAATTAGTTTAAAATATGTACAATAAGTTCCATTGGTATACAAAAGAGCCTCTCTCTCTTTTTGGAGACTGTTAACGTATAAAGTTTAATTTCATCTTTAATATCCCTCCTGTTCCACTGTTATGGTGCTGTTATTGTAGTTTATTCCTGCCTGTTGGTACTGGCAACTTTTAGTTCTGCTCCTACCATGTTTATATTCTACTCCTAATGGTATAGAGAAAACGCATGTGTTATGCACCAGAAGATACAAAATCAAGATAGCCATGACCGTTTGGCTGGCACAGCAATTGCTGTCCTCTCATGAGCAGGTGGAATAGCTTAGAGCGGGCTCTGGCCTTGCAGGCTGGGAAGCTGTGCCTTGCTTCTAGTTGTCAAGAATCCAAGAGCAGAGAAAAATCAAACAAACAAACAAACAAAAAAACAAACAAACAAAAAAAACAGGCTCTAGGTTGTTTCCAGACTCTTGGTAGGCTTGTTGACCCCTGCCCAAGAAGAACTCCATAGCTAACCATTACTTTTGAAGTTATCATGAGCACAGGACCCACCAAGCAAGAAGCACTGGTGGCCATATTGAGACTGCCAGCTGGTTCTGGTTGGTTGCCTCCCCGTTTCTACAGGCGTGAGCGATAAAAGAAACAATGAAGTAAATTCAAGGGCGCTACTTATTGACTCCTAGAGGAAGTAGGCGAAAGGGCTAGAGAAGAAGAGCGAGGGGATTGATTAATCAGAAACCAAGAATAAATCCGCGGAAATTAAAAATAATACGACAAAGGGGCTGGAGGGATGGCTCAGCAGTCAAGAAGCCCAGTTCGGTTCCCAGCACCTATATCAGGTGGCTCACAGCTGCCCGCATCTCCAGCTCCAGGGGACCATGTGGTCTTTGTGGACACCTGCACTTACATGCACATATCCACCTGCAGACACACCACATACACGTAATTAAAAATAAAACAACTTTCAATTTATGATTACGAAATTAGGGGATCAATGGAAACGACGCAGTATAAAGGTGAGAACAAACTTTCAGATTAACAGGGGAAAAAAGGATAAGGCGGAAACAAGAAGGAGAGAAACACGATTAACCCTGGCAGTGGCCATTAGGAGTTCCAAAGAGTAAAAACCAATGAGAATTCAAACGGAAGGGAGGAGGGAAGAAAGGCGGTTGGAAGCTTTCAAAACACTAATCTATCAATCCTCAGTCAGAAAGTCAGACTGATGTGCTGTGGAGTTTCAGAGCCGGGGGTGGGGGTGGGGGTCGGGGTGAGGGGGGTGGAGGCAGAAGATTCTACAAGTGTCTAAAGAGAATAAATAAGCCCCTGCAAGGAAAGATAATCCATAGCCACAGGCCACTGTGCAGGCAAGTTGTCTTTGAAAGTTCTGAGAAGACGTCATCCGGAAACTAGAATTCTCTATCAAACTAAATAAGCATCGAAAGGTAGGAGTGTCAGAGTGTCAGACCCCAGTAGTTAAGAGTGAGTTTATATTTGCATTTTCTTTCTCGAGAAGTGGAGTGCACAGACTCCAGAAAAGAAAAAAAATTGAAACTCCCAAGAAAGGAAACCCTTTTTAATATAGAGGTGATTAAACTCACCCAGTAAATTCCTGGATTCTCGTTGTCAGCTGACCAAGCAGGGATTCAAATGTCAGCAGATTATAAGAGGACTGGGCTCTGTTCCAAGGTGTAAGTAAACATGAAGAAAAGCTGGTTCTGGAGATGAAGGGAAAACCATCTACTAACAGAGGAGGAAAAAAAAAGAAACAATCAGAAACTCCAGGAAAAACAACAAAAAAAGTTCTATAACTAAGTCATAATCCAAATGGTTAACTAAAGTGTAGCTTTATTTCCAGCACTCAGATGAAGGCGAGAAAGGCTGTGCTTGGTACTAACAACAGTTTGCTTTGAGTGGCACACAGGTCATGACATTGGAGCTAGAGAGAGGCAGTGTAATTATGGCGTGCTTCTTGCTCTGTAATTAGCAATATTTACATAGCTGTAGTGTAAGCAAGCGCTGCTCTCTGGTTTTCAGTTTTTAGAATCCACCTATAAACAAAGCTGGGGAAATTTTAGTTGTGGTTACAGAGTAGGTAGGACTTGAAGGGAGAGAGGCCCAGAAGAAACAAACACCACGTACCTCGTCTTGCAGGGAAATAAGTTAAGGATACCATTGGCTGTTGATGGGGTAGGAATGAAAGCGTTTTCCATCATTACAGCAGTCACAGAGGAAAGAAACTAAAATGGCAGAAACGTTGAAAACCTTGGAGGGAGTGGGAGACGGTGAATCACAACTTCTCCCGGGGCTAGAAACAGAGAGATGAAGTGTGCTGGGACAGGTGTTCAAGACACAGGAGCATAAACCATTTGGAGATGAGGAGAAGCCACAGAACCAAAAACAGCAACTGGCTACAAGGCCAGTGAGCGTGGGTCTGGCCAGGCACAGGAGACTGCTCTTCGCATTACAAAGAATGGGACGTATTCTTGTGATAATTACTGCTTTAATTGATTTGGATCAGTCCGAGAGAGAGAGAGAGAGAGAGAGAGAGAGAGAGAGAGAGAGAGAGAGAGAGAGAGAGAGAGAGAGAGAGAGAGATTTTACTGTTATGCCATAAAAATATCAAAACGACAAAATAAATAAATTGTCCAGGACAGGGAGTGGGGACAGGAAAAGTGAATTAGCTCCCACTAGAGGGTCAGGGCTGATGGAAGGCAGAGCTGGGGTTTGAACTCAGCTTATTTGACACTAGGCACGTGGCTCACGGGGACTTCCGTGGGCAGGACGGTGTAGATAGGAACGGGAGGATGACTGGTGGGCAGTGGACCATTATGTTAACATGCTGTGTAGTTTCCCCTGTGTCCTTCACCTATGTCCACCCCCAGCAAAGTACTTAGTCACTTCAAATCCCGTGACAGACATTGATGGTATTTAAATAAAAATGAAATTAGGCTGAAACTAGCCCATCTGATGGACAAAAATGTATGATGCACGTGTTTGGAATGGCGTCAGTGTCGTTTCTGCAAAAGACACTGAGCATGTGCTAGTATTTCTAACGAGTGGGAGGCATTTTCTGCAGCAAAATGAGGCATCATTTTGCCAAAGCTGCCCTGGTGTGTTTAGATCCACTTGTGCTTGGACTGTGCTTTCTGGAAGAGTCTTTGGTTCATCCCAGCACACAGGACCAAGTTCAATGGAGCGGAGACAGACAGCAGGCCCGCTGAAGGTCCTGCCCCAGGATCCTCATCATCCTTTGGGTCTTAGGTCTCTGGATCTTTCGTGATCCTTTCGAGGCTTATTTCTGTCCTTTTGTCTGCTTTGGTGACCTCAGCACACTCTCCCAGCACCACTCATTCTTAGGTCTGGGGCTATGGCTCAGTGCTAGAATGCTTGCCTAGCATGCATCAGGGCTAGACCCCTGGCACCACCAACAAGCAAAGCGATTGTGAGCTTTCTGGGGGTTGCTGTGCTGGGAATGTTCGTAAAGGCCTCCATCTCTGGCCTAAGGATTTAGGGTTCAGCATGCAGGGACCTTCCTTTGCTGCACCATGGCTCTGGGTAAGGACCTGACACGTCTCACTTAGCCCTGGACAACACACAACACAAACCTCTTTCCTGCCTGGCGAGGACAAGCCACAGCCGATAGTAGTTGGATTCTTCACCCACCCTCAGGTGGCTCTGCCTATTGAAGGGGACCACTCCCATCTTCAATGAAGCACCTTTGCTTAATTCACTGCTCATTGCTTAAGTTAGCAGATTGAACTATCTACAGCCACTTCTGGAGCCTAACAGAAAGCAGTGAAGACCATAACCAGGGAATGCAAACCAAACAACTATAGATCATATCCATAAGCCAGGAAGCCATTATGGAAGAAATGGGTATTTCCTTCTGGGGTATAACATTGCAATCATCTATGTGAGAGTTTATATAATAATAGAGAAAGATAACATCAAGCTCAGGGGTGAAGGGGGCCAAGCTGAAGAAGCCCTTTCTGGTTCTCTTCTGAGACTGTGTGGGATGGATCTTGGTGTAGCTTTAGATGTTGGGTCTGATCTCCATCAGATCAGCCTAAAGGGGAGTTACCCTTGCTGGAAGGTAAGGAAAGGTCTGAATTACAGATAGGATGTTATGGACTATGAGCTGGGGTGGGAGGTAGGGGGCGTGGACATGGACTAAGGCCTCCATCCAGTGCTTTCAGGGTCTTATCATAAACAGGTGACACAAGCAATTGGGAAGGTGTTTTACCATAATGCAAAAGTATTCAGGAGTTAGTGTGGGTAGGTATGCATCTGCTGGTTTTGAGTGGATCCTTTTATGGACAAACTCGAATGATAGGCCAGATTATTCATGAGTTAAGGTGTGTGTGTGTGTGTGTGTGTGTGTGTGTGTGTGTGTGTGTGTGTGTGTCCGCATTTCAGGAATGTGTCAGGAATTATTTGAAATAAGGCTTGCTTTCCCCTTTGCTGTTTTGATAAAGCTGTTTTGGGGGAGAGGGAGTTTGTTTTGTTAATGTGTCATGACACAGTTGCTTCTGAGGCTTTTGGTGGCCATGCCATTACAATGAGGCAGAGGCTAGTAAGCAGCGGTGCTCCTAGTCAGCCGTGCTGGTCCCAGCTGGTTTGGAGTGGTCTCATTTCCTTCTTGGCTGAGTGATCACATGATGTCCTGCTGTGGATGCCTTGAGGGTGCTTTAGACTGCAGTCACCATGAAGACTGTCCCTTCTTTCTTTTTCTTCTTCTGCTCACCCAGCCTACCTCAAGCAGTGTCATCTGTGATCATCAGTGGATACAGAGGACGGCACACCTGCTATTTATCTAGCATTATGTGAATCCTGACTGGGGAAAAAAAATCTTTTTTTTTGAAGATCTCTCTTGAGGAGCCTCACAGTTGTTAGAAGCACTGAAAGATGAGGAATGTTCTAGTTAAGGAACTCCCATTCCTCAAGAAGCTAAAGTTTGCAGAATGTGAGACATCTGTGTATGCAAAGAATCCATGACTTCTAGGCTGAGTGAGAATCTGGTTCACACAGGCAAAAATCACTTATTGTCCCTGTGTGTACGCAGGCGCTACCCTGATGAATAAGCATCGATAACTTGAACACTAGAATCATGTGGAGGTAAGGACATATGAATAAACACAGCCTTGGCGTAACATTGCATTAGTAAGGGGGGGGGGATTTCAAACAATTACTTAAAGTATCACATCTGCTTGTAAATACAGCCACAGCTTTTTCTCTGCATCATCCACTTCCGTTAGGTCTCTCTAGGTCTCCGCTTCCTTTCAGGGATGTAACGCAGTGTATGGTTGCCTTTCCACGTGCAGTACGGGTTGATTTCTGCCTGCCTCTCCCGGTAGATTTTCAGGTCTATGAGAACAAGCACAGCTTCAGGTCTGCTCAGATGAAGCACCTCTAGCTCCTAGTAGACCGCCTCGCACACCACAAAGGCGCCAGAAAAGTCACACCAGGGACTGAGACAGTGGAGCTAGCATAGGGAAATATCCAGAGAAGGCAGTAGTAAAGTTTCCTGTGAAGCAGCCTCCTCAGGGAACCTCTCAACACTTCAGTCACCACAAAAGCAGGCTACTCCACCCCATCAGTGTGTCTGTGGCGGGGGGGGGGGGGGGGTCGTCATGTGGAAGTCAGAAGGCAGCTTGCAGGAGTCAGTCCTCTCCTTGCGAGGTCAAAGTTAAGTGACTCAGGATTGACAAGGAGCACCTTTCCCTGCTGAGCTAGCTTGCAGGATAGCCCTTTTTTACACTTTGGGTAGTTTTAAGACAGGGCTTTGCCATGTAGCCCAGGCTGGCTTCGAACCCATGATCTGCCTGCCTCAGACTCTTGAGTGCTGGGATTACAGGCGTGCACTGCCATGCCTGGGGTGGGTGTTTATTTCTCTAGTGGTTAAAAAGTTTGAAGGTCGAGTCTGACTGGTCAGACTTTGCTTCCTTAACCTTACTTGCTTAAGCTTACTTGCTCTGATCTGGACTTTGCAGAAGGTCTCAGGTACGGGGCTTGAGGAAAAGGATCTGAAACAATGTCTTAACGTCTCCACAGCTGGAGGACGCAGGTGCAGTAGCTATCACTGGCATCTGAAATTTGACATCATTTGGGATGCCACATACAACAGTTGCCTTTGGCATTTCTTAATCTGTCCCCTTAGTTACCTAGATACCTTTGGATAACTAGATACTAGTACCCGGCTTCCACACCACACAGTTCGGATGCTCTTATGCCAAGCTGTATGTGGGATGGTTGCTTGTGTGTTCATTTATACTGTAAAAGCGTGGCCCAGAAGATGAGCTGACAAAGCAAAAGTCCATTCTGGTGATAAAAAAGGGAACTTTGTATCTTAAGTCCTCCCACCAAATTCTCAAAAAACACCACTGTGAATCCAGGTGGAGAAAAGTCATCATGCAGAGTGACCATTTTGAGAAACAGTCTAACACAGGAAGTTCTTAATGTTTCCAAACAAAGCTGAACTTAAAAAGCCACTGCGTTGAGGTGACTAACGCATAGCCTGGCTTCTCGGTGGATACAGTTTTACAAGTGATTCTATTCCAGCAACAGGCAAAGTGTAACGAGAATCTGCCTAGAGGGGTAAGCTAATCTCCGCTCAGGTCTCTGTTTAGAAAATGCTGCATACCGGTTAGGAATCTTACTCCATTAAAGGAACAGACCGGTTGCGTACCGGTTGCGTTGGTTTTCAGGGGAGAGCTTTTGGGGAGGAAAAAAAAAAAGGCCACGAAAGAAGCAAAAACCTGTTCTATAACTGAAACCCAGAAAGGCCTAGGGACTTAGACGAGGCATGCCGGCTCATGGCAAAGATGGAGGCAGTGTCAGCCCATCGGGTTCCAGCATCATTGTCAGCGGCTCCCATACTGGGAACGAATCAACGCTTATCAAGTAGATGCTTGGCTTCTGCAGTGATCACAATCTAAACAACAGCTTCTCTTCCCCGGGGGCTACTTTACTTAGCATCCTTCATATCAATGCTTTCTCGGAATAACTAAACCTGCATACTTAGCCGTCTGGGGTAATGGACGCTATCAACGGTGAACAAGAAACTGCTAGAGAGAGAGGAATCCACTTGCTGCTGCCCTCGCTTAGCTCCATGTGTCAGAGTCTTTTCCTGAACCTGTGATGGGCTGTCCTATTTATGGATCGCCAGTCACTAGAAAGAGCATGCTGAGTTCTAAGGCCTGCATGGTATTTCCATCATGGCGTCAGTCATCCTAAGGTCTGGGCACCTAGTAAGGTCTGGGGTTCTGTTGCATCAGCCCTTCAGGGTAAATTTGGGGTCCACTTTTTGGATAATCGTACAAGAATTTAGGAATTGATTCAAATAGAAGCTCAAGGAATTTTATTCGAGTTTGGAAGAAAATGCCAGGGCAAGCAACCTGTAAAAAACAAAACCAAAACCAAACACCTTAGCAATTGCCTGGAGGAGGAGAATGGAGGAGAAAAGGAAAAGAAAACAAAAACAAAAACCCCAAACACGGTATTTTAAGTTGGCTTGGAGGTCAGGCACACAGCAGACAAGCAGCCACGCTGGGGGGGGGGGGGGCTGTAAAGAAAGAGCGGGATTCCTAAAATGTTGGGGGTGGGGCATCCAAAGTGTTAGGGAAAATATACTTAAGAAGTCACAGAAGAAAAGAAAAAGGTATGATTTTCTGTATAATTCCAAAAACCCTTCGGAAATGTGGGGTGGCTCACACCCTACATGGCTGTGGCCTGTAAACTACTGCAGCCCTGCAAGCTACTACAGGAAACACAGGGATTCTGGGAAGCAAAAGTGCAACGTATCACTAAAGGGCAGCTATTCCACCTTTCCTTCAGCGTGTTTTAGGGTGAGCCCAACTTCCTGGGGCCTGGTCTCTTGGCCGAGTGAAGGAGCAGGCACAACTTGAAGGTCAGGTCTTCTTCTTCTTCTTCTTCTTCTTCTTCTTCTTCTTCTTCTTCTTCTCTTCTTCTTCTTCTTCTTCTTCTTCTTCTCTCCTCCTTCTCCTCTTCTTCTTCTAGATTTATTTATTATGTACACAGTGTTTTGTCTGCATGTACACCAGAAGAGTTTTCTTGACTTCTTGACCAACAGTAGTTGTTTTTTTTAAAAAAATAACCTCCACAAGAGGTTCCCCTAAAATCATTTAGGAATCAGATCAGAGACCCCAAAACATTTTTGCCATCTCAGGCCTCTGACTAGGTGAAGCTGTCAAGAGGCCCAAAGACATTTCTAAAAGTTTCAGCCTAGAAAGAAAAGTATCTGCTTCTCTTTGGTCCAGCCAGACCCCCAACCGCCTAGCCAATTCCCACCTTCCGTTCTCATCACACGGCGGCGTCTCTCTCCCACATGCCAGAAGCTGGTTAGTGTATCTTATACACTATGCGACCCACTTATTTTACAGAGCCTCTCTGCATTCTTCCTGTCTTGCAGATTTCAAAATAAACAAGTTCAGAAACATTGATTCCTTGCCCAGGGTCACAGCTGACAGGGTGGGGGAAGCTCCTAAGCCATCCTTCTGAGGGAAGAACAGAGGGAAGAACTGCTCACAGGCAAGGAGCTTTGCTTACACCTACAGAGAACCGCTCCCACCCAGCTGGATGAGAAAACGCTATAAACCAGCTTCAAGGGGAAGCCTGATGCCTCCAAGCTGCTTGAAGAGTTCCCTGTTTCTGGCCTGGTGGGTGGAGGGAGGATGGGGACCCTTCCAGGCAGAGCCCTGCCTGCTTCTTCTGTTCCTCTGCAAAAGGAAGCCCATCCCACGGGTCCATGAAAACCCCTGCAAGTTCACTCTTAACCTTGTTCTGCAGTCTGCTCTGTTTTGTGTTCCCTAAATTGTTTGCAACAGACAGCTGTGCAGGGGTCAGCATCTCCCGGGGGATTCTGTGACTCCAGACAGGGTAGGGGCTGTGGAGGATACAATTCACATATGTGGAGCGCGTTAGGAATTTAGGGGCTAAAAAGAGAAGCTTCTGTGTGGAAACGACTAAGATTCCTGGTCCTCCAAAGGGCCCGCGGACAGTCTCATGTCAGTCCAGGCACCTGGAACAGACCTTTTTACAGGTATTCAGTTCAACCATGCTGTCAGCTGTAAGCATATTTTCTCCCAACATCCCTGACAGCCTCGTACCAACAGGCGCTTACTACAGGCAAGTCACAGGGACTGAGTCTTCTCCACTTACCAACTCAGGATTCAAATAAATCCAGGCCCTTTGACCCAAATGTGCATGTTTTGACAACAACAGTTTGTGGCTCCTCCTGAGTGAGTTGATTCTGAGGGCTTTTCTGAGTCTTATACCCTAACCATCAGTGTTTGGGCAATCAGAATAGCTGAGTTCACCCCATAAGGGAGGGTGGAAAAAGCAGGGCTTGGATTTGAACCAGTTACATGAACTAACTTCTGTCCTTAGGGTTCTGATAGCAGAATAAACCTGAAGGCCCACGACCCCATGATGAAATTGTATCGTTAAAGCCCTTGGTAGCTCGGCTATTATTTTATGTAAAATATATGCATGTCTTCTTGAGAATTTCTCTCCTCCAGCAAATAGGATGGAGAAAGATATTTGTTAATGGCCATAGTGTCTGCTATCACGTCATATTTATGTGACTTCATCGACAGGTCCTTTGCTGGCTTGGACGTGGGAAGGTAAATAGTCCCTGTGGTGGGAAACAACGCACTGGCCAGCAACCCCCCATCACAGCACGGGGCACACCAACATTCCTGGCACGTCTCTCCCCAAAAGAGAGCCAGGCGCGGTCCACGGAATCTTCTCAGAGCCCACATCAAAGGCTGAGTGAAGCGCTGTCTTTGAGGCTTTTCCTTTGCAGCAGTCGGTCGGTCCTAACGAAGGGTGCGGTCAGCCAGGGCAAATAACAAAACATTTTCTCCAAAACGCCATAGTTGGAATTCCCTCCTGGGCCTGGGCTCCTCCTCCACATACAGAGTGCACACTTTTCCCAGCCCCACAGTCCTCTGGGTCCCGCGCCTGGCGGGTCTCCACCCTTCCACCTGCTGCACACCGCACTGCCCAGCCCAGGCATGAAAGCACTTTCCTTTGCAGAGAGAGAGAGAGACTGAGCCCCGCGACACACCCTGGCTATCTATAGAACATCCCTCTGGGGGTTCTGCTGACCAGTCACTCGAGATCCCTCCTTGGGCTCTATTATGTCACAGGAACCTAGGCTGGAATGCTGAGGATTAGATTCCAAGCCCTTCCCTGTCGCCTGGGCCCCTAGGAAGGAAGCCAGGCACTAAGTTACCATCCGGGATCTTGAGCACCCCCTACTGAACATTTTTGCGCTTTTTTTTTTTTTTTTTGTCTAACACCTGCCTGAGTTCAGAGAACCTCATCTCCTAAAAGTGTTTTGCTCCTGCTATCCCAGTGACGCCTTTGTATGATGAGAACACAGATCCAGACTTCAGATGGGCTTTAATTTCTGTCTCTATGAATCTGGGCAAGCAACTAATCCCATGGGGCCTGGTTTCCTAACCCAAAGAATACCTGAACTCCACTACCAGCCAGAGAAAGTCCAGACCTAGTTCAAGGAAAGAAAATCACAAAAAAAAATTTTCTTAAGCAGACTGCCCTACTGTGCTCCTCACCTGTGATGCAGGCTTGCAGTAAGTGCCACACAGGTCTGCGGTGTTGATTGCGTGGTTGGAGATGCAAGACTTCAGTGTTTTCTAATACACAGAGGTCACCTGTTACTCTACTTCCGTTCTTGCCAAAGAACTGCCTTTGTTGTTTCAACATGCCAAAGCAGTTATAAGCATAGTAATTTGAAGGCGCAAGGAATATTGGCAAAAATCCATTTTTTAAAACTTCATTTAGTGTTGGAAGTCCTGGGTACACTAGTGAAGCACTCTACCACTGAGCTACAGCCCTCCACCCTGTGGGTAACACTTACTGTATATGTATTACCTGCCATTTTACTAAGGGCGTTGCTACCATCCTCTCCCAACACACACACTATAGAGACTGAGTTCAGTTTCTTTGTTACATTCCAGCCCTTGCTGAATATATTTTTTTCATTTGTTTAATTTTAGAAGCAGCCCCGAGAAGCAAGTACCTCTGCCCTTTAGGGGTGAACATCTTTGAGCTTTAATGGCTTGTTTGAGCCCAGGTCAAAGAGCTGTGAGTGACTGAATAAACTATAGGCTCTTCTTCTCTGCCTGAACTCACTCCCTAAAAATGCACTTTGAGTTTTTTCTTTATGTATATGGATGTTTTACCTACGTGTATGTCTATAGACCACATCTTTGCATTGCCCTCTGAAGCCAAAAATCCTTTGGAACTGGAATTAGAGATGGTTTTTAGATGCTGCGTTGGTGCTGGGAATCGAACCCAGGTCTTCTGTAAGAGCATCGAGTCCTCTTAACAGATGAGCTCTATCTCTAGCTCTGGATTCACTATATGTCCTGAGCCTCTCTGGACCTCCTGTGTATGTAGAAGACAGGTAATAAAATCTGTCTCCTTTCTTTCATGAGCTCAGTAGCCTGGAGGGAAGCATTGTGTTCATCCTTACAGATCTCTTCTGGATCTTTCCACAAGATGATGAATTGAAGGGGGGGGGGGTTTAGGAGTCTTGCTCACTGGAAGTCTGCACCCCCCTGAGACCATTCCACTTCTCAGAGAAAGAGAAGAGAATATGGGATACAGGGCATATTGGGTATAAGCTGAGAGCCTAAGGAGGCTCTGGATGTCCTGAAAGGCCACTTGTGCTGTGACAAGTCAGAGGCTCAGAATGTATCAGACCTGTCCCATCCCGTCCCCCCTCCCCCCAGTCTCCCCACCCTCTACTCCCTACCCCCATTCCCCCACCCCATCCCCCCATTTCCCCACTCCCCCTATCCCCCCACCCCCAACACTCCCCCCCACCTTTCAACCAGCATGCCTGTTTACAGTCCCATAGTCTCACCGGTCTCTGTGCCTCTTTCTCCTCTCTCTCTCTCTCTCTCTCTCTCTCTCTCTCTCTCTCTCTCTCTCTCTCTCTCTCTCTTTCTCTCTCTCTCTCTCTTTCTCTCTCTCTCTCACACACACACACACACACACACACGCATGCACGCGTTCACACACACTACATTTCTCTCTCCTGTCTCACACTGCTGTATCACTAGCTTTCTATCTTAGCCTAGTAGTGAAACATGTAAACAGATAATAAATTATGTCTGCGCCAATGGGGCATAGAAGCAAGTGACTGTGAAGTATGGCCCAGGGGAGAGAAAGTTTACAGAGATGGTGATGGAACCCCAGTGCCATTGCCAACAGCATTAGCTCACAACCCCAGGAAGCTGGCAGCATTGTTATTTCTGGAAGAGAAACTTTGTCATTTCCTTTTCCCTCCTCCTTTAAACAATGCGAATGTTTCCCCGTGAAAGGATTTGGAAGGCAGATTCTCTCTGCCCTTGCCGACTGGGAGAAGCCTTTCACAGCATGAAGGAATTCCTGATGGAGGGGCTTTAGGAGCTGCAGATTTGATGAGGCGGACCATCACACGTTTTTTCTTTGAAGGCCTCTAACAGGTGCAGACCTGGCCTCGGGTGGAAGAGAATCTTCTAAGGGCCACGGGCTCTCACACAGGCCCCAGGCTAAGAAATAACACCATGCAGGGACAGCAGCAGTGGTCTCTGATCTATGTGGGGGAGGGTTTAAATCCTGGGACAGCAGCAGTGGTCTCTGATCTATGTGGGGGAGGGTTCAAATCCTGAGGGTGCCGCTCCTGAACAGTTCGGTGGAAGTAAAGATTTAAAAATATTAAAGTTTGTGTTTTATTACCTAATCTTTAAAAAAAATTAGTCTCCTATTAAAAATTCAAGCACATGTAAAGTAGGATACAGTTGAATCGTCATTGACTCAGCTTCAGTTGGTCTTTTGTTTTTGTTTGTTTAACTTCAATTCATGCAGTTGGAGAGATGGCTCTGTAGTTGAGCACACCCACTGCCTCGTACAGGACTTGAGTTCGGTTCCCACCTAGCAGCTCGCAACGGCCTGTGACTCCAGTTCCAGGGGATCTCACGCCCCCTTCTGGCCTCCTTGGGCTCCTGCATGCACGTGTTGCATATAAACTCAACTAAAAGCCAGAGCCCTTCTATCTCTGGGCTTCTGTGCTTGCTCCGTCAGAGCTTGCTCACCAGGGAGGAGAGGGACCACACACAGAAAACTCGGATAGCGTCTGTCCTCCCAGAGGCACACTATGCAGCTGAGTGTTGAAATTCATAGGAGAGCTTTCTCTGGAACCTGGGGTGACAAGGCACCGAGACTAGACCTAAGAGGTTGTCAGTGGAGTTAGAGGGTGTAGAAGGGGCACTCTTTAGGTGATGGGTAGCCAGACCCAAACACGAGGAGCAACAAAGTGGCGGCAGCCAGAGATGCTTCTGGAAGAAGCAGTCCTGCCTTCACAGAAGCAAGCAGCAGAGTAGAAGCCATGACAGAGGAAGACAGAAGTGAAGGGCTGCTATTGATTGGCTTGTGGGAAAACAAAGCAGCCGCAGCACTAGAGAAACTGCTGTGTGGCCCCAAAACATGCAGTCTCCATGGACAGTGGGCAGGGATTTCTCCAGCAGGAGGGAGATGCTGGAGGAAAATAGAAACTTTCACCATGGTTTTGATGACCCCGGGCCCAGCAGCTGCCAAGACCAGCCTGGCAGCACAAAGCAAACCCCAGGAACAACAGAAGCTCCGCTTGCCTCAAAAGATCCTGGTACAAACCCAGCTCTGGCAGTGCTGGCCTGTGGCAGGGGCTCGCGGTAGCACACATCAGTGGCAAGGCGGATACTGCGCCCAGCACCTTGCATGCCTCCTCCCAATCCATCTTCACAGCAGCCTCTAAGGCAGAGGGCTCGTTCACATGTCGCAGATGAGGACAGATTGGTGTGGGAGCCTGCCAAGGCAATGACCATGGGTCTTAGGTGACATCCAAATCCGGGCCTGCTACTACGGCCCCTGCTACAGATGGTCCCCTATGCTGATGACCGGACCCACTTGTCCTTGAGTGTTTGTGGGATCAGTTGTCAATCTGTGCATTTAGAAATATCTGATGTGTGTTCTTCCCGTGGGCAAACCTATACAGCTCCTCTGCAACATGCTTTGATTATCAATTTGGATATGGAGGCACAGAGAGGCTCAAATAACCTACACAAGCCACACAGGAAGTGTTAGTGAACCCCACACTTGGCCTTGTCAGCCCACTGCCTCTTTCTGGGCACCCATGTGCACTAGTCTTCTTGCCCTGTTTCCTTACCTTTGCACAAGTGTGCTCACCAGGAAGACACTGGGGAGTGGGTGCAAAGGCTGGCTCCACTGAAGGAACGCAAGGCCAGAAGTGGCAGGGCAGGTTGCCTCTGTGGCCTTCAGGTCTGTGCCAGTGGCATCTGATTCCTTCCCCCAGAGGCACTTCCACTCCTCAGGAGAGGTCACTGGAGGTCCTTTAGAACACTTGGTTTGGAGAATCTCAGAACTGTGAGTGTTAGGGTACAGTTCTCAAATCCATAAGACAACGACTCATTTAATTATTCTGGTGTCTGAGGAGTTTTCTTTTCTTTTCTTTTCTTTTTTTTTAATTAAAATCTCCTCACGGAAGGTCAACGGGGATCGCAAGCAGACGCTGGCGAGTGGAGCAGAAAATCTCTGTCCCTCGGGGATCATCTAAGGGCAGCTCTTGTCCTCTTGAACTTTGCAGTTCGATTTCTCTTCCTTCAGTGACCACACAGGAACAAAGTGACATTAGAACTACAAAACAGATAACTAAAACCCCGGCCAAGACCACAGCCTGCTAAGCCCACACTAAAGGGAAAAACAGAGGGGGGCACCAGAGGGGCACACAAACCAAAGGGCCAGTAGCACCTGGAAAGAAAGTGGTGGGACAACGCCAAGGATTTCTCTAAATGTTAGAAGCCAGTGTGCCTAAGCCCTAAGGCTCTCCTGGGTCACTGTCTCTACCAGTTTATAGGTCCCTTCCCTGCAGTGGCCACAGCTTCTGTTAATAACATGAGAGATGGTGGCACATGGCGTGGAAGGGGGTCTCTGAGGTCATGCTTTACGTGTGACCACTGTGCTTTGCAAATGAGAAATGAGGTTCCTAAGAGGTGAGGTCACACTGCTTGAGCATTCCTGTGCTTTTTTTTTGGTGGGATGCTTATAAAAAATCAAGCAGGTCATCAAAGAGGAATGCAGGCTAAGGATTGGCCGCAGCCGAGCTCAATGGAGCCAGCCGTGTTCCAGATACTAGTGCGCCTTCTACAGGCATGACCTTATCTGGTCCTCACAATACTCTGATGGAGTTGGATGAACATAGCCTGTTTGCTTACAGGGAGGACACTGGAGTCTGCAGAGTAAATGGTAGGATTGCGGTCACGCTGGAAATCGCAGTAGCAGTCTCAACCACTTGTGGCCTGACTCCCATCATTACTGCCTAGGGAAATATAGGAAAATGGTTAAAAACAACAAACAAACAAACAAACATAAAACTAGCATATCCCTCACAGGATATTATTTTACCATTAAAAATTTCAAACTCAATGTTGGAATACAGTAAAGGTGTTTAATGAAAAGGCCGTGCTTAGAGCTTAAAGTGTGCAGTAAAAGATGAAAACGGACTACTTAGATGTTAGTAGGTGCAGGGTCGCATGAGGTTTTTGTTGTTTGGGTTTTTTTGTTTTGCTTGTTTCTTTGGTTGGTTTGGTTTGGCTTTGGTTTGGGAAGTTGTTTGTTTGCTTGTTAGTTTTTGCTTTTTCCCACTTGCGTTTTCTACAGTATGCTGGAAAGGCCTTTTGTAATGAACAAACGAACGTAACTGTTTTTCTCTCTGAAGACCTAGCACTGTACTTTTAAATCAATAAGGAAACAGGTGCAATGAATCAGTAGTAGATTTTCCTTCCCTTGGCAATAAAAACTAACACGGCATTAGTTTGCAGCCGGAGGTGGAGGTTGGGTTCCCAAACTCAGACCCTAACCCAAGACGTTCACTTTTCACTCGATGCAGCAAAAAACGAAAATTCAGGGATCCTGAGCTTTGAATCCCCTCCCTGCCCACGACTATTGGCTCGAATCTTCCGGTCTATTAATAAAAGGAGGTAACCTTCCTATGTTTAGCAGGATAATGACTAGCCAGCCATTCTTTCCAGTGCCTCCCAGTGAGTTTCAGCCAACCCAGGATCACTCATGGCAGACAGAGTTGGAAGACTGAAAGGCTCTTTACCATCTTCTCTCCTTCCACAAGTGCAAGGTCAGGCATAGAGGGCTAACACCATTGGCCCGGAGACTCCTGGATCTTAATATTTAAATGTTGAATGTAAACTCTGAGGTCTTCAGACACAAATCTCTTGAGGTTTATTCATTATTTATTTATTTATTTATTTAAATACCAGTATCAGCCCACAGCTTGAAAACATACTAGGTGCCTTCTAAGGAGGTGGCAGTGCCATTACTATTGCTCCATCAGAGCGACCAATGCCGTGGCTGTGTTTTCCAGAGTTATAAAATTGTGTGTTTTCCACTGTCTTTCAAAGTGAACCCGAAGCCCTTCTCACTAAATGGACTGAGTTCTACTATTTTTGTTACACGGTCCTGGGCCTGGAGAGAGTGCTTACTGTTCTCACGGAGAAGCCAGGGTCAGCTCTCAGCACCTACATGGCGCCTCACAACATCTCTAACTTTAGGCCCGTGGGCTCTGGCTCTTTTGTACTCGGCTGGTACCAGTCACACATGCGGTACATATCCATACTTGTAGACACACACACACACACACACACACACACACACACACACACACACACTTTATATATAATTAAATCAGAATTGGCTGAACTCAAGGCACAAAGAAAGGACAAGAAAGGAACACACAGGAAGGAGGGGCAATAGGAAGACTAAAAGGTGAGCTTCAGAGCCAATCCGTCTGCATCAGAGCCTTGGCCCCTCCTGCCTCTGGCTACGTGACTCTGGGATGTGCTGCAACCAATCTCGGGTGTGGTCTGGAACGGTGTGCTGGTGTCTCTCTCGCAGGGTGATTAGATTAGTGAGCTGTCAGCTCGGGGACTAGCATCTTGTAAGTGCTCCGTGTATAGAAACTGCCATGCCTGTTGAAGATCACTGGAGGTTTGTAGAACATGTGGCCTGTCTCCGTTGGAAATTAAGCTGAAGACCTCCAACAATAAGAAGTGATTTCTTAAAGCACAATCAGCCACCAGCAGAGCCATACTTAGTGAGTCCCTGCCATGGACACGCAGGTGCTCTGGACTTGAGGGAGCTCTGTGCAGCTTGCTTTTTCAACAGCAATAAAAGAAACAAGAATGGAAATAATAATAATAATAATAATAATAATAATAATAATAATAATAATAATAATAATAATAATAAAAAGAGTACTAAGCATGCCTATTTTTTTTTTAAAGCACCAGGCAAGGGCTCCGTGGAGAGAAGAGATGAAATCACACAACTTGTTTCAGCTGAAAGCAAACTGTAAATGAGCATGCTAGCTGGCTGTCACACAGGGCTGGACATCTGAGCAGAGGACAGTAGCTAATGCAGTCCAAGTTGCTCTAACAAAACGAAAAGCTCAGAGGCTTAACATGTTCCCATGGCATTCACATCAGATCCAGCTAGCTAGCCACACACGCGGGTGGGGAGAGAAGTCTCTCCTCCACAGAGTCACTTAAGTCCCCGGCGGCTATATCTTTGTCATCTTCAACAGGTGACTTATAGAGGCTACCTGGGTATCAACATCCCATCTGGAAACGAGGTAGTGACCAGAGAGATAGTATTGAACGTGGCAAGGTTTCCGGAGCTACACTCCAAAGGCCCAGTCTTATTCTACCCTTTGTGAGCTAAATTTTAGTCACGGTTAATTGCAGAGGAGGCTGGCGCACGCGCGTGCAGCGGTGGGGTGGCAGGGGTTTGTCTGCTTGCTCAGAAGGAAATTTAGATACAAGGTCAGAGCTACAACCAGACTCCACTACACTACCCAGAGTACCTGCAGACCTCAGAGGAGACCCAACATCCACTCTACCTGGCTCCACCCATTCAGCTAAAACCGAGGTGCGTGGTCCCCAGGCTCATGGAGCCCCAGACAAGGTTGTCATAGCACGGCAGTGAAACAGCAGCATGAGAAACAAGGGGGAAATGACAAGGGGCCAAAACCAGAAAAATCAAATTTACATAGTGTTTAAAACCTCGTTTGTTCATACAGGACTCGGAATGAGGCCATCGCACCCCAGAGAACTACAATGGGCAGATTCTGCTGCGTTTTGACAGAGCTAAGTTTAAGCCAGATCTTCTGCTTGTGCAAAGCAAGGGTGTTTGGTAGATTGTTTCGGTGCTACGATGTCTGGATATTGTGACTTGAATCCATATCCCAAGTAATAGCATTCGTCATGATTGCATCTTGTGGTAGCACTCAGAACCTAGCACTTCTTAGTCCCCAACTTCTTCACTAGTTTCAAAACCAAGTGTCCTACATGCTCTGCCACCCACTGCCCTATGGCCCATGCATGGGGGATCAGTGCTGCTTGGGGTCAAGGAAATTCAGGCCATAGCTTCTAAGAGTTGTCACAGGGCATATCCGTCTACCTTCCTGCACACGCTCTGCTCTGGGGCTGGCGAGATGGCTCGGTGAGTCGGAGTGTGAAAGCATGAACACCTGAGTGTGGAGCCCTGGCACCCATGTAAAGGACTTGAGTGCAGTCCCACTCAAGTGACCTCTTCCTGTAACCTCAGAACCGTCAGGGATAGAAGCAGAGAAACCACTAAGGGCTTCCTGGACAGTCAGCCTAGGCAAAAAAAAAAAAAAAAAAAAAGAGAAAAAAAAAAAGAGAAAAAAAAAAAAGTAAGCTTCCATTTCAGTGAGAGGCTCTGCCTCAAAGAAATAGAGTGGAGAGCAAGAATACTGACACCCTCTTCTGGCCTCCATACGTACATTCACTGGTGAGTGTAAATATATGATCCATAATACATTCACACATACACACCACAAACCAAACACCACACACACACATATAGACAACAAAGCACACACCACACACATAACACACCACACATACACAAGCACATACACCACACATGCACACACACATGCACACACATGCACACACACATGCACACACACATGCACACACACATGCACACACACATGCACACACATGCACACACACATGCACACACACATGCACACACACATGCACACACATGCACACACACATGCACACACATGCACACACATGCACACACACATGCACACACATGCACACACACACATGCACACACACATGCACACACACACACACCACACATGCACACACACATGCACACACATGCACACACACATGCACACACACATGCACACACACATCATACATCATCCTCCAGACACACAAACACTGTACACACACATAAACACCACACACACTATCCCCACATATACACGTCACACACACAACTGTACCACACACCACACACAACCACACACACATATAGCACACACCACATGCACGCATGCACACACACTGCACACATATACACATATACCACACACATACACACAAACACATCACACACACACACATACCACACACACCATACCTGCCCTCTTCCCCCCTCACAAACATACACACTATGATGATTTCTGTTTTATTCTATTTAAAAAGATGTTTTGTAGGGACCATTCAAATTTAGGTAAGCCATTTAGAAACCATTATGACTTCTAAGCTCCCAGTGCCTGTAGGTACCAGCCTTCTCCAACAAAAGTGATTTTTCTCCTAGAAGGCAGGAAACGTCATCTCTGTTCTATTTATCCGAACTCTCCTGAAGCCACACCTTTGCCTTTCTCCACTTTATCTTCAAGTTTGTTAGCTCTGGTGTCTCACCAAGACCTCAGCCTCTTTTTCTTTCTGCCACATCCCATCCCCTTACACCCACTTTGTAAGTGTCCTAGGAAAACCAGTGGTGTGCTTCCATTGGTGCCCTCATTAGAATCTTCCTCTATGCCTGCACAGATCCCATGACCACAGCCTCCTGACCTGTTCTCTACTTGGTATGACCATACACACACACACACACACACACACACACACACACACGTGTGTAACATATATGTTACACACAAATATGCACACACATGTGTATGTACACACACACACATATATATTATATACTCTGGTATGTATATATAATACATATGTGTATGTATATACATATGTATTACATATATGTTACACACAAATATGCACACACATGTGTATGTATATATATGTACACACACATATATGTATATATATATATTATATACTCTAATAACTTAGCCTATACATGAGCAAGACTCAGAAAGACAGATAGTAAAGGGTTTGGGACAGGCCCTCCAGTTTGAGATAGTGTCAATACTGACTGGCTCCTGCTTGGTTATCTTCTAAGCCCTCGCACCACCCACCATCCTGTGTAGTTCTAAACACTCTCTGGTCCTTTTCTTCTTTGTAGCATCTGGAACTATTGATGTCCTTCAGTCTTTGTCTCCAGCCACTCAAGGTGACCCACCCTTCCTTACTCTCTGTGTCCATTTCTGGGCCTTCTCTTCTCTGTAGCCCTTAGCTGCAGGGAGCCTCACGTGCCTGGCTTCATTCAGACCATTATCACAAAGCTAGCCCACACTCACTCAGGCGTCCCCTGCCTCCTGTGAAGTGATGGCTCTCTTAGATGTATCACCAGACTCATCCGCTCCTGGCCGTCTCATCCAGTGCTTGCACATCCTTCCTCAGCATTGTCTCTTGCACTCAGTCCAGCCAACGTGTCTTCTGGTGGAGCAGGTCTTTCACCACACCCAGCACTCTCCACGAAGGCTTCCTACTGCCCGCTGGAAAAAGATCTACAGCTGTAACCATGGAATTCAAGGTTCAGAATGGTCTAGCCTCTACCTCTTTCAGTTTACCACCTCCATTCACCACAGACCACTCAAGCCGCTCTGGCTCTCTTGCTGCCCCTGCAATAAAGTTGAGGATGCGATTTTCCTGGGCTATGTGCTGGGGTAGGTCTATCTGTCCTGACATGCTATTGTCTTAGATCAGATAGCCACGGACGCTAACTCCCTTCCTCACGTAGCTCCAGTTTCTCCTGAAATGTCAGCGGCTCACACAAGCTCCTGTGATCAGCCTACCCACCCCAGCTCCCCAGTGACCCTTAGTCCTGGCCCCGCTTTGGTCTTCTTCAAAGTCCTCACTACCACCTGCTGTGGGTGTTTGTTGCCAGGCTACCCTTCCTGGAGCATGCTTCTCCATTTGGCTGTCTCCTCCTCAGCACCCAGAACAGAGCTTGGAAGACAGCAAGAGCTCACTAAGTCACGGAATGACCTCTCTACATGCCCTCTCCTCCTTCTATGTTCAAACTCTTCTTCCTCCAGAACTTGAAGTAAAGGAGAGGAGGCCCATGTCTCTCCTCTCTCCCTCCTGCTGCCGTTGTTTGGACTTCTGCACTACAGACAAAGCCTCTGACTACCTTCTCACAGTCCTCTGGCTCTCTCTACTCTAGTCTCCCACTGTTCCATGGCATTGGCTTACTGCTTCTCCCTCAACATGGCGTCTTCCGCTGCCTCTCCTCTCGTGAACCCTTTATTGCAGGCTCCTGCCGTTGCTTTAGTATCCTGGGCTCCCAGCCATTTGTGCCTTTGTACACATGGCCCTCGTATCTGGAGGGCCCAGCATCTATCACTAATTTATCTTCCAGTGTGCCGAGCCTTGGCTCAAATGATACCCCACCCTCTGACTCTTTTAGGCTCATCATAGGTTCTTTACTGATATTGCTCTACTCTGTTCAAAATTCTATTCAACCAGATGTCACAGCTGTCTTCTTGTCTGTGTCTCCTCTGTCTCTAAGCTCATTGATGGCAGAGTGTGTGGCCAGCTCATCTGGCCCAGCATGCTACCTGCTACATTCAGGCAGCAAATAAATATTTCTTTGATGAACAATTACTTTCCCTACTCTGGCTTGTCCTGTTTTCACTTGTTTGTTTTGTTTTATAGCAGATTTCAAATTATTCCAGTTTTGGGGGCTATATAGTGCTACCAATGAGATCACTGTTTATGATTCATCTTAAGGATGTGTCTTAGATATAAAGTTATAGAATCCCAGGTCTCTAAATGCCTGAGTAATTTTTTAAAATTAGCCAATTTTTAAGGACTAAGATGTAATTAACAGGTAAGTTTTACTTCCAAGTGTACAATTTGGTGGATTTTTAAATTTTAAGATTTTGATATTTTAACTAATACCATATAATTCTAAAACATCCTTATCACCCTAATAAAAAGCCCAGATTAATTAGCTGTCATTACTCATTACCTCTGTCTTCCAACCCTTGGAGGCAACCCAACTACCTTCTCATCTTTATTCATTTGTCTCTTCTGAATATTTTCTATCAACAAAATCATACAAGACACAGCTCTCATGCTTGGCTTCTATTGTTTAGCACTATGTTTTCAAGGCTGATCTTTGTGATAGCATTATCAGAACTTCACTGCTGTATGACTGGGGTGGAGGAGAGAGGGAGGCAGGGGGAGGAAAGAAGAAGGGGAGGGAGGTAAGGAGGGAGGATGGGGGAGAGAGGGGGGGGAGAGTTGGTTTTCCTTTCATGAACATTTGTGTGCACGTTTCTCTATATTGTATCGCACATGCGCACCGGTATATACTCAAGACAATGAAAGTGCTAGACCATGTATAATCCTGCTTAACTTTCGGAGGAACTGCCAGAACTGATTTCCACAACAGCCGGAAGGTTTTCCACTTTTCCCAGGGATGCTTGAGAGTCTAAGTTACTCACAAGATTTATCCCAACTCGTCGCTTTTGTTAGTTATCTTGCTGTGCTTGGTTGATATTTCTTCGCTGATCTGTGTGATGGTTTAACAAACTGTCAGTCCGATAGCATGTGAGGTAATCCGACAACTAGAAAAGCATTATCTCCGGATATGTCTAAGGGGGCGTTTCTGAAAGAGGCTGGCTGGCATTCTAATCAGTGGCCTGACTTAGTCAGGCCTGCCCCGCCCCCACAGTGGGTGGGTACCATCCAATCAGTGGAGGGTCCATACAGAACACTGGGCGGTGTAGGAAAGGTGGATCCGCTTAGTCTTCTGAAGCGAAGACTTGCGGCTTCTCCCACACTTGCAGAGTGCTCCAGGTTTTCCACTATAGACTCCAGTGCTGGTATCCTATCATGGGTTCTCAGGCCTTTGGACTTTGAGCTATGTGACTGTCTTCCCTGATTCTCCAGCTCACACGTATATCTCAGGACTTCGCAGGCTCCACAACCACCTAAGCCACTTCCTATAACAAATATCCTCTCATCTGTATGTCTGTCTGCCATCCATCTGTCCGTCCTATAGCCTACATTTCCCTGGAAAGCCAATACTAGTATAACCAGTTACACTGAACGTCTTTTTTGTGTGGTTGTTGATCATTTATATATCTTCTTTAGAGGGAAGCCTGTTTAAGAGCTGTTCTTATGTCTTATCAAGTTGTTGTTGAGTTGTAAGAGCTCTTTATATATTCTAAATGTGGCTTACCAGATGCAGCATTGGCAAATATTTTATCCCAGTCTGCGAGTGACATTTTATTTTTGTGTTCAAGATTTATCTTATTTTGACCAGCATTATTGTCTAGCTTTACTTTGTTTGTTCAACATTTGACATAATATTTTAAGGCCTTTATGGAATTCATACTCACAACAGTATGTAGCTATTTTACTGTGAGTCTTATAGTTTAGTTATTACGTTTAGCCCATTGCCCCCCATTGAATTTGGCTTTCTATATAGTGTGGGGTATACATAACCTCTTGCACTGTAATGACCACTTGTCTGACCTCTGTCCCACTGAATGATCTTGTCTACCTGGAAGAAAACAACTGACTGCAAACAAAGCCCATGCGTCTGTAATACCATTCTATGCCAGCAGCTGGACCCACACTCCGAAAAGCCTGAACTATAGCCGTTGTATGTAAAGACTAACCTAGAACTGCAGTTCCAACAACATTCAAAATCAGTCATCACAAGGTATTGAATAACAAAGTTCTTGGGCCGGCAAGATGGCTCAGCAGGTGAAGGGATTTGCAGCCAAGCCTAATGACCTGAGTTCAATCCATGAGGCTCAACTATTGGAAAGGGAAAACAAACAACTGTAAGTTGTTCTCTGCCTGCCACATGTATGCTACCCTCCCCTCCCGCCACACACAAAAGATATAACTTAAATAATTGTTTTTAAAGTCCTGATCCCAAGGCCTTCCTAAGTCTTCTCCTTCACTCTGGCTTTGATTCTGTAAGGTGGTTCTGAGGCTTAGAAAACTCTGAGTAGCCGCTCACGATTATCCCAAATGGGGACTGTTAGCCAAAAGATCATTTAAAGTTCTCTTAACATGAATGAGCTATCATGCCAAGAGAGGAGAAAATGAAACAGAACTTGGCAGCAAAATCTTAACTGAGCATGCTCCGTATATCTAACTACCACAAGGAACGTCTCTATGAAAAAGCTGAAGATGGTTCTGTAAACAAACACAAACAAACAGAAAAGGAAAGACTCATGTGTCTCTGTGCTGTTTACATAGAGGAGGGGCAACACACATATTCATGTTTATGGAGCTGTAGGATCTGACTCAAGTGCCCTCTTCCAAGTTTCCATGGTCACATTTGTTGTTTCTGTCTCCCTAGTAGCCTCTGGGTCTTTCTCTTTTCTTCTTGGATCCCCTAAAACTCGCCACCGTGCCTCACATATTGCAGGTGTTCAATAAAATGTTAAATGCGATGAAACATTTTCTATGTTAAGTCAAACACATAGGTCACAGAGCAGGCTTTATGTAAAAATGCTAGGTGTGTGGAGCTTTGAAAACAGCCAAAAGGGAATTAGGCAAGGGATTTAAAAGATCATGAAAAAGCAAGTAATTATTTCTGAACCATGGTTATCATCTCTGTCCCCACCCACCTGCCTACCAACAGTATTTGTCAGGGTCCCAGCGGGAAACAGATGGCTTACCAGCACTGAATAAACAAACTATTTGCAGAGGAATGGGCAGAATTCAGAGGACATGAAATAAAGCCCCCGGGGACTGGCAATGTGAGATGTTCTAACTATCCTTGAGCTTGAAGGAAAAGAGGCAATGCAAGATGGTCAGAACTTTTAGTTTGAAGACAAGAGAATTTGTTGCTGTGGCCAAAGGAGACTAAGAATTCTTCAGGAAGGAGCACACACATCCAGGTGAACAGGAAAACATGAGCAAGCTCAAAAGTAACCTGTATGGGAAAAAAAAATGAAATAAATCAGAATCAGCGAAAAGATCTCTGTGGGTTGTCTGAACCATATGATTTTTGTTTGAAATATGTTTTCATTGATTCAGCCATAAAATGGTTATTTAGTCTTTATATTCTTGTCACTGGGCATAGATAAAAGGATTGTCGCTGAGCAATAGCTCAAAAGATGAGTAAGGCAGACACCTTTACTGCCTTTATGAAGTTAACAGTGGAGAGTGGTGAGCTGGTAACCACCAACACAATAGTCCAGTGTGGGTGTGACAGCCAGTCTCTGTTATCAACTTGATTAGATGGAGACCTGCCTACGAGATCAGTAAAATGCACTGTGGAAGTGTCTTTGTGGGTATTTCTGTGGAGGACTAGAGCCTGTGGCCCTCTGCTCTGTACAATGGGTTCTAAACTTGAGTGGCTATGTGGAGGTGGTGGAGTTGTAGAGGGTGAGCCTAGCTGGACAAGTGGGCTGCTGGGGGATGTGGCAGAGGACACTTTTCCATCTCTTAGCTACGATTGTATGCCTCACTCCAGCCCAGAAATAACAAAAACAGGACATATGGATAAAACCTATGAAACTAGGGGCCCAAATAAGGATTTGTCTTTCAAGTTGTTTTTCTTAGATAATCTGTCACTGTGATTAAAAATACTAATGTGAGGGTCAGGCCTGGGAGTGTCCAGTCCATGAGGTGACTATCCCAGGCAAGGTCTTTAGATGCTACAGAAATTAAACTAGAGGGCATGCAAGTTGAAACAGACTTTTAAAAAGACTGTGTGAGGTGGTTTAAATGTGACAGACTAAGCCATCTGGTGGGACAAACAGCAAGGCAGTTTAGCCTTCAGACAATGGCATAGTTCTTGCTACTTAATTTTAGCCGGATTTATAGTGAGAATTAGGAGCAAGAAACCATAGCAGAAAGACTTGATAAGCAGGCAGTGTGGCCAGTAAAGGACTCAGTTGGAAGTTACAGCTTCAGTGGGCATTTCAGGAGCTGAGAGGTGGCAAAAATGTGATCAGTACACCGAGGAATGCGTGAGCAGCATGTCTTACAGGGCATGAAAGAAGTAGCAAACAGGCCAGGGGTGGGGCTGCCCAAAGCCATTGGAGCTCACATGATGCCACACAGGCTCCAGATGCCATACATGGAGCTGTAGAATTTCATGATCATACTGTTGGGTTTGGTCTTCTTTGGCTTTGTCCCTCTACTCTGGGTCTTTTGCAAAATTCATCTCCAAGAGTCTCCAAAGTCGGAAGAATTCCAGAATCACTTGGAAGTCTGAGGCCAAAGTCTCTTCTGGAACCAAAGACAAGCTCTTAAGCTATGATCCCCTGCAAAATCTCTAAAAGCAAATTACACACTTTAAAGGTGCAATGGTACAGGCAAACATATTCCAGAAGGCACAGAACTGAGGGACAGGCTGGGTAGCTTAGCAAGAGAAATGGCGGTCTCCATCTGGAGGCTGGAATCTCACTACTGAGGTCTCGGCAATGCTGGTTCTGTGTATGGACTGGGAAGCAAGCCAGACTACTGGCTCTCTGTTTCTGCTGGTCACTGAAAATCCTTGGTGTTCTAGTTTGTAAAACTCTTATCTTACACGTGATTCTTCCCATGTGATGTTTTGTATGCAAAATTTACCCGTTTTATAGGAGTGCCAGTGTTGGCTTTAAACTTTTTCAAACCTACTCTATTTGGGGTTCTTTCATGCTTACACCTCCCTTCCAGCCCACCTACCCTAGATAGGAGAGAAAAGAGGTTAATGGGAACAGAAGAAATAGACAGTTTTAGACTCAGCTCCTTGGAGCGATTCCACTCTTTCTCATCAGGATTCCAGCAGACCTGTTAAACAGCAAACCAGCAATTTAGCAAAGGTGACTGCAACCACAGTAGCTAAAACCTGGAGCAGCAGCAGGAACCCGGAACCTCGAAGCATCTCTAGAGCATTTCTTTCTAAGGGCATCTCAAAGCAGAGCGATGAACAACCAAATGATAGGGAGCAAACCAAAACCAAAAACTCCAGCCTCTGTGTTTGGGTATATACATATACGTATATGTACACACATACACACGCACACACACACACACACACACACACACACACACACACCCCTCAGAGTCTGTACTAGGATGTTTATCAGTTGGCAAAACCATACCTCTGCAAGAGGCAGTTCTTGTAGTAGACAAACAACATGTGTCATTTCACAAGTCTGTTTCCAGCAGACAAACACTGCACACCCTCACACAAGTCTGTTCCACATCCCACACTTGGGATCAAAACAAAAACATGTTTACATCCACTAAAAGCCAGCCATATTGGATTAGGGACCCACCTAACTCCTGCATGGCCCTATATTAATGAATTACAACTATAATGGTCCTGTTTACAAGCAAAGCCACGGCCATAGATTCAGTGATCAGGAATCAAACAAATCAATTTTAGGTACAAAATTCAACCAATAATGGGGGAGCCAGAAACAGTCACAGGAGTGAAGAAGACGTCACAACATAAAGAAGAGTGAGGCACATGAAGAGATAAATAGGCAGAGGAAAAGGGCGGTCCTCCCTTTCCGCAAGCCTGAGAGAGATGAGCGATGACACAGGGTGATGATGCTTACATCCACATGTTTAGCGTCTCTGGTCCAGAGGACTTCATGTCAATGGGGTGATCTGTTAGATCAAGAAATATAGTGTAAACAGAGATAGGAGGTAGTTAAGGGGGCCCTAAGAGTCACATAAGAGATACATTTGAGAAGATATGGCGATTGAGTGGGCAAGGAGCTGGGATAACAACCTCCCTAATCTTGTAGGGAAATCATGGTGCCCTTTATCAGGGTAGAGATGGTAGGGAAGAGACTAATTTCACACAGAGAAATGACAAATGTCCCCATGTCAATTTGGAAATGCTTAGTGGTGCCCATGGGAGATGTAGGGACAAAGAGCTAGAAGAACCTGGGAGTTATTTGCATGTCCCAGAAGGGGAGAGACGCTTTAAGAAGCATGTGTAGTGGAGCAAAACACGCAATGAGTCAACAATATCAGGGGGAACATCAGCATGCATAGTGCAGGTGGAGGAAGAAGGGGCAATTTCAGACCAACAGTGAGGAATAGGGAACACAGGGCATGAAATTTAAGGGACCAGGAAGTTTCAATGAAAGTATATAAGTTTCTTTTTCTCGTTGCTGTGACCAAGCCTCTGACAAAAAGCAACATAAAGGAAGAAATGTTTACTTCAACTCACAGCTTTAGGGTGTACTCCAGCATACTGGCAGTCAGCTTGCTAATGTCTCAGAAGAATAGGACAGAAAAGGTACAGAAAGGGAGAAAACTAAGCAACAAACCGCAAGTCCCAAGAGCTCCAGTGACCTACATCTTTTTAGACCCCCTCCTAAAGGTCCCACAAACTCCTTGCCAAAAGTTGGGAACTAGATATTCAAATATAGGAACCTGTGGAAGACTTTTCGCATTCAAACAATAACATGCCACCCCAGCCACTATAAGCTCATGGCCAGATCACAGTGTAAATGCATTTTGGTCCAACCTGAAACATCCCTGTAGTCATATAGTTCCAAACACTGCTCACCCCAAAGGCTTTATTTCCTTAGAATTTTTCTTTCAAATGAGTTAGCATTTCTATACTTTGGAACATTCAATCCTCGTGTGTGTGTGTGTGTGTGTGTGTGTGTGTGTGTGTGTGTGTGTGTGTGTGTGTGTGTGTATGCGGGCGTGCATGGTGTTTGGGGATGTCTTCCTCCTAAGATTCATTTCTTGTTGTTCTAGTGCAAAATCCAATGTCTCTTCTGAAAAGCACTGATTTGAAGCTATTCTCAGTCTTAGTCAGAGAAGCTTCTCTTTACAGTTGGTGTTAATGTAGTCTCATAACCAGGCAAAGTGCTGAGAACGAGTGGCTGTTAAGTGCTCAGCCCCAAGCAGAGCATCCATATCAGCCATCCAACAGTGCAGAGAATACTGAGGAAGAAGCAGTAGAAAGAGTGTAAAAGCTGGAGTTTGGGGAGGGATGTTTGATATGCTATCTTTTGGACATGACACAGCTGTTACATCTATGAACTCAGTGGCTATCTGCACAAGACTGGGCCTACCAGTATTCCATCATGGATGGCGGGGGGTGAGCTCATAAGGCCTCACCCCTCAATGAGAAACTATAGGTAGTGACTGCTAAAGCAGGGAGAGTCATTTTCCTCAGCAGTGTCACCAATGCTACATAGCCCATGCTCCAGTAAATAACCCTCACCCATGCTCATGCAAGCAACCTAAATCAATGGGAAACCACAAAGAGAGGACATGACAATAGAAAGGGGATTCATTGGGGAAAGAGGGTTTGATGGGAGTGGGGAGTAGTAAGACACAGTGGTGGAAATATTTCCAAGTACTATATATATATTCATGAAAATATGGAAGAATAAATACCTTTAAAAGCATTTGATCTGTTCACCAGCTATAGACAATTTGTCCGCATCTATCCTGTCCTCAAAGGTTTGTGCTCTTATCCTCACCAAATTGTACATGTTCATATCTTTATGCTCCATTTTCATTTTCACTATAAATCTAGGCAACTGCAATAAGCAGCCACCATACCACAGTCTGAGTGTTGGGCTGCCAAACATTTTGTTCCATTACTTTTGAATTCAGCCTCACTCAGTTTATTAGAAAGCATCCAGATTCTTTGTTAAAATAGAAAATGACCTCCAGTCCATTTCCTGATAGAATCTTTACTCTCCTCTGAAATGTCATAAGACTGGCCTTTACTGTGCACATTTCTCTTAGCATCCTGGTCTTACGTGAGAGTGGCCTGGTTAAACAGGGCTTATAGATAACTTCTATTCCAGCTAGTTCTAAACTCTTCCACACTCTTCCTGTAAGTTGGTTCCGAAGGACAATGGACCACAAGGTCAGCCGTATCACAACATCAGCCCTACTTCCGGCTACCTACTTTATTACTTTTGTAGCCCTGGTGATAAAATAACTAAAAAAAAGAAGGAGGGATGTATTTTGGCTTGTAGTTTGAGGTGATTAGCTCCATCATGATAGAGAACACAGCTCCACAGTGGCAGGAGCTTGTGGCTGGAATTTCTCACCTCTTTACATCATGGCAGAATAGGAAGCAGAGAGAGAGAGAGAGAGAGAGAGAGAGAGAGAGAGAGAGAGAGAGAGAGAGAGAGAGAGAGAGAGAAACGCTCAAAAAGAGAAACTGTGCTATAAAACCCTCAATCTTCCATCATCTACTTCCTCTAGTTAGGCCCCACTTCCTGAAGGTTCCAGTGTTCTAAAACAGCGCCGCCAGGTCTGGGGACCAAGTATTCAAACACTCGAAGCTGTGGAGAAGATTTTACATCCAAACTGTAACAGACGTGCAAAGTATTTCCAAATGTCACTTTGTCGTAGTAACCTCCATGTACTGTCAGGGACGTTGTTGGGCGGCAAAGTGACAGTGGTATACCATGTGTGTGGGGATCAAGGAAAAAGCAGATTATAATGACCTGAGTGGATATGCAGGCAACAAGAGTTTGGAAGGCAAGTGCAGGGAAGCCTAACTGTATCTAGAGAGAGACAGTGGTATACAATCCAAGCCTGTACATAGGCCAACAGGAGAGGGAAGGACCTTTTATAAAAGCAGGCAGGGGCAGGCATGTAGCTCAGAAGTAGTCATTCATACTCAAAGCCCTGCGTTCAATTCCCAGCACTGAAAAAGGCAAAAAGTAGTTGGGCATGATGGCACATGTCTTTAATTGCAGTATTTGGAAGGCAGAGGCAGGAGGATCTCTGTGATTTTGAGGCCAGCTTGGTCTACATAGTGAGTCCCAGGCCAGCTGGGAAGTCCACATAGTGAGACCTGCCTCAACTCAGACAAACAAACTAAGAAGCAGGCAGAAGGATGGCCACCTGAATGTGGCAGTTGGCATCTCTGCAACTGAGAGCGATGATGGGCGTGGATAAGGAAATGTCTGTAGGCAGAGATGGGAAGCTGGGAAAACTTGGCCCAATGGCCTTGAAGTTGGGGCGAGCGCATCTGCTTAGTGTGAGAGGCTGAAATGTGAGCCAGAGACTTAGGGGAGTGTCAGAGAATGGGGAGCTCAGCTGGTCATGAGTCACAGCTGAGGTCAGAGGTCATGAACCCGTGGCGGCCTGGACTATGCACAGAAGAACACTGCTTCAGTTGTGCAGAAAGGGCCAAAGTAGACCTGGCAGTTATCTGCCTAATTGGATTTTGCTTAGTGAGTGTTAGGGGAGCTGAGGGGTCTGATGAAACCTACGAAGGCCCTAATTCAGGAAAGAGAACGAAGGAAGAGAAGCCTGGCGGAACTTGAGAAAGTGGAGGGATCTGGGAGCCAGTGACCAGAACAGACCTACTTGCTCTGCTTTCAATGTTATTGAGAGTGGGTTCCAAGTGACTCCCCACCTTGACTTGAAGGCAGCTATGTTACTTTGCAAACTACTTAAAGAAAAATGCAAAGTTTCCCTGAGAAGGGTTTGCAGATCGTACACTTTGGTCACTAATGACTACACTAGTGTTGCTGAGGGAATGAAGAATAATAATGCTGCTGAGAGAATAAAGGAGGGGCCATCACTTCTCCCTTATCTTTATCAGAATCCAGGGATAAATGTCAGCCCTTTGTTAAGACAGGATCGCTCCTGGTTAGCAGCCTGTTCCCATGAATAATGAAACCCAATTTTGCAGGCAGAGGCCGTGGACAGCAAGCAGCCGAGGAGTTTCCAGCTGTACTTCCTGAGCTGGCTGAGTGGCCGATCAGTGGTAAGGAATGCCTCGGTTGTCCAGATGCATCGTCCCATGCTGAGTGCCCAGAGACCAGAGTTCTGATATGCAGAGTATGCCTGAGACTCCTGTCAAATCAACAAACAGGATGTTGGCTGTGCAGCAAACAGGCCTGCAAGCTGTTGGCAGCCCAACATTGGGCTGCCAGAGCCAGGTCCAGCCGCAGGATGGGCACTGCCCCAAGAGCTCAGTGGCTCAATCTGTATTCCACTGAATACTCTCAGCCGTGTGGCTGACCCTCCAGCCAGGCTGGCAAGCGAAGCCCATGACCGGGATGCAGACACGCTGCTGTGGCACAACACACAGGCCCCTTTGTTCAGAAATACCTCATGCATAAGAGGAAGCTATATGGCCTTGGTTTTTCTTTCTAGGCCTGGAAAGAAAGGCATCTTGGTGGAATTGTCTACTCACAAGCATGGGGGTGGGCTTGGAGGGTCTTGCTGAGAGATACTTGGCTGCCACATATCTTGAAACGGAGCTTGAAGGGGCTTGGCAGGAAGTGTGGTGAAACCTCACTTGGGTGTCTTAAAAGCCTGTGTGGGGCTGGCCAGGGTCCCTGGCAGCCCTACTTACTAGACATATTGAGAAAGTGACACAGAGCAGGCCCTGTTGGTCCTGAGGCTTCTTTTCAGTTACAAAGAGCCTCTTGCTGTAGGTACTGAGAGAGCTGAGAGGCAGGACACATTCAATGTGAAGCCCATGGCCCACTAAGTAATTGTCATTTTCATCGTTGGTACCTGTGCTGCTGGCCCTGAAGGGGCCATCCGTCAGCTGAGGACCACTCATGCCCAAGTCAACATCTTCTCTCAGACTTCTCCAGCCTTGACATCTGAGGACTGAGACATCCATCGGATATGCGAGGTGGCCAATGGGTCAATGCAGCCTCAGAGTCCCATATCCCAGACCTCATAGAACAGACCAATGGACTCCATTCCAACCAAATAAGAGAATTAGTGTGTGTGTATGTTTTCTTAAAGAAACGAGTCCCTTGTTTGTTGAGCGTAGGAAGGAGTGGAACAGAAAGTCACAGTGTTCTCTAAAAGTTTGTACCATGGCCAAACAAACATGCTGTTTGGTGCTTTGCAACTTTCCAGGGAGGGTGCGAGTAAAAAGGTGTATTCCTGTGCTCCCACTTTGCGGACCTGCATTATTCAAGGGCCAGAGAGAGAGGTTAGAGCCCTTGTCAGAGAGGTGGCAGGCCAAAAGGTTCGCGGCAAAAGGCTGAAGGCTCTCCCACAAACACCCAGGCCGTTGTTTTTTCTTCCACTTTGGATTGTTCCCCTAAAGACAAGTGAGTCCTGAGACAATCACTGTCCACCTGGTGACGCACTCAGCAGGGTCCTAGCTGAAAGAGCTCTTGATTGGTTATTTGTGTGAGAACCTGTATGGTATGTATACACTCACGTGTGTAAGCACACTCACTCCTGTTGGCAAAAGCCAGAGGAAGACCGTCTATGTCCTGTTCTCTCTTCTCTGTCTCGGTCCCTTGAAGCAAGATCTCCCAGCGATCCTGGAGTTAAGCAGCCAGCAAGTCCCGACAATCTTTTTGTCTCTACCCCGACAATGCTGGGGTTACAGAACCCTCCCTTCCCCTCTGGGGATTTGAACTTAGGTCCTCCTGCTTGAACAGCAGGAGTTCTTTCTTGGTGAGCCATCTCCCTAGCTCCCTAGCTGGCCACTCATGTGTGAGTATGTGTTTGTTACGGGCACTGGAAGGAAACTCTTTTTGTGTGTTTTGGGTCTATTCGCTCCCCTCTCTTGAAAGGATCCCCCTGAGTTGGCATTCTTTGCACACTGCTGCTCCCAGGCTTCTTCCTGCAGGACCTCCCCACCCCCCCCCCCCCCCCCCCCGCCCAGGAGGTCACTGAAGCTGAATCAGGCTTTCTCCTAGTTATTCCTTCCCGTCAAATCCTAGGAATTGAAGTTTCAGCCAAGAGTGAGACAGGCACACTTCAGTTAAGAAGGTACCTCTATTTGTCCTGATGTCTTGCACATTTTCCTAGGGATCAAGCCACCCTCTCTCGAGCTCACTTATTTTTTCTCCCTCCCCCCAGTTTGCTTCCTACCTTACAGTCATCTGACACACATTTGGTCAGTTTATTGGCAGTGGCACTCTGTGGGCTACTAGGAAAGCAAGAATGCTAGGGCCCATCTCTGAGAGTGTACTGGAGTGTTGTCTGTCCTGCTCCTAATGGTTTTGTGCGGGAGAAGTTCGAGTCTCTGCTTCGATCACATGACCTTTACTTTTATTTCATTGTTTATAATCTTCCAATACATCTGTCCTTAATCCTCACGATAACCCTGAGAGATAAGAGACCTGATCTCCATTTTACAAATAAGGATACTGAGGCAGGATTCAAGATGCCAGGGTTAATTGGGGTTTTAAGGCCAGGATATCTGACAGAAGCCTTGGTATTTCTCGGCCCAGAGCTCTTCCTCCATCCTCTGCTTCGGCCCAGCAGCCTCTTCCCCCTCAGGTGGAGACCCTGGGCTGATTCTTTTGAAGTAGTAAGAGGAAAGTTTCAAAGCCAGGACAGCTCCTCATCTGCCTTCTTTGGCCTCATTGTCTTTCACTTCTAAACTATAAAAAAGAAACCCTGATGAGAATGTTCTATGGCCTCCCAAGGACCCCACCTGACAGCTACTGCCTAGGAGTCCCTGAAAGAGGCAACATCGCTTCATTCTGTGGGTATAAATTAAAAGTCCAAGAGGCAAATGCCTAGAACCCTTGACATACCCATATACATCAGTTCTACTCAAGTTCAAATTATAAGAGAAAGCAAAAATAAAACTCACAGGTAATATATAGACTTTGTAGTCCCGAAGGCAGTTTTGTCAACATCTCCTCAGTCCAAACTTTAAATATTTGAGCATCTGCAAGGTGCCTGACAACAACTAGGTATGGGTTCAAGGGATGCAGTGCCCACCAAAACAGATACAGCACTTTTCCTTCTGAAACTCAGACTGATTGAAGATACTGTAATTTAGATCTTGACTGACCCAAAGGCCCATGTGCTAAGGCTTAGATTCTTGCATGGAGCACTTCTAGAAGGTGGTAGAACCTTTAAGAGTTGGAGCCTAAGTGGCTAATCTAAGTGGGTTAGATTACTGGGAGCATATGCTTCAAAAGGATATTAGTAGCCCAGGCCTTTCTTTTATCTTTTGTTGCTTGGCAACCATGAGATTAAACAGCCAACTTTCACCACATACTCCTGCCATGCGCTATCCTGCCACAGGCCCAAAGCAAGAGTTAAGCAATCATGGAATAAAAACTCATAAGTTATGAGCCAGAACAAATTGATTCTGTAAATTGATTGTCTCAGGGGTTTTTGTTTGCTTGTTTTGTTTTTGTTACAATGAAAGAAAACTAAATCAAAGGAAACTTTTAAAGACATATTAGCAAATGGTACCAAGTTTATAGAATACCATGGAGCAATCATGGACCTCCCCACAGGTGTTTGCCCATCTTCATTGTTGCCAGGCCTGGATTTAGAATTACCTAGGAAAACATCTGAGGGCGTTTCCAGAATTTCCAGAAAGTTTTGGCTGGAGACAGATGACCCACCCTATAGGCAGGCACCATTGTGCAGCCGAGGTCACAGGCCAAAAGGAGAGGAGGTCATGAGTAGACAACATGGCAGCACTCTACTTCCCAACTAAAGACACACTGAGACCAGCTGCTACAAGACCGTCCTCCCTCAGGTGTGGGGCGCTCCTTCAACGTAGAAAGAGGACTGCCCAGAGAATGATTTTTGTGGGCTTTAGGCCTTGCTCTGTGGCAAGGAGTTCGAGTTTCTATGGCCTGCTTGAGGAGGGGAGGGGGGTGGAGAGAACACGAGAAGGCCGGAGAGACTGTACTTCTCAGGCCTTCTCATCTCCTCCATTCCAAGTGCTCAGATGACCATACTTCATTCTGCAGCCCCAATACCAGGCAGACAGAATCACATGTCCCAAAGGCCTGGGGTCAGTGTGACCATGAGAAAGGCCTGAAGATTCCCAAAGCAGTGACTGTGTGGAAGACAGCAGCTGTAGGTGGATACGGTGGGTAAGGCAGACTGAGGATGGCCTGGGAAACCTTAGTCATCAGGAAAATGCAAATCAAAATGAGATTCCATTTCACACCCATCAGAATGGCTAAAATCAAAAATTCAAGTGACAGCACAAGCTGGCAAGGATGTAGAGAAAGGGGAACACTTCTCTATTGCTGGTGGGAGTGCAAACTTGTACAACCACTTTGGAAATCAATCTGGCGCTTTCTCAGAAAATTGAGAATAGTTCTACCTCACAACTCAGCAATACCACTTCTGGGCATATACCTAAAAGATGCTCCACCATACAACAAGGACATTAACTCAACTATGTTTACAGCTGCTTTATTCACAACAGTCAGAAACTGGAAACAACCTAGATGCCCTTCACCCAAAGAATGGATAAAGAAACTGTGCTACATCTACACAATGGAATTCTACTCAGCTATTAAAAACAAGGAAATCATAAAATTTGCAGGAAAATGATAGGACTAAAAAACAAAACATCATCCTGATTGAGGCAACCCAGGCCCAGAAAGACACACACATGGTATGTACTCACTCATAAGCTGCTATTAGCTGTACATTACAGGATAACCACACTACACTACAATCTACAGCCCAAAAGAAAAACTCTCAGTAACAAGGGAGACCCAAAGGCAGTTGCTTGAATCTCACTCAGAAGGTGAAATAGAATAGTCAGTGGAAGTGAATAAAAAAAAGGGTATGAGATGCTGTGGGAAGAAAAAAAGGTTGGGGATCAGAAGTACGGAGAGTGGGGCGGGAGGAAAGAGGGCTGGGAGAGGGAAAGGAAACCAAAGGGGTGGTCATCCCTGAAACAAACTGTAGACCTGTGACAGGGTAGGCTCCTGGGATGATGTGGGACATGGAGACTGTAATGGCTACCTTCTAGCCAACCAAGGCTTGTAGTGGAGGGAGTGGAACACTAACTCACCCACAAAACCTTTGACCCAAAATTTACCCTGCCTACAAGGTGTGCAGGGATAAAGATTGAGCAGAGATTGAGGGAACTTGAGACCCATCCATAGGAGAGGGCCAACCCCTGACACTGTTAATGAAACTCTGCTATGCTTGCAGACAGGAGCCTAGCAGAATTGTCTTCTGAGAGGCTCCACCCAGCAGCGGATTGAAACAGATACTGAGACTCACAGTCAAACATTAGGCAGAGCTCAGGGAGTCTTGTGGAAGTGTAAAGGGAAGGATAGAAAGACCCAGAGGGAGGGCTGGAGAGATGGCTCAGAGGTTAAAAGCACTGACTGTTCTTCCAAAGGTCCTGAGTTCAATTCCCAGCAACCACATGGTGGCTCATGACCATCTAAAATGAGATCTGACGCCCTCTTCTGGCCTGCAGGTGTACTTGCAGCCAGAGCACTGTATACATAATAATAAATAAATATTAAAAAGAAAGAAAGAAAGAAAGACCCGGAGGGGACAAGAACTCTACAATAAGACCAACAGAGTCAACTAACTTAGGCCCAGGGGGGATTACAGAAACTGAAACACCAACCACAGAGCATGCATGGTCTGGACTTAGGCCCCCTACACATATGTAACTGATAGGCAGCTTGGTCTTCATGTGGGTTCCCTAGCTAGAGGAGTGGGGCCTGTCTCTGACATGAGCTCTGTTGCCTGCCTTTGGATCACGTCTCCCTAGTGGGGCTGCCCAGCCTGGCCTCAGTGGGAGAGGACATGATTAATCCTGATTCGACTTGATATTCTGGAGTGGGTTGGTAAGGGAGGGCTCCCCTTTTCTGAGAAGAAGGAAAGAGGTTAGAGGGGAAAGAGGGTGGGAAAGTAGGACCGGGAGGAGAGGAGGGAGGGGGCTACATTTGGGGTGTAAAGTGAATAAATAAATAAACTTATTTTAAGAAAGAATTTTATAGCAAGAAGCCTAATGAGCACTATTTTAAAAAAAAACAACAACCCAAGTTATCCCAGCACTCAAGAGACAGAGGCAGGCAGATCTCTGAGTTCAAGGCTAGTCAAGTCTACATAGTGAGTTAGCTGCAGGACAGCAGGGACACACAGAGAAACCCAGTCTCGAAAACAGCAATAAGAGTAAGTTGGGTAGCAGTTCAGCTCAGCTGGCAGAGTGCTTGCCCAGCACGCCCAGAGTCCTGGGTTCCGTACCTAGCGCTGCAAAAGTCCACACATCGCTGGGGTGGCAGAGGCAGTGTGGTGTCCTGGTCCTTCTCCGACACACACTGAGTTTGAGGCCAGCATGAGCTACGTGAGACTGTCTCAAAAGAAAACAATGAATCCTGTTGTAAGGTAAGGAGGGGTGGGGGACCACAAGAGATTCCCATGGCTTTTTAGGGATGCAGTGATGGACGCTGAAGAGGCAAAGGATACTTGTGATCCTATGCAATGAGGCTGATAAGACCTGGCAGTGGGTGTGGGGATCGGTAGCAGGGGAACTCAAGCACAACTTCCAGCTCCTCTCATTTCTTGACCGATGAGAACGGGGATGGTGCCAGGGCTCAAGAAGGGATTACCGAAAGAGGCACGGACTCTGGAGGAATAAAAATGTTGAGTATGCTGAGGTGCAAGTCTCACGAACATGTGGAAAATAGACATGTCCACCCTTAATGCATTAAACTTGCTTTTTCCTGACCCAGCAGCTGGGTGGTGACAACATCTAGTCACTCCCCACTCCATGTCCCTCCTCCAGTCTTCCCCAAACCCACAGAGTAAGATGATTAGAGAGAGCGAAACAGAAACAAATGTTTCCCCGGCACCAAATGGTCCTCCACTGTGCATTCCTCATTTCCTGGCAGAAGCATCAAGGGAGGGATCAATTGTTGCCATTTGCACAGAGAGCCTTTTTTTTTTTTTTTTCTTCTCACTGCAGTGCTGAGGCCTGGTCCTCCGGCAGCTGCTGCAGCCACAGGTGGAAGCTGAGAGCCCCGAGCCGGAAAGATGAGCAGACACCCACCTCAGGCATCAGGCAGGCTGCGGCTCTGCCTGTCAGCCTGGCTAATGGGGTGATTGGCCGCTATTGACACATGGCTTCATCCCTCACAAAGCAAATAAAACTAAACCACTGCGCAGGAGGCAATTGTGGGGAGAAGAAAAAGACCCATTTCAAGATCCGGCCCCGGCATGCTTTCCACAGCTCATTTTTCCCCCCTAAATCCCTTCATTGATTATATTGTTTTTAAGAAGAAAGAGAGCAAAAACAAGATCTTCATGGTAGCTACATTGTGCCTGCTATGATTTCCCCCTTTTCCTTGCAAGTTTTTAGTCAATAGAAAACGAGCTGTTTCCAAGCTGCGCTCAGCCTGCAGAAGGCCTGCCAAGAGCTTCTCCCTAAGTCCCAGCACACCAAGCTTTCTACACTGCAGGCAAGCCCCCTTCTACACTGGAAGAGCAGGTTTCCTCTCTTGAGCGAAACAGTGCTGTTGGCACATACCTCTCGTAGCTGTAGCTGTGTCTCTCTTCCCTCCCTAACTGGGATCCCCTCTGTCTCTTCCACATCCTTCTTAATGATAAATAGAAAAACCACAGTTAGGACTGACTCAAGAGAGAAGCAATAATGGTTTGTTCTTACAATAAAAATGACTGTCTGGTCTCTGGTTCTCTAGTCATGTAGAGGCTGGGCTAGGCGAGAAGTGCCAGGTTGATGATGAAGGGCAAAGGTGGGTCACGGAAAACCAAGCTAAGAAGCCATTTCATTGAGTGTGCCTCCACTCTGGCCAGCGCTAGCCAAGGAGGATAAAGGGGGCTTAGCAGGTGGTTTACCAGCCACAGAGATTTCCTAGGAAGACTGTAACAGGAAGAGGGGGAAGGACAAGCCATTCAGGTTCACTGCTGTGACCCGCCCACTCAGTGACCAGGTTTCCGGCCAAAGGGAGCTTGTCCACACTCCTCCGGACTGTATGATTCAGAGACCAGGTTCCATAATTTACATGGCAGGAGCAGGGTTTTATTCGACTTTAAACATCAAAGGCAGGGAATTAACCCCACTTTCCGTGACTGAAAAACCCTATGGCAACATTGCCCCCATCTGTGGTCCTGCTTGACAAAAGCCTATTGTATCACCTCTGAGAGCAAGGGAGGGGAAAGTGGAATCATTGAGCTCGTGCAAGAAAGGATAGGAAGGCAGGGAAGAGGCGGCAGCTAGTGCAAGTGAGGGAGAAGGAACATACAGTCCATTTCCTGGTACACTGAATGACATCATCTTCTTTCTATAGATTTCAGTAGAGGAGGAAAACCACAGAGACAGGCCTGGGTGGGTGTGAAAAACAAGGAGTCTAAGGAGTGTGGTGGGCAGCCAGAAAGAAAAGACAGGCAGGGTGTCTTAGCTTCTGCATCTGGTAACTCAGGAACCTCCAGGGAGTGTTGAGAGAGAAGGAGGGTGGAGTCCAGATCCCCCATTTCTGGGACTAAGTTCCCAGAAAGGTACACAGGTATTAAAGCAACGAAAAGACGGGCAGTGTCACAAAGTTTGATGGGAAATGTTAGCCAGTGCCCTGAACTTCCTGGTGAGACCAAGAGGTTGACATGGAGCCTGGCCCTAGAGAAGACTGTTTATCCTAGGATGAAGAGAATTGTGAGGAGACTGGTACCCGTTTCCTGGCCACTACCCTTGGAGGGGATCAGAGACCCCCTGAAAAATAACCCACAGCACACTGTTCTCTGAATGGTCAGAGGGGCAAACAGTTTCCTTCCCAACATCAGGCCTTCGAGGCGACATGCTGCCAAGGTGTTCATTTGGTTTGGCAGGGCTTGGGGTCCTTTGGTGGGCTGAGGAACTTCCCTGGCTCTTCCCTGGGTGCTGGCATGCAGGAATTCTTGGACTATGGGCGAGATTCCCCTCTTTCAGCCTCAAGTCAGCTCCAAAGAAGGAGGTGTGGGCTGGTTCTTTGGTGGGCATTATTTGTTTGTTTGTTTGCTTGTGTGTATTCTGAGATAGAGTTTCTTTGTGTAACAGGCCTGGCTGTCCTGGAACTTTCTTTGTAGACCAGATTGGCCTAGAAATATCAGAGATCCGCCTGCCTCTGCCTCCTGGGACTAAAGGCATGTGCCAGTATCCCCCTGCTCTTTGACTTTCCTTTAAACCAGCCTGTGGGGGTTCGAAAGCTAAAGCCTCTGTGACCATTAGCATCATTACAGCATAATTTTGTGTGTGCAATGATTTGCCTCCATTGCTCCTCTCCTACACTCTAGAATTGCTGCTTAGCAATCCAGACTAAGGACGAATTAAAGGAGTTCCCAAGCTGGTGAAGACCCATGCTCAGACCTTTTGTTTAAAAAAAAAAAAATCCTCCAATCCTCCTCCCATTCTGTACTAGAAATCTGAGCAGGCGCCAAGCCTGAAAGGCTCCTCTGATGTGATTATTCTTATTGGAGATGTAGTCCAGACTTGCATCTCAAGTAGCCGCCAGGGGTTTTCGGCTCTGTCTTTCCAGGATGACTCCATAGTACCCACCCGACCACAGACACGAAATTCTCCACACCCAGTGCTTGCCTCCATCACCCCTCCCATTAAGATTATTTTGAAGAGAACTACAGCAAGCGCCTCTCAAGGTTGCCACTCCCCCTCTCACACCCGATCATTGCACACTGCCCCAAACAGTGCTGTGGGCAGAGCATCCCCGAGGCTTTGCCACATCCGCCAGCCTCACATATGCTGGTGGAGTAAGGGCACAGGGTTCCTCCTTAGGGCTCTCCCAAGGAAGGCTTGAGTCCCATACATCCAGTATCTCCCTATAAACAGGGAAGGGAGTCAGCTCCAGATCCTAGCCCATCTGATTATTTCTTCACCTCCAAAGATCTCTTCGCCTTCACTCCCACTCTATCCTCCTTTCCAGACCCCCTCAGCCTGCCTCCCTCCTCTAGAGTTGGTGGAGCTGAAGTTGAGGGAGTTGACCAGTGTGGGGGGAAGGAGGGGTCTAGAACATTCCCGAGACACCGGAACCCCTACTTCAAGGGTATGGATCATTCTAAAGGGAAGGCTACATTGCATTCTGCCTCCTTGCTGCCTGCCACTCCCCACAAGGTTTTTACACTACTAACGTAGCAATGGCTTTGCCAATTCCCAAACCACTTTCCTCCTTTCTCATCTTTGCTTTGTATGATGACCATTCCAGATTTTCTCCATCTCTCACGCCTTGAAAGAGAATCTGGCTTGTTCTCCTTTTTATGTCTCTGAGAGCATAGTGGTTAAAGAGCACCACAGTGTACCACAAGGGAGCACGCCAGTTACTGCGTTTGGTCATTGCTGTGACCAAATACTTCAATGGCTTGCCGGGTCTCTTTGTCCCTCTGCCCAGTGTGGCCGTATCGAATAAATCTCCTTTTCTGTTTTCTGCTATTAGTTTGGTTCTTTTTGTTGGAGTATGGAGGGTATATGGCTGAACCTGACTTAGGACACGGGTTGTGACCCCCCCCCTCCAAATTCTACAGCAAATTTGGAAAATATGGGACTCTGCGTGGGAACTTCATTTTCATCAGAAAGTCAAGCAATCTCTGCTGTTGGGACCAGAATCCTTGTAGTGTAATAGTAGGTCAGTTAACCAAACAACCAACATTTGCCAGGAGACACTGGGAGATCAGAATCTAGTAAGGGGATGAATGATGTGCACACACACACACACACACACACACACACACACACCGTTTCGCGCGCGTGCATGTGTGTGTGCGCTCACCCATCACGTGGATTTTCTTCGAGTCCATTCATCAGAGAGCTGGGAGGGGGTGTGGCCAAATATGGGGCACCAGAGTTCACATGAAAGTCAGACCCCACTCTCCACTCACGTCCCCAGGACGGGGAGGCCTGGTGGCACTCAGAGGAAGGATAGCAGGCTACCAAGAAGAGACTTGATACCCTATGAGCATATACAGGGGGAGAACATCCCCCTCAGTCACAGTCATAGGGGAGGGGAGTAAGGGGAGAATGGGAGGGAGGGAGGAATGGGAGGATACAAGGAATGGGATAACAATTGAGATGTAATATGAATAAATGAATAAAATATATTTTGAAAAAAAAAAGAAAGCTGGGAGGAAACACAGAGAGTGTACAGCTGTGTGTGAATGAGGACTCACTCCACCTGGCATAAAGCGACTCTGAACAGCGGCCTGGTGATGGCATAGCTTCTGCTGTGTTTGTCCACCTGGTTCTGCACTTACTTTCCATTTGTTTGCCCCAGTTCTGAGCATCCACCTGGGAATTCCCTGATCTCTACCTCTCTCCCTTTTTACTTTCCCACAGAGTCAGTGCAGCTATCACTGTTCACTGCCTGTAGTTCACTGGCAGGCGTCCTGATCAGAGCCCATAAGAAGCCGCAGCCCCAGAACCTTCATTCTGGTTTCTAAGGAGTTCCCGAGATGATACTTGGATTGTTTGCAGTGTAGGTGTTTTTGTACCACGCAGCCAGCATTCCCGTTGCTTCCCTTCTGCTAAACTATTGATTCTCTGTCTGGGTAGCTGACAGTCGGCTTTGATGTGGGCATCTGTTTGGTTTCTCCAGGAAGGAGATATTGGTGGGAGGATTTGCAGCTCTTTGAAGAATTCTACTGCCCTGGCAATTGTTCTAGATAGACGGAGGCGACTGCTGCGTACCTTTCCCTGGCTGGAGGCAGCTTTCCTGAACTCTGTCTCTCCCCCAGAGGGAGAGGGAGGGAGAGAGAGAGGGAAAACTGAAGTGCTTCCAAATAAAGACCTGAGTAATGAGATGGGATCTGAAGGGATTTGCTCTTAAACAGTAAGAATTTCCTGATGCAGTCCTCGGCACCAGCACATTTTGCTCCCTCTAGGCAGAAAGGCTGCTCTGGTAGATGGGAGGCAGGAAGGACACGGGAAGGTGTTTATTGGCCCCTTTCCTTACCCATTTCCCCTTTAAATTTTTCTGCCATTTGAGACTTCCCCTGTTCCACTTACAGTAACTTTTAGCAAGTGAACGGTGCTTTCTGGGGACCTCAGCTTCGTTCGGTCGCTCCGCAGCGGCACTGCCGTCAAGATTTTAATGTGAGGCACCGTGTTTTAATAGACCATTAAACTACAGCGCCACACATTTAGCTGGCTATGGCACAACTGCAGACTTTAGCGAAGAGGTGCTCTCAGGAAAGCACTATTTACCTTAATGGGAGAGGGCTGGGTGGTCCACTGGGCATCCCTGCAAAGCAAGGGAAGACGGAGTGAGGGGAGAGGACAGACAGGAGGAGCCTTGGTCTAGGAGAAGCAAACCCTCTTCTCAATCCACCCAGCACTTCCTTCCTTCAGAGCAGCAGGGGGACCCTGGCCCATGGCCTGTCAGTTGCATTGCTGAATGGCTTTTGCCAACCCATGAATTTCAAGGTCACTTGGCACGCCAGGCCCTTTCTCACTGGTCTCAAGGTTGGAAAGGCTCTGAGACATGTGGCCATTTGTTTTTAGTATATTTGGGGGTGGGGGGAGATGGGGGGCCAGGCAGGGGGTTGGAGAATTCATTTTCACGGTGGTTCTTTCTGTCTCAGCCACAAATAAGGCAAGAATTTCAGAATCTGTCCCCCTCACCCCGGGTTCAGAGACGGCTAGAATGAACCTGTTTATAAGAGGAAAGCACAGAGTTTTCTCACGGGCTGTGACGTCAGAGAGGGACCCCATCCACCCACTGTGCTAAACCTCCAAGTAGGCTGTTCTCCACCAGGCTTGTTCTACAACAGAAATCTTTCGAGAGCAGGAGTTTCCCAAGCCTTACCCATATGGGAGCTGTGAAAAGCATGTCCCTAAAACAGCCACCCCAATGCACAGGCTCTCTCCTAGGGTCCTTCCCCATAAAACCCAAATGTGAGAAGAAGGACCCACCTGGGAGGAGCCGCTCCCCCAAATACACTCTATATGGAAACCCAGGTCTACCGGAAGCCAGAAGAAACGCAAAGACAAGGGAAATAGGCCCCCCAGATCAGAGTGCAACAAGACTGAAACAGCCTGCTCACTCAGCCTTGCAAATAATTGCTCTTTTACTCACCCAGTGACATTTTATTCTAGGTGAGCAGACAGGAATGCTAATTCTATTCATGATCATTTCCAGGGACTGGCTTCAGAAAACAACCCCCTTTCTCTTCTTTTAAATGAGGGCCTGGTGACAAGAGCAGGTAGGCCCAGGCCCGGTCTGTAGGTGAGGGTTGAAATGGAGCTGGGTAGAGTCCTGGCCTCTCGGCTACAGTGAAGCCCAGAAGCTCACTTGCACCGTTCTGTCTTCCAGGGGCCTGGGAGCACAGATATGAGAATTGAAATTTATTTCTTTTTCTTTTAAAGGTTCAAGCACTCAGGCCTGGGGATGCAGCTCAGTGACTGGGCACACTTGGGTAGAATGAGCAAGGCCCTGGGTTCAACCCCCAGTACTATATAAAAAAAAAAAAAAAAAAGAAAAAGAAAAAGAAAGAAAGAAAAAAAGAAAAAGAAATGGATCTCTAAACCCTTTCAAAATATATTCTCTGTCTGAAAATACATATATTAGAGACACATTTCACATTATATCATTGCAAATGGACAAGCATGGGAAAGTAAAATGTAAACAAAGTGACCCCTTCATTCGCCTTCTCTCTAATTCCTCCATGCTTTTTAAAATTATCGTTTGAAGGGACCTGTTTTGCTTATTTCAGCTCAAGAGGCAATCGTGGGATAATTATCTGTAGAGGAAGGAGACAGAAACATGCCTGCCTGCCTCAGTCTTCTACAACTTCTCAAATGGACTCAACATGCCTGGGTAACACCATCAGCATCAAGTGCAATCCCGGCGTCCCTCAGTGAAGAGTCAGTTCACAGAGCTTGGCGGCGAACAAAGGCTGGAGGCCGGATGGAGCCCAAGAGAGTAACATGAACCTCTTCACACAGCTTTGTGGTAGCTGTCTCTTCCCTCTCCGCCTCTCATTAACAAAGGGATTGCAGAGACCCAAAGACAACAGTAATGGCCAAAGGAAGGATTTGCCTCAGGAGCCTTAAAATGTTCTAAGTTTCTCTCCATTAATCTAGAAACATCCATTCACTCACTCACTCACTTACTCATTCAAAAACCATGCATATCTGTTCTTGCATCTCATGGTAGATGACATTAGTGACCTAAGTCCCCACCCTCCCTCTGCTGGTGCCTTAAAACCTTGCATTACCTTCCTGCTGAGTGAAGCTCCTATCTACACCTCCTCCTCCTCCTCCTTCTCCTCCTCCTCCTCCTCCTCCTCCTCCGCCTCCTCCTCCTCCACTGAGTGACGTATTAGGATAGCACAGGTAGGCTGTCTTGTCTCCTCAGGCCTTTCTGCTGTCACTATGAGAAGGACAGGCTCCAGACAGCCCACGAAGCGCAGCTTTCCCAGCTACATGGTCCCGCAGAAGGAAGTTACAGGTGCATGAAGCAGCCCAGCGGATACCAGGCCAGCGCCGTCTAGATCAGACCTAGGAAAAGCAAACGCTGGTGGTGGCCAGCTACCCCCACTTTGCAGTTCCTGTTGTGCTGAAGTTTGAAGTAACAATGCTGAAGACGGACACACCAGTCTTCCAGGCGCTGCTAGGATGCTAGGGAAGACAGGAGGCAGCCCAGGTACTGCTTTGCAAGGCTTGCTTTCTACTAGGATCCATTACGGTTTACATACAGTGCCCCAGCCACTTTAGTCCTTTCTGCAGCCTATTGTGAGATGGGGAGGCTGACGCGGAAGGAGGCCGCCGTTCATCACGTGACTGGAGAGGGAGCTCAAACCTCGGTCTTCAGATTCCAAGGTCTAGTCTTTTCCACCACCCATGGGAACCCCTGCCTGCTTTTGAAATCAGCACCTCTGGCTGGAGTTGCCGGATGGCACTGAATGTGGTGGACGGTATTTGAAAAGTGACTCAAAGAGGAAAGCTCTGCAAATGAGAAGACAAGGAGAAATGACTGGTGTTTTTTTTTTTTTTTTAAACTTCCTGAAATGGCTCTTCCTTTTGCAATTAAACCAATCTCTGTTTACAAAGTATTTAGCATGGTTCTAGAAATTGCATTTTGAATTATCCAGGGGTCGGGGGGTTGGGTGGGACACACACACACACACACAGAGAGAGAGAGGGGGGGGGGGGAGAAGACAGCCCACACAGGGTGATTTCTCATGGGTAATTGGCTGCTGGTTCTGGCTCCAATGATGGCTTCATTTTAGAGTATAATTAGTGATTTCAAAGGAAACTGTTAGAGATGGCTGAAGTCTCCAAAGAAAGGCTTTTGTAGCTCCTCCTACCAGGGGCTCTTCTAAAATGCACACTGACAAAACAGTTTTTGTTCTTTCCTAATGACCTTTCAAAGTCCTGGTTTCCAAGACTCAGAAAAAAAAAAAAAATGATTCCACATCAGCAGAGACTAAACTCCTTCTCTCCTTTGTGCTCAAGGTCACTTCATGATCAAGATGGCTGCTCCAGACTGGACCTTTACATCCTCATTTCAACATCAGGGAGAAGGAAGGGCTGCCTCCTCCCAGATGAGTCAGTTATTTTTAGGGGATATTTGTCCAAAGTTCCACCACACAACCCTTTACTCATAGCCCATCAGCCTGAATGGAGACACCCAGCCGTATCTGGCCTTGAGAGAGGCTAGGATCAATGGAGCTGAAAATTAGGGTTCTTTTGCAAGCAAGACAAGAATAGAAGTTGGGACAAGAATTGAGGTTTCGGCCACAAAAAAGAACAGTAAAGAGTCACAGCCTCGAGTGTGAGGTGAGTGCAGGAGAGACCCAGAGATGCCTGCTTAACTTGTCAGCACCACACTCAGGCCTTGGGTGGAGAAGAGCCTTGCCCTCTGACCACTGTATTAGAGATGCTGCCTGTGATTTGAATGGAGACACAAAGAGCCTGTGGCACTCTCTGGCGACAGCACAGACATAGAATTTTAGCAAGGCTAACCAGGATCTAAGAGCTCTAGGAAGGCCGAGAGCCTGGGCAAAAAACTAGCAAGAGAAAGCTTAAGGGGAAGAATGATAAATCTGGAGCTTTAGACTAAGAAAAGTGACAGCACTCTGGTTTTGTTTACATGAGATACCTAGAGTCATCAAACCCAAAGAGGATGAAACAGGATATGGGGTTGCCAGGGACTTGAGGGAGAAGGGACTGTTACTGTTTTGTGGCACTGGGTACTATGGTTTTATATGTGTCCATCAGACCATGTGTTAATGGCGTGGTCCCAGTGTGGTTGACAAGATGGTGAGACCTTTAAGAAGTAGGGCCTGGAGACAGTTTAAGCCAATGTGGGTATATGCTTGAAGGAAGGGCATAATAGGACCTGATCTTCTCTATGTCTCTGTCTGTCTCAGTCTCCACCCCCAACTCCCTCTTTTTCTGCCTCCCAGCTGCCATGGGATAAACAGTTTCCTTTGATACATACTTCTTACCCTCACTACAGACCCAAAGCAACAGGGCCAAGTGACCACAGGCTATAAATGTGAGCCAAAAATAAACCTTTCTTCCTTATAAATTGATTGTCTCAGTTATTTTGTCACAGGGACAGAAAGCTAAAAAAGCATAGAATGGTACTGGTCTTGAATTTTGCAAGGTGAAAAGCTCTGTAAACAGCTAACTGCACGATGTGCTGGCATTAGTCACACAAGGGCATGGATGTGCTTAACACGGCTAAACAGCACACATAAAGTGGATCTGACAGCCAATGTCATCTTATGTGTATCCTTCAATAGGAAATGTGGAAATAAAATAACTGTGTAAATGTAGGTGGAGGGGGAATTGCTCGGCTTTAGACTTAACTTCCACATGTTAACAGGAAGATGTAGCTGCCAAAACATATATTTGGATCTGGTCCTTGACAGAATGGAAAATGAAACTAATGTTTGTAATACGCTTTTACTTTTTGATGGGACCTCAGCAAGGGTCCTGGCAAGTAACTGGTGGCACTCCCAGAACACATACAGCTTGCTTGCAATGACATGTCACCATTCTTTCCTCAGCCCACACTGTCCATTCCAAAGACAGAGACATCAGAGCTAGGGACTTGAACAACTTCAAAGCCCTGTGTGCCCCAGCCAGCCAGCCTGTCCTGAAGAGTCTGTTGGGTGGAGCAGCTCCCAGAGGATCACCTTCTAATTGACTGGAGGCACATTTCACAAGCACCAGGGACATCCTAGCCAGGTAGTGTTAACAGCAATTAGGTTTTTTGTTTTGTTTTATTTGATTAAGCAGTTAGCAGTCTTTTTCACTTTGTCACTTAGCAGAGTGACATATAGGGCCCACAGGAAGCAAACCACGGTGAGGGAAATGATGGGACAGAAATGCCATGACAGTGTGGCAAAGGCTGTGGGGGGGGGGGGCTGGGAACTAGGGAGAGGAGAAGCCAGCAGACAACAGGCATTGGAAGCCCCATCACTTCAACAGCCTCCTTTATGACAATGGGAAAATAGAGGCACACTGCCAGCAAACGGGCAAAGAAAACTTTCCTAACTGGTTAGTCCCAACTGGTTCATTCAATGACTCTTGTCTCAACGCTCAAGTTAGAAGCAACTGAGAACTCGTTAAAAAAAAAAAAAATACCACCAGGTCAGTTAAATCAAAACAGCCACGAAGAGACCTGACACATTGCTGAAAGAATGCAGGCAATTCTCACTCCTGTGCAGAGAACTTTGTGAATAGTTGATGGAGATCCTGGTCCATCAGGTATGTGCCCCCTGGGATGGTACTCAGTGACCTCATTACTATCAGAACATGCCTTCCCTCTGTCCCATTTCATAGCTTTAGGGGCAAAAGCACTTTCTTCTCAAAGGTTGAAAACCCCAGAAGAGTTGGGGGCAGGAGTGGTCATAGATGCTGGAGCCAGCCCTCCCAGCCTCTCCACTTTCCCCCAGGACACTGATTGACTTCTTTACTTCAAATTCACTTTGAGTACCTCCCATTCCCCTTTCTTACTTCATTGCTGCTAAGAGTACCTGTAGAGGAAGTTTAATCCACTAACATGGCTGCTGTTGTAAGACATCACATCCAACATGCCCTTAGTACACACCTTTAATCCCAAACAATGAAGGTAAGGTTAGTTTGTAGAAGGAAGCAGCCATGTTTGACCGTGATGTCTAATTGAGGGGCAGACAAAATGATGAATCAGAGAAAGACTTGAGAGGATGAGTCAGAGATAGGATACGCCCAACTCTCATGGGAACAGAGTAGGAAAGAGAGGCTACTTAAGAGCAGCACAGGGAGAGAGAAAGAAAAGGAAAAATTTCACCAAGAGCTTCTTACTGGGACAGTCTTACAGAGACAGGTTGCAGAGAGAACAAGCTAGGCACATGTGAAGGCAAAACGAGCCAGAGAATGAGGAGCCAGAAGATTAAAACAAATTGCCAGAATTAGCTTGAAGACAGGCAGAACAATTCAGTCAGAAGGCAAGAGAAGCTGGTTTGAATCAGTCAGCTTGGAGAGGAGTTTAGGCCAGAGCAGCTGAATTGAACCAGCTAGCGAGAGTTCAGAAAGTGCTAGAAAGGCTTGGGAATGGCTCTCATCCCCTCATCTGAGGAAACAAAAAACATTTACAAATACCACTCCTTTCACCAGATTTCTTCAGTCAACTGATGTCCAATACCCACCATCATGAACTGTTCACCAGTATCAAGCAAGTGACCCTTTCTCTGCTTTTCTTAGTTGTCTGTATGTACTACACATTTGAAGCCCTTTCTCTTTATTGTGTCTGACTGGCTACATACAGCAAATCACTGGAGAAGCTGGCTGGGCATGAGGACCATCTCTTAGCCCTAAGAATCTAACTCCAGTGCCTAGAGTTTCTCAGTGCTCATCACTCAGAGGCCCATGTGCTAAAATCTTGGTTCCCTGTCTGTGGCACTTACTGGGAGGCAGTGGAACTTCTAGGAAGCAGGGCCCATGATAGGAAGTTAGGATGTGAACAGTAGTAATCTCTATTGGAAATAGTTTACATTTTAGCTGTTCTCAAGGAGACAATGCTTTTAATACCCTCAGCGTTTTCCTGGTCTCCTTCCTCCTTGTTATGGTGTCAGAGGTTAACCTGCCCCAGGACAGGAAGTCTTGGAGGACACTTGAGCTAAATATACTCAAGTCTGAGATAAGGTGGGACCTTACTGGGTATTTTTTTTTTCTCAATGAATGAAAACAGCTCATGCCAACCTACTACTGTAAAAAGCATCACAGGGCACATACCATTGGGGGGAATATTGGGACTGCATTTCCTTCTGTCTCCCCCTCTGCTTCCCAGGGACCATGAGATAAACAAGCTTTCTTTGCCACATTCCCGCCATGATATGTTGAGTTTCCACAAGTGCAAAGTAACTCAGCCAAGTGGCCCTTCATCAAAAGTTCTGAATCCAATGAGCTGTGGGAAATATTTTTCCCCTTTATATTAATTTTCCCTGGGATTTTTTTTCACAGTAAGAGAAAGTGAGCTAACATGCCGGGGAATATATGGTATTATTAAAACACTGCTTATTTTAGTCAGGTTTGCCCACCAGCTCTTTACAGTATGGTATAAAATGTTAAGGAGGAGTTCTTCTTAGGTTACTGTAATTTCATATAATTCCCTGCGTTTGGGGGAGGTAGAGAAGAAGGGTTAATTTTGTTACTTATTTTTCCCCCCAGTAAGAAAGGAAGGCGAGGAAATGAATTCTCATTTTATACTCTGAGAAAGGAGTAGATTTTCCACCCAAATAATTTAAAATCTCCTTCTACCTTCACAGCATGGAAAAACGCTGGTTGCAGCAAAGAAGGAAAAGAGAACAGTCACAGAGGCAGGAGAGGGCGGATTGGGGTGGTGGGCGAGGGGAGCGGGGAGGAAATGGTTGATGGAAAAGTTGAGCATAGGATTTCCTGTAAGCGAAACAAGAGGTCCACTAAGTTAGAGCACAAGTCTCAATGAGTGAGACTGAAGAGCAGACCAGAGCAGGCACCCATTCGTTTGTTCCCTAAGGAGACATTTTAAGTTGATACCAAACTCAGGACAAAACCAAAAATCGCAGGCACTTATATAAACAAACACCTAGATTAAGGCGTCTGCTTTGACTGTGTCCCCGAAGAGTCCATGCTCTGAAGCGTCATGCCCTCTGTGAGTGACTTGTTATAGGGTAGAAACAATGCCCCTGTGAGGCGTAGAGGTCTTTGAGAGATGATTAGCTTTAATTAAGGTCCTTGGGATAAAGACCCTGTGATTGATTCCTTGTGGCTTGTAACTCTGGGGCATAATAATTCATGCACTGTGCTACATGCCGTCCTGCCTTGGGACTCTGTCAGCAATAAGTCAGTCACTAGATGCAACCCCTCAGCCTTGGACCTCAGTACAGTGAGCCAAAATAAACCTCTTTTCTCTATAAAATCATCTAGCTTCTGTCAGTTCATTATAGCAATGCCCAAACGGACCAACACAATCTCACTGTCAAGGTGTAATGTGCAGAAAAGAAGCACTAATTCAGGCTGCCTCCACAATGGGGTTTACACATGTGTGGTTTTTTGCGTATTAGGTTGGTACCCACCGTGGTTTATATGAATTGTGCGCATCTTCTTTCTTGGACATTTGAATATTCGGTCCCCAGTTGGTGGTGCTGTATTTTGCCCATGTATTTCAGTCAACAGACTATCTTAGTTAAGATGGACACTCCCGGAGGGCTGGCATTTTTCTTAGGAAGAATGCATTATGGGCAGGTGGGAAGCTGGGAATCCTATTGTGGGGTCCATTTGAATACAGTGCTCCCCATGAGCCATTGCTCATGCCCGAAGCTCAAACAGTCCATCTCCACTTCACCGGATATCCTTTGTAAGAGGACTCTTTCTCCTCCTTGCTTGAAGTATTTTTAGGAGAAATAGGAGATTAAACAAATAGCATCTGATTGGGAGAAATGAAGCTTGCTGCTAAAATTGGACTGACCTACATTTCGTGGGGCGGGGCGGGGGGGGGTGATTTATTCTCCATATTCCTTTAAGAGTTGAGTCTGGGTCCGTTATTTCTGCAGAAGGATTATGATCCAGGTTAGTTATGTTTGGAGGCACAGAGAGTCAAGCCAATACTTGGTAGCTGTGTATAAGATAGGAAGGACTAGGGAGATACAGGAGACAGTGGAGACCTGCATCAGATGGTATTTGAAATCCCCTTGGGAGTGTTTAGAGGATATTACCCAATTCAAGTGTCGAATGTGCTAGTCTTTATGCCCTGGACTGACCCTTTTGTAGTCAAGGCCCCATGGAAAGTAATCAGAACCATTTAAGGCTGCGATTTCTGAAGCTGAGAACAGCCCCCTGTGTGCTTCTTGGAGCGTTGATTAGATTTGTCCAGAAATGCTTTCTGAGGAAAGGAGAGGAGAGAGAGAGAGAGAGAGAGAGAGAGAGAGAGAGAGAGAGAGAGAGAGATCTGCAGAGGATGTTTGCATCTATATTGAAGCTACTGGCTCTGCAAGGACCTGAGGCCTCAGTAATGGCTCTCCCTTCGTCCTAGGCACTCAGAGAGAGCCAACACTCCTGAGAGATCCTCCAAAAATCTTTCTCTCAATGATGATGTATTGGTTTTCCTAGAAGTGGTCTTGAATTTCTGAGTTCCTCACCTCAACCCTCCGGAGTGCTGGTAAAATTCCACTGCTAAGCCATGTCCTTCTTCCTGTGGGGACTCCTGGAAGGGGTCAGATGCCAACCTCTGCCTGATGGTCCTCAGCATCCCTCCTCTCAACTCCAATCTGCTCCAGCTCAGGGCTTAGTGGAAAAGCCCTGGCTATAACCTCCTCCAGGGGAGAAACCAGATGACTAGAGGCAGGGCAAGATTGTTGGGAGCGGCAGTCTCCCAGGAGGGCACAGAGACCCTACGTCTGAGATACACTGAGATCTGCCTTTGCATCTGGGGCCATGAGGAGACACAGACTTCCAGAGAGGGCATGAAGGAGGCAGGAGGAATCTCAGGTACCTGGATATCAGCTGTGGAATACTTGCTTTACTGGGTGTAGAGAAAGCAGTCAGAACGACATTTCTGCTGGCATAAATTCAGCTGAATTGAATTAGACAGGTAGTAGTGCAGTGGAAAGAGTTGCTAGTCTGAGATGGAGTCCAAGCAGCTTGACACACTGACTAAAATGATGTGTGAGATCCACAGCTTTTATCAGAAGCTCAGCAAACAAAGAGTTAAGAAGGACATGATCAAGGCTTGAACTTACAGTGGCTGGCTCTATTCCACCCTCAAGGGACTGAATGGGGGTTCACTAGGAGAATATAACTATGCTAAGGACATTGCTTAATCCAGCTTTGTCCCCTCAACGGTGCACCTCAATTATGGAGACCTTCCAAAGCAAGATGGGAAAGCCAGAGACCACAGAAGACATCAATAGATCTTACCGTACAAAACACAGAAGCCTTTACACAGAGAAGAAACAATAAACCAAATCACAATCGATAAGGATTCTTACAATCGATTAGTTAATAAGGATATTTATAACCTATATAGCAATCAGTTGATATTCCAAATAAAAAAAGAAAAGAGATTAAAAATTAGGGAATGGCAGGGTAGTAGTGGCACATGCCTTTAATCCCAGTGTGCAGGAAGCAGAGGCAGGCGGATCTCTGTGAGTTCAAGGCCAGCCTGGTCTACAAAGCTAGTTCCCAGGACAGCCAGGACTACACAAAGAAACCCTGTCTCAAAAACAAAATAGAAAAAGACCCAAAGGATTAATTTATAGATGAGGATATTCAAATGCCAGTGACATTTAAGGACTGCATACATCCCTAGTCAAATTAAAACAAAGCCGCATTTTCCACCAATTATATTGAGAAAATGTAGATCAATAATGCCTAATGTCTAGTCATAAACTGCTGTGGGATTAAAACTGATGTAATCTTTTCAGAGAGAAATTGAATAGTGGCTAATTAAATTTAAAATGCGTATGATTTTTTGATCTAGAAGTCTTATTTCTAAGAATTTATGCCTCAGAAAAGTCACACAAATGTGTCCACTGTTTACTGACTCAATATACTCGTAAGAGCCTGAGAGCAACACAAATATTAATTAATAGTAGAATGATTGCTAAATTCATTCTGGCGGTGGCACATTGTGTAATACTATATAGCTATTTAAAAAGAGTGATGTTACAGCCTTGTGCTGATATGGAACAAGGCCCATAATATGCTATTAAGCTTACAAAGAGACATTTAAACCATAGCTGGCAATCCTATTTTAATCTTTACTGTGAGCTACAAAATAGTCCGGGTGTATACATAAGCACCCATAGATGTCCACTTCCTGTCAGGACAGCAGGCGTTCCGGGAAACTGTGCGCATCTCCTTCTAACACTCATTTCACCTGGGGTCTGAACCATCACTTTTAAAAAGCAGGCTTCAATGTAATTTGCATACGCTGTTTTGGAATTTGAAAACAGATACCAACACTCTTTCGGAGTCTGTTCTAACCCAGCCGTAACATAAACTTTATGCACGCTCTTGTACGTGCTCTTTACCCAGTTTTGAGGCACTGCCGGACTGCTGCTGGTCAATTCTCCTGTTTGAGCAGAAAATTAAGCCCACACCCGAGACCACTTCCCTCAGCTTGCTCTCATGCTCCAGAGCCGTCACACACTCACCTCAATCCCCCCCCCCCCCCCCCCCGCCCCGCAGTGCCAAGTAGAAGCCCCCAGGTCTGGTCTGCTGCTGAAATTACTCTAGCTAGGCCCACCTAATCCTGCCTACCCAGCCTCCTTTTCCCTTCCTGGAAACCGCAGTTAAAGGCACTTGCCCACAGCTGGTTCCTCTGTGTTTTCCTCAGCGTTCTGCAACGTGGTCCTGCGCAGTATGCTGTCCTCTTCTCAAGAGACTGTGAACATAACCAGGTTCTGAATTCTGAATCCCTGTCACGACCCCTCCAGTGGAGTCTGTGTGACAAACGTTACTACAGAACCCGAGGCTGCGTGCGACCCCTACTCATGGGAGAACTCCTGGAAATGGGTCTGATGTTCTTGCCAGGAGTAACTAAGTGTAGCCCCCGCCCCTCCTTTTCGCTTATCACTCATTTGTTTTTGGAATATCCTGACTGTTTCTGGCTTTGTTTTTACTTTTCTTATCAAATAACTTTTCAGACGTAACTGTGTTGCTAGGTGACCTTTGACTTAAAACTACAGCCAAGGGTCATTCAGTCAAGTTTACCACTAAGTTCCATTCCATTTGTTAATTAAAAAAAAAAAAACAAAAAACAAAACAAAAAAAAGCTAAGAATTAGTTACCAGTGAATAGTTTATATTATGACTTACAAACAAGGTGTTTAAAAAAACTCCAGATAGTGACAGAGAGCTAAGAAAAAAACAAAAAAACAAAAAAACAAAAAAAACTGTCCTAACTCACAGATGTTTGGCATAATGAGAGAACATTGACCTTTGATAAAGAGGGCACATGCACTGATACCAATCTAATGACTTATGAATGATTGTTAAGATTGATGACAACATTATTACACTGCATCCTGTATTTTGAATTGTATGAAAAAAAGTGTAACCACAAAAAAAAAAACACCCACGCCCATCTCAAAATGTGTATAAGAACCTGGCTCGTTTGCCTGCAAAATACACTCAGATTCAAACAGCATCTTAGGGTTTGTTTCTGTTTGCCCACCGATGCTTCGAGAACTCCCGACCCCAAGGACCTATACCTGACTGAGACAGTCGGGCACATTCTTGTCAGTTTGCATGTAGCACCCCCCCCCCCCCCCCCCCGTGACCCATGCAAAGCAACATGATGGAAACACTAGTGAAGCATGCAGCAACATGTTTGACACTGCTGTCACACTGCATCCCACGGAGAGGCCCCTTGCTTGAGCAGGCTCTTGGAGAGCTAGCTGCCCCACTCGACCTGCCATTTTCTGCCTTGGCTTCCGTACTGCTGATCTTTGCATGGGTTCCCATTCCCTTCCCTAAGAGCCTGCACCTGGTGCGTCTTTTGGCCTCTCTCCTTGGTTTACAGTTTTGAATTGCCCAACTGGCCGGCCATCTCAGTGGAGTGGCCATTGGCTAATGACCTGCTGCCTGGCCCAGGTCTCAGCAAACAAAGCTCAGCTTTGTGTGCAGCGATCTAGCAAGCATGGCCATATAGCACAGAGGCAAAGCCAGAATCAGAGAGTGTCACATCTGGAGTGGCCCAAGGATGGGGTCAGAAAGCAGGCAAATAGGTTGCCAGGAGTGTGGGGACCCAGAAAAGCAGCAGTCTCCAGCAAGCTCCCCCTGAAACCCATGCTGTGAGCCAGAATGTGCGTGTGAGTGGGCGATGGAAGCCCAGAGATGCACTCAGGAGCCCAGATGGATTCGCTGGTAGGGACCAGAAGGATACATGGCCAGAGAAGTGATGCAGGTGATGAAGGGCAGAGAGAGAGATGCCCGGATACCCACTGTGAGTCCTGCTTCCACTCATTCCTAGCTGCACAGTGAATGATCCTGGGGACTCAAAAGTGCTGCCCTGGTGTGTTTCATTCGTTTGCTTTTGAAACATTCTTACTGTGTAGCCCAGGCTGGCTTCAATCTTGGGATCCTCCTGCCTCAACATCCTTGATGCTAGGATGACAGGCATGGGGTACCATGCCCAGCAGTGGCTGTTATAGATCAAAGGATTTTAAGGGTTTCAGTTGCAGGAAGAGGCTCTCTCTATTCTGGTATATTATTATTATTATTATTATTATTATTATTATTATTATTATTATTATTATTATTATGTTTATGTTTATTCGGATTACATCTTAATTGTTATCCCCTTACTTTTCTCCTCCCATTCCTCCCTCCCTCCCTCCCTCTTTCACCCTATTCCCCTCCCCTAGGTCTGTGACAGAAGGGCACCTCCTCTCTACCATATGGCCACAGCCTATAAAGTCTCATCTTGATAGCCTGCCTATTCTTTCTCTGAGTGCCACCAGGCCTCCCCACCACGGGGAAGTGGTCAAATATGGGGCACCAGAGTTCATGTCAGAGTCAGTCCCCGCTCTCCACACAACTGTGGATAATGTCCTGTCCATTGGCTAGATCTGAGTAAGGGTTCAATGTTTACTGCATGTATTGTCCTTGGTTGGTGTAGTAGTTTGAGCAGACCCCCCTGGGTCCAGATGCTCCCGTCATGATGTTCTTTTTGTAGGTTTCTAAGACCCTCTGGATCCTTCTATTTCCCCATTCTCCCATACTTCTCCCACCTACAGTCCCAGTAGGAGGTCCCCACATGTATCCCAATCTCCTGGTAAGTGGAGACGTTCATGGGACATCCCTTTCGGGCTGGCGTTTGATTATAAGTGAGTATATACCATGTGTCTACTCTGGCATCTCATCTGTTAGAGTCTGGACCCACTCTGTCAACACTCTGGACAGACTTTTGCATCCACCCTTGTCGTCTCTTCCATTTCCATCCACACTCTGAGGAGAATTCTTATCAACCCATTGTCTGCTCTGTGTTTCTCTAAGTGAAACTTCCTCTAGGTCACGTACTATTGCCCTGGAAATCTGCCTGCACATTTTTTCCCCTCTGCTGTACAGAAAAGGATGCCGATGCTGCTGAATCCTGTTGGGCAATGTGATTGCCTCCATGTATATGATAAATCTGCACAACTTGTGTCAGGTTAAACTTCCTCAGTTAATTCAAGTAAACCTTCCAGAGCATGAAAGTTTCGCCCCCACAAAAGTCTTTAGGATGTAATCCTGCTCCAGCCCAATTTTTCATCTGTAAAACTAGACACAATGGCTGGGTGTGGTGGCACACGCCTTTAATATCAGCACTGCAAAGGCAGAGGCAGGTGGATCGATGTGAGTTTGAGGCCAGCCTGGGCTACAAAGGGAGTCCAGGACAGCCAGGGATACACAGAGAAACCCTGTCTTGGTAAACCAAAAACTAAAACACAAAAAACAAAAAATACCCAAAAAACAAAAAAACTAGACACAATGATACCCACCATGCTAACCTCCTGGGTGTTCACTAGACTCCAGGCTCCCGTATGCTCTGCCACCGTACACCTGATATTCAGAGAGCAGTACATCAGAGGGTGCCTGGGTCCCTTGGCAGAAGCCTCTTATGTGTGAGTCTCTGTTCTGGCCTTCCTAAGATCCTTTGAGCAGAGGAGCTGGGGGAGTGGTGACTGTGACAGTTAATATGTAAAGGTAGTTCTGATCTGTGCTTGGGTCCAATTTCAGGTTTCCTTGTGTTACAATCTTGGCTCCCACAGGCCCTTGAGTTCTCTGTCATCTGTAATGGTCAATTTTGACAGTCTGCTTGATTGGATTGACCAACACCTAGGGGATTAGTGAAGCACGGGCCCCCGGGGTGTCTATGGGACATCTCCAGACACAGTTAGAGGCCCCAGGGCTCTGAACTCATGTCTAGATTAAGCCTTTGATGGATTCATGATATGACAGCATTGCTGAGGTGGTGAAAGGTAGGAGATAAGTGACCTGGTGACCTGCTTCTCATGAAGGCATGTCTCTGGGGGCTCTCCGGCCCAGGTTTCTTCCTGCCTGCTCTCCTCTACTGTATGAACTGCTGTCACAGCGGACTTGCGCCTCCCACATGGCTAGATAAAGAAAGCATCCTTCCCTTTAACTTGTTCTCAGGTATTTCGGCCACAGCAACACAAAAGCAAACCATTTAACATCCTGCCTACCATTTTTCGACCTAAGTACCAAAGCTCCTCTCATCCCTGCCGGGTGTTGAGTTAGCAAGAGAAACGAGGGCTGTGTCCAGACTCTCCAGTCAAGACACAAACTCCCAAAGCAAACTCTGTTCCATTCCTCCGTCATTTATCAATTCCTCAAGAATCTCAGACAATTTCTCTTATTGGAAGGCATGGTGTTCCCCTATAAGCACGCCACTTTCACACGACTGGAATTTGTAGACAGGAAAAATGCACCTGCTACACAGTGCAAACTGGGCTTTTATGTGGCGTCCAGGCAGGAGACTGCTGTAGAATGCTGCACGCCTCTTGATCATTGCTTGCTTGCTGGGACCTCCATTCGTTTTGTGCATTGTATAGCTCGGAATTTTTCCATGAGGTGGTGGGGAGTCATGTTGCCTGCTCTCAGAGTTATGCAAAGGGCCATTCTTTTCCTTGAGCAGAAAATCATGGGCATTCCAGAACTCTTTTTGACTCCCAGAAAGCCATGGGGCGGCGGGTTTTCTGTAGAAGACAGAAAGAATGAACTGACATCAACTATGTTAACCACCCCCTCCCTGGAAGGGTGGGAAAGCTCTATGCCAAACCCAAATGTGACAGGCACTCTGGAGCAGCAAGTGGTTAAATACCCAGGACGGACTAGCTCCTTTAGCCTGGTGGCTCTATTATGCGTTGGCTGAGAGAGCTGCAATCATTAGCTACCCTTTTTTCTTTCTTCAATTAAGATAATTAAGCCAATACAATGTTCTTGAGAAGAGAGGGAAAGGTAGCCTAGGAGAATTGAACCTTGTGTTTGTTGGCAGCCAGCTCCAGGGGCAACTGAAGGTTTGTGAATACTGAGGACAGGGCACAGGGACAGAATCAGATACTTGTCCCATGGGTGGAGGAAGAGCAATGCCCTTGGCTTTCACCTGAGTCTCTCAATTATCTAGCTACTTGGGGAGTGTCTGAGAGGCTTTCCAGGCTCTGGGCTGCTTTCAGGCCTCTCGTACCTTATCAGTGGACGCTCAGGGTGGTTCAGTTCCTAATTTATCAGGCCACTGCTATAGCTTCCAGTTCATTCCGTAGGTAAGTGATTCTGCCCATCTCTTCTCTGTAAGTATGCAGGGTATAATAGAAGGGAGACGGAGTGGTAGGGAAGGGGAGGAGTGGAAAGAAAAGAGGAAGAAGAGCAACAGTCAAGAGGGACCTTCTAGAATGACAGCAAAGCTCGACAGTGTCCACAGGGAAGGACCCTCACCCCTGCTTGGGTGACCTCCAGCTTCTGCTGTTCAGGGGACTAGTGGGATTTGTTTTGATTTTTTGGGTTTTTTTTGGGGGGGGGTTGTTGTTGTTTTGGTTTTTTGAGACAGGGCTTCTTGGTGTAACAGCCCTGGCTGTCCTGGACTCACTTTGTAGACCAGGCTGGCCTGGATCTCACAGCAATCCACCTGCCTCTGCTTCCCTGAGCAGTAGTGTTTTGGTCCTCAAACTAGGTTTAATAGTTGGCAGGGAGGTGGCTTCTGTTCCTGGGTGTTTGGTAATTTCTCTTCTTCCTACCATGTCCTATAAAGCTCTGCTGTGGATCTGCAGTGTGTGACCTTTTGTCCTATATTCAGAGTCACTACAAGCCCAGCGTCATTGCTTATCTGGCTTTGGCACATAAGCCACAGATCACATGCTCAGCATCCTTACCTGGGACACTTCTAACTCTGCCATTCAGTTTCAACTGGCTCTGTTCCAGTCACATCCCTGGGGATATAGTAAAAAAGGACCATCCAGCCAAGACCTCACCCCCTTCTCTTGTATCTCCTCTGATACGCTGCTTAGCAAGCTCTGTGGAATTTTGTCCATAGAATGATTGTCAATAAGACCTAACTTTCTTATCATGGAACTCAGTGCCAAACTATAATCCCTGTCCCCCAGTCTCTCTTCACATGTCGGAATCCACAGTTAAAGACACTGGAACACTTCCTTCCCTTGCTGGATCAGCACCCCCCCTCCCCCTGCCACACCAAGAAATCCCATTTTAAACCTTCAGTTATCCATTTTTACTTAAAGAGCCTTCAGCAGCTGTCTCGAGGTCTGTTGCTTCTTGAACGTCAACATTAGGTCGACAGCGGCACCAATACGGTTGGGCTCCTCCCCACTCTCCTTGAAAACACAGACTCAACCTGTGCAAACAGTCTAAAAAGAAAATGAAAATTTCTGTCTCCTCCACACATACCCCTATTTCACTCCTAAAGTTAAAAAAAAGAAAAAAGAAAAAAAGAAAAAAGAAAGAAAAAAAGAAAAGTATTCTTATGGATAATCCAATATATATGTACCAATGTGCCTCACTCTCTATCTCTGTATTGATCCATTTTTCAGTTACTGCTCCCAGGCTGGAACAACCTTTATGCCACAAAGAACTTGGAAAAGTTGGAGATGCAGTTACTTTGCTGGTAGATAAGTCTTGTTTCTTAGAGGCCCCTCCCATGTGGAGGCACACTTCTTGGATGCACTGTTTCTTCTGACCCAGTGGAAGTTTGAGCATGGGTTTTGGGAACTGGGAACTGGGCTTATTGAGGAGTGGCGAGGGCAGAAAAGGAACCCAAAGAGTCTTGTTCTGGTGATGCTTAGGGCATATGCTAAAGGAAAGGAAGGGACAGAGAGGCCGGTGACGCCAGCCAATGGCTTTCTTCTGCTATCTCACATGCAGCAGCACTGGATTAGCTGAGATTGATGGTCCAAGGGCTGTGGGTAAATACCACACTAAACTTTCCTTTCTCAGTTTCTATTCAGTTCCTGATGGGTTGCACACAGTTCATGTAATTAATTAGGGTTTTGTTGCTGTGAAGAGACACCATGGCCAAGGCACCTCTTATAAAGGACAATATTTAATCGGGGCTCCCTTACAATTTCAGAGGTCTAGTCCACTGTCATCATGGCAGGGGAGCATGGAGGCTTGCAGGCAGGCATGGTGCTGGAGGAGCCAAGAGTTCTATAGCTTGGTCTGTAGGCAGTGGAACTGTGTTGCACATTGGGTGGAGCTCGAGCACAGGAGACTTCAAAGCCCACCTACACCGTGACACGCTTCCTCTCACAAGGCTACACCCACTCCAACACCACCATACCTTCTAATAGTACCCCTCCCCATGGGCCAAGCATTCAAACACATGAGTCTATAGGGGCCATACTTATTCAAACCATTACAGTAGACTCCTTAGAATGCTGGCCTCCCCCCACCTGAGGGCCAGCCAGCTGGGGGCAGTGCTGGGTCACTCACAGGTACCTCAAATCATCAGGGACTCAGTTGATAGATGAGGGACACATGCTTGACCCGTCTCCCTCCTCCCTTTGCCTCTAGCCATGACCTCTTCCTTTGGTTACCCTCCTCATGCCCACCATCCCATCCCTCTTTCCCTTCCGCACCACTACCTTCAGGTTTCAACTTGAAGTTGATAAGGTTCTTCGTGTAGACCTGCGAAGTCTAAACAGTAAGATACTGGAATTGGAAAGTGACCATTGGCCACTGTGGGTAGTGGCCACTGTTTTGGACAATGGAGATATGAAAAGCTTCGTCCTGTCTTGTTTCATGTCAACTTGACACAAACTAGAATCTTTTGGGAAGAGATACTCTCAATTAAGAAAATGCCTCCATAAGATGAGGCTGAGCCCAGCCTATAGGGCATTTTCTTAACTAGTAAGTGACATGTGATGTGATGAGCCAACGTATGGTAGGTAGTGCCAACCATAAACTGAGCAATTCTTAAAGAAATTCTCAACATCCTTAGTCATCAGAGAAAAGCAAATCAAAACAACTCTGAGAGTCCATCTTACACCCATCAGAACGGCTAAGATCAAAAACTCAAATGACAGCTCATGCTGGAGGGGATTTAGAAAAAGGGGAACACTCCTTCATTGCTGGTGGGAGTGTAAACTTGTCCAACCACTTGGAAAATCACTCTGGTGCTTTCTCAGAAAATTGGGAACAGTTCTACCTCAAGAGCCAGCTATTCCACTCCTTAGCATATACCCAAAAGATGCTCCACCATACAACAAGGACATTTGCTCAACTATGTTCATAGCAGCCTTATTCATAATAGCCAGAATCTGGAAACAACCTAGATGCCCCTCAGTTGAAGAATGGATAATGAAACTGTGGTACATTTACACTATAGAATACTACTCAGCTATTAAAAACAAGGAAATCATGAAATTTGCAGGCAAATGGATGGAACTAGAAAAGATCATCCTGAATGATGTAACCCAAACCCAGAAAGATACACATGGCATATACTTACTTATAAGTGGATGTTAGCCCAACATGCATGTCCTCTGAGAGTCTTCACTCAGCAGGGAATCAGGGACAGATGCTGGAGCTTGCTATTGGGACTCCAGGTGAAAGCAGTATGGAAGAATGGAGAGATAGAAGGACCCCTAGGTGTATAAGAAAGCAGGCTGAGTAAGCCTTGAAGAACAAGCCAGTAAGAACACTCTTTCATGGCCTCTGCCTCAGCTCTTGCCTCCAAGTTCCCACTCTGCTTGAGTGCCTGCCCTGATGTTCCTCAGTGATGTATTGATAGGAGCGTAAACTCTTTCCTGCCAAAGTTGCTTTTGGTCATGGTGTTTCATCACAGCAATAGAAACCATAACTGAGATGGGGTTCCATCATCATAGAAAGCTCTGCTCTAAACTTTTATCCCAGTCATCTTCTGGGTCTAGCCTCCTCTCCGCCCCAGTGCCAAATTCTTATTCTATCTCAGCGTGCAGAAAATATCCTCATAATTTCTTTTTGCCTAACCCTACTGCCTATATGGGGTTGGTCCATCTTTATAGCAAGGAAAGCCATTTAATTGTTTTCCTCGGACCATAGGGCTAGCTCTCCACATCACGGCAGAATTGTGCCTTTCTGCCAAAATGCCGCTGCAAGGAGTCATTTGACTTTGCATACTAACAGTGGTGATCAGACCTGGATGATAAGAACCAGATTCTTGAGCTGAGCACAAGGGATCAGATCTAAAAAGATTTGCAGGCTGAGAAGTAGAATTGACCAGAGTTCATCAAGTACAGCTCCTGGGTTCAGGTGGACCAGCCTACACAACTAAGGAAGGAAGGTTGTGCATCCGTGTGATGCCAGGGTGCTTGCGGAGAGATTGCCCCAGAAATGAATGTGGGGAGTTGGAGGGAGAGGAAAGACTATTAACAGAAATGAGCACATCCCAGAAAAAGCTGACACTAGAATTGAATTATTGCAAATAAATCCTATTTCTGTTTTGCTTTCCAGAGGGGAATTGCAAAGTTACCCTTAACAGTGAGTTAAGGCAAACAAACGAGTGTGAGTGTGTGTGTGTGTGTGTGTGTGTGTGTGTGTGTGTGTGTGTTTTGACTAGAAAAGAAAGCCAAGGACTTTTTTTTTTTAATTAAGCATTAACAGCAATGTCTACATTAGCAGAACAATACACTGTTCTATTCAGAATGGAAGCAGTGATATGCAGCTAGGAGGCAATCAATAAGTATTTTCTGATTGATTGAAAATAAATCACAAAATAAAAATACAAATTAGAACTCCGTGCCTCTGCTGACCACTCTCTCCACAGGCTAATGAGGTGTTTATTTCCCTGGCAAGGGCTCCTTCTTAGGAGCAGTTAGCACAGAATGATGTTTGTTGAGCCTGGGCAGGTGCTAATCAATGCTACAGACTGTGCTGTACTCCAAGTGGTGACAGCTACAGCGACACGAGTGCAAGCTTGTTTCATCTTTAATGGGTCGTGGATGAACCCATTTGTCCCTTAAGTGGGGATCTATGTTTAGTGCTTCGGCAAGGGGAGGAGAGCAGCTCCATGCTTGCCACACTAGGAACAAGTCAAGTCTGAGTGGCCACAAAAGAGGTATTTACTGATTAGAGATTTCAAGATGGCTCACTCACACGGGATGTAGATGGCACACAAGGATCCTATTGCCAGTGCCCACTACTGTAATGAACATGTCTTGCCTTCCTTCCAAGCATCCAATCCTCCTGATGAAAGCTGCCTTCAGATTTCTCTGGGCAAAGGGGATGCCAAGTAACCACAGCAAAGACACCTCACCATGGTGTCTGAACAAGACAGAAGGCTGTCTTTCTTATGACAGACCCAGAACCAACAGACAGGCTCCTTTTCGCAGTTGCACTGGGCAAGTAGGCTGCACTGCCATCCTCAGCATGTGACTTCTACAATTGCCTCAGCTTTGCTGTATCTATCCAGCCAGAAGGAAGGGGGCAGGGACAAGAGGGTGTACTTTGTGACTTTACACTCAGGTCTACAAATGGCTGTGTATCACCTGGACTCCTACCCAGCTGGCAAGAACTTTCTTTTAAGGATCAACTTGGCTGCAAGGGAGGCTGGAACGCTGCAAGGGAAGCTGGGACTTGTAGTTTCTAGCTGGGACCCATGTGTTGAAGCCACACTATAGTCAGGAAATAGAAGAACACACTAAGGTAAATGGGTGTTTTTCCATCAAACATGTTGGCTCAAAATTTGGGTCTTGAGCAGAATGACAAAGGACTGAAGAGGACTAAAGCTGAAATGCTCCAGTGGTGTCATTTTGAAGTGGTCCTCCGCTGACTTCCGTCATCTGAACCCATGGAAGCACCCTCATTTCTACCTGTCGCTTTTCTCTCTGTAAGTACCTTTTTAGCCTAAACTAGCCAAAATTACTATTTGTTGCTTGTCCTTCTCCATGATTGGTTGGCTATCTAGCTCTATCACAGGGATTTAGAGAGTTTAGAGGTCACGGAGGAAGGACCCCTCCCTTGTGGTCAGTTTTGGGTGGCAATATCAGGCTTTGTTACGTTAATTTAACTGGGCCTGTCAATCACTGTCCAGAAGACCACCTCACAGGAAATCCAATTTATGAAAACACACACTAAGAAAATGGGAGGGAGCCGGGTGTGGTGGCGCATGCCTTTAGTCCCAGCACTCGGGAGGCAGAGGCAGGCGGATCGTTGTGAGTTCAAGGCCAGCCTGGTCTACAAAGTGAGTCCAGGATGGCCAAGGCTACACAGAGAAACCCTGTCTCCAAAGGAAAAAAAAAAAAAAAAAAAGAAAAAGAAAATGGGAGGGATAATTATCCCCCTTAATGAGTTAACATATTTATTCTTTCTAGAAATACCTCTCCCTTATTTAGGTCTACACCTGTAAGCCTAACTTTTCCTTTTTCTTCCTTCTACTTTTTTTTTTAGATATAGGCCAAAAGCCTAAGCACATGTTTACAGACACTCTGGGCGTACTTCCTTGTTCTCAGAAGCACCTTACTGCACCCCTCCTTGCCCTTGCATTTCTGTCAGGCAGCTGCTATCGAGTCTCCATAGCTGAACATACCTACTTTTTTTTTTTTTTTTTTTTTTTTTGCCTGTGCTGGCTAGTTTTATGCCAACTTGACACAGGCTAGAGACATTTGTGAGACAAGAACCTCAAATGAGAGGGCTGGAAAATAGCTCACTGGTAAACCACTTGCCTAGCACACACAAGGCCCTGGGTTCAATCTCTGACGTCACCAAAGGAGAAGAAAATGTCTCCATTAAGATTAGACAGTAGGTGAGCCTTCAGGGCATTTTTCTTCGTTAGTGATAGATGTGGAAAGGCCCAATTCATTGGGAGTAGGGCCTGGGCTGGTTCTCATAGAACCCCTAGGCTGGCGGTCTTGGGTTCTGTAAGAAAGCAAGGCTGAGCAAGCCCTGGAGAGCAAGCCAGTAAGCAGCACTCTACCATGGCCTCTGCATCAGCTCCTGTCTCTGGGTTCCTACTTGAGTTCCTGTCCTGACATTCTTCAGTGATGGACTCTGATGTGGCAAATAAACCCTTCCTGAGTGGTTTTTGGTCATGAGTACCTTAACTAAGACAAGCCACAGAACTGAAAAGACATGTCTTTCTGCCCTTCTTCATATCTCTCCTTCTGGCAGCTCACCTGCTCTGTTTCTTTATTATTTTCCCTCCCCCTGCCCTGCAAACTCTAATAAAACTGTCTTTGAGCTTCCTTCCCAGGCTGTCTCAAAATTATTTTTATCGATGAGAGTGAAAATCCAAAAGGAAACCCCCATTTATCTAATAGTAGTTACATTGTTTTTGAGGTCCACGGTAAAGGAGTGTGTGATGGAGCCAAGATGCCCATTCCATGGTGGCCAGGAAGCAAAAAGAAAGAGGAGGGAGCTGGAGACACTAGACTATTCAAGGGAATGTCCATAACAGCCTGACTTCCTCCCACTCAGTCCCACCTCTTAAAGGTTCCACCACCATCCAATAACACCTCAGGCTAGGGAGCAAGTAAAACAACACGACCTTCACCCAATCTCCATGCATCTGTCTTGGTTTCCAGCCAGTAAAACTCCTGGCATCCATCTGTCTTTCCCCCCAGTGCCCTTAGTGTGATCCTGAAACTCCAGAATGGGCCCAGCCAGCTTCCGTAAGGTCCAGTGTGGAGTACAAGGATTACCAACACCTCTTGAGCCTTCCCTGGGCATTCTGGTTTGGAACTGGCCTCGGCTTAAGTTTGCAGCATGTAAATTAATTACCCGTGCATTTTGCAAGTGGGTTATGCCCGGGTCACAATTTGGATGTAACTCCGTGACCTCCACAACTTTACCAGCTATAGGCATAATTGTGGTGACAAGCAGGAATTTGCATATTTTCAGTCATCAGTGTACTGCTTTACAATGAACCCAAATGAGAATTCCTTCCCCCTCTGGGATATTATTACAGGCAACCAATAGCAGGAGTACATTCAAAACCAGATGCCTGCATTAAGGTCGCCCCTTTCCCTCATTGTAATGCAAATTGATTGAATCAAGGCATCTAAAAAGTGCCTGAGAGGTGCATGGGAGAGCATCTTAAATAACTAACAAGTCAAAATTTGGGACATTCCTTAATTAATTGGGAGCTATAACAAAATAAAACAGGCTCTAGCCAATAAGAACTTGCTGACACCAGGTTGTCTTAGAATATCCTCCAGTAATGTGAAAAACTCCCTCTTGCCACTTCTGTAAACTCCCAGAGGAGTGCCCCCCAACTGCCCCCCAACACACACACACACACTCACACACACACACACACTTTTCCTTGAGGTGTGGAGGTAGGAGACAAGTAGAGGTGGGGAGTGGCAGGAGTTGCCGTCTGCAACGGTTTCTGCTAATTAGCCAAGGACGATGGTGTAGGTTTGGAACTGTGTTGGATGCGGTGGACCCTTGCACTCAATAATAGCCTAACAGGTTTCCACCTAAAGATATGTGGTGGAAAGATGGCATGAATAATTCAGTGAGCCTGAGGTCCTGAACTCACATTTTCTCTCATAAAGAGGAAAGCCCAGTGCCTCAGGTACCAAGTTACAAACCAATCAGGGCTTCGTGTCTCTTTCAAAGCTGTGTTACTAAGTGCTGTGTAGGTGTGAAAAGCCTGATTACCATGTAATTTTGTTGGAAGCCGACTTCCAAGTACCTGCTTTACTTTATATGCACATACACAAAAAAAGAGATCAAAATGGATTTTATTTCCTAACAATAGCCAATTTGGCGATAATTACTGTAAAATACATTTTTAAAAAGTCATAGCACCCAAGTGAAGCCCTATGTTGCTCCCCTTTGTACATGAATATCTTCTTATTTACTGCTTTCCCAATAATGAACTTTGAGATAAACAACAGAAAAAGTAATTTGTTTTTTGACAATGCTGAACCTTTGAATAGAGAAAAATCACACAGTTGAACACAGAGCGCAGTCCTGTGTGGTAAAGTGGTATCCATGGCAACCAATAGATTTTTATGCTAAGTCTGGCCTTTAAAAACATTTCACGTTTACCACTGAGAAAAAGATGGCCTTGATTTAAAAATGATACAACAAGTACCTCAGATGGGCATGCTTTCTGCTCTGGGCTGCAAACTCAATTAAGAGGCATCTCCTCAGCTCCAAATCACCTCAATAGTATTTGTGTCATCTTTGACGTACACGGTGGCCCGAATGAAAAAGGAAAAGGTTGGATGTTTTGTATTCTGCTGCAGGGGCTGAGACAGTTTGTTTTTCCACTTGTTCTCCTTGGACTTAACACCAGGGGTAGAAAAGTAGGGAGTAAAAATAGCATGTTGGCCTCTTATCTGAGTCTGTGATCATGGTGACCATGAAAATATTATGCCCTGCTTATCTCAGGAACAGCTCTGACTACACTTGCTTATTATAACTTGAGATAATGGATGAAGAAATACCTACCGCACCCACTGTGGACTGAGTACCCCGAATTAGTTCCCGTGCACATTTGGAAAGCTGGGTACCAAAAATGGAACACAACTGTGGCCAAGAGATGATGTCTTATTGTTGTATTAATGAAATGCTTCCATAAAAGGAGAAAGGATGAACCTAAGTGACTCAAAGAATGAGAGCGACAGAGAGAGGGCCTTGAAAGTTGCATCACAAGAAGAAAACTAAGTAACTGTCCTTGAAAGGACTTTGCTTTCCCCATTTGATTCCAATTCTTGCTTAGCTGGTGGCTAAGTCTAGCCTTAGCTACAGTCTGTGTTCAGTCTGTAGCCCAGGGTAGACTCCAACTCAAGGCTTTACCTCCCAACTGTCCTGCTTAGTTTCTGGTTCATTCGAAGCTTCATTTCCAAGAGAGTGGTTTTTTTTTTGTCCTTTTTGCATGAGGGGGCTTGTCTGTTAGTCCTCAAAACAGCATGATCTGGGCCTCACTAAGAGTCAGCAAGACCCCATATTCTTCAGCTGCTGGTGGTCACTTCCGCTGGAAGGTTTTCACAGCTAGATAAGGGTGTGGACTAAACTATGTCCTCTGAAATTTAGGTACGGAAGCAGTGACCTCAGGACCCCAGAAGCTGACAAGAGAGAAGACTTTAGAGAGCTGATCAAACTGAGATGAGAGCACTGGGGTGAGCCTTCCTTCAGTCACACATAAGAAGAGATGACCGGGATTTGGGAGGTCGCACCGGTGATGTGTGCCCAGAGAGAAGACACCCAAGGTGGAAAAGCAGCACCTGCAAGCCAACAAGGGGGTCCTCAGGAGACGACAGACCCATTGATGCTTTGACCTTGGATTTCCAGGCTCCGTAATGATGAGAAGATACATTTCTGTAGTTTAAGTCACCTGACTGTGGAGTTCTGTCACAACGCCTGAGAGAACTAATACAACTCAAGTGGGAATGGAGCGGTCTGGAGGATGTATCAGTCTACTCCGCAGAGGGGGCAAGGTTAAGGAAACAAAGCATTTTGTTGTTCTGTCTTCCTGGTGTGTGGGTGTGTGTGTATGTGTGTGTGTGTGTGTGTATGTGTGTGTGTGTGTGTGAGAGAGAGAGAGAGAGAGAGAGAGAGAGAGAGTCAGACAGACAGACCCAGATAGACAGAGAGGAGACAGAGACAGAGACAGACAGAGAGAAGCAGAGAGACAGAGAGATAGACACAGACACAGACACAGAGACAGAGAGAGTTCAGTATATATGAGGGAGACTTAGGGGAGGCTCTGGGTGGAGTAGAGCTGGAGGCCAACCTCATGCTACCCCTCCTCTCTTCTAGGACTCATTCTCCCTATCTGCCAGCAACAAGATAGAACAATTTTTTTTTGATTCCTCAAAACTGGCTCTGAGGAATGAAGAACAATGTGCAGGATGCACAGAGAAAAACTGCTGTGTGCTTCAAACCACCACACCTGAGAGCATTTGGTTCCGGGGTGATGGTGAGTCAGGAGACGAACTGGGGACGGGCTGCACTTTGCTCCTCCTCGTCACAGGCTCTGCCAGATGGCTGGGCCTCAGGCCCAGGACCACACATCAGCCACCTGCCCAGAGGCATGAGCCATCCATCTCTCTAAGATAATTTTCTTCCTTCAGCTCATAGAGAGCTCTGGGCTATCTTTGGCCAGGGAAAGAATGTTGACTGTCTCACACACGGAAACATAAATCACTCTCTTTAGGCCTTGTTAACTTTTACTTATAAAGTGTTTTAATGTCGAACTGTCAGGGCCCCATGAAAATAATGGGTGGTGACAGGTTTAGGATTAGAATCTTCTCAGGTAGTTAGGATGGTGAGCTAGGTTATAAATTGCTTTTAAAGAGCTGAGGTGGGGACTATGAGCTTCCCACGCTTACTCCAAATGACACCAATGAGGCAGCCGGGACAAGCGAATGCTAGTAATTCATCTTAATTATTTGTCAGCAAAGCCATCTTAATAAGAGATGTCTCTCATTTTGATTAAAATGACCCTTGGTAATCCCCAAAGGGCTTTGTTGAGTTGAGTTGAGTCTTTGGGTTTGGGGTTTTATGTCTCAAGCAAAGAAGATGGAATTGGTTAAAAATGTAAAACTGTAAAGAAATAGCTTGGGTGCCTGCTAGCAGAGATGCATCAGTCAGTCTCTGGTGACCTTATTTGCTGGAGTGCCAAGATATCCGTGGTCTCATAATTTCCCTCACAACTATCATATCTCAGAGCTGGCTCCAGGGTTAGCTGTTGACTGACAGGGAGGCAGGGCTTGAGAAAAAGCCAGAGCCTATCATTGCACAACATAGGGAAAGCAGGTGCTGCATTGCCTGGCTTATGTAATAAGGGATTCCACAGGTTAAATAAAATGCCAGGAGCCATCTGCAGGGCCGTGGGAGTCAGTGGTTACCTCAGAGATAGAGCAGGAGTGTACTGGGGGCATCTGGGCAAGAATCAGGCTGAGCAACAGGTAGGAGAGATGAGCAGGCGAGAACAAGGGCCAGGAATTCCATAATATTGTCCCTGGCAATCAGTTCTTTTAACTGCTTAGGGAAGACTCAGTCAAAATGAGCACCATGGTCAGTGTTGTTCAGAGGCCAGGCCATCCAAATGTGTTCATTTATTCACTTATTACCAATGAATAAATAGTTATCACATACCTGAACGTGTCCTATTAATTCAATGCCTGGGGGAATCCTATGAACAAAAATTTACCTCTCAGTGGAGCTTGGGTTCTAAGGAAGTCAGTGACTCCACAAGCTGTGTCCATCAAGTGTGAACAAGGTCATTTATACAGTTTGCTCTCTGAGACCAGAGCTGCTGGGAACAGGCATGGGGTCCTGGAAAATGCTTGCCAGGAAATGAGCCGGATGGCCTGATCACTGCAGAGGCCCATCCACCCACCCTGGTGGGTGGAGACATCCCTTCTGTAGCTTGAGGAAGCTCTACCATTCCATAACAATTTTCTAAGATGTTTCTGATTTTTAAACATGTAACTATAGTTACAGGGCTTCAGAGAACCATCTGCTAGACTTTAATTTGCTTCTCAGGACTGAGAGGATTGTGGATCATGGACTAACATATTCAGGAACATTCTTTCCTCCATAATTGCAGCTTAAAAAAAAAAAATATGTACCAGCATCAACTTACTTTCCAATCCTGCCCTTGAATTTCTCTCCCACGTTTTCTCATTGATGGACAGGAACAAAACAACCTCACTAGATGGTGTGTGATGTTTTTAAGTGCTGTACAGCATGCAACCATGAAGTGATTTGAAATATTTCCCACAGCGATTGTGTTTCTCCTTCGTGATAGCGTCTTGGTGTACTGCAAAGGCTGGCCTTGAACCCTCAGCCGTCCTGCCACTATCACCACAATGGTTTCCAGGAGGGTTTTGTTTTGTTTTGTTTGTTTGTTTTAGCAACGTTTTACTCTATAGAATTTATAGGACTATTTTTATGTAACCCCAGAGGGTCTTTAACATACCCAAGATGGAGCGATGAAGAGACTGAACATCTAATGCCCACGGGTAGAAAGCGGTAGAAAAAATAGACTTTCAATCCATCATCCTTAGAAAATCACATTTACAATTGTATTTCAAATAACAGAATCTTTCATTCAGCAAAGGTTTGTTGAATCAAGTCCAGTTCACCTCCAGGAACTCCAAGATCAGCACGGGAGGAAAACGCGTGTAAACACAGAAAGGCATAACTATGTGATTCTATACGTCAAGGTGCTGCAAGCAGAAGTAGAAGCCTTTAATGCTATACCTCACACGTGTTTCCCGGAGAAGGGGACATCTGTATTGCCTTGGGAACTTCTCAGCAACTTCAAAGATCCTGTAAAAAAGTCACAGGGGAAAAAAAGGGGGGGTGGGTATGGAACATTCTGGCAACGGTAGCATCCTAACAAGCCTGGAAGGCGCTTTACGTGAAAGAGAGATGAACTATGAAGTACGGGTACTGGACAGAGTCTAGTTGAGGCACATCTTTTCAACTACACAGGCATTTAGGCCTGCTCTTAAAGGACGGTCACAGTGTCACTTGGTTTTCTGTTACCACTTCACATCCAAGAAATGATCAATCAATAAAGGAGAAAAAAATCTTATTTTGGATCAGAGTTTAGGTGGTTTCAATCAATAATTGATTGTCTGCATTGCTCTGGGCCCATTGCCAGGAAACCTATCATGGTTTAAAAGAAAAAAAAAGTTGTGTGTCATTCCCAAAAGAAGCCAAAGGGCAAAAGAAAGAAAAGAGAGGAGTGTCCCAATACCAATGCTTCTGTGGCCTAAAGGCATCTTCTCTCAAAGGCTCTCCCATTTCCCATTGGTGCCATGCTGGGGACCAAGCCTTTACCACAAGGGCCTTAGAAAGACAGTCAACCCATAGCAGTCACTTCCTGCTGATTCCAGCCACACTTACTTTATCTTCTCTGAAACAGTGGGACTCCAGAGGTGCCCAGGGCACATGTATCCATCTGAAGCTGACCCTCATCTTCAGTTCCATGGAGCCATGTAAGAAAAAAGCACAGTGGCTGAGGAAAGGAAGGACCTTGCAGGTAAAAAGAGGTCAACGGAGGCCTTAGGTCTACGTTAAAGACCTGGGACCCACAGTCTGGAAAGGTAGAGCAGGGCTTTTCTGACATGAGAGGTTGGTGGCTCCTGAACTTGAGGGCCAGGAACCCAGACTATAACTCTTAGCAAAGTCCCCAAACTGTGTCACATAAAACTTGCCAGACAAAGGCTGAGAGGGCATGAGGGCACTGGCCCAAACTAATATACTCTAGGAGTTTGGGTTTTATTTTAGTCTAATTCTCTGTATGTCTTGGTACTTTCAGAAAAGGACATGTAGAAATTAATGTCCAGGAAGCATTTTCCTTTAGGTTTTGCCTATACTATGTTTAGATGTGACAAGGTGGCGTTCTGCCTTGTTTAACAAGCCTGGAGAGGGGGCGGAAATGAGTCAATATGGTTGGAGAATTTTGATGCCTTTTCTTAAATGGTCCTTATTTGTTTTATGGTCTGAAATTTAGCAAGTCCAATGTGCCTTTCCATGTAGAGAAGATTGGAATCTGTTGACTGAACATTTCCACGTATGCTCTTACAGCTTCGCGTCAGTCGTCAATCAGCTGCACTGGGCGCTTAAAGTTTACCTTTAACAGGCATTTGCTGACTTCCACCATCATAGGGGAACTGTGCTAGCCAACAACACTTCTTTGGAGAGAAAAGGAAAATACCCCTGTCAATTCTCCTGGTTCCATTCTGGGCTCTGTCATTTCTTTGATTTGTAGGTGGGACAACAAACACTTAACCTTTGTGTCTCCAAAAGCAAATGATGAATTCTGCCCCATTTGCACTGTGTGTGAGCAGATGGGAGTGCACATGATTAACTGCTCCGGTTCCTCAGTTTTGACCTCATGACTGGGCTGCTGTGTAGGAGTGTGAGGCAGGCAGAGCCTCCTGGAAGGTGATCCTTGCCTCCCAGTGATGACAGTGTGAAGGAGAAAGCTCACTTGACTTCTGAACAGATGCCCAAAGTCACCCAGGACAGTGGGTGTGAATGGGGAGCACTGCCTATGTATGGACTGGAAGAGGGGTCATGTGACGTCAGTGAAGAGGGTGGGATCTCATCCAAGTTAAGCAGACTCTGACCTCTAGAAAAGCAGCTGATAATAACCAAACTGGTACAGAGCCAAATGGTAGGTCAGGTCTTTGATAAATCCCAGGAGATTAGATCAGCTAAGTGCTGTTGACACTTGGCTAGTAAACAATAGAGGTTCTTGGACCTGGTAAAGTAGCCAGTAGCTCATCTTTCTGCAGTGTGGTCCAGGAGCAGCTGCTTCTGTGCTCCACTCTCTGGAAACCCATACTCCTGCCACAGAGTCTTCCACGCGGCAGCCTTTGTCTCAGGTGGACTGACACATGAGGCACAGTCTCCAAATTTCCCTGTGCCTCTAAATCCCTACGATGTCACAGGGAAGTTCTAGGGCTTTCCTTTCAGAAGCGTTTTCTAAACTGTATTCCTTGGCTGTTCTTCGAACTAGAATTCTTCAATCAAGTAACTTTGGGAAATGCCAGCAGTACAGAGATGGAGAAGTCGCCTGATGTCTGTGTCATGGCAGGAGGGAAGGTCAGAGAACAGACAGACCAGGTCGTGTGAGTTCTCACAGGTCTCAATAAAGGTCTGGCTTTTATTTCTAATAGTCTGTGTGAGTCAGATTTCCATCACTGGGCCAAAATGCCCAAGATAAGAAACCTTTAATGGAGGTTCTAGTCCATGGTCGGCTGGCTTCATTGCTTTGGGCCTGTGGCAAGCAGCAATATGGAGAGAAAATATATGGTATATAGAGTGAAACCGCTTACTGGCTAGGAGAGGGAAGAGAGAGAGAGAGAGGAGAGGGAAGAGGGAAGGGAGGGAAGGAGGGAAGGAGGGAGGGAGGGAAGGAGGGAAGGAGGGAGGGAGGGGAGGAGGGAGGGAGGGGAGGAGGAAGGAGGGAGACAGAGAAAGAGCGAGAGAGCACAGAGCTCCACAATTCCCTTTCAGAACGCATCCCCAGTGACCTAAAGATGCCTCACAAGACCTCACCTCTCCAAGGCCTTGCTCCCTCTAAGATACGATTGTCCTGGAGACAAGTGCTTTCACACTGAGGCCTAAAGGAGTCACTAACTAAATACAGCCTGGTCACTGGGTAGTTGGGCTGTCTGAAGCCACTTTTATTTGGTGCATAGTGGAATCTATGGTCTCGGGAACTTCTGGGGGGAAAGAAGTGTGCCAAGCTTTGTTTAGCTCAATTCTGTTCCAGGCTATTTAGCTTCTACTACCTGGTGACACATCGGGGACACAAAATTGAACTTGAGAGAGTTCCTTTGCCCATTCTGATGTCTCTACAGCTAAGCAGTTTTGTGGCCACTTCCATACTTCTCCCTAGTCGTATTTTTGATTCACAACACTTTATTGTTTTACCAAACCAATGTTTACCAAAACCAATGTATTTCTCCCTACATGTTATGTTATTCAAGCTGTTATAATTAATAGATCTAAAGAGTATATTTACTGCCTCTGGGGGAAAAAAAGCTTGAAAATTGAAATTCTTTAGGTCATAGAAAAGAAAATAGATCTTAAGAAATTCTCTTTTTTACATTTTAACTTAAAAATTTAATCCATCTTTTTAATTAACCTTTGGTGAGTATTCAAACGTCTTTCTTCTTGATGTAGCTATGGCATAGGGCAATGAGTCAGCAGGCGTCTCCGTGTAGTCATGCAGGGACCCAGGCTGATGGTAACCTTGCTCTTTTCGGTATGTGGCTTCCCAGATTGCTTAAGTACTCGGTCTCATTCCTCTCAGACAGAAGAGGAGAAGAGACTGAAGAACTCCACCATGCTCCTGGTGGCAGGGTGGGAGAAATAATTTACTTTTGCTCGCCCTGACAGTTTAAGAAAAATTAGCCACACGGCTCCAGCTACATGCAAGAAGGTTAGGCAAAGTGGCCTTTTGTTAGTTTCGTAAGTTTCATTAAAAAATGGGTGATGGAGCAATAAATACACTGAGCAATAACACACTATACCATGGAAGACTATGAAATCTGAGGACAACTACTTATTTCTGTGACACGCCTATGTACTTCTGGGTCTTTATGGGGAAAATTAATTTTAATGTGTTAATCTTTGCCAACGTCATAAATATATCACGGCGCTGCAAATACGCATGCAGTGAATGTTTGTTGAATTAAGCAGCGGTACACCTAAAACTTGTGTGTCTTTGGAACGAGTTGAGGCCATCACCAGAAACAGAACAAGACTGCCGTTGCGGAGTTTGAGCCCTAGGGAGACAGACATTTGCCGTGCAAGTAGTCTAATCCGAAGTTTAATTTCCCCCATGATTTACCTAAAGGAGGCCTCAAACAAAACAGAGGTGGATTAAAAGACAGGGTTGAGATTTTTCGGGGGGCTTATCTGTGGATGAGCAAAGTTCGCTCTGTAGTTCTTCTTCACTGTGTTTTTGGCCTGGAACCTTCCGAGGCCGCGGGATGCTGTCAGACATTTTCTGGGCCATAAATCACACTATACAGCAATGAGCACTAAATCAATAGAGCTTCCAATATTTGAGGGGAAAAAAGTGGGGAGGTGCTTGCGTGACCCTGCTGAGGGAGGAGAAACCACTGTCAGCTTCCTTGTTTATTTATCCTGCTTCAGATTCAGGCTCTGAGACCTTGCGGGCTCCTCAGCAGGAGGCTCGCTCTTGCTCAGGTGGCACCAGTGCTGAGGTCAGCAGTCCAGGACCGCCTGGTTTCTCCATATTATTTTGTTCTGGCTCTGGTTCATTCTGCGATTGGAGCTGACTAGACTGGGCTCTGCAGTGTTGCTCATCGCTACACTGCCCGTGCTCGCTCTTCTGGAGGAAGAGCGGGTACATTCCCCTCCCACGCGTCACCCTCAAACTTATTCGAATAAATGCAGCATTTGTCATGCCTATTCTGTATGATCCAAAAAATTTGAATCCTTAAATGTTTATCATCTCAGTGTTATGATCCTAAGGCAAAGAAGCCTTCTGAGCAGAAACAGCGTGTTCAGTGCTATAAGCCTCTCGGCCTCGCCTGTTCTATCTACCCAACAGGAGCTGAACGCTGTGGGGTTTCTCTATCGGGAGCACAGGGCAAACCTGTGCGTTTGCTTTTCTACAGAATCGCATCGGGAGAAGCACCAGCAGAGAATCCTCCAGACCCACGGTCTGTGGAGTTAGTTGAGCAGATTTCAACAGGGCTGGTTATAAAAACTGCCCTTCACGGACTAGGGAGAGTTAAGTGGGAGAAAGATAAAAATATATGACATAAACGATCAAAGCAATAAAACTCACCGCTCAATTAGCTAGCTGGAGAAGCAGAGGGTACCGGGAGCTGGTGATTGAGAGAATGTCCATTTGCTCTCCAGGGACCCTGGGCCTTTCTTCCTGTCTCCCTGACCTTCGTGACTCACCTGTGGAACTCGGGTTGGTTGGTAATTTTGTAGGAGGGTCCACTTACCCACTCACCCAGCCAGCCATCTTTCTCATTACTTTAAAGCATTAGCTAGTTAAATGAAAAATATTCATCATTGTATGCAAATTGGGCTCCTGTTTTGATGGCTCTAAGAGCAAACAGCAGTGTGTCTGTTCCAACCAGTGCCGATAAGTTACTGTTCTTTCTTTTTCCATCACACCCTTAGAAGCTACACAGACAGAAAAAAAATGTTTGAGGTCTATTTGACAGCTAGACACCTATTTGTATGTATGTATATATGTATGTACATATGTGTGTATGCATGTGTGTATGTATGTATTATGTATGCATGCATGAATGCATTCGTGCATTTTTATAGGTTTAGCATGCAATATACAAATCTTGACATTAGGTATTTCTGACAGCTACTCTGGCCTGACCCTGGAGGGTGTTCTAGGAAATCCAAAACTAGGGCAAGATTAGATGTGCCCCAGAAAATGTGGTCGGTCATCAAGAAAGAGCAATTTCTATTTGGAGGAGCTTCTGAGTTTTTTCAGTCTGATCTAAGTTTCCCTCAGTACTTCCAAGGTCTAGCTACCTAATGAGAACAATTATTTCTGGGTTTCAATTAAACTGAATTAAAGGAGTATTTTATTTGTTTTTATTTGAAATTTCTTCATTATGAAAGTAATATAGCTGCATTATAGAGAATATGAAAAATACATTGGGAGGACAAGATTCCCATAATTCCCCGGGTTAAGGAGCCCCGAGCTCCTGCGTGGACTGCGTGTAGCAGTGTTGTCACTCTCTTATCACTTGCCTGTGGCGGTGTTTTCAGCAGGGACATTGCCAGGTCACATGTGTTTCCCAGCACAGATTAATAGTGCCCTCTTACCCTAACAGGGGAGTCCCTGCTTGGATGAAAATGTAAAAGTTCACCCTAATTATTGGTATTATCTTCAATGTATAATTTATTTCAGGAAAAAAATATATTTTTACCTAACGTGTCCGCCTTAGGTGAGTTAGTTTGGTTAAAAATGGGTGATGGAGCAATAAATACACTGAGCAGTTGCAATAGCCACGCTGCACTACAAAGGCCTACAACTATATCTGTGAGTGAGAGTCACATTGTCCACTTTCCCTTATGTGAACATCCACTCAGCCTTCAAGGGACGCCATGTAGTACGCATGACTCAGGGATCTCTGGCTTTTAGCTCAAATAAGGAACCATGGTCTGTAAATCCAAATGATTAGTGAACTGGAATCATCATCCTAGCTTATGATTTGAAGGGAGGAAAAAAAAAGATCTTCACTAGAACCCTTTGGTAGACTGCTCCATGAACTTCTAGGAATTCTCTGCGACTCTTCTGGAAGGCTCTGCCTAAGTCTTGTCTCTGTCCCCAGGGCTTAACATTGTGTCCTGAACAGGATTAATGAATGAGAGACTTGAATGAATGGAATTCAGGTGCTGTGTAGGCCTGGACATGATGGAGAGACATCTATCGTGCACCCTCTCCCATTTTTGTTTTTATAAAGATTTCTATTTTAAAATGATACATATATGTGTGAGTGGGTGGGTGGGTGGGTAAGTGCAGAGGTGTATGGGTGCTCTTAGAGTCCAGAAGAGGCTTTTGGATTCCCTGAAGCTGGAGTTACAGGCGGTCATGAGGAGCTGCAAACCATGGCAGACTCTCAATGCTAAGTTTGCCTTTCAGTAGTATGTGCTCTTAGTGGCTCACATGGGGCAGCTCCATTCACTCTAGAGCAACCTTGACAATTGTCTGTATGCAATAGCTCTCTCCTACCCCTTCAGAGACTTTTTTTTTCTGGCACAGCCACACCATCTGAAAGTGACAGGGGACAGGTAGTATTCAGTCCCATCTTCAGAGTCTGGCTAAGTAGGTGTAACCCAAACCAAAGGCTGACCAGCACAGCAGGCACATGCAAGCCCTTCCCAGAGGCTGTGATGTTGGCAAACTCCATGGCACCTGTGATACCAGGATGCAGCCGGACTTCAGTTGTAGCTCTTTCCCTGCCTTCCTCTGAGGCATCTCCCAAGACCAGCCCTCCACAGACATTCACCCATGTATCTCACCCTGAGACTGAAGCTGGCAGTCCCACTCAGGTGGCTACCATAAATGAAACTATGGACTTAAATGACATGAGCTGTGTATAGACAGCCATGCCCTACAGGAGCACTGGCCTGAGATCCCACAGTACTGGCACATGCCACATACTGGGATATCCCTCCATACACCTGGGTACCATGTTTTGTGCAAGAATTTAAACTATACCATTTACAAAGTCCATGCACATCCCTTGAATGGGCTAGGGACAGTTTTATCCTGTGCCTCATAGTCCGGATGAAGGAAGCTAGGACCAGGCGGTTGTCAGGACTGACTCAGCCTTACCCATGAGTGTTGCCAGGATTCAGAACTATGGCTTCGGTCACCAGACTCTTTATCTCTATCCCTTAGGCCACCCGCTTGTTGTGGGTGCCCCTGTAAAACGGAAGCATGGGATTCAATTCGCCTGCTGTGGTGTGTTTTTAGTAGCTGGTGGGATAGCTTTCAGAGGACAATCACGGTTCCTGTGTAAGTGCACTTGTCAGAAAGCTGTTTTTTTTTTTTTTTTTTTTCCTCCAAAGCAATTGAGGTGTACGGGCTTCTTTTCAGTCCTGAGGAGCCCTGCCCTCATCTGAAGCACAAAAATAAAAGAAGAGGAAATTCTTTTAGGATGTAGCTATTGTGTAAAAATTCAAAGGGGGGAGAGATATATTATGGCCGGGTGTTATTTCAGATGGGGAACTGAAGAAGTCCTTAAGAGCCAAAGCACTCCCTGAGTCATCTGCTGCAAGGGGCCAAATGTCTTCAGGAACCGTGTCCCACCATCCTCTCCCTGTTGTGGAGCGCCAAGAGCAGAGCAACCTTGTGAGGAACCTCCTGGCCCTGGGATTCCACGCACGGGCAGCATAAAGGATGCTTGGGCGTTTGTGTGATGGCCCTCCCTGGTTTTCTTTTCTTGTCTCTGGGCACACAAAGCAGGACTTTTATTCTGGAGAGTTAATTTCCGTCAGCGGCTTATTCTCTCCATCTGAAGTCGCAATCCTCTTTGGAGAAGCAATTGGTTATTGTGTGGAGGATTTCGAAGTTACATGCTAAGGATTATGACTCTATTTGGTCTGAAGATGCAGCGTCGGGAGAGCTCGTAAGGACCAAGTACTGGGTTTTGAGGAAAGTCTTCCTTGTGGAGATAAGCAAGAAGGGCCAGTAAAATGAGTGAAGTTGTTCAAGGTGGGGGAAGTGCTAATGAGACTCCCCCCCCCAGATAAGTTCTATTCTTTCCCCGAGTTGAGCCCCTCTGCGCGTTCCTGCTCTGCATACTGGGACATCCAGTTGCAATCATTTCACATAAGTGATCCTCAGTTTACGAGACTCTTTTGTTTCCATCTTTTTTTTTTTTTTTTTTTTTAACCATGTCATTCCGGCCACAAGTGTAACCCCTGTACTGTCTACCTCAGGGCACTTGAGTGCAGAATGAATGACTGCATACGATGCCACACTGCTGCTCTTCTGTAAAGGTGTATTTCCTATCTCTACCTCCTTCACCCGGAACAGGAAGTCCACGGTCCGGGTGTCATCTCTGTGGTCCTGACTAACAGCATCCGGACATGATGCTGCATGGATGTTTCACCTAAACATCCATGTGAACATAATGGAAACCACACTCTGGAAGTATTTATTAGGAACCCTGGCCCAGGAGGCAAGAAGGAGGACCATCACATGTTTTGTAGTGTTGGCCGTTCGGTGTCTTTAGTTCTGTTTAGTTTTTTATGTAAGCCATCTGTTGCTAAGGCATACTGGCCTGAAATTCAAACTAATAAGTTTTGAATCACTTCTTGGGAGCCACCGCCATTTTTGCTACATGCTCTTTGGCTCTCTGAGTCAACTCACTCCTCATAGAGGGATCCCCAAAGAGACCTCCCTTTCATCTGAGTCACCACATAAGTGTGTGTGTGTGCGCGCCTGCACCTGCACGTGCTCTATGTGGGGGTGTGCCTGTATACAGGACACATACAGGTATGCATGCATGTGCAGGCCAGAGGACAACTGTGAGAGCTATTCCTTATGTGTGAGACAGGGTTTCTTACTGGCCTGAAACTCATCAGAGAGGCTAGACTCGCTGACCACAGGCTCTAGGGATATGCCTGTCTCTGCTTCTTGCCTACTGAGACTACAAGCTCACACCTTCATGCCCAGTTTAATTGTCTGGTTTTAACATGGGTTCCGGGGATTAAACTCAGATCCACAAGCCTTTCAGGTACATGCGTTAGTAATTTGGTTCTCTCTCTGGGCTCTCTGAACATTATTTTGATCAAGTTCCTTGTTTCTGTTTAGAAATAAACTCTTTGGAACAAAGAACCCCATTTTCCATCTGACCGGAAAATTCAGAGAGCCAATCCAGAGGGCAGATCTCTGAAGGCCACAGACTCATTCGCTGCGCTGCGAGGATGCGCAGTCAGATCCTCACAAAGGGAGCAGGTGCGTCTCTGAACTCTCCAGTAAAAGTCTGTGTGTTTTACATCCGTGTTAACGTGAACTTCCAGCCACCCTGGGCTCCTAGCAGTTGTCGTTGGTCATTTTTTCCCAAGTTGGTAATGAGTCCTCACGCTTATCCAAAGGCTTAAGTCTGATGCTCAAGTGACCATGTTCTTCCTTCTCAGTGACAAATGATGATCTTAGTGATGGCACCAAGGTACCGCGACATCCCAAAATGCCCGCAGAATCATCGAGTGCTAAATAATACTTACTATCAAGCTTAGGATTAAAGGGATATGATTTTCTTATAATTCAGTGCAAAATCAATGACTGTTGATATACAGATAAGTCCAGGTTAGATAAAAATACTAGCCGACAATGCCACCACCCCCCGGTCAAGTACAGAACAAAACGCAGTGGCTGTCTTTCTAAGACAGAAACCAGGGGAGTGACTTGAAAGCAAACCGGCAAAGGACCGGAAACTTTGATTTTTAAATAGATACGTTCACAACGCATGGCTGCCGCCCTTCACAGTCTTAAGGCCCCGTGGACATGTGTAAATGTCTGGCCTTTTTCCAATGGAGAGCTGTGAGGTTTGCCTACAGGCTTAGATTACAGCTCTCACCATAGGTGGGCCATGATCACTAGACTTCATGTCCAACCCAGAGAGAAATCCAACCCACTTCCCTTCAAGGGCCAGTCTATGCCTCTTCTCAGTGTGTGTCTCCATCAGGAGCTCCTCGGGCCTGTTCCCAGGAGTCCTCCTCACCCTGGCCTGTGGGAAATTCTTGAAGCAGCTGGGACCCTTCCTTGTGTCTGGGAGTACCTGCCAGGCAGAACCTTACCTTCAAGGTACCCGGCAATCGAGCAAGTGCCGCTGTTGTTCTGGATCACAGAGTTTGCCCAGTGGTTTTCAGTTCACATAGAATGCCAGCTGAGTACCCGGGCTTTGATGTTAGTCAGCCCATTAATAGTTTAGGTTCCCTTTGTGCTACTCAGCTGTTCCATTGCTCTGGTCAATCCTCCATCTTCTCACTAGTATAACAGAGCTAACGCTGTCAAGTGCATCTACTCTCCAGGTGCATGTGGATTCAACGGGATGATGCGTGTTTCATCCTTGGCATACCGCCAGCCACATGGTACGACCTCAAGTAAGAAGGAGTGTTGTCTTCCTCTGGCAACCCTCCACAGTCATGTATACAACATACGTGTGCAGCCTTCCTCCATCACCCCCCCCCCACCTTAATAACTCTAATCATCTTCTCACTCATTATTGTAACAAATCATCATTGCAATTACTGTTGGCTCACGACACTTCACATTATTATAATTATTATTTTTATCCTGCTCTCACAAATGTCATTAATAAGTACCAACCATTAGCTGTCATTAATGATTACCAGTTGCATGACATCCCACCCCAATTTTCGGGATAATTGAGAGTTTTTTTTAAAAATAGTACTAAGGACTAGCCATGAGTGAAAGATAAAACTCCACTGAAGCCAAAATAAACTTTTCTGGGCTATTCATGGTAAGTTTGTTTCTGCTTTGAGCTAAACACAACAGCTGACCAAATTTAATGTCTGACCTAAAGCGTTTGAAAAGATTGTGTTCTGAAGGGAAATGTCTCAAGGCCAGAAGAAATGTGTGCAATCGTGCACACCGGACAGGACATGCCAAATACTGTTCTGTGAGATAATGGTCTGCAAGAAAAAAAATGTTGATTTGGAGGCCCATGAGAAAGCAGCTCCCTCTAGTTAACTTCCCATAACAAGCATACGAGTATACATATTAGGTAAGTGAAATCCCATTAATGTTCAAATTATTTTACCTGTCATGTATGCTGGCAGTCTCTCTGTTACTGCAATAAAATAGCTGAGATACGCAGCTTATAATGAGGAAAGGTTTGGGGTCACAGTTTCAGAGGTTTCAGCCCATGGCTGCTCGTCTCCATTTCTTCTGTGGCTGTGGTAAAGCAGAGCATCCTGATAGAGCACATTGTAGAAGAAACGGGTCACCTCACAGCGTCCAGGAAGAAGAGGTGGAGATGAGGGCAGGGGGAGAGGGAGAGACAGAGAGACAGAGACAGAATCAGAGATGACAGAGACACACACAGAGAGACACAGAGACAGAGACAGAGAGTTGTATCTCACTATCAACTGCAAGGTCATACTCCCAGCAGCCTACCTTCCTTTCTCTAGACTCATCTCCTAAAAGTCCCACCAGTTTCCAAAAGCAAGTGACCAAGTCCTTAAAGAATGGCTTGTGAGAGACATCCCAGAACCAAAGCATAACACCAGATTTAGCCAAATTTAAATACAATGGTATAGAGATCAGACCATGGCTTTAAAAGAAAGAGCAAATGCCTGTGGGATGGGCTAGCACTCAAGCTGTACAACACAGGTCTTCCAGATGACAACGAGACATGAATGACCAACGCCTGCCATGTGGGGTCTGGCCTTTTGATCCGTGGCTTTCTCTAGCCACTGTAGTGAAGAGACTTTGGCAACAGGACATCCTGGAGATGGCACAGGGTGTTGGGGCCAGGCAGCACAGCCAGCTGTCCTCTCCTCATCTCAGTGGCAGGGTGGACTAGAGATGTAGCTGGCCCTGTTTGCCCAATGGCAGCTGGGCCTATTCTGGAAGAGAATTTCTGCTCAGTCATTTATATACATTCTTAATTTGTCCTTTAGAATCAGCCTGGAGGGGCCAGAAACAGTTCAGAAGTAGAGTGTTTCTATAGCGTCTATCAATACACACACATACACACACACACACACACACACACACACATCCACACATACAACACAACACAAACACACATGCATACACACACCACACACACATACCACATACATACACACAAGCACACATGCATACGCACATATACACACACCACACACAATACATATACACACACAGATACACACAGATACATATACCATACACACACCATACACACATATACACACAAACACTCACACACCACGTACAGACATACACACTGCACACACAAGAAACACAGATACACACATACACATGCACAGTGGACAAACACACAGACACACACACACATATATACATACACACACACCACACACACCCATACATGCAACACAAACACACACACACACACACACACACACACACACACACACACACACTGAGCTACAGACTTTTCCAGGGCAGGAACTGAGTTGGTGTCTCCAGCACTTCCCACAGGACATACTGAACAGATGGAGCCCATAAAGATGCCTGAATGTAAAAGGAGTTGTGCAGATATATTTAGAAACCGAGGGAAGAGTGAAGAAAGGCAAAGGACCAGGGGAGACACAGACCTCCCTGGTCCTGTGACTCACACACAAGTCACCTTGAAATACCACTCCCCTCTGCCTGTTTTGATTTCTATGTGGTTGAGAGATAATCCTCAAACCAAATACAATTCTGCCTCTGTTGGTCAAAAAATGTTCAAATAGAGACGATTTAAGATTTGACCTAACTAATAATGGGCCAATAGAGTGGGTAAAAGCAATTTCCTGCACAGAGATGAGAGTTTGAGCTCTGACCTCTGCGTGGAGTCCAGATCACATGCGTGGCACCCCATATCTCCAGGCTTCCATTCCCGTGAAGAGTTGTACGGTTGTAAGACCATCCCATTGAACTATTGCATGCGAACCCTTAAGGTCGGAGCTTTCCAGGCCTGCTCTGTCCCTTCCCACCTGTCTCTAGTGGCCTAGAAGTCAGTGGCGACCTCTCTCATCCCTACCTCCCTCTGACTGTGTATACACTGTTGGCAATTTTAAAACAAGATTGAAGCAGAGGCTTGAAAACAAGGCATTTATTTTTTTTTCTTTTAAAATCAGATATTTAAATACATTGTAGAAAGCAATTTTGGGGGTATTTAATTATTCACACAAATGGTTTATTGTAATGAGATTTTAAAAAACCATTATGATGGGCAAAGGGCTGAGGCTTAAAATATTTTCATTTACAGATATGTTCTGCTTTAATGAAACCCAGTATGCAAAAATCTAAAATTAGGAAAATTGGAGGCTTTATCTGGGCTCATATTGTTTACTTTACAAAAGGGGTGTTCTGCTGCACAAAAGCGCTTACCCCAGTGTTCCTTTAAACAGTGCAAGGCCCATGGGGCCTTCGGAATGCAGCTTCAATCATTACCATGCTGTTCTCACACAGGTGTTTTCTGTAGAGCAAAGTTCACCTGGGGAGAGTGTTGAGCATCCGTGGGGATGGAGCTGACTCTGAACTGTGGGAGCAGCGAAAGGGGAGGGAACAAGAGCAGAGATTTCGAGTGACACCCTCAGCAGCAAGGAAGAAAGACTCAACACGAGGCTGCTGCGAGGGCCCCTATCTGATCTAGATGGGAAGGGCTCTTGTCAAATGCGCCATTATATCTCTTTTAGTGCAACCCGAGTGCAGCCTAGCGATTAAAGTAATGGAATCCGAATCAGGAATTGTGTTTCTCTTTCTGTGTCTGCTTGCTTCCAATTGGATGCTTCTGACATGTTCACTCTTAGGACAGTTTCCCAGGTATAAAGCAATTATTCTATCCCAAGGGGAAGCCATAAAGCCATGGTAATGTGTCTAATAGCCTGTGAGTTCTTCAGACGAATGTCTAGCATTGTTGTCTTACTCGGCTTGTCAACTGATTGGCAAGAAGCCGTGTGTGTGTGTGTGTGTGTGTGTGTGTGTGTGTGTGTGTGTGTGTGTATTCAGGTGCAGAGTGCAAGTGCATGTGGAGGCTATAGGCGTCTTCCACAAACGCCTCCCCACCACACACTTAGTGTAAGACATGGTCTCTCTCTCTTACCTGGAGCTCACTGACTCAGACTGGCAAGCCAGAAAGCCCCAGCAGGAACCTCAGGTCTCCACTTCTGCAGTGCTTGGATTACAGGTTCCCACAGCCACTCTTAGCTTTTTGTCTTTCACATGAGTGCCAAGGATCAAACTCGAGTCCTCACGCTTACACGGCAAGCACTTTACCAACTGAGCTGTCTCCCCAGCCCTTCTATACTTACCTTTTATCTATCTTCAACTTTAACTATAAAGTAAACATAGAATTGATGTGGGGCCGGGGGTGGGGGTGGGGGTGGGCACATGCTTTTCATTACTGTAACAAACTATGAGTTAAATTACATAAGCATAAGGGGTTGTTTTGAATCATGGTTTTAGAGGCTTTCATGTATGTGCAATTGACCCCCACTGCTTTGGGGTCCACGGCAAGAACTAGTGCTATAATAAAATTGCTTATGTCATGGCTACAAGGAAGAGAAAGAAACACAGGAAGGGCAGTCCTGAATTCCTCTTAAGGGAATACCATTCTGTGACCTAATGTTCTCCCACTAGCTGACCTACAGGTACTGGTACTTCCCAACAGTACCATGGGTCAGAAATGGAGCTTTCATCACACAGGCCTGCTGGGGACATCTAAGATCCATATTATGTCACCTAAAAAGTACATAAAACTTTCCCAAATGACTTATTAAGTACAAGTCTAGGATCGGCTAATTGGACAGCAAATTGTCACTAACGCTGTGGAATCAGCAATTTTGGTCAAAAGTATGTGTTAACCCTGTCGCAGTACATCAGGGCCAGTTTGCACAGTTCATGAGAAGATAGAAATATCTTTCATCATACAGTGATGGTCAAAATACTGAATGTATCTCACAATCAAAGTTGCAAGAGTTGGAAGTGAGCTTAGGTGGTTTTAGCTCTATGAAAGTAATGTGAGCTTTAAAACTGTAGTAGAGCCAGGTCCTTGAGTATAATTAGGGAAGACATAAATTTTCTCCACATTTTTCCTAGTTGCTGTTCTGGTTCCCTAATAAAACACTGACCAAAAGCAAGAAGCAGTGTGGGGGAAGAAAGGGTTTGTTTCAGCTTGTAGCATACAGCCCATTGTGAAGGGAAGTCAAGGTGGGAACTGAAGCAAGGACCATGGAGGAGTGCTGCTTACTGACTTGCTCTCCATGACTTGCTCAGCCTGTTTTCTTATACATCTTAGGACCACCTGCCCAGAGGGGTCACTGCCTTCCCACATCAATCATTGATGATGATGATGATGATGATGATGGTGATGATGGTGATGATGATGATGATGATGGTGGTGGTGATGGTGATGATGGTGATGGTGATGGTGATGATGATGATGGTGGTGGTGATGGTGATGATGGTGATGGTGATGGTGATGATGACGAATACCCTGTTTTGCAGGCTTGCCTATAGGTCAAACAACCGTAGGCATTTTCTCAACTGAGAGGCTCTCTTCTCAGATAAGCCTGGCTTATGTCAAGTTGACAAAAAACAACAACAACAATCTCCCTCCCCCAACTTAACCAGCACAGTGTCCACCAAGGAAAAGAACATGACCTACGAATGGGGAGACACATGGTAGGCGTCTGTTCAAAGATGAAGAAGACAAGAATGCAGTGAGTGGAAGCTAAGGCTCGACAGCTGCTACCCTCCCTCCTTTTGTTGTCAAGAGTTGAATTAATTTACTTATTCCTACTTCCTGAATGTAACGTGGACCCAGCCTCCTGAGAACCTGGCGCAGTGCCGAGGACAGCTCTGTACACTCAGCGACTCTACTTAGTGAACTGGCCTTAGCAGATATGACCTGTCTCCTTGTGCACAGGCCACATGGCCCATAACAAAAGCAAAGCAGAGACTGTAGCTAGGCACCGTTCCAGGGACACGAGCAGTTGGCTGGTGGCCATAGCCAGATCAGTCACTGCACCCAGCTAAGGACAGCCACCCATGGACTTCAGAATTCCTGGGTGGGGTGTGGCTTGTAGGATTCCAGTTACAGAGAGAATGGACCTATACACTCCGGTAGGTAAAAGGACACAAGGTCTATCCCTATTGGAAACTGGTGGGCCTTGGAACAGAGTCCCTCAAGTTTGTTGCCATAGGCTGTTGCAGGAGCTCATACCAAGACAACCCAAAAGATGTGAGGCTGCTGTTCCTAGCTGGGTGGACAGGGCTGTGTGGAGGCTGGGAATTGATCCATGAGAGGGAAGCAGCAAGGAAATCATTTCCTGGGTGGCAAAATGAACCAGGTGGGCAGCCTTTAAAACCTGTGATCCACTGACCTGTCATGTACCTATCACAACGAGACACAGGAGACAACGAGAAAAGGAGATTTATTTCAAGGCTTCCTGACTATTCCGTTAATACTTGTGTCAGAAACAGTAAAAAAAAAAACAAAAAACAAAAAACAGAACCTGTGTTGTTCCCTTTAATGAAGAAGGCCTCTGCCCCTCTACGTGAGGAAGACATGAAGTAGATGGCCAACCAAGCTAGGTAACGGTGTAACAAAGGGGTCATTACAAAGTCATGGGGCTGAGGGTGCTTGCCTAGTGTGCATAAGGCCCTGGGTTCCATCTCCAGCACCATGAAAAACAACAAAACAAAACAAAACAAAGCAAAAATTTCCATAAAGTGTGAACTGTATTTAGGAAACTAAAGAACCCTGGCAAGCACCACTAGGCTGCTACACCTCCAGGGGCAGAAAGGGCATTGTGTGGAGATCAGTTCCCACCATTGTCTTCACAGGGTAAGATCTTAGTTGGGGTGACTATTGCTGCAATGAAACATCACCATTAAGGAAACTTACAAAAGAAAGTGTTCAATTGCTTACAGCTTCAGAGGGTTGGTCCATGACCATCAAGTCATGAAGTATGGCAGTAGCTAAGCATGGCACTGGAGCATTAGCTGACAGCTACATCCTGCTATCAGCTAGGAGGCGGGAGGCGGGGTGGGGGATGGGGGAATGGGGTGGTGGTGGAAGGGGGCGGGGCTGGAGGTGAGTCTGGGCCTGGCCCGGGCTTTTAAAACTTCAAAGTTCATCCAAAATTACACGTTCCTTGAATAATACACATCTTCTCCAACAAAACCACACCTCTCAATCCTTCCCAAATAGTACCACTAACTGGGTACCAAGCTTTCAAACATATATGAGCCTGTGGGTTAAGGGTTTCCTTATTCAAACTATCACAGGTGATGAGACAGGAAGGAAGAGGGACATACAAACCACAAACCCACCGTCCTCTCTCTCACTGGTCTCCTGCCATCTTCATCTGGCTAAATCCAATCCAAAACCAGAAAGCAAGCAGGCTGTCCTCCAGAGCAGAACTCTGTGGAGAAGAGTGGTGAGTGAGCCAGGACAGGCAAGGAGAAGTCAGTCTGCCTGGCTTCAGTGGAAATTCATTCATGGTAAGATGATGACAGAAGAGACCTTGCAGGACAAGCAAAAATCTGCATTTGGGGGAAACAGCCAAGATCAGCTCATATGGCTTCCTGTGGTGTTTAATATCAGTGCACATGTCAACAAACACTGATAGGCAAGTGTGCCTGTAAGATTTTTGAAGTTTCTGAGGGCCGAAACCAGGCTTTCACCTGTCTTTAGCTCCAGCACTGAGCCTGGCACATCACGTGTTCAGTAGCTACTCATTGACTGATTGGCTAAAGGAATAAGAAAGAGCGGAGTGTTGCATCCTGGTCAGTTTGATTTTCTTGTCAAATGAATTTTCATGCAAAAAAGAAAAAAACAATCACAGAAAACCTTTGATTTTCTTCCCCCATGATTGAAAATGCCTCCCAAAGTCTAACATTGGCTGTCGCAGCCCTTCAGAAAGGAGCACACTACACTCGAAGGAATATGTCTTTGATGACTGCGAATCGAGCAACACTCAGGCCTGTCAGTCTAAGCTGGAAGTGTGGGCCCACTTGCAAGGTACTAAAGATTTTAGACACAAATAAACAAACACATTAGGACCACCATAGCCGATCACACTGGCACTTTTTCCTGCCAAGAATTCTCTTCAAGGCTAACTGTTCTATATTTTCCCCTAAGTATAAGCACCGTGGTTAATTTAGGATTGAGGTTATTATTAGGAGCAGAGATTTTTACTTCTTCATAGAAGAAGAAGAAGAAGAAGAAGAAGAAGAAGAAGAAGAAGAAGAAGAAGAAGAAGAAGAAGAAGAAGAAGAAAGAAAGAAGAAGAAGAAGAAGAAGAAGAAAAGACAAGACTTTATTTTTCTTACTGCTGTTGTTTCCACTTCTTTTCTGGTACTTTCCCAAGTTTCCTGAAATGATGTAACTATCTTTATTACCTTAAGTAGCCAGACTTTGTCTTTTTGTATTGCTTTTACGAAGATCACTTAACTCTCTCATTTGTCTAGCAGGACTTGGCTAAGCCATTTTATCTTTCATACCAGAAGAAACCATCACGATGCTCTCGCAAACACTCTCTGTATTCCAAGTCCTTCAGACAGACCTGGCAGAATAATCTTGAAAACCTGCAGGCCACTCACCCACCTCCCCTGGAGTTTGGCGAATGACCTGTCTGGAGTTTTGCCACAAGTTGGCATCCAACTCTGACTACTACACCCAACAAGAGGATTGCGGCTGCATGCTAAGTGGGTGTCCCCTGGTTAATTTTACAGATTGCTAGACCGATGGCCTCTGGTAAGTTCATTTGGTTTAGCCCTTTGTCCCATCTCATTCTTTTGTTATTGTTTCAATTAAAAAAAACTTATTTTACGTGTATGAGTGTTTCGCCCGTACATATATATGTCCACACACCACATGCCTGCCTTGTGCCCTTGGAGTCCAGAAAAGCTGTCAGAAATGCTAGGCCTGGAGTTCCAAACGGTTGTGAGCCTTCATCTTGGTGCTGGGAGACGAACCCAGGTCCTTCACAAGAACAGTGTTTTTAACAGCGGAGCCTCACCTATACCCCCAAAACCTGACTTGTATACTGGGTCTGCTTGTTTCCCCAGTAATATCCATTGCAGACACAAGGGAACCTGTAGGCCTTCGGGACTCCTAGCATCCTCCTCAGTGTTTCCCTCCACAGACCTGTGAGTCACTGGGCTGCTGTTATCATTGAATCTTTTTGTTACTACAGAAAAACTGACCACACCTACACCCCTTCTTGTGAAAAAGCCTTTGTGACCCAAAGACAGGCCACACTGCAAGTTCCTGTCCCCTCGTGGCCCTCATCCCTCTGTTCCTCCTCTAGCCCCATGCCTGCCCTTTCCATCTTGCAAGGCTGTTTCCCCAGGGACCTTTGAACCCTATGATTGGCCTTCATGCTTGCCTGAGAATGCCCACCTTAGTTCAGCCCTAACAGTTTTTAAGAAGTGGGGAATCATATTTTAACACAAGCATAAAGTTTAAGCTCAAAATAAATGCTGAGTTGTAATACATATCAGGAACCACATTTAAACAATTAAAAATTACCAAATAGATAAGCAAAAATACCTTCTAACACTGTTACCGGGACTTTCTTTTTTTATATATAAATATTCTAATTGTGTGTATGTGTTTTAATAAAATGGGAGAGCACAGTCTTTAGTTCTTGTGATGCTAAGGTTTGATCTCAGGGCCTGGCTTGTGATACTGAGCCATATCACGCAGCTTTCCTTTCAACTCCCGTCAAGAAGGGCATTGCTAGGTTGTCCAGGTTGGCCTTAAATGTGCAATCCTCCCACCTCAGTCTTCTGAGAGGCTGGGCTTTCAGGCTTGTGCCAACAGGCCCAGTAGACAACACGATTTACAGGTATATATTTCTTTCTCATAAGGAGTATATTGGAGATTTTCCCCCATGTTGTTGATCTTTTATATTATTAGAAACAACTGCATAATATTCCAACTCAGGGGCTGGAGAGATGGCTCAGAGGTTAAGAGCACTGTCTGCTCTTCCAGAGGTCCTGAGTTCAATTCCCAGCAACCACATGGTGGCTCACAACCATCTATAATGTGACCTGATGACCTCTTCTGGCATGCAGGTGTACATGTAGGCAGAGCACCGTATCTGTAATAATAAATAAATTAATTAAAAAAAATATTCCAACTCAGTAGTATTTATAATTTATTCAACACATGTCTTACTCACCCCGGATGGTCACTGTTATGCCTGAGTATGCACCAGCATGAAGAAATAGCTCTAGGAGAATTGCTAGATCAAAGAGTGTGCATAACACCGAGGCTGGATGACTAAAGCCTAGAGTCTGAGCTGCTGGGAGGATGGAGAATTAAGGTAAGAGGAAAATACCGAGAAGATGTGACCCTCAGGGAAGAAGGAACAAAGCATCATTGACGAAGGGGACCATAAGCGCTGTCAGGTAAGGGGACAGGCAGCTTCGGCAGCAAACAAAACCACTTGGAAGGATGGATCCACACACTGCTTCGGAAATCTCCGTCTCCTCCCGGGACATCTCCACTCTTCCCCGTATAGACCGTGTGTGTTCCATTAGTGGAACCATTCTAAGCTGAAAAACAGGTGGCAAGCTCAGGATCTTGCCAGAGGGAGAGAAGGAAGGGAGGAAAGAAAAGAAAAGAAAAAAAAGAAAAGAAAAAAAAACACAAGATGGAAAGCGGGAGGGGAGGGACTTGTTAAAAGAAGTTTGTTGTTGTTGTTGTGTTGTTGTTGTTCTTGTAAGTATAGATTGTTATCTCCTAGAGCTCTGCAGAGTCCGTCACTGTGGGCTCCGCAGCCACCATCTTCATGACCAGTGAAAGACAGATGCAAACCATTTATATTGACTTGTCTCCTCTGTGACTAGCCGAGTGAGGGTGGCGACCCAGCTGCTTTGCCCCGGCGCTGAAATAGTGCCTTAGCACAAATATAGAATGCTGGAGAACTTTCAGAACAGGCCCACAGATACTCCGGGGGAAGGGTTTTGACACTGTATCCAATGATGCCATTTCAATCGTGACTCTAGGAAAGTAATAGTCAAAAGCAGCAACCAATGTCTTAAATAACCATGGAAGGCATCTTCAATTCTGGCTTTGTGTACAGCAAATGTGGATGGCCCTGCAGCCCAGAGCAAACACGGTGTGTACATCCACAGAGGAAACTGGGAGAGAAGACAAGAGAGACTAAGCATAGAAAAGAAAGAAGGGGAGAAAAGACAGAGAGTAGTGCAAGCAGAGAGAGAGAGAGAGAGAGAGCACGGCGGCTTCATCTCATCAGAAGCATGAAAAGGAATGATTTGGGGCTCCGCCCTGACGACTTCCTAGGCAAGGGGTCCTGGAAATGCTCCATCCTCTTCCGCTTCACAGCAAGGGGGTGGGGTTTCTAGTCGTAGCCCTTCCCACAGGTACTTAGGTTGGTCTCCGTGAAACTGAGGGAACAATAGCGTTCGTGATAGACCGTTCTGTAATGAACCAACTGTACCAACGCTGTAGAAACGCACACCTACGGAGTCCCATCTGTGGGCACACCGTGTCCGTTCGAGGGATAGGTTGTAATGCGGGCCGAGTAAAGGGGATCTATGGGGTCCGTGTTTTCTGAGTGCCCGCTTCTGCACACGGACCTGGGCAAGGTCGCAAACCCTGCTTACAACACTGTCCCCCGGGATGGAGGGCGGCTTCAACTGACAGCAGAGACGGGCAGGAGCCTGGAAAAGTACAATAATATTCGAAGTTGCCTTCAGTCTTATTTTTATTTGGGCTAATTTGCATGACCGGTGGATGCCAAAGGAAGATATTTTTCTTTCTCCTTGGAATAGCTTCATTTTTAAAATATCGTTCTTTTCAAAGTGCCCAAATATTACTGTGGTGAAAACTGAGACAGATGGAAAGTGGGAGGGCGGGGCAAGTTCAAAATGCTTGCTCCTCAGCAGAATAACTTAGCTTTTCAGGTTTCCAGCCTTCCTCTGGTCTGCTCATCTGATGAGGGCGCCATGCCCTCCATCCCGTGGAGATGCAGCTACCGAGGAGCCCATCGACCTCCCACACGCAGCCTATTTGAAGGGCGTGCAGCAGCTGCCCCTCTGCAGGCTTAGCGTGACTCACTCTATAAGCGAGGGAAAGCTTCCAGGCTGTGGGACTTTGCTACTTGCAACTCTGCCGGAAGCATCCATCACTTTGCAAAGAGGGAGAAGAACAATCCAGGGTCTCATCGAATCGTAGACACTCAGAAAACAGAATTGCCAAAAAAAAAAAGAAAGAAATTTTTAAAAATCCCTTTCTGAGCAGGCAATGTCAGGAAGCCACGTGTTTGACTAATTTGGGCGTACAGCTTTTCTGTTATGCGAGAAGAGTGTGTGTCTCTGTTTTCCAAAATGGTAGGTGCCATATTGCAGAGTTCCACTGTTATTTCCCCAGACCTATAGCACTGCTTGTCTCTCCCTCCTCTTCGCAAAGCTGTATCATCACCCTCCCGGGTCCTTGTAATATGTCAGCAGTTCTTCCAGGAAGCCTCACTCTGTGTACCAGTTCATCTCGCCACTAAACAATTTAGAGATTAATAATGTAGCAACAGGAGAGAGATTAAAAAGCCATCTGGCGAGCAACCCCAGGCGCATCTTAAAATACCTACTGGCACCACAAAGAGACAGGGGCTTGGGGTCAGAGCACCCTGAACTCGGCTTCTAAACCTGCTACTTTACTAGCTGTGTTTATTTGGTCACTTAACCTCTTCTTGCAGATCGGGGGAATAGCCACCCTCCCCTCGAAGGACTTTAGAAATGAGTTTCTTGCCACTGGAAACAGTCTAATGCAAGTGGCATAAGCATATTACGCCTGTAGCGGGGACTGTAGCATCACCCATCCCTGGGAAAAGCCACCAGCTTCGGGACTGCTAGAGGCAGACTGACAGTGTGCTGGACAAATCCCCTCACATCTGGCTGTAGAGATCACTAGATGGCTGGGTCTAGACAAAAAGGTTCACTGTCTCTGACCCTCATACTAGAAGTGCAGGAAGCTTAGGGCTGAGCTAATCTCCCAGCAACATGATGGCAGGGAGGGCCACCTAAGAAGATGGTGGCTGAGCAAGGACCAGAGAGTGCCAAAGCAGGCAGTAGGAGAAAGTGGGGACACCATGATCACCTCCCTTCTTCCCCGCAGCCCTGGGTCTCAGGCGTGAGCAGAGGGACTGATGCCACTCCTATGGGCCAGCACCTGCTTTCCAGGGGGAGCGGAAACTGCGTCCTGGCTTGCCCAGAGCAGGGAAATGGTCCCATTAGACACGGTTGGTCGAGAGGCAGGTCTTGACAGTAGTGGCAGGGACAATGGGGATTCACCAAAAGTCCTATGGAACAGGAGGTGGCTGCCAGAGAGTGACACTAGGGTGTCTGCAGAAAGGGCAGAGAGACCCTGGTCACTCTTTGGAGAAGGGACTTTTATCCCTCAGCAGCATCTGAGGATGAGCGGAAAGCCATAGATGATGGTTGTGAGGATAAAGAGCACTGGCCACCTTCAGGCTCTAGCTTCTCTCAGGCAGCACCCTGCTGGAAACCAGGGGATGCAGTGCTGTCAGCAGTTCTGAAGGAAGGGGGTTGCTCACTTGCTGGAGCTCCTTCCTGTTCTGACTTGGCCCGCCAAGGAAAACGTCAGGTGTTGAACTCATTAGGTCTATCTTTAATCTGACGCCCTGCAAATATCCCAAAGGCAGAGTCCAGTTCTTATACCCAGATTAGATTGCCCACAATAGTTTCCTTAGCGCTAAGTAATAATAATCAGCTACAGTTGCTGCATTTTCGCCACAAACCACTGTCCCACGTCCCTCTAGGCACTCAGCGAGGTGCAACGGTTTTTTTTTTTGTTTTGCTTCCGGATGAGAAGCAGAGGCACGGAGAGAGCTTGGACGCTTCATTCAAGTCGCTTGGCAAACAGGAATTAGTGTTTCTCAACCTGTGAGTCTCGACCCCTTCTGGTGGCATGCCATATCAGATGTCCTGCATATCAGCTATTTACATCACAACTCATAACAGTAGCAAAATGACAGCTGTGAACTTGCAATGAAATGCTTTTGTGGTCAGGGGCTTCACCACAACATGAGGAGCTGTATTGTGCTTGGGGCCTCACCACAACATGAGGAAAGGGTCGCAGTGTTAGGAAAGTTAAAGAGAACAGCTGCAGGCCGGACCGTGTCTTCTGAATTTCGTCTTCTGACGTCCCGACCCCCACGACCTAAGAATGAGACTGTAATTGGTGGCAGGGGGCTTGAGAGAAAGAGCAGGAAAACTCAAAACCGTGTTAGATAAGGACACGGCCAAGCTCAAGCCAGTGTATCAGAAAAGAAGAAAAAGAAAAAGTTATACCAATCCGAGCCTGCACTCAGAAAAGCAGGTGGACTTCTGGGAAGAAAATGGGCGTGACCTCATTAAAGGGATAATTATTCCACTTAATCTCTGAATGCTTCCTAAAGGGCTGACCCTCAGCCAGGTGGTTGGCTGGCCCAACTAGGCAGAATGTTAGGTCTCTACTTTGCCAAAGATCCCAGGGTCTTGACCAGAAGGAAAGCCCTTTCCCTTAATGAGCCTTGTATGCTATTGCAATGGTGAGACTATAAAGGGGACCAGGAACACATTACGCTGCAGAATAAGCATGAAAATGCAGTTAGTCCTCCTGAACATGCAGGATCCATACCCATAGATTCAACCTGCCAGGGGTAGGAGAAAAAAATGTTTTAAGAAATGACAATTATGCTGAGCATGCATGGACTATTCCATGAACAATACAATATAATAACTATGTATATAGCGTTCATATCACGTTGGGAATTAGTAACCCAGACATAGTTCAGGCATGGAGCATATATGCTATATACCGTTTTATATAAAGGGCTTGAGTAGCCAAGGCAGCGGATGTCCTGGGGCCAACCTCCCTTGAGAATGCTGAGGGGTGACTGTACATTTAAATTTTACTTTAATCAAGTCATTGTACAGATACAGGTGTGTTGTGGCGAGAGTTAAAAATAGAGAGGACTATGGTGCTGTAGAAGCAGAAGTCAGTGGAAGTTGACCCAGCAAGGGTGCTCAGCAAAGGTCATCGAGCCCAGTAGAGGGGACAGCCTGGCAAGTCCCAAGGGACATCCACCCATAGCAGGACCCTGTGGGATGGAGGGAGTGGTGAGGAAAGACAGAGAAGAAGGAAGGACAAGAGGAAAAGATAAGAAGTCAGAGAGAACAAAATGAGTAGCCGTAATCTACATTCCAGGCCCAGTGCTAGGCTGGCACGCTAGCCTCATAGGTGGGAAAAGAGGCAGGGCCTCCCTGCCCCAGGCTAGGCCCAGCTAGTCTAAGCCAAGGGCAACGCCATAGGTTGCCTGTGTAACTGGGGCCTGGGCTACCCTACTGTGTCACATACAAAGCGGCCCAGAGTAGTTCACTAAAACCTTGGTATGTCCATTGAGGCTTCTGCCTTTGTCTGCATTCCATGGCCCCAGTGGCTTCATTCCAGGGCTTTGAACAAAGCTCTGGGCAGCCCCACATGTTACAGAAGGTTAAGAGTGGATGGAATGACATGGGAGGTACTGGAGGGTTCAGATTCCCCAGGCAAGACTCTAAGATAGTAACAGGCATTTACAGTCATAAACCAGGAGACTTGAAAAACAAGCAGAGAGAGAGAGAGAGAGAGAGAGAGAGAGACAGGCAGGCAGGCAGGCAGGCAGACAGAGACATAGACACGACAGACACAGACAGAGATAGAGACACAGAGTGAAACAGAGAAGGACAGAGAGAGACAGAGACAGAGACACAGAGACAGACACAGAGACAGGGAGACAGCGACATAGAGAGTGAGCCCAGTGGAGCAGGCAATGATGACCTAACCTTAATGACGTAGGCTAGAGAGTCACAGGGCCACATTTCTGCTGTTTATTAGAGGTGAGCCCCCATGTACTGAGGGCAATCTGGGGTGAGGGGCAGGTTCCACCTTCCAAAAGAAGGAGCAGCAAAGCACTTGAAAACACCTTTGGGAACCACCACTCAAAATGTAAAGTTTTCCTTCGTTTTTAAGAAAGTCCTCAGGCAGTTGAAGCACAGCCGGGTACTACTCAGCGTGTCTTTGCCTAGATGCAAAGTGGAATGGGGGGGGGGGGGGAGAGAAAGCATTTGTCAATGGGGAAATCAATTTCCGGATTGATCGACACACATCAAGAAAGCGTCTGCCATTGCACAGCTCCTCCTCACTCTGAACACGGAGGGGCCTGTGAAGACAGCGCCTTAGATTCAGAAATGGCTAGGATGCTTTTATCACAGTTCTGGGGCCTGGGAAGTCCAAGGTCAAGGGCTTTGGGTGCCAAAACAGTTAGCATTTCACAGGGGCCAGTTTCTAATAAGTGGTAGTTTCTTGCTGAACGAACAGACTCCCTCGCCTCTTCAAGAGAGAATTCCAATTCACAGGGCAGTTTTTGTAGCAGTTAATCTCAGTTCCCAGCTTCCTGGGATCTAGAATCACCTGGAGACAGCGGTCTCTGGGCATGCCAGTGAGAAGACATCTTAAGTTAAATGAAGCGGGAAGATATGTCCACTGTGGGTGGCACGATTCCTTTGGCTAGGATCCCACACTGTATAAAAAGAAGAAACTTAGCAGAGTACAAACATTTGTCTCTCTGCTCCCTGGCTGCAGAAGTGAGCAGCTGCCCCAAGCCCCTACTGCTAATTTTCCTTCCTCACCACAGTGGATTGTACCTTTGGACTGCAGAGTAAGCCATTTCCCTCTGACATTGCTTTGTCAGAGTATCATTGATTTATTTTACTTATTATTTATTTGTTTTATTTTTGTATAGGAAGAAGTTTGTTCACATGTATGTCTGTGCACCACATGTTTGCCTGGTGCCTGCAGAGGGCATTGGATTGCTTGGAACTGGAGTTGTGGACAGTTATGAGCTGCGAGGTGGGTGCTGGGAATTGAGACCAGGTTCTCTGGAAGAACACACAGTGCTCTTAACTTCTGAGACACCTCTCCATACCCTCTCAGAGTTGTTTTTTTTTTTTTTTTAATCACACTAGAAAAGTAAATAAGACAGTTTTTCTACCTCATCACTTCCCAAAGGTCCCAACCCTTATGCGATTATCTTTGGTGTTAGTTCCAACATAGAAACTTTGTGGGTGTGTTGGTTACTTTCTCTTGCTTTGGCAAAATACCCGGAGGAAGGGTTCATTTTAGCTCACAGTTTGAAGGGAGTCCACTTTAGTGAAGGGACTGTGGCAGCAGAGTCTCAGTCTTTAGTTAAGGAGCAGAGAAGGGGCAGGAGTTGGGTCTGAGCTATAAAGCCTGAAGGTCCATCCCCAGTGATCCACTTTTCCCAGGCAATCTCTGCCTCCTAAACCAGTGGTTCTCAACATCCCTAATGCTACGACTATTTAATACAGTTCGTCATGTTGCAGTGATCCCCAACCATGAAATTATTTTCCTTGCTACTTCATAACTTTGATTCGGCTGTTGTTATGAATTAAAACATAAATATCGGATAGGCAGGATATCTGATAAGCAACCCCTTCAGAAGGGTTCCTAGACCCATGGCTTGAGAGCCATCATAAATGGCCCCAGCCTTCCAAAACAGCCTTAGCAGCTGGGACCAAATGTTCAGACACACAAGCCTATAGGGGGCAAATTAATTCAAACCACGATCGTGGAAGACACAGATACTGATACCTGAGCACATGGTCCCAAGTGGAGTGCAAATAAAAGAAAGAACAAATTCTTCAAAAAGAAAGGGAACTATGCTCTGAGCCAACCCTCAGTATCATCTCCTCTTGAGACAGAGCTCAAGACTAAATCTAAGGCAGTGCCTAATGAGTCTGTAGATGACTCTGTTTTCTAGAACCTTCTGGTTAGACCCCAGGTGGCTCAGAGATATGAGCTGAATCCATCGCTGGGGAGATGGGATTGCTGCCAGGTGGGGAGTGAGAATACCCTTCAGAAAGGCTGCAGACCCACACTGTCAGGAGGGCTGGGTCCCCTGTGGCAGGGATGTGTTGTAAGAGGTCTCTTCCCCATAGATTTATGGGAATGTCAGCCACATAGGGTTTCAGCCTCCCTCTCTGCCCGTCTGGTCCCACACACTCGAGCCACTGTACACTTTGTTTTATTTGAGACAGCTTACCAATTCCTACAATTTCTGTACAAACCTTCTTAAGTGGCCAATTTTGGTTCCAAGACTTCTGGCAAATGATGGAGACATCGGCTCCAGGGATGCCTGCCTTCTCTTCAGTAGAGAGCTCCCTACCTTCTGTGTGCCCCTTGATGATTCACTCCCATGGTGAACAGCCTGAGTGCTGAGGGTGACTCACAGGGGAGTGGGCTTTTCTCCTGCAGAAAGCCATATTCGTGCTTGCAAAAGCACTGTAAAATACTCCAATACACACCAGCTGAGTAACCAGATCTGTGAGGTATGTAACATTCCTGTCATGTGGGAATTAACTAGCCTCAAAAAAATGAGCGAGCCAGAAAGTATCTTATGGAATAAAGCATGCAGCTGGAGCTTTGTTTGTTTGTTTGTTTGTTTATTAAGAAACTAGGATGCTGAAAGGAGACTAAATATGTTCATTCAATATTACTTAACTTCACCATGGGCTCCCATCCCCTCAGTCACACTTCCAGCCCCATCCACATTCTCATCCACAAGGGATGCCACTGTCCCTTTGAGGCTAAGTTCTCTGTGCATGCTATTTCATGATCACCTACCAAGGGTTCCTTTTTTTTTTTTTTTTTTTTTTTTTTTTTTTTTTTTTTTTTTTTTTAACCTAGGAGAAAGGACTAAAGTACATTCCTGACACAGCCACCACTGCCATGGGGAGCATGCTTCTTGGCTGCCCCAAGAGTTATTGCCTGGCACCACGATTTATCCCTGACCTCTATAGGAACCCAGGGTGTAGGGCTTCCCAGCAAGCTGCACACACCCTGGCGGGCAAGCCTGAGACAGATGAGGAGAGATGCTGTCGCATTGTGAATGGATTGACTCAACAGGAGCAGCTCCGAAAAACAAAACAACCAGAAGGTCATGAGGTAAGCTCGGAGGAGTGAGTACTGCAGAGTGGGGACAGGCGGGAGGGATGACAACATGGAAGCTATTACGGTAGTCCAGTCAGAGGTGACAAGTCAGAACTCAGACTGTGTTTGTGGAGACTTATGGGAAGGTTAGTGACACTGGAAGACTTTGCAGAGGGGCAAGGATTATAGACATCTCCTGGGTTCTGACCCAGCGACTAGCAGAGGGTGAGAAAGAACAAAGGAAGAAGAAGGGGGTGAGAGCTGCAAATCCTGATGGATGCTACAACCATCACCATGGAGACTGGAAGCTATGGGGACCACAGTTTAGGCAATGGGATGAAAGGACCAGTGAGGCTTCTGCAAGTAGAGGCGCCACTCAGCCTGATACTGCCATTTCCTACAGAATGACTCCAGGAAGGGAGCCATGTTTACAGCAAGCTTGCTCTCAGTCTCAGATGTCACTGGCTAGGTCTAGGAGGGCCACAGAACCAAGGGTAGGAAGCCTGAAAACTCTGGAGAGAGTGTTACCAGTTCAGGTGAACTCTAGATGATTTTTGAAAACTGCTCGTAGGTTTCAGATCCCTCAGCAGTTCCACACAATATGGTTTCTCCTGCCTGTAATCAGAGAAAGAGAAGTGTCATTGCTATTAGGTGTTTTGTGGCCCAAACCGGATTGCTTTGCAAATAGCATTGTCCAAAGGAGTGTGAAGCGGGCTTCCAGTTGAAACCAGCCAGGTGGTCTTTTCAGATGGGCCTGAGGCAGGGAGCATCTACAAGACTTAGCCTGGCTTGGCTCCCACTGTTAGCTTGGTGCCTGGCCCTAGGAATGTGCTTCTTAAAGCTTAAGGGGCTTTTTATTTTTCTTTCTCTCTTTCTTTTTTTTTTTCCCCTTTCTGCTTTTTAATAGTCTCCCCCTCCCCCAATCCCCCACCCCAGCTTAAATCTCTGCGAGTAGACATGTACTCCAAGCTCCGTGGTGGTTTTATTTTAGCTTTTCTGCATTCCTACCCCTCCCTTCAGTGCCCGCCTTTCTCTAGTCACAGGTGCTGTAAAGTGACAAGAAATGTTTGAATCCATCCCAGCATACCCTGTAGGTCATTTCCTCGAGTACTGGGCTGGTTTTTGTAAGCACTCCAATTACCCAGGAAGAGCCCCCACGTGCCCTGAGGCATATGGGCCAGCCGAGAGTCCAGACCCTGCTCACACTGCAGGGTACATGACACACTCAGGGTGGAAGGAGTACAACCCCGCCTGTGCTCCTGCCGTGTGGAGCAGGGGAGGGGAGCGAGACCTTACCTCAACTCTGCTGACAGCCCCAGGGCTTGGCTTTCTTTCTTTAAAAGCTGCCTCTGTTCGTGCACATGTGCTCCCATCAAACCCTTGGCATTTGCTTTAAAGGTAAGTTTGCTTTGAAGACTGGTGGGGATCTCAATCACGTTCCTATTCACAGTCAAGGAGGGGAGTGGGAACTAAAAATACCAGCGGTTCGCATTTCTTTTTCTCTTCTGAAGCACTAGAGAGAATCTGACCAAATTCTCTAAGGGAGCCAGGGAGAAATGTCTGGCTCCCCCACACCCGCGCTGATACCCTGTGGCAGTGCCATCAGCCCATTCCGGAGGCCCGCAGGCCTCTCAACAGTGTGCCACAAGACTCCAAAACCATTTTTTCTAAACATGTAAAATGAAGTTTCCTAAACACATTACATATTTAACAGGCAAGACAATTTGGCCACGGACAGAAAGGTCTTGGAGCCGCCAGGATGTTGAGATTATTAAAAGCCAAATTAGCTGCCAAGTACTATCCACCCTTGTGTGAAGCCTTGACTCAGAGCAGTTCTCAAGTTATTAGCAGGGCGCTGTGGCTAGAGTGTACTGTGTGTCACATGAAGGCCCCTGCTCATTACTCACTGTCCCCCGGGCGGGCCTGATGAGGCAGGCAGGTGGATACAGTGTGGGGGAGGCATTTTACATAAGTCATCGGCAACATAGACACTGACTTGCCATTGATGACTTCTGGGTGAGTCAGTTTTTTTTTTTTTTTTTCTTAAAGAAGAAATGTTCTTTTAAAATTAAAAAAGAAAAATCTGAAATCTGTCAGCTTCTTTTTTTCTTCTTCTTCTTTTTTTTTTTTTTTTTTTTTTTTTTTTTTTTTTTTTTTTTTTTTTTTTTTGTTCTTTTTTCTTTTTTCTTAAAACCAGATCTGTCATTTGGAATCAGATTTAAAATAAGAGGAGATGACTCACTCTGCCAACGTCTCATTAAAACAGAGGTACCTTAAGAAGGCCAGAAGTGTGGACGCTGAGGCCTCACGCAAACTCTTCTCCCATTGCAGGCCTTTCCTCTGTCAGGACAAAGGCAGCTAGCTGGCAAAGCCCTATCTCTTTCGCCCGCTAGGGTCAGGTTGCCCTTTGGCAATGTGGCCTGGCATTCTGATTGACAGGCTGGTTACCCATCCATGGCCAAGGTAATAGCCATTTGGTAGGACCATATCAAAACTGATTATTAACGTTAATTAACAGGAAGCTTAATTAACTTATTAGCCACCCAACAGTGGAGGAATTGCTAAAAGGTCTCCTGGGGACCAGTCAGTCCTTTGCCATCTTATTTCAGCTCAAAGATGAAGTAAGAAAAATATTTACCAAGTAAAACGGAACAAAAAGAAAAATTGCTGAAGATCGTAGGCGCCATGGTAACACTCGGTTTCTAGTGCCTTGGTGCCTCCAGAAGACAAGTGATAATGATGACAATTTCTGGAAAATTGTATTAGATAATGCTTGCTACTGAGGCTTAAGCGACTCAGCCATTGTTCCCTTGCGTTAAACGTATTTATTCCTTTCACTTGAAATCCCAGGGGCATAAACTCATCCAGAGGAAAACAACTGGCTTTTTGGATAAATTGCCTAAGAGGTTTGCCAGTGCAGCAGACATGACACCTGGTAACATAAAAGCACAGGATGATCTTAGTGAGTATCACCTGCCCTTCCTAGCTCCCTGGGCCTCGCCTGGGCCTGTCTCGAAGTTCCTCCTGATGGCATAGTGGCTACCAGCTTTGGGTAGATGCATCCAAACCCATAGAGGCCATGTTGGAAAGAGTGACATCTGAGGCTATGACCGATAGAGATTTGATGTCCAGCTCTGACAGTTGCTGGTTACATGTCCTTGCACAGTTGCCTCGGAGACCCTGGGATTAAGTCGCTGTGTCTTAGGAAATAAACATAGTACGGCTAGTTATCTACAAGTTTTCCGGCATGCCGCCAGGACCCCATAAGTCATATTATCATGGTAAGTGGGCTATTTATGTGACAGAGAACAAAGGGGCTGTTTCCATGCTAATCTCTTACTGTATACTCAGCTATAAAACTCTTCTCCTCTGCTAGGACCCAGGATCACTGACATAATGACCCCTTTGGAGGCAGCCACTGTTGACACTACTTGGGCTCTCTTGCCCAAGTCTGACTCTATTACAGCTGTTTTCAGATCGCTACCAGGAGTGATTCTCAGACTCTTTGGGTTTGGAGCACTCTCACAGTCTTATGGACATCCCAATGACTCTGTATTTGTGTTCCATTTCTTGCTGAAGCAAAAAACCTGCAAGCGCAGTAGTATGTCACAGTGCCAGACAGCCCTCACTGTCTTTGTGGCCAGAAATACAAAACGGGACCCACTGGGCTCAAGTCAAGATGCCAGCCAGTGGGGCTGGCTCTAACAGGAGTCTGGTGGCTTGCTTGCTTTATGCAGCTTTTAGAGGCCACCTACATTGCTTGGCTTGCAATCCCTTCCCCACACCATTGGGGCTTCTGCTCCTAGCCTTGCGTCTACTTACTCTCTTTGCTTGCCTCTCTCTGTCCTTTTGGGAGGAACAAGACCCCATCTCTTGATCCCAAGTTTATCACCCCTTCACAGGGGCCTTACCTCAGCCATTTCTGTGAAGTTTCCAGAAGATGCGGACTGTTTTAGAGAGCCAGTCTTTGCTTCCTAACCTGCCAGGATGGAACAGGAGCTGCCTCACATTCCTGCTACTGCAGAGCCACTCAGCAAAGTCTGCTGCTATGGGCTGTGCTCTCTGAAACTGTGAACCCAAATAAAGTCTGCCTCCTCCTGTAATCGGTGCCTGTTGGTGCTTTCTCACAGTAGTGAGAAAAGAAAAAAAGTAACCAATAGCGCTACAGTGTATAATAAGTATGAAATCATATCTACGAACTCCTTATGTTCTGGTAAATTATATTGGTCTGTCTTGAATAGCCCCCCCCCAATATTGTGAATTTATAATACCATCAGACTGGTCAGTTGGAAAATATTGGCTCATTAAGTTAGGCAGACCAATCCTATATCCACACATTTCATGATACAATAAAATATGCTAATTAATGTCATCACAAGCTTATCAGAAAAGCCTTACACATCAAGAAACAGCCAGTAAATTTTCAAAAATGCCTTATAGGTGCTTGATTTCACAAATGGTGTCTTTAGCAGCAAACCCTGTTAGTTGCTTTCCTCAAAAGGATTGTTTCGCCCATCTTTATGAAAAACATCTTCTAACTCCTTAAATCCCAGCGTGGCCATTATCAGCCACCAATGGTCTCAAATAAAGATGATTCTGGGGCAGGGAGTGACTAGTTCAGTTCATCACTCAAACAATTACACAAGCACTATTTCCCAAGGCAACCACCACAATTTGGCCTGTACTTGCAGGGCTTTATCATGCAACTCACTTTGTCATGCAATATTAAAAACAATTAGTTAAGCTACCACTGCTTTGTTTTGCCTCATCTAAAACATTCATGCTTGGACTTGGTTTTCCAGTGTTGCTCTGTTTGGTTTACTGTGAACTCCTACCAATGAGGAACGAGATGAACCCAGTGGGACGGGCTACCCACACCTTGGTTGGTAAGGCAATCCTACTTGGGAACGCCTTTGTACCATCATGCTAAACACCAGTATGGCAAAACCCCTTTGGAACTCATGTTTTCCCCAGGAACTTAAACATCCTCCCATATAAGAGTTTAAATATTTTTCTGAACAACTTCATACTTTTGTTTTGAGACTCAAACTTTGGTAATATATGTGAAAGTGATTTTGAGGGGCTAGGGGGATTGAGGATAGTATCAGAGAGCTTCCTCAACTGCCTTCCACTTTAATTTTTTGAGCATGGTCTCTGACTCAGTCCTCTCTACAACTTGACACGGTCAGGCTTAGCCACTCTAATAAGCACATAGTGTATATTAAAGTGAGTTGAACGGGAAAAAAAAATCCATAGGTAAATACAAGCCTTCATTAACAGTGCCTCCATTTTATAAAACACGGGATCTGTAAATTTAGCTTATATACACTTTCCCATCATTAGTCAGCTATACTTTCCAAAGATATGGGGCCATTTTGAATTTTTAAGTAAGACTCCAAATTACTCAACAGCAAGGATGGGATTTTGATTTAATTTGATTTTTTAAAAGAAGTCCTTTTGACTAACCTGCCAAAATAGCATCTTTTTATCTTTCTTTCCAAATTCTCCATATCATTTCATATTGATATTTATATATGTAGTCAAACAGACAAGCCCTTGAAGGAACTTAAAAGTTAGCAGGCCATTTGACTACTGTGTTTCAGTGACACTGGTGGTTCCTGTTGATATTTGTTGGGTCTGTACATCACTAGGCCAGTTTTTCTTTTCAGTGCAATGACAACTTCAGCTGAAGGATTTGAAACTTGAGATAACTGGAGGCAGAATAATGTACACAGTCTTCCCACGGCTACTTCTTAAATAGGACTAATCTACACAATGCAATCCATCTCACAGACATTTCTAGAATCACCCAGTCTCCTGCCAGCAGGCTTCGCTAACTCTGATTGCTAAGGAGGAGGGAAAAAAAAAACAGAGCATTAAGTAGAGAGGACCAGTATGACTTCTAAAAATAAGCACCAATTAGATATGCTTTTTAAAAAGACAAAGGCTCTCGTTCCTTGTTTTTCTTCTCGGCATTAATTTATTGTTTCTGCATATTGCTATTAAACCAGTGTTAATGAGTTGACAATTTATAAAACTCCTTTAGATAGGTTATCTCAATAAATTGAGTTGGAATACTCATTTCAGAAATTAACGGAAAAAAAAAACCAAGAAAACTGGGATGTCAGAAGTGAAGTGACTCAGCCAATTACCCTCTATTAGTTTTCTATTGCAGTGTAACAAATTGCCACAAACACAGTGACTTAAGCAACACGTATTTATTATGGTCCATGTGACAGGTCAGGAGGCCAGGTATAAGTTGGCTGAGCCCTCTGCTCTAAAATCAAGGTCCTGGCAGGAGCTGCAGTCTCATGTCAGGCTTGGAGTTCTTTTCCCAAACTCACATACTTTCAACATTGAGCTCCTTGATGTTGTTTCTTGGAGCCTGAACTGCCAAGCATCTTGCTTGTTGACAGCCTGGGTCAGCCTCAGCTCCCAGATGTCTTCCTTGGGTCTTAGTTACTTGACCACAAGGCAGCATACTTCTGACGCAGTAGGGGAACCTTTCTCCAGCTGACGATGATGTGATCTTTTTCTGTACTGAATGTGACAGCAGTGACTATCCTAGCATCCACCAGTCAGCTTTCCATTGCAGCACCAACATGAAGAAAAAGGTTGATTTGGACTTAGAGTCTCCAGAGTTTCAACCCATAGTCACCTGACCCTCATCCCCTTGAGCCCGTGGAAAGACAGGCTACCATGGTGGAAGCATGGTGTCAATCGAAGTCACTCGCATCATGGCACCTGGAAAGCAGAAGAGAGGAGATGGGCCAGGATCCTATAACCCACTGAGCCTATCACATCTCAACATCCGCCCCCAAGAGCTCACTCCCAATGCCCCCACTTCCTTCCACTAGGCCACACCTCCTAAGGGTTCTGTCACCTCCTAACAGTGTCACAGGTTGGCAACCAAGCTTTTATCATATGGATCTTTGTGGGCATTTAAGAGCCAAACTCATAACTTAGCAGCTTTGCTGTTTAACATAAATTAATTCTGGGAGCCACCACCCATCATGTTAACATGTCCCAAACACTCTCAAAAGGTGGGCACTATACTTGGTGTTTGTATCAAGGGATGGGAATGTTAGGGTTATGCCAGAACACTGCCCTACACATACAGCAAATTGTGATTGTCAGGTTTCAGATGCAGGCGAGTCAACAGCTTTCCCTATGAGCTTGAGTGATAGTCCATTAGAGGCCTGAGCAACAACATGTCACTCCAAGTCACATCCGTCTCCTTTTCAGCACCACTAAATACCCTTTGCCCATGGAAGGCACAGTTGAAGTGCATTCAGAAAGACCTAGATTGAGTCCTGGGCAATGGCTGGCCCCATCTAAAGTGGTCACAAATAACATCCCGGTGGCGGGAACTAGCACCACTGACGGGAATTCTCCGTGGGTGGCCAACAGCACTTACTCACTGTGTTCATAATTATGGCAGGCATACTGGTTTGTGATGCCAGCTCTCTCTGTGGAACCACTGACCTTGCTTCGTTTCATAACCTTCCCACTAACCTGGATCAGAACTGTGTCTCCAGCCCCGAAGCCCTGATTTCTACTGTTTGCTCAACATTTGTTTCCATGGCCAACAACTCTTGGTCATCTTACCACATGGCCCTGTCACATGGGATTGTCCTGTGGAGGTTACCACCAGCTACATGAACTGATTTTACAGTCTCTCTTGTACTATGGTTTGGCCACATGGCTCAGCCCTCTCTGGAGATGAACTGATAGGGGCTTCTCTTTGTCTGTTCCTAAAATTTCCTCACACTTGCCCCTCTGTACTTTTTCCTCTTGATGTGCCCAGCTGTGGACAGGAAGAGGACTTTGGAGGTGCTGAGGAAAGCACAGATGGAGGTCAGTCTGTTTGACCTGAGTCCTTTCCCAGAACCCGAGAAAGACATAGTGGTCTACAGTGTGGTGTCTGAGAATTGGCTACTTTGGTCTATTTGGTACATTTAATTTGATTGCCGTATTCACTGCTGCCCCCCTGAGCTGGTCAGAGGCTGAAGAAGTGAAAAAGTGCCTGGGAATCCACCACCATATGATCATTTTCTTCTTGTGACCTTGCAGCGTCTCCCCATAGCAAACTCTGGGCTGCGGGGGGTTGGCACCAAGTATTCTAAGCCTTGCGTAACCTTGATATGACATTGAACTGCTTGGCCAGTTTAGTCACTGGGAAGTCATGTTCTTATTTGGGGGCTGGTCAAGAGACATGAGCAAATTGGCTCTGGCACATTGCCAGCCAAGAGGCCTGATTTCAACTTGGAATCTTTTAATTTATAGCAATAAAGGACAGTGGAGTAGTAGTTTAAGTAGTGAGACATGATTTCTCTAGTGCCTAACAAAAGACAAACACACACACACACACACACACACACATGCATGCATGCCCGCGCGCGCGCGCGCACACACACACACACACACACCCTCACACACATGCATGCATGTCCCCCCCACATGCATGCCCCACACACATGCATGTATGCCCACACACATGCATGCCCACACCCACACATGCACGCACACACACGCCCCCACACACCCCCACACACATGCATGCACGCCCACACACATGCATGCCCATGCCCATACATGCACGCCCCCACACGCCCCCACACACATGCATGCATGCCCACATACATGCATGCCCACGCCCACACATGCCCACAAACATGCATGCATGTCTACACGCACGCGCGCACGCGCGTGCGCGCACGCACACACACACACACACACACACACACGCCCCCCCCCCCACGCCAAACAACACACTTAGATGCTGGCACTAGTGTTCTCATTCTTGTGATAGACAAGAAACCAAACTCATTAGTAAAGGAACATATGCAGAAACCTAAGTGGTTACGAGAGCTTCAGATCCAGGTGGCCTTTCCCTCTCTCCATAGACTACTGGTGTCCCCACGTCAGGGTGTACCTACCACTGCGTCATCTGCCTCCTCCACCAAGAGAGGTAACAGAGCCACCACTAGGCCACATGGCACCTTTCTATGGGTTAGAATAAGGTCTTCCTTCATCGAAACATTTTGATGGTCTCTGCCAAAAAAAAAAAATTGCTGGCAGATAAATAAATCTACCCACCTTGTACATCTTTCATCTACCTGGTGGTGCTCCTTACATGGTTCAATGTTCAATCTCTACAGCTCTGTGACCCCCCGAAGCAGCCCCCAGGGAAGAATACCACATTCTCTTGTAGAGTCTACAAATTAGAATGCTAATATGATTGGTCAGTGCTGTTGGGTCTTGAGCCCATAGGGCTTGCTATCTTATGGTTTGACGGTTTTAAATCCCTATTGTAATCACAGGTTTATTCCAGATGGCCCAGAAAGAGTGGTGAGCTACTGTTTCTCTGGCTTCCATTCCCTTGTGAGCACTGAAAAGCCAGGAGGAGTTTTAATCACATATACCTCGTCACGGTTCTCCCCAGGGTATGAAGAACCTCGGGCAAGGATGAGGAGGGCCTACCAGTCCTGTTGGCAGAAGTGAGCACAGCGGAGCAGGCGATATAGCTGGGCCATCCCATAATGTTCTCTCCTGATCCAGAGAGCACAAAGGGAACTGGAGGGAAGCTGGCTCTCTGGAGCACTCTTGAAATGACTCACAGGTATTTGTTCATCAAGACAGTGTCTGAGACAGAGTGTGAAAAGATGGGAGGAACACGTGCAAAGTGCTAATATGGCATCCAGAGAGTTCGGAAGATCCCGGAGCTGTGACTCTCCACCAAGGCTCCTATGTCAGTGCTAAGCAAGGCTTCTGATTTGTATTCCTGACATATGAGTTTTTCTGCTTTCAAAGGGGAACGGCTTTCAAGGAAAAGCGATCATTAAAGTTAATGCTGAGTCATCTGGGAGGAGGCTTTCAGTCTCTGGAACCTGGAAAAATCACCAGCCATCCAGGGTAACTCCATCTCCAACAACCTCTGTTTCCTCATCTGCAACAGGAAAAGCAGTAGGAGTGACTCTACAGGGTTGTTGTAAGAACCAAGTAGAAAAAAAAAAAAACCCACACAGAGCATTTGTCTAGTGGTCCGGCATCTTGTCCCCAAATAATAACAGTAAAACAGCATTAACGCTATGCCTAACTTTTCCCAGAGTGACTTGATAGTACTCCCTGGTCTTGGACAGTGTAGCTGTTTCTCCAGCACTCAGCAATTAGACCTCAAAAAGAAACTCACAGGAATGCAAAACCTCGGTGAGGAGTTAATTCTGCAAGTGGCATAAATTTGTGTGCACAATCATGCTGCCAGCCTCACCTGTGCCCTCCAGTCCTCCCGGTGTGGATTGTGGCAGCCATTTTTAACAGAAGCTAGTCTCCTGAGCCTGGGAGATAAGGGGAGAAAGCAGTCCAGTGACAGGAGGCACAGTTAGCTGAATATGCATTAAGTTGCATGTGTCACTTGGGACCTTGGTCCAGCTGCTCCTGCACTTTTGCTATTAGCACTAGATTGAGAAATGGGCACAAGGAAGAGGACCAGGGGGGCTGGGCACAGCCAGAGACACATGAGCCTGGGTTTACCCAAGGATTCTAACTTCCATCCCTTTTAGGTCCCCTTTATGTCCTTCCCCTAGAAAACCTCAGCAAAACCAGACCCTACACACAGTTCTGAACTGATTTTTAATCCCATTATGGTACAAATATAGTTGCATGGGGCTACTTGTTTAGATAGAACACTTTTGTTTTGTTTTGTTTTGGGTTTTGAGTTCTGTCCCAAGTTCTGGGCATGGGACCCGGAGTCCTGTGCATACAATGTGTGCTTTCTACAACTGAGCAATACTCTCGTTCAATAGAAAAATTTCAGGCCAGGTAAACAGGATGCAGTGGTGAGTGAAGACGGCTGAATAACAATGGTATTTAAAAGACCCGGAGCTTTTCCAGTTTGACTGTGGAGACTGTGTGGCGAATAACCAAAGCTGCCATGCATGTGTGGTCACCCCAAAGAGGCTAATGTCCCCTCTCCTTTGACACAGAGGAGTACATAGCTGTGCTGTCCCCAGTTACCCTTCATCTCTCCAAGGACTCTGACTAGAGTTTGGAAGTCCTGCCTGAGGCCACCCAGAGCTAATCATCTCAGAGAGACTCCTGAAGCTGAGGACCACTGTGATTACCAGGAAGCACTGAGGGAAGTCACAGTAATGTTGCTCCTTTGAATTTTGTTGCCCTACTTGCAACTTGTCACCTTGGGGATGATGTGATGTGGATGGTAGAAGGGTCATGGGTCCCAGACAGCTGATCCTTCTGATGGGGCCATAGTGAGCCTCCATTTTTCTCTCCAAATAGTAATCTAGTACCCAGATTCACGAACTCGTTGTTACATTAACCAATTGGCTAATTTTTGATGTGCACGTGGCACAGGGTGGCATGTGAGTTCAAGAGACAACCTGAAGGAATTGATTCTCTCCTTCCTCTATGTGGGTCCCAGGGATCAAATCCAAAATGTCAGACTTGGTGGCAAGTGCCCTTATCCACTGAGGCAACTTCCTGGCCCTCAGATCCTTAAATTGTGCCTCATGACCCCATAGGGGGTTATGCAACTCAAAGTAGGGTGTTGTGAGAAGGGCTTCTGAGCACATAGGGACCAAAAATTAATTTAAAACCCAAACTCGTTGGCTCAGACTCATGACTATTGATATGTCAAGCATTGCAATGTTTTATTGTACATACCAAGTTTCTTTCTTCTCTTACAGACGTATAATGGCTTAATTACAGAAGACAAAGGCTCCTAATGCTCTCCTACCACCATTCCTTATCATCTATGTATAATTTTGCATTGCACTGGGTTCAAATGTTTAACTTTCAAAATTGCTGTTTGAGTTGCTGCCTTGTGTTTCATTTTTTAAAAAAAAATATTGAATAAGTCTTGTCTTGGGAAGATTTCTAACAATCTCTGAAATGGCCCTAAACATACCCCTACCGGTTTGCCCTATGTAGTCATGCAAAACAGCATTCTCAGCATTTTATCATGATGTCAAAATACAATCAATTCCAAAAAGTGTTGAAGATTCTCTTCATTCCAGAGACAATATTCAGCCAAGATTAATTTTTATATAAACAATGTGCATTCATCTCTTTAGTATGCAAATTTGCTTTAATATTTAATAAACTGTAAGTTATATGTATATTGAATAATTGTGAGGGTTTTTTGTGTGTGTACATGTGTGTACATTCACATGTATACACAAATAGGAGTTTGTGAGTTCTCGTGTGCATGTATCTAGAGACTAAAGGACAATCTCAGCTGTGGTTCCTCAGGGTGACATTCACATTTTTTTTTTTTTTTTTGAGTTAAGGTCCCTCATTGGCCTGTTGAAGTTCACCAAATAGACTAAGATGGCTGGCTGGTGAGCCCCAAGCATCCACCTGCATTTTCCTTCCCAGGACTGTGATTACAAACATGGGCCACCACGTCCAGTTTCCTTACATGGGTTCTGGGGGTCAAATACAGGTTCTCTGTCTTGCAAGGCAAGCACTTTACCAGTTGAGATCCTCTGCTCTCATCTCCTCTCTCTTCGTCTCCTCCCTCTCCGCCTCTCTCTCTCTCTCTCTCTCTCTCTCTCTCTCTCTCTCTCTCTCTCTCTCTCTCTCTCTCTCTCTCTTTCTAGTGCCCTTCAGAATTGCTTTTTAAAATAAATTCATTTATGATGTATTATTGGCAAATCCCTGATTTATGTGCCTATTTTATATATCTGTATACTTTGGATCACATTTTTTAAAATCCTCAGGTACAAAGAGGTGACAGGTAGAGATGTCTATAAAAGCCCTGGCTGAGCAGACACAATTAGATCTAAACTCATGGCAGAGACATGGACTTTTGCTGCTGAAAAGCCAAGGATGAGCCAAGCAGATGTCCTCACTGATGTTAAGAAGGAGTGCCTCTGTTTCCCTGAGAGACCGCCTTTCTCTGTAAGGAGGTGGGTTGGGCAAGGTACCATCTGCTGTCTATTAGCCAATAGCAGCCAAAACGATGGCAGACATATCCCAAACGACCATGACACTTGTTGAATGTCCTTTGAGACAAGGGAGGGTCTCCCTTTCTTCCAGACACAGAAGCAGGCAGCAGAGGAAAGTTCTGCGATGGTTCAAAAAAAAAAAAAGTAATAATGCTGTGTGCTGTTCCTGAGGCCACTTCCCACCCTGCCTGCTATAGCCTCATATGGTCCAACTTCTTAAGGGTTGGGGTGAAGGGAATCATCTGAGATTTGGCTGTGTACCTTAGGAAATTTCAGTCATTTGCTTTTGGAGACATTTGCTTCTTTATCTTTTGCCTTGGTTTGCCCTTTGATTTTGCCTCTCCTTCTTTGGTAGTTTGCTCTTGAGGTTACTACGAAGAGAACAGTGTGAAGAGTTTCACAGAACTGTCAAAGGGGAGAAAAGGAAAGAATGCTTCAGCAAGGGTTTGTTTTATAATGGAGTCTGTGGAGCTTGGGTAGTAGGCTACTGAAGCAGAGATATGTGGCTTAATGGCACCGAAGAGAAGCCGGGGGTAGGTACTGGAGTGATGGAAATGAGAGTGGAACTGCACAAGAGCAGAGGGAGAGAAAGAAGAGGGAGGTTGCTAGGCAACTTCCCAGGGCAGAGGAGAGAAGTCTTGAGGGAGGATGTACTTTCAAGGGCGCCCATTCTGCAGTGGGTGGCTACATGTGGTGGAACAAACAGACACAAGAGAGTTTGGTCACACCTAGCTGGCAGCCCACTGCCCCCCTAGAGCCACTTTTTGCAACAATAAATAGTCAGGGGGGAAGCCAGGGTACAGAGACCCAGGAGTGTGACAAATGGTCTGAGCAGCAGTGGGGATGCAAAGTGAAAAACCAAAAGTGTTTATTCTACAACGTATACCATGGAGACCATAGTGGCCCTGCTGGTGGAAGCAAGGAGTTGTGGTTGAGAAACACATTCACTAAGTTCGAAGTAGGTACCATGTCCTGTGGTACCTTCTGGGAATGACAAAAATCACAGGACCCTTATCTGTAGTCAGTCCCTCACCTAGCCTTGCCACAGAGGAAAAACCCCAAGGAGATGTGAATTGCTGGGTAGTTGTAGCTGCAGAGTAGAAAACAATGCCTTCCAGGTAAGACTTAGCCAGACAACAGAGCAGGCCTTCAGTCCTTGCGTGAACCACCAGCTGTGGCCTCTGGAACAAGGGTGGCCTTGTGGAATGCAGGTGACAATAGTACCTACGTCACATGAGAACTAAATGAGTTGACAGTCATAAGGGATTGACTATAACATCCAGAATATGATAAGGTTTGTTGAGTAATTTCTACAGAGGCGCTAAGAAAGGAGGCTAAGAGCACGGTCCCAAAGGAGCCCTAAGAGTCCTTCCATCCACATCCATTTTATAGATGCAAACTTCGTCTAGAAGAGGCCTGGAGGCTGGGAACCGACCACATGCCCTCTCTATCACTGCTTATTCTAACAGATGCAGATAGTGCATACCATTGAAAGATATCTTCTCTAGGAGAGGAAGCCATGTCTTGCAACTTCAGATAGGCAGGTCAAAGCAGAAGGGTATCTGGGGGGGGGGGAAAAAAAGATACGCTTGTCAATTCCCTCTGCCACTCATCTCACTCATCTTGTCCTCCTTTGCTGTCATCCATAATAAGGAAGGACCAGTGTGTGCGTCATGGTACAGTTCATTTTTTTTCCATCCAGAGTCTGCCCTGATCACATGCTTGGTCTCTTTCCTTTCCTTTCCTCACCTACAAAACCCTTGAGATTGCCTCTCAGCTTTCCCAGAATTGCTCATATGTCTTGGAGCATACCTACTGAAAGCTCGACATTTCCAACTATCTTGCCCATACAAATATGGTGCTGGTTGAAGAAACATATATTTAGACCTTCAGAGAGACTACACAGCGTCTCATCCCTGCCAGCCCGTGAGGTGCCAAGGTCTAGATGGGTGCATCCTAAAGCCTGTGTGCTAAAAGGTTTGGCCTCCGGCCTGTTACGTTATTAGGAGTTGGTGGAACTTTGAGGAAATATTGCGTAATTAAAGGAAATGAGGTCACTTACTGGGGGTGTGCCTTCAATGGCCCTGGACTTGGCCCCTATGTCTCTGCTTCCCAGCTGTCACGCTGCAGGCAGCCTCCTTCACTGCATACTGCAGACAAGATTTGCTGCCTCACCCTGTCTTCCAAAGTGAGAACAAGTAATCTTGGATTGAAGCCCCCCAAACAGTGAGCCAAAATAAAGCCTTTCTTCTTCTTCTTCTTCTTCTTCTTCTTCTTCTTCTTCTTCTTCTTCTTCTTCTTCTTCTTCTTCTTCTTCTTTTTAAAGTTCATTTACTTTGGGTATTTGTTATTGCTGCACCCAGATTTTGAGATTTCCCCCAAAAAAGAACCAGAAAGACTCGAAACTGCTGTAAACACAAGAGGAATCTTTAATATTTCAGCTTGAGCCGGATCGTCAAAAATGTCGGGAAGCGACCCCAGGGTGTTGATCTGGGGACCTTTCATAAGTCCTTTTCCTCCCAATGTCCCCTAACCAAGGGGATCCTAGTCTGGCAATCATCTATTGGTTGAGTAACATAAGGGGATCTAATGTCCAAAAGGTGACAGGCTACAGAAAAAAGGTGCCAAGACCACCCATGGCTTAACTTTCTTTGTTCTCCTTGTTCACCGCTTTGCTCAAGGAAATGTCTGTTTTCTTAGTAATCCCATCTTCAGCTGGGGCAGGTCAGTTGCTATCAGATAACATTATCTCTGGTGAGGCTTCTTTCTTGCAGCTGTGAGCTCGACTCCCCTTACTTTTTAAAAATCTCCTTTGCCTGCCTTTTAAGTCTGTTTCTTCAAAGAATTTTGTGACCCTTAGATAGGCACTGAGGCCATTTGTGGTGGATCAGGAGGAAATGCACTTCCCCAGCTACTCTTTGGGTCTGTCTATATCAGGGTTTAGCCAATTAAAAAAATTTTTTTTTCAGCCCTCCTCTCATTCTTTCATTATAGCAATGGAAAGTTCACAAACAAACAGTGGGACCATTGATATCTGGCCAGACAACTGATAGAAGCAGCTCCAGCCACAGAACATATGGGGACACTTATGGCACAAACACCCTACTAAGGAAGGAGACAAGAGGAAAACACTGTCACAAAAGAAGAGAGGAAATGCACAAAGTGCATTGCTTCCATGATGAAGGCTGCTTTGCCACTCCCATGTCTGCACCCAGAGGCTCCGGGCCTTCACCTACCAACAGACCACCAAGGACTACGCAGAAAAAGAAAGCACATGGCTGAGATACACCTTCCACCCTTAGAGTCTGGCCAGAGAGAGAAGGTTATTAAATTAGGGAAGCCTCCACTCTGCCCCAGTGGAGTCTTTCTGGTCAATTCAGGCAAAGTCGGAGATTCCATTTTCTCTTGCTTGATTCTATGCCTGAGGGCATCTGACTGTGGATGGCAGAGAGTGCCCTCAAAGTACCTCCCTTTGTATCTCAGTACTAGGGCATCTTTCAGAGAGATTGAAAACTGCCATCACTCCCTAGGTGTGGACTGTCCAGGCCCCACGTGGCCGGTCGGCTATCCCCATCCGCCTCCATCTGTTGTGCTGGCCCTATGCCTGCTTGCAAGTACATTGGACCCTTGACCTTAGGCATCTATCCAAGGCCACCTGGGCTTAGATGGCCAGTCTGAGTCATGCTGGAGGTGCCATCTGTCCTGTAGGAAAACTGTCCCCCTTATGAGCCCTAAAGAATTAGCTCCATATTCTGATCACAACTGGCAGCTGCTATTTGCTGAACTGAGATACATGAGCAGCCAGCAAAAGGCGGCAGGCGTGCCATTTACAGGGCGACTTCGGATTCTAGCTTGGAGGTTTCAAACTGTGGAGGCTTTCCTGGGGAAAAAGGGGGGGGGGACACAAAACCATAATCAATGAAATTAGAAAATCACCCAAGAAAAAGGAATTGTAAGGACTCGTAGAGAAATACAGAAACAGTTCGGTAACTGGCAGAATAACTCAGTGTTTTTGTTTTTTTTTTTTTCTTTTTTTATTTAAAAAAAAAAAAAACCAACCTGCTACAGTTAGATGACAAATGTTCCTCATCAGCCTATGTTGGAAGGATCTGGTCCCCAGCCTGTGGCAATAGGAAATGCTGGACCCTTTAAGGGATGGGGCCTGGTAGAAGGTAGCTGGGCTTTAGGGGGCATGCCCTGGAAGGGACATTTGGACTCTGGTCCCCTTCCCATGTCGCTTTGCTTTTGAGCTGTCACGTGGTAAGTTGCCTTCTCCATCACATGCTCCCTCCATCACAAGAACAGAAACAGTGGGGCCTCCCCGCCTCCACAGATGCGAGCCTCTCCTCCTTTCAGGGCGAGCACTTCAGGGTTTTTGTCAAGATAAAGGAAAACTAAATGATGCAAAATCAGAACTGGTAGGAAGGCTTGTAAGGTTTCCATGGAGATGATTTAGATGAAGGCTCGAGTGTTCCCACCCTACACCATCTCAGCACACACCCAGGCTCCTCTCAGAGAAGTAACGAAGTCCAACACATCACGTCACAGAAGAGAAGGGACCATCCCCAGACAGTACTGCTGTTTCCCCAGTCATGGCAGTGAAAAGGTTCAAGGGAATCCCTCTGTCTCAAAGGCTTCTGGGTAGAATTGGAAGCAATTACTAAAAAAGCTAGCTTCAAGGCAATCCTTATGCTTGTATTTGTTAACTAAGTTTATTGGATGTGATTGATCACCCCTTCAAGCTCCAGTAGCCTTGGTCCTTTCTACCTTGGTGACCCAGACTTTTTATAGTGCTTCCAGTATTCCCACAGACTGGATTCTGACAGGTACAAGCTGGGCCATTGCGGTGTCTTATCCATCTTTTTGCACTTAATTTTTATACATTTGTTTAAAGCTCCCCCATTCTCTCACCTCAGCTTGCCATACACTGGAAACTCTTCTGGGGGTGGAGGCAGAGCAAGATGGAGGCTGAGTATCTTTCTTCTGCAGAATGCTTGCTTGCTCCCAACATGCCTTTGCAGCTCACTGCAGGCTTGGGCCCGTGGCAGAAGGGAGGAAAAGAAAACACACCGAAGAATTACATGGCTGTTCTTTGCCTAGTATTGATATTTCCTATGCCTGGACTTACATGGCATGGGAGCAGAGAACCAGCACACAGAGATGGTACCTCATGACCCATAGTTAGAATATGGCAAAGCGTGGAGTTGAGGAAAACACACAGTTAGCCTCTTGTTACACATGGTGAAAGCAGTGCTTTCTCAAGCAAAGTCCTGACCTAAAAAGGCTATTCCTTCTACAAAAAGAAAAAAAAGAGGTGGGGGGGGCAGGGTAGAATCAAGGGGAACCATGGAAGACTGTGGAACAAAAAGGCAAAAAAATAAGGCATGGAGAGAGAAGAGCATTACAGACGTAACTAGCACAACAGGGCCACCCTGTGTATAACATACCGCTGTTGATGAAGTTCTTTGTGGAATCTTCTAACAACCACTGCTAGCAAAAAATATATATATTATTGCTACAATTTTGCAGTTAAGGAAACTGAGGTGGGAACCTCAGCATAGGTCCAACTTCCATAGGTACCCTGGCATTAGGAAACCAATATAAATAAAAGTTCAGACAGTTATAGCATCCACATTTGCAATCTTAGCATTCAGGAGGTCGAGGCAAGAAGATGGTCAGCTCAGGCCAGTCTGCATGGGATAATGAGACTTTGTCCCGGATGAGCCTCCCCAAATTAAATGTAAAAGGCATTTGCCTGAGGTCCAGGACCTATATGGGTGTGCATGCCCACATATGTCCACATGAAAAATGAAGGGACCAGAGTTGCACAGTTTCCCATGACGGTGTGCTCCAGTCATCCAGAAGTCCTTCTTAGCCTCTACTCCATCAAGGTTCTACCATCCCTCAACAGCTCCAAGTGTGGGCCAGGTTTTTACACAGACCTTTGAAAGACATTTGAGCCACAAAGTTATAGCGTGTTTGTTTCATGACTAGCACTATTAGTGAGGCGTCCTGACTTCTGCCCAGCATCCTGTCTGCCCTTGCTTCTCCTCATCTCTCTGGGAACTTAGTCTTCGGTGCTGTTTTCCCTCATCCTTTCCGTTCCAAGGACATCTGGACTCAAACCTTCCGCCTTTCCACTTTCCCACCCTTTGGATGGCCCTACCTGGATTTGTAGTTTTAACTGTGATCACCGTGCTAGTGGCTCTCTCAAACTCCATCCCTAGTCTGTGACATCTCTACTACCCAACCCTCTTGGTCCCTCACATGGGAGGGCGTGTCCGGGAGATGAGCAGCAGCTGATATGCCTGGAAACTTTCTCTCCATGGCCCCCTGCTCACTTCAAGTTCATCCTTCCAGTTGTTCAGACCAACAACCATGGAAGCGTCTTTCACTTTGCTTTCCTCATTCCTTGCGTACGCAGTTGCAAATGTGATCCTTTTGGTGTTCTGCCCTCAGAGAGCATCCGTCAGTCAGGCATTTCTCATGCTCTACTACCATGTTCTGAGGCAGATCCTTAGGCTTTCTCATCTGTACACCAAGAAGCCACGTTTTGGTCTCCCTGCTCTGCCATGAGCTTCTGCACTTCTTCTCCACACGAATCTTTTGAATATAATTTGCGTTGTACCACACATCTCCCAGAACCATACCTGTCCAACGCCTGTTCACAGTACCTGAAGCAGAACCCAACTTCCTCCTGCAACCTGTAATGCCACATAAGCTGACCACCGACAGCCTGCCCAGCATCCTCTCCTCCCGCACTACTTACCCTTCAGCTCACTGCCGCAGCCCTGCCATGCCCCCACCCCTGTCTCTGTCCCTTGAGCATGCTGTGTGTGCTCCCATTTGATTACGCTTGATCTTGCTCTTCGTTCTGCCCTAAATGCTCATCCTTCAGATAATCACACTGCTTCTGACATATGTTAAATAACATTTCTGGTGAATCTAAACCCGCCGCGCCGCCGCCCGCCCCCTGCCCCCGCCTCTGTTTCAGTATGAGACATTTCATCTGCAGCACCTCCAATCCTCTCAGTTTCTCCTGTTTCCAGAATGCTTGCCTCTTATTCTGCTCCAATTGCTGCAGAACGTTGACTCAATGGGGGCTCCCACCAGGGTTATGTAGGCACAGCCTGGCAATACCTTCCTACATGGCACACCATATGCCTCCCGCCTCACACCTCAGGCTTCCCTACAGGTGCCAAGTAGCAGATGCCACAGGATATGCTTGGTGCCCAGAGAGGGACAACCCACGGTTTTGGAGTTAATAACCTGAGGGATGTAGAAACCTGCAACATTCCGCTCTTGTGGCCAATCAGAATCCAGTTCTGTGGAATGTGGAGATCACGTGCCCTATTGGAATATCCAGCCTTCCTGCCTCCCCTCCCCCCCCACCCCTGTTTTGGCTGTCTTTTGCTCTCAACTCCCTGAGAGATTAGAGAAAAGTACTTATGCTCCAGTTTGTTTGATTTTTTTTAAAAATATAATTTCTTAGAGACAGTCTCAAGTAGCCCAACCTGTCCTCGAACTCACCCAGTGTTGACCTTGAACTTCTGATCCTCCTGCCTTCCACCTTCCAAGTACAAGGGTTACAAGCATGCTGAAACTGAGAAGCAGGGCTTCTTGCCCGCTAGGCAAATGCTCTACCAGATGAGCTACATCCCCAGTCCCATAGCTCTAGTTTTAAAAACTGTGTTCTGGAAACACACACACACACACACACACACACACTCCTATCCCATCTTTTTTATTATTTTTTTTTTCCCTCTCGGTTCTTATCAGAACATGAGACACCATACATCTTTACTGATTCATTTTGTTGTCTGTCTGCCTCCTTGGCCCAATATAATTTTCATGAGTTCTCTTCTCCTTAGCTTACTATTGTGTCCTATGCATCTAAGATACAGGAAGCACTGTAAACATTTATTGAAGGAATGGAGAGATGTGAAGAGGAGCGTGTCTGGAAAAGGCTACAAGAATACATGCTATCTATAGCTGCCACCTGGGAGGGAGGAGTTCTCTGGAAATGGGCGGAGCCTAAGGTGGTGCTGCCCAGAGAGCCTGATGGGGAAGTGGACCACTCAGAGCAGGCCATTCATTCCCTAGGGGTGAGGTGGGTGCAAAGGCTCCACAGGGCACGGACCCACATTCACTGACGTCTCACCAAGTACCACTCTGAGTCAAGTCAATTCACACATCTTGAAGGAAATATGCTGTGGCATTCTCGTCCACCTTTCCCACGTCTTTAGTGCTTCATTGGCACTGCTTTACATTTGGGGTTAAAGTATTCTTTGACTTTAGGTAACATCTTTGCTACTACTGAAAAAAAATCTAGCCAAGTCTACAGTATTCTAGTTGTTTCCCCCCCCCCCCCAGAAAAAAAAAAATCACCTTTCATGGGAAGAACATGCTCAAAGCATATCAAACATTCCTCGGATTCAAGTCTGACATAAATGAATTCCGAACGGGAGAACCGACCCCGAGGATCACCTTTGTGTGGGATTAGGAGGAGTTATCCCGCCTTCCCATCCCCTGCCAAGGCAAACACGGGCATCTCTGTGATCAGTTTGGAAGTCAGCCACATCAGGAGGCTTTTACAGCAGTCAAGCAATATTTATTTGAAATCCAGACTGCCTATAAAGTAGCTAAAATTACTTGTCTACTGGAAACAAGATCAATAGAGAATAATAGTGAGTTGTGAGGAACTTTGAATCCAGAGAACACTATTTCATCTCAAGTACAGTCTGCCAAACAAGGAGGGTTTGTAATGAGAGACATGGTGAAAGTCAGAAGAGCAGCGTCTGGTAGGGCTAAGGGTTCTACCTGCTGCAGCACGGTGTACAGGCATTGTATATCTTAATCCTAGAAAACCAGTCACCATGCCACGTCTTAATGAGGACAAGGAGAAATGAGGCCCTTCTTTATGTGACTAGTGTGGCGACTGGTGTGCAATTAATATTTCACGTATGATATATAATTCTGCTCCTGGTGCATGATAATTATTAAACAAATGAAAGCTATTATTAGTAAACTTGCATTAGCCACCAAAGGGGATGTACCATCTGAAAAATGATCACATGCAAGGCGAGTTCACTGCATCTGTTATCACTGAGTGGGACGGACTAGGATTCAGCGGATCCTAGGGGAAGCTAAGGCAGAGAGCAGGCGTGGGGAAAGTGTCCGAGACTGGGCCCCTTAAAAGCAGGAGGATGAATGAGAACTCAGTGAGTATCTGGGCTGTGACAAAACCAAGTGAGCACCAGTTCACTGCTACACGGTTCCTGACAGCCATGATGTGGGGCCAGCTAGAGGCCCATCAACAAATGAGTAAAGAAAACACAGGTCATGGACAAGGGAATTTTACTCAGCCACAAAAGGAGAATGAAATCCGACAGTCTCCGGACATGGATGAATCTGGAGATAAACCAGACTCAGAAAGAGCAAATACCTCATGTTTTCTCTCATATTTGAAAACTGTATTTAAATCTATATAAGCATGTATTTGTGTGTGTGTATGTGTGTGTGTGTGTGTGTGTGTGTGACAATATATATATATGTCTATTTAACCTGAAAGCAGAAAGGGACTGTGAGAAGGAAGAAAGAAGTCAAAGAAGGGGAAAGGGGCAACAAGAGAAGATAACGGAAAATACATGACATAGAAGCAGGAGGCGGGGAAAGAAGACTAACAGGGTGAGAGGGAGAGGTCAGTGGGGAGTGGGTGAGAGCAAAGCGTAGTGATGTGTAAGTGTGGAAACGTCACGGTGAAACTCACCACCTCATATGCTAACCAAAGTTATCACAGAATAAGTTTCAAGATGCAGGTCTGGGTTTACAAAGATGCACCAGCTCTGGGGATGGCTGGATATTGTCAGTGTTGATTGCGGTGCTGGTAATGCAGGTGTTTCTGCATGCTAAAAACCCTTCAACTTGCAGGCTGACGGGATGGGCCAGTAGGTTAAGGTTTGTTTCACAAAAGTTTAGGACTTGAGTCCAGTCCCTGGAACGTATATGGTGGAAGAAAAGACTCATCTACAAGTTGTCTTCTGGCCTCCACCTGAGTACTTTGGCACACACACACACACACACACACACACACACACACACACACACACACAGAGAGAGAGAGAGAGAGAGAGAGAGAGAGAGAGAGAGAGAGAGAGAGAGAGAGAGAGAGGTGCAATCACAATTCTAAGGCTTCAAACTGTATGTGTTACTTGTACGCAGCGTGTTGTAGGTTTCTTTCACATCGCCGTGAAAGGTAGGAGAGAAAGAAAGAAAAGCAATAAGGAAGAAGTGGAGTCACGCCAAGAGGTATCAGAACAGCAGGTGTTGAGTCAGGAGCTCCAAGCCACTAGCTGCACACATCAGCAAAGGCAGAGATGGCTCTGGAGTTTTCTACTACAAGGTGAAGAGCTGAGAGAAACATTGGGTGGACAACTGTCTCTGACCATCCAGCGGCACTCAGTGTTTGTTCCAGCGTGTGGCTCCGTGTAAAGCTGTGGACTGTGGATGGAGGCAATGAGACCGGCAAGGGACCACCATCAAACATGCCTTGAAGCAAAGGGCATTGAGAAGGTTAGGGGATCAGCTTTAATATACCAGCCCTCATGATCTAAGCACCTGGGGGTGTTTGTTTAAATGCCTCCCTCTCCCCTCCCTCACACACCACCAAAGCACTAGTGGGTTAGGGTCTCTGGGATAGCAGGTGGGCATAAGCACTTTTCTAAGGCAGCTTGTGTTTGAGATCAGCTGCTGGAGACACAGACTCACTGGTGGTCTCTGGAGTTTCCTCTCACTTTCTGTTGGACTGTGAACACCCTGGACATCCCACATCATCTTCTGTGCCCTATATAAGGTCTCCAAGGCAGAGTGGTTATTTCTCTGTTCCTGTAATAAATCATCATAACCAAGGCAACTTATAGAAGAAAGGGTTTATTTCAGGCTTATGGCTGAGGAGGGTTAGAGTCCATGAGGGAGCAGAAGCAACAGACAGGGAAGCAGGTAGCTGGACCAGTGGTTGAGAACTGAAGGCCTACATCTTGAGCCATAAGCAGAAAGGGTGAGTCCTCTGCAGCCTCAAAACCCCAGTGATATACTTCCTCCAGTGAGACCGCATCTCCCCATCCTCCCTAAATAGCCACCAGCTTGACACCAATGCCAAGGACTACTGTGGGGGAAACTTGCAAAGTGTGGGAACCCCAAGGCCCTGATTCCAAGCAACAACAGATATACATCAAAGTCAGCTTTTTAAACCTTCTTCCCCCCCAAAGACTGATCTGTCTGGAGTGAAGGGGTACCCAAGGCTCCTGGCTCCACTCCAACCTCTTCTCCGTCCCACCAAACTCTATGGCAGCAGGCTTTGTGTCTTTTTCATAGGGTACCAGGAGTTCACATGGGCTCTCATCATTTTTCCTCTGCATTGTTTGTTGGGGAGACCCAGCAGGCCCAATTAATAATGCCCTGAATACTCAACAAACTAAGGAGAAATAAGACAGAGACTAGGCCACCAGGAAACCAAGACAGGATTTTTTACCACTGATGTTGAAACAACAGATGGATGGCACCCATCACAGGCAGGCTCCTTCCCATAGGGCTGGTTCTGCCCTGGCAATGGCCTTGTGGGAACGAAGCGGCTTCTCCCTGTGGCTGACTATATCCTGAGAGGAAGGAGAGGTGAAAACGGTCTGTGAGGCAAAGTTCTCCAGGGCCTCCTACCCGTAGCACGTTCTTCCTCCTTTCTCAGGGGGCGCAGGACAGAGAGTGGCCATGCGCGTCATCACGTCATATATACAGACTCCGTCTGAATCGGACAAAGCCTCCAGAGCAGAAAGGAAGTCAGTCTGTCTGTGTCCATGGCCCTGCCGCCATACTTCTGTTATTGTGTTTCTGCTTGCGAGCCTAGTCTGTAACAGCCGAGCCATGTCTCCAGCTGCATATTTATGCTCTTATTCAGTGTCTGGCATTGTGCTGAGAAAGTGAAAGGTATAACTGAGTGAGCAAATGAATGAATGAACGAATGAATGAATGAATGAATGAATGAATAAAAAATGTATTTCAGGAAAATGAACAAAAGAGGAAGAAAGTGGCTGGGAAGAAAGGAGAAATGTGATGGAGGTGATCTGTCAGCTTATCACGGCAATGAATATAATATCGAAGCTCATTAGGGCTCTGAATGACCTGAGTTCAGATTCCATTTGAGTCCATTACTGTTTTTTCTGATCAAGGTACCTAAACTCTCCCTCGTCTGTACTCATTTGTTAGCCTTAAGTGGGTTCAGACCCATAAAAGGATTAAACTGGGGTTGACCGTTAGGGCCTGCAGGTCAGGCAGATCTGGTGTCTGGTTTTGGAAATAGAATGTATTGGGAGCAGCCACGTCTACTTGGTGATGGTGATGATGATGTGCTGCCTACAGTTTCCTTGTCCCTCTGCAACAGAGGTGGGTAAGGTAGGTATAGCAGAGAGCTCACGGCCTGCAAGGCCTGAGGTGTCCACCAGCTGCCCTTGGGAGGACAAAGTGGGCCAACCATGCCTGCTTCAGACAAAAAAGCTCGTGGGGGTCTGTACCTATATGGGTGAATGGGCATAATTGTGCATGTGGAGTGCAGAGGTCACCATCAACGTCTTCCTTAGCCATGCTCCATCCTATTTCTTGAGACAGGACCTGTCACTTTATGTAGAGCTCACCCACTCAGCTGGACTGCCTGGCCAGAAAACCCTAGGGACGCTCTTACCTCAGCCTCCCTGGTGCTGAGATCACAGGTGTACACACTTCCCTTGATTTCTTGTGTGTGCTAGGGTCTGAGCTCAAGTCGTCTTGGCTTTGTGGCAAGGACTTTACCGACTGAGCCCCCAAAGCTCCATTCTAAAATTCTAAAAGGAAGCCTTAGGCTGCGTGTCCCTTCTCTCTCTAAAAGCAGCTCTTGCGAGACTACTTCAGCACTCCTCCCTGCGGACACGCTCCACCACCTCAGAGCTCCTAGGGCACTTTGCATATGGCGTCACTTCACAAGTCCTGGTTCCCTCCGCTGGGAACTCAGAGTCCCAAGTTAAAACTGTGTCTTTTTCATTGTCTCTCCGTACTGCCTTGAACAAAATTAACACCTGAGAAATGCGTGCTCAGTGCACATAGTCACACACAACACACACACACACACACACACACACACACACACACACACACACACACACTGTGCACTACAAACCCTAGAAACAGGTGGTGACAGGTGGAATTTTGCGTCCCCACCCTGCTTCTTTATTCCTGCCTCTTCTCTGCTGCTTGGCTAGTGGCCGACCTGCCCTCCTGCAAGAGCCTGCCCCCTACAAGTGGCATTCATTTAGTTTTTTCTGGAGCCCTTAGCCTTCCCCCTGGAGGCTTAGAAGTTTATGAGGAGACGCCCCCTCCCACTGGTATCAGTGTGGGGACAGGTGCTGCCAGCAAGGGCCAGGGAATGTTCCTCTGATGCCTGGCTCACTCTTCACATTCCATAGCAGGTGTTCGGGAGCATTCCTGCCATGCTTCGGGGGAAGCCACATTTGCTACTGTTCCTCAGCACTCCTGGTCACTGTCAGTGAGAATCTGTCACCTCATCAAAACTGGCCCTTGACCTTTCTACAAGCAAACCTTCACACTGAGCTCAAGAACCTTGGGAGCCCCCCAGGTCCTCTGCCTCTCCCCACCTTCTTGCCCTCCCCAAAGGAGGTTGGCCCTCTGATTTGAGCACTGATGCCTATCTAAGGTCACAGAGAACCCTCACTGCTACAAATCCCATACAACCGGATCAGAGGCTGGCTCGGGTGTTGACAATGCTCTTGGGGCAGATGGCTGCCCTCAGTGCCTATGAAAGCCCTGCCTGTTGTTCCTTCTCCGCCTCACTGACTTCTTGTCTCAATCGTCAGTTTCAAGGTAAAAACCTCAACAAGCTCCAAATAGCCCAAGCTTTCCAGAGGCCCCTTGGAGTTCAAAGATGAAGTCAATGTTTGCCTCGGAGAAAGAATTCATTAGCTGCTATCGCCAACTGTAGCTGTTTTTTTCTGAGCAGAGACAGACTCTACAGGATCTCTGCAGGTCGCCGGGTCAACAGCTTAACATGCAGAATCTGCTAACAGCCAGTGGTCTCCTGCACAGAACAGGCAGGTACAGTCGGGAGCTTCTTCCTTCGGCTCAGCGCTTTGGTGTCCCATCAGGGACGAAGCTGAAAGGCACCTGCCACATCTTGCAGATGAGTCCCAGGTCCCATCCAGCCGACTGCAAACCAGAGATGGAGCTAGAAACCCAAATATCTCTCCTGGGTGTCTGGCACACTCCCTCGCCAGCTTGACTTGAGAGAAGGGCCTTTCTTTCTTTTTGATTTTTCTTCATTTCCGTTTTCTTTGTGGCATTTGTATTCCCATAAGAATCAGTAAGCAGATATGCATTTGTAAAGTAGTGGGTAAAAAAATGATTACTGGGGTTTTTTAATGTGATTTCTGATGTTCCAATTTTTATTTAACTCAGCAATGACAGGTCTACTGACAGCCACACTTTTTCATGATCTAGAGGAATCGTTTTGCCTAATACCACATTAAGCACTATTTGCAAAGTAGCATCCTTGGATGGCTTCCGCCACCACGTTCAGGGCCTTTGCTACCCAAGCTCCGCAGAGGCTGTAAACATCTTAGCAACATCGGCTCTTTGTGATAGGATTCCATATGGGGCAGAGAGACATCTCAAAGCTGGCACAGGAGGCTGTCTTTCTCAGATAAATGGCCCTAAAGATGACAGGATCATCCTGGGCTGACTGTCACAGCACACATCCTGGGAACAGGCTTACTCCAATCTGAGAAAGGCCACTGAATGAGCCTGTTTAATTTCCCCCACCTCCCCGCTGCAACTTTCTTATTAAGATGTTTGGCACACGCTGACGATGGAGATTTTCCTGCATGGTTCTTTTGGGAGCCACCTAGATGACTTTGGCAGGAAAGTGACATATAAATAACATTTAAGACTATTATTATTATTGGACTAGGGTCTCATCCTGTGTAACTGGGAATTCTAATGCTCCAACTTGCTTGTTATAAATACTGTACCCTTCATCCCTGAAGGAAGCATGAGAGTGAGGTGGAGAGGGCCGTGTGAGGTATGGGAGGCGGGGCATAGTTAGGAAGATTTGTTCATTGAAGCTGATCTGAAAACCACCCTGCATGCATTAAATAAGTTACAATAAATAATTCCCTCATTTTAGGCAATTCACTCACCCTCCGAGTCTCCAGGGACATAAGCAGCAGGCAGACTTTCCACTCAAGACTCAGCAATGGAAAGCAGATGGGAATTATGGGTAAGACTATAGAACAAGCAACACCAGCCCAGTCCCAGGGTGCGACCAGAGGCAGAGAGTGGGGACAGCCAATATTCCCACAGTTTGAGAGATGAACTTCCATTTAGGAAGAAGGCAGGAGATGCCCGGTCCCAAGTTGAGCACTGTGCTCTAGGCCAGTCTCTGAGTCGGTGCCACGTCCTGCCCTCCACCTCGGGGTGGTGACAAGGCACATGCAGAAAAGTTCCTGCTCTCAGGAAGCTCAAACCTGAGCCCAATACTGCGTAAGCAAATGAGCAAACCTACAGATTAACACAAGAGGCAAGGTTCAAAGTACAGACATACAAAGTCAGCACAGCAGAGAGTGGTGATGGGACAAAAACAGAGAATCATCTAGTGTCAGAGCATATGGGAGGCCATAGGAAAATTATGGTCATTCCATTAGCACCAGCAGCCATTGGAAAGGGCAGAAGGGCATGGGGGGAAGCTGCAGGCTGTCCCCTTCTGAATTCCGGCCAACCGATGGCCACACAGAGGTGTCCTGACATATGTGTGTCGTCATGTGATTAAGGTCTTATGAATCAAGCCATGAGCAGAAATGACCAGTGCAACTCTTAAAAAGATCTGCCATGGTTGCTCCTGTTTCTGTTTCCCCATAGGTGTGACTAGACAGCCAGCTCTGATTCCTGACAGTGAAAGCAGCCCTTGGGTGTGGCGAGCAACAAGATAGAATCTGCTCTGAACTATTTGTTTCCTTCTGCTTGAGCCATTGTATATATTGGGTCTCTTCGGTTAGGCCAGCTTAGGCTGCATCCTAACACAGAACGCGGCAATCGGAAATAGCTTTAATGTCAAGGAGATTAACCCACCCGCCAGGTGGATCCAGAGGGGTTGCAGGTACAGGAGGACCAGAGACCACTCAGGAGCCCATTGCAGCCATCCAAACAAAAGCATCCAATGGCTTAGGATAGCATTCACGATCAGAACACGAAATGTCCATCCTCACACACCTCCACCTCCACCACCTTCACCCATGCTCATCTTTCCAATGCTTGGTCTTCAGCTGGTGACCTTATTTTGGAGTTGCAGAAACATTGGGAGGAGGAGTCTAGTTGGAGGAAGTAGGTCATTGGGGCATGTCCTTGGTGACGTCTTGCCTTGGGTTCTCCCTATAATCCGCTTTTCTCTGAGTCCTGTCTATATGAACAGCTTCTATCCCAGGCTCCCACAGTTGTGATGTTCTGCCTACATACATGAAACCAAGCAACCGTCATCTAAACCATCTGAAACCATGAGCCAAAGTCTGTATCTCCTGCCTTAAGCTGTTCTCTCTTGTATCTTGGTCACAGTAGCTGATCTGCACATAATGACGGGTTAGTGAGCTTGAGATCCATTTTTGGACGCAGAAGCAAAAACAATTTGAGAACAAATTGGATATCTGGGTGGAGGGTTAGGGAAAACAAAGTCAAAACAATGGATAGGACTGTTCAGTGACTTCTCCAGACACCTAAGTGGGAACTGAGGAAGGAAACATTGGGCATCTTTGGCCTAGGAGCCCCTCGTGTGATACCAAGCTCTGAGGTAACCACTGCCACATTGGCCAGCCTGATAGTCTTCTCTGTGGTTGCAGCTTTGATAGCCCACATTTCAGATGAAACTTTGCATGTAACAGGACCAATCCCAGCTCCTTTAAAACATAAAAAACAGTTGGGTTGTTTTGTTTTGTTTTGTTTTGTTTTTTGTTTTTTGAGGAAGGATGATGCTGTCGCTCACAGGAGCCAAGCATAGCCAGAGCTTTAAAAATGAGAAATAGGGACTAGAAAGAGGACAGGAACCAATCAAATATCCTTAGCTCTTTATCCCTAAGCAGACAATTTCTTTTCCTACACAAATGACAAAGGCTGGCTGGTTATCTCTACAGTTTTTTGAATTTATATACCTTCCAGAAAGCAAACTGTGCAAGTCCAAATAGATATGTACCTATCCTGAACTCCTGGGAGTGGCATGAGAATTGAGCTAGTTCTCGCCTAGAGGGAGTACAGGCCTTGCCTCGCTTGTCCATTCATATGAGAGAGTCCATGTGAGCTGGGCAGAGCCTCCCCACCCCTGTGCCTTCCTAACGTGGCCCAGACTGAATACAGTTCATGTCAGTTTCATGAAGACACAGCACACCTAGGCTCAATGGTCCTTTTCAAGAGTTTGCCTCTAGCTCGGAGGTAACCAGAAACCATTTCCAGATGATAAACACCTTTCTTGTTTTTAAAGCTCACTTGTGCAGAAGGTTCCATGGCAGTCTTGGGGACTCTCTATGCTCACAAGCACGGTCAGCTTGTTTGTCACCCCCAGGCTTTTTACAGCACATGTCAGCTGCTCCCCTGTCCTGCCCTGGAATACCTCACAGAAAGGGTGGAGTGGGTGTGGAGTCCTATAAATGACTTATCCAAGCGTGAACCTGCGGTCTCACAAACTCACCTGAAGTCTTGAATCTTAGGCTTGTTTGTTCTAAACAATTCGGTTGTGCAGATAAGTGAGCTGAGCTTCCAATTATTCCAGTGTCCCGCTTCCCCTTACCTACCCTCAAATAATCATTCTTTAATCCCACCCAGGGCTCCCTCTCCCTACTTCTCAGAATAAAGTTTTAAAATTGAGCTATAAGAATGGATATAGCAACTCTTTATCTGTCAGAGAAAGATTAGCTGAGGATAGTTATGGGCCCCAGGCAAAGACAGCGATGCAGCCTGCCTCTTAAAGGCTTGATTGGGGAGGTTTTATTGTTATTATAAAGATGCTCTTTCCTTTAAAAGTTTACAGCTAGGGTTTTTTTTTTTTTTTTTCCTTTTAGTCACAGGAGGTCTTGTACTTTTTTTTTAAATTTTAGATACTTCTTGATTTTAAGGCTGAGATTTACTTAATGGCACATGCAACCGAGCAATGAGGATGATGGGAAGTGAACGGGGCCGTGATAGAGAGCTTTGCAAGGACCTCAACATCATGAGCCATGCACCTCTGTGTAACGTATGATGTCACAACGCCCATCACACAACAAGCCCACAGCAGGGGAGGAGATGTGCATGACTTTCAAATGTCAAGGCACTGAAAAAAAATTATCTTTGATGCGCTTTCTATCTTGTGGCTCCTTCAACATTTTTTTTTTTATTATACAGCTAATAATTATGAACAAGAGGATATCACACATAAGAGGTACTCTAAAGTATAATCTCATTATTTTATGGGTTTTAAATGTTCATGCTTATGGTATTCGTCACCAGTTATCATCATTTCTTACTGTCACTAAACTGAGAAGTGCTTTTATATTTTTCTTATTTTTTAAATTGTGGTATTAATATATGTGTAACATAAAATGTACCAGGTAATTTGCTTTTAAGGTACAATCCAGTGACACTGGGTACATTACACAGTGTGCTCAACCACACTATCATTTCCAGAACTTTCCTCACCGAGCAAAGTTCCCATGCCCTTTAAATAATGACTCCTCCCACTCCTTTCCCCTGGGAAGCTTCAGCTAACCTCTACCCCTGTTTCTGTCTCTTGGAGTTCGACCTATTCTAGCTAACTCACATAAGTGAAGTGCCAGATGTTTATTCTACCATCTTAAAACACCACGCCTCATCCTTTTACCTCCTGCCATGTAGGCTAACTACCACACCTCTCACACCTCATGCAAGAGGCCTTTGGGTCATCCAATATAGCCAGTGATCTTACAATTGGAATACCTACTCCATGCTCACTATCTGCTGAGTGCATGGAAAACCTGAAAACTAACCTGTTGAAGGGTTATTAATATTTAATATTGATTTATATTTTTAATAAATCAGCAGTTACTTCTTAACCAGTCTTATACCCAAATAACCACACCGAGAGACCAAGGTCTACTTAATTAGCCTATAGCACAATGCTGCACAATAATTACTCCATCCTAAACTTCTGAGCTACCATAATTTCCTCCCATTCATATTTCCCACATTATACTTGCTTTTACTCATATCCTAGGTCCGGCTTGTTCCTCCTGTTGCTTCCCAACCCTCTCCACATGAATCTCTCCTGTCCTTCCTTCTCTGTCTCCTCCCCTCACTGCACCAGGAGGTTCCATCCTATTCTCTGTCTTGCTCAGCATTGGCTAGTTGGCTTTTATTGGCAATACAGGAACAAATGGTGACATGTTGACACAAACTTGAGATGGGAGATACTTAGACTAAACATCACAATACAATGTCTGGATTGAAACCAGATAGTGGGGGTAGAGAAATCAGTATTTGAATGAACAAGAGTAAACTGTGCAACACTAACTAACCGTTGTGACCCTTCACTTCATAGAAAAGAAAGCAAGGCTCCCTCAGGTGGTACCAGGATGTCAGGAAGCAGCAAGCCAGGATTTCACTAAGGTTATCCAAATACCCTGATATTATATCATTCTTGCTCTGCCAGCAAAGTGTGCTCCACTTGCCAGCCTCTTGTAGACAAAGAATAGCTGTGGGACACTGCAGGATCAAGTTGAAGTCCAACTTCTCTGGGTAGCCTTTGTGCTCGGTCCATGCTGGTGGACTCCGTTTTCTCAGTGGGGTCCTCACCCTCAGCCCTATCGAACCAGGCACATTCACCCTCAAAATCCTGTCCAACTGCCCAAAGTTTATAAATAAAGGTTGGCTGGTGTGCTGATGGGCTTGCTGTCTTGCTCACCATTCCTCTGCCATGACAATCTAAGACCCCAGGAGAACCTCCATTGGACACCCGTTGATCAGGCAGCAATGGCGAAACTGCCTTTGCAGCCACTGGGGCCCGTTCCACCACTGCTGCTCGCTCACCCTAGCACCCAGGTGATGGGCCCCACCCTAAAGTGTTCTAGCCACTGCTGAGCGAGAAGCAGGCCCTTGGGACCTTTGATTCTGAGGTCCCTCTGTTCTTGTCTGGAGGCAAGCAGTGCCTGGACCAGCCCAAAGGAATTGGGCCCGGGCCACCCACCTGCTGGACACTGAATGACAAATAGCTGTCCTCTAGATTCTTCTGAGGATTAAAACCATCCTCATTATTCAATCTACACTGAAAACTTCCAGCTGGGAGAAACATCATCCTTGTCAATGGTGTATGTACTTTCTACAGAGGCAGCATGGCTCAATAGTTAAGCAGCCAGGTTTTGGGCTTGGTGTCGGTGGGAATGAGAATGTTTGCCCATAGTCTCTAACATTTGAATACTTGGTCCCTAATTGGTGGTGCTGTTTGTGGAGGCCTAGGAGGTGTGGCCTTGTTGGAGGAAGTAAGTCACTGGGGGTGGGCTTTGAGAGTTTAAAGACGCATGCCATTTTGAGTTCTCTCTGTCTCTGTCTCTGTCTCTGTCTCTGTCTCTGTCTCTGTCTCTCTCTCTCTCTCTCTGTCTCTCTCTCTCTGTCTGTCTGTCTCTCCTTTCTTCTTCTGACTCAAAATGTGAGTCCTCCACACCCAGCATCCAATTTCTTTTGCCATCAGTCTTTGTCATGGACTCTAACCCTCTGGAACCCTACGTCCAAATTAACTCTGTCTTCTCTAGTTGTCTTAGTCATGGTGTTTTGTCACAGCAACAGAAAAATAACTGATACAACAACTAAATCATCTTTACCCAAAAGACTTATCCTTTGTGATGCTATGTCAGCATCTGTGATCCAAAGCAATCGTTTGTCTCCTAGAACCAGTGTTGCTAAGCCCTGTGTCAGGGTGTGCCATGGTTCTCCTTCTCCAGGCACAACAGTGTTCAGCAGAAAAGCAAAAGACAAACCCACATCTCCAAAGCAACTTACTGAATTTTGTTTTATGGGCAACATGAAGCTCATATTTTCTCCATGCTTTCCTGTCCCCTCATAGCCCTAAGCACATAGTTTATGCCCCACTTTGAAGAAAAGAGGGAACTAAGTTTTCCTGGGCACACCCAGGGATCTGACTAGAGGAACTGAACCTGAAAGATTAAACAAATAAATAAGACCATGTCATAAGCATTTCAGCATGAGGGCTAGGAAGATGGCACAGCATTGGTTAAAGCACTTCATGTTGAAGAGTGAGGGCCTGGAGTCTGGTCCCCAGAACCTACCTAGATGCTGATGGGCATGAAATGCAGAGACAGGCAAATCCAGAGCAAGATGGCCAGTGTCTAACCATATCAGTGAGGTCTAGATCTGATTGAAAGACCCTGCCTAAATGAGGAAGGTGGAAGACCAATCAAGAATGATTCCCAATATCAACCTCAGACTCCGCAGGTGCACACACAAGGTGAAGTGCATTCACAGACATGTACATACATGCTACACACATGCTAACACACATACACAAATGGAAAAAGGGAAAGAACTTCAGCACGGGCACACCCCCACACATGCACTCCCTCAGACACTGTGTTCAGATGGAGCCTATCCTGGTGGTCCATCCCTGTAAAGTATACTCTGAGTTAGAAGCTATGAAGGTAACAGTATGTTCTTTGACCAGGTTCATCTGCTCTGAGTCACCATCTGTCTCTAGCAAACATGGTTGCATATTGTGTTATTAGAGTTTTCTTTACCACCCAACTCAAATTGCATGCCTGGACTGATCCCCAAATTTCACACACACACTAAGGACTTGTGATCATGTGCATTCAGGTTTACTCAGTACTATATTAGGATGTGGGTAAACTCTCAGTTAATGACCAGCTTTCAAGTGAAACTTTAATTTAAAAATGTATTCTTTTCCTAACAATAATTTCCTTTTCTTCTAACTCAATTAAGTTTTTATACTGTGTATAAATTTTATTTGAAAGAAACAAGGCAGTAATAAATTTAAAAAATGGCCCAATTCATGCAAAACATTCATATTTACTATGTTAATTTTAGCATTAATTGTTAATTTTAAAAATAAAGAAATACAAATTTTCAATTACATGTATTCATAAAGTTAAACATATTTCAGTAAAAAATATGTTTACAAAGAGTTTGCAATGATGGAATTTTTTTGTTCTTTATAATACTAGCTTTTTAAAAAACAGCAAGCAATGCTAGGCGCCTGTAATCCCAGCACTCGGGGAGGCAGAGGCAGGCAGATCTCTGTGAGTTCAAAGGCAGCCTGTTCTACAGAGTCCAGAACAGCCAGGGAAACCCTGTCTCGAAAAAACCCAAACCAACCAACCAAACAAACAAATAAACAGCAGGCAAAATTTAATGTCTTTCCTAACAAGAGAATGGACCAGACTAACAGTCTTTTTCACTACAAAAATAAAAATGTGGATTAAAGTTTTTGAAATACATTTGAATTAACATCAAAGATGTGAAAGTAGAAAACGGGAAGAGAGACAAGGATAGGAGACAGAAAACTTCTAGTTAATAGAAAAAAAATAGGGGTGAAAAACAGAGATGATGCTTCTTCGCATATCTGTCATGGGAGACCTAGTGCTTCTACATCCACCCTGGAACAGATGCTGGCGTACTGACATCAGAGGAGGCAGAACTGTGCCTGCAGGTCATGTGTAAACCCGGAGTTCCTCCCTCCTGTAAGGACATGCCCTAGACAGCACCAGTGAAACTCCTCTCTTCCATAATGGGTCCAGAAGACCCAAACATCTAACACAAAGAGATGTATCACTTATTACAGTCCAAATGTCTCTGACTCCTCGAGCAAGGATTCAGGCTAAGAAGTAAAGGAAAAATAAGTCCCAGATTGGTGAATTTCTAGAAACCTTGGCTGGGTTGGGGGCAAGGAGTTTGCTACAAAGGAAGACAAATATAATCTGAAGTAGAAAAAAAAATCTGCAGAAGAATTAGCACCCAGTGTGAAAAAGGGGAACCTGAAACTAATAGTTTTAAAGAATTATATAAAACAAAATAGATATATACTAAAAGGCTTAGATATAAAAAAAAAACCATAATCTTAAAAGTAAATACTCAACAAAGTGTGAGGTTAGAGTCAGCTGAAGAGAGAATTACTAAGGGAGAAAACAAATATGAGGAAGTTATTTAGAACAATACAGAGCAATAAAGAGATGAAAATTGATGCCGATTTTTAAAAAAATTAGAAGAGAAAGAAGAAAAAAATCGCCAAATGTAGAGGACTGATACCAACGGTATAGTCAGGAAACATAATTTTCCAGAAAGAATCAAGTACCTAGAGAAACTCACTCAGGAGAGCAGTAAACACTGATGATGTTTCCCCCTCACTTTTCCTCCCTGGAAGAGCCGCTGAAAAGTTGCTTAGTTGACGTAAATTGCAGCTAGAACATAGAAGTGGAACACAAAGTTGTTGAGCAAAGAGATGAGGAACTGTAACTGTAACGAAAAGAAGCACTGACTTCAGAAACAAAACACAGACGTCGTCAGATTGTTTTAAAAATATTCCCCATCTTCCCTGTGAAATTGTCTGCATTTTTTAATGTTTATTATCTATAGATTTATTTTTTTTCTTATCATGGAGGAGGGATGAGGGGCTGAGAGGAAAACTGCAGAAGAGTGAACAAATAAATAAAAATTTAAAGTCAGCTTGTCTGATATAAATGCCACCTTGAGTGAACCATCCTTGACATGTTAGAATGATTCCCAACAGCCTTTATAAATGAAAAAAAAAAAAAAGCTGTTTATTTTCCCCCCAGAAAGACTTTGATTTAGAAAGATGCCATTTGATACATGTATACTTTTAATATGGTAGCCATTGCTATAGTCTCTTCCTTTTCTGTAGGCTCAATTTTCTTAACCAATATATTTTATTAACAACTTAGAAAACGGGTGTACGTCACTTATAACCCAACTAACCAAAACAATAGAAATAGAGGCTTAAAGAACACAACAACAAAACCATAAGGATATCAGTTCTGAGGAACAATTCTCCTGGCGTAATCAGCAGGATTTCTTCTGCTGGAACCTGGAGTAACCAGAACCCGGAACCTCAGCAGGAGTCCGAGCCCCAAAGCCTTCCCTCGAGCGGTTCTCTCTAGGAGCTTCTCGAAGCAGAGGGATGAACAGCCAAAACTATCCCAAGTCTCCAACCGCCTCGCCTCCAGTTCTGGGCTCATTTATATATCCCCTCCCAGAGTCTGTTCATGGGATCTTTTCAGCTGGCAACAATCAAGCTCTCACACGAAGTGGTTGGTCTTCTAGTGGATTAACCTCACCTGTTCTCTCACCAGACCATTCACCATCCCACACTTGGGAAACAGGTTTATCTCTCCTTCACTTTTCCAAGTTGTTAAACAGCCTTTATTATTAATGACTCTTTAATTTTATATGTTAGGCATGTTAGAAGCTTCACAGCAGCCTTGTTCTTTGTTGCAAGGTCTACTGATGTTTGTTCTACAGGAAGTCTTATCCCACAGAGCAAGGCCATAAAAGGGAAGCCAAGATTAATGGATAAAAAGGGAAGAAACGCCACCATTATGTACAAATAATGTAAGTTTTTTTATGTAGAAAATCCAATAAAATTTTCATATGAAGTGTTAGAATTATTAGTGATTTCAGCAGCTATGCTAAGTGCATCCTGCAAATGAATGACGCATTTAAATTGCCCATTTCTAACAGGTTAATCGTGTGGTTTTGTTAGAGCAAGTCTATAGATAAAAAAAATATTATTTACTGTTATTTGCATAGTAGCACAGACATCCTCTCAAACCAAAGCCTTTTTAGAAAAAGAAAACAGCATGTGTGTATATAAGAGCCATTAGGGAACACTTCCAAACACTCAAAATGACTGACTTAAGGGACAATTTATATACATGGCTTTTAACTTTCAGAACTGCAATTCTCTTTTTTTTAAAGTGTGTAAGGATATACAGTTTTATAATTAAAGGAGAAAATACATTTTAGAACAATAATAAAAAGCACTGGAGTCCAGAGTTCCCTCACATCTGTACCTGTCCCACCAACTTCTCTGAGCTGGTCTTCTAAATAGCCAGAGAGGTCTTGCCAACCCAGAATCCTTTCTGCCCCATTAGTTCTATCTTTAATTCTCATCTTAAAAAACTAAATTTGCTCCTCTCCTCAGCAGCATTATGCCTTAACTTCTCCCTGCTCTGCTTGCAGTAATCAAATGCGGAGGTCATCCCACACACTCATACTTGGTGCCTTCACCCAAATGCACAGGATCTTACACTCTTGGGGGCTAGCAAGGCAGAGGGAGGAATCAGGAGCCAGCCTTGTCTTTAGCGTGCAAGGCAGCCAGTCCCTGAGGTGGGACCATTGTCTCTCTTTGGGTTCTTTTTAAAGATTAAATTCTGTGGAGGAAGCATTATGCGGCACTGGTTAAAGCCCTCCTAAGTGGGAGACAGCAAACAGGAACAAACACAGCCTCTGGGAGTTTGTCTTAGGGCCACTTCCGCCCTCTCAACGGGTGAAATCTTCAGGAGATTGGAAACGAGGCTGGTTCTCCAAAGCTACATGCCTCATGGTAGACCTGTGAATTTCCGCGAAGAAAGACCTTTTGAGATTCATCTGCCAGTCTGTTCGACAGAAATAATGAATATCCAGTTGCTCAAATTTTGGGCAGATCCCCGGGGTCTTAGGCCCACGTAATTGGTTCATGAGAGTGAGTGAGGAGACCCACCAGGAAGCCCCTTTCGCCAGACAAAAGTTACTAACATAGGAGGATTCCCTATCTGCCCCGCAACCCAGAATGAGGCGTCTATGCTGACAACAGTGATGGGGCCAGGAACCCCTGCACCCCTGCGCCCCGGTACGCCAGCACCCCTGTGCCCCAGCACCCCTGCACCCCTGGAGTAGTACAGTGGCCTGGAAAAGTATGTTTTGGGTCCTCAACTCTCATTCAAAACCCCTACCTGGGCTGCCATGGTCACTTTCATGACCTGTTTAGGTTACGGAAGTATGGCTTATTACAGATGCCTGCAATGTAGCTGTTGAGATGACTGGGAACCCCAGGCACTACATAAAACCAAAGTATCACTTCCCCTTTCTTTTCTTTCTTTCTTTCTTTCTTTCTTTTTTTTTTAAGGTGGATTTTGTTGGTTTTCAAGACAGGTTTTCTCTGTGTAGCCTTGGTTGTCCTGAAACTGGTTCTGTAGAGCAGACTAGCCTTGACCTCAGAGATCTGCCTGCTTCTGCCTCCTGAGTGCTGGGATCAAAGGCATGTGCTACCTCTGCCCAGCTAAATCTAAGTATCTTAAGTGATAGGATTTTTTTTCCTCAAGTTGAACAGGAAATCTGAAAGAATTGAAGATTTCACTCCTTATGCAGCCATTTGGTCAGTAAGCAGCTCTCTACCACAGTCCTATGTGCCAGGCCCCTAGCTGGGTGTCTGAGATTGGGAGCGAGTGCTGCACACTTCCTGTCCCAAGGCTTGACCATCTAGAAGGCACAGATGACACAGCAGCAGGAAAGCGTGAAACAGGTAAGCAGCACGGTTCTCCAAAGCTGGCTTGTTTCATGGTATGCCTGCATGGCTTGCCACTAATAAAGACATTTTGAGGTTCGTAAGTCTGAGCTTGTTCTGGAGAGCATTGCAAAGTGACTATGTGGCCAAGGCCTAGAGTTGGGCAGGTGGATTCCAGTTCTGCGTGTAACACTCCACGCTCCGTGGCTCTGGGCTATAACGCAGTGACTAATGCTCACTGTGTGCACTCCATAGACCAGGCACCGTGGAGAACACTCCCACACACACTTTCTCATGCGCTGTGCATCATCGTCATAGGAGGCACTGCTTTCATCATAAAGATTAGGAGGCAGAAGCAAATGCTGACGTGGAGTTTGGGGCACGTCTTAGTTACTCTTTTTTTTTTTTTTTTTTTTTTCCTATTGCTGTGATAAAACACCACAGCTATGGCAACTGATAAATTAAAGTGTTAAGCTCAAGGTTTAAGGAAACCAGAGGGTTAGAGGCCCTGGTCATCGTGGTGGGGAACATGACAGCAGGCAGGCATGGGCACCAGTGCAGTTGCTAAAAGCTTGCCTCTTGTGACACAACAAAACAGAGATAAGTAACCACTGGGAATGCCCCTGGCCCAGTGTCACACCTACTCCAACAAGGCCACACCTCCTCACCCTTCCCGAACAATTCTAACCACTCTGAACGAAGCATTTAGATATACAAACCCATGAGGGTCATTCTTTTTCAAACCACCACAGGGCACAAGGTGATTACTGGGGGGTGGGGGGGGTTGTAGACCCCATGTAAAAGATAGACTGAGCAGAAGAGAGGCTGCGCCCTCTGAAGACTGATAAAATCCTGGGGTTCTGGACTATGTCCCCTGAAAGACCACTCCCATCATTGCTTGCTCACCCCATTCAGACATGGGGTGCAGACAGAACAAGACTCTTCAGCTCTACAGATGGCGCTCTACAGCTGAGGGTACTGTGCAGGGCCAGACAGTTGAGGAGAAAGTCCCAGCAATGTAATTCTACTGCTACTGCAGGAGGCTACCCCCACCACCACCACCAAATTGCTAGAAGGATTTTAAAAATCCCTTTGATAACATGCTTGGCACAGAGTGTTGCAGTCGGTTGATGCTATTCAACACGCTGGAGTAAAGAATGTCATGGTAACTCCTAGAGGATTGCAACCCTGTCTCCCCTCCCTTGCCCATCACCGTTAGTGCCGAAGCTCACCCCAGCAACAAGGCAGAGCATAGCATCAGAAAGGGAGAGCTAAAAGTGGCCATCCGTGGGTAGAGGAGACCCTGGGAGAGAAACCAAATTTTGGATGCCTATGGAGCTTTTCTTAAGTTAACATAAGATGGACTTGTTCTGTGAGTGTTCAGTGTGGATGTTTTGTAAGGAGTGGCGTTCATTAAGGGTGCTTTGGTTGAGTGGGATGTCACTTGTTAGCAGCAGGGCAGCGAGGAGGTGGCTGCAGCAATCAGCTGGGAGCACTTTGAATCCGATCTCCTTCTCTCTCTAGCAGGAGCCGGAGAGAGCAGCATCTGTGTGGACTTCACGGTTGGGAGGGCAATGATAGACCGCAGTTAGAAGCAAAGCCCATATTTTCCAATTACTTGCGGCAAGACCCGTTCTTAAAATACGGCGATGACAATGAGAAGATGAGCAGCAGGCGTTTGGAACACGTGCCTCCCATCCGCAGAGAGGAGCTCGAGCTCAGTGCTGTCCATCACAGCCTTCAGCGGGAGCTAATTGTCTGGTGTGCTCAGCGTTTGAAGAAGGTTGTTAATACGTCTATTATATTTAATTTGCAAATGTGAGAGTCAAGCAGCTTCCCCATTTTCTGTGCGTTTCTATGCGGTTGTAAAGCACTCCATATGTTCCCAGGCATTTGCTCAGTGTTGTCCCTGAGCTTTGTTTAGTCTGTCTCTCCACGAGGCATCTATCTCACATGGTTCCTCTCACTGCTATTCCACGCTACCTGTCAGTGGAACATTTAAACCGATGGCTGTCAAATCCTAAGTGTGGTGTCTGTACCGTCTTGACCTCTTGACCTCTTGCATATGCATTCCACCACCAGGCAATCAAAACCACTTAAGGCAGATGCCAACAGGGCCAACCCCTAACGCTTTCTGGCATGGGCCCTCTGAAGCAGCTGCCATCTCCTGGACCGTCCTTTCCCCTTTCAGATTGTCCCCAATTTCCTCACAAAGGGGCCGGCAGTAGGTGATTTTAAACGGAGCACTCACCAAACTAGGCATGGCTTCCTGGAATACTGTGTTGAAAGAAAGTTCAAGTTACCTCAAGGATGCTGGGATGGATTAATTTGCCTGAGGCAGGAGCAGAAAGGAAAGAAGGGTCACTGTGCATTCACTCTCCAGTACTTAGCGGTCTGGTCCCTGGTTCTCTGTTGCATCTGCTGCTTTGGCTCTTTGACTTCCTGAAGATGGTTGGGCCTGCGATGTAGGTACTGAGAGGATGAACTGAGATGAAGTATAGAGCCCCCCTCCCCCACCCCACCCCGGACTGTACTGGACTCTGGATCAGTAACAATCAGTAGCACCACTTCGGGTGGTTTTCTTCTGTTTTCATAGGTTTATTTGATTAGATGCTGTGTCCTCTCTTCATGTGACTTAGCTTGTGCCTCTTGTCCCAGGTTCACGGCTCCCTAACATCTCAGAACAAAGGCAGAGGCTAGGAGATGGTAATGTAAATACAGAGCCAGCAGAGCGACAAAAGGGGACGGTGACGATGATGCTCTTCTCTTGCCTGGGAGGCTGTCCATTTGTTTGTTTTCAATCAGACCAGTAAGCACTAGATGGGGGGGTGGGGGGGGGGGAATGACGGGCATTGTAGCTCTTGCAGAGACCGGGCTGCTCCTACCAGAAAAACCGCCCTCAAAGAGTTCTGACCTCTGACTCCACAGCGGGGCAGCCAGTCGCCTGCTGCCTCCAGTCGTGCTCTTCTGTATCCAGCCTGCCCTCTACCTCCTGCCTGCCCTGAGCCTCCTCTGAGGGAATCTCCATGCCGCGGGAGGGGGAGAACCAAGTACACTAGATCAAAGCAAAGCGGCAAAGTGAGAAGAGAGGAAACAACAGGCACAGGTGGCATCTATCTTCAGGAGCCTCGGCCTCGCCTCCCCTGCAGACCTCACACTGGCCCACGCCCTCATGGGAGGCCTTCGGTGTGGCTTTTCTTCTATCCCAACAAAGTCTTTACACTTTTGTTTTGTTTTGACAAGATATTTGTAATCTCATCTTTTTTTTTCTTTTCCCCAGTGCCAGTGGCTACTGGGAAGCCTATGATGGTCCCAGATAGAGCTGTTGCTCTCTGTCTTCCTGATTACTCAGGCTTCCCCGGGAGAAGCCTTTCAGACCCACAAGTTCCTGCCCCACCCCATCCTCAGAATAGCAGGCTTTCTCCTCCACCATCGTCCAACAAAGCTGACTGGAGAAGAGGGAGCTGTGTCCCTACAGTTCACCTCTCCACGCTGCTCCTGTTGGCTTCGGAAAACCAGCACTGGGCATTTTTAAAATCGGGAGCTGGGCCGGGCGTTGTGGCTCATGCCTTTAATCCCAGCACTCGGGAGGCAGAAGCAGGCAGACTGCTGTGGGTTCGAGGCCAGCGGGACAAAGTGAGTCCAGGACAGCCAAGGCTAATACAGAGAGACCCTGTCTCAAAAAATAAAATCGGGAGCTGGCACTCCTCCCCTCTTCTACATGGCAGGTGAATTCTCAAGAGCGACCCACTCCATTGATGCTGGACTCCTGGGCATCTAGGCACTCAGAGTAATACCTCAGCTTGAGCAATAGTGCACAGGCGAAAGTCTAACCTACCCCAGGCCTGAAGCGCCCGCATCAAAGAAAAGCCCCTCCTAAGCATAAACACATGTTGCCTCGCTGCATGAAACTGCCTTATAAAGCAATCCATTAGGCACCCTCGGCACTGTGTCCTCTAGGGCCTCCATGCACAAGGATGTTTTATCTTTTTAATGAATAAAACATAGGCCGATTGCCTAAAATTAAGAAGTGCAGTGGTAATGAATAATTCTGAGAATCCCGAAGCCCACTTGCATTGGGAAGAGGCCAGGAGAGCCGAGCTGGGGAAGATTTCGGCTTAGCAACGCTGTTGACCCAAGGGACATTTCTGTTTTTTCCTCGAATTCTCTGCATGCCGTGTTCCGTCCTCTCTCCTACCCACAGGGGAGCCAGGCCCTGAGTTCTGCAGTAGGTACACAGTGCACCGTCCTCCTACTGTCGCCTGGGGGGTTTTTGCTGCTCTTGCCCGAATCTCTCCCAGACAGCTCCATCAGCTGTGCAGACAGGCTAACCCCAAAAGCGAAGGGCTGGATTCTGAGTTCCCAAGCTCAAAACATGCTGCTTTCCTCCCAGCTATAGGTCCAGAATTGTGGAGACTGCTGACATGTGCTACAAAAAAAAAAAAAAAAGAACTGGGAAGTCACAAAGCGTTGTAGTAGAGCCAATTACACATGGAAGCATACCGTTCTACTCCAATCCTTGTTAGAGGTAGGAAAGGTAGGAAAGGATTTGTAAGAATCCTCCATGCACAGACTTGCAGTATGAGCGAGCCTCATCATTTGCAGGGCCTCTGTTCCAAAAAAGAAAAAAGTAAAGAGGAGGGTAAAAGTGTAAAGGCTTTCATTTCTCCAGTCTCTTGCTGTCACAGAGAACTGTGTTTGCTCCCAGGATGGTTATACAGATTGTCAACTTGAGGGGAATCTTGAATCCACCAGGGGGCAACTGTCTGGGCAGGTCTGAGGGAGCTTCTGGGTTAGGTTAATGGGGTGAGAAGACCCAGACTGAATGTGGGCTGCACCACTCTGTGGCCTCGGGTCCTGGATGAATAAGAAAGGAGAGAGCTGGCTGGTCAGCAGCCTGCATATTTCTCTCTACTTCCTGACTGTGAATATAATGTGAACCCCGCTCCTGCCTATGTCCCCTCTACCATGAAAAACTGTACCCACAAACTGAGGGCTGCTAAAATAAACCCTATATTAATCTGCTTCTGTCAGATACTTTGTCACGGCAATGAGAAAAGTAACTAAAACAGCTATTTAATGTTCTAAATAAAGAAAAATTAAACTTTGAAAATTAGCCTGTATTTTACCATTCTATGCTTTATTGCCACAACGACATCATTCTTTAAAATGCAAATTTAAAGGCATTTAACTTGTATGCAGAACTACTGGCACCACACAATTTGTACTTCATAGCTTGCATATGCATGTTGTCAGCCCTTAAATAACAAGCAGAGAGATTCCCTGAGGACAAATGGTATATATTTGGAAATAAACAGGGGACATTGCAATGCAGAAGGGACACGCCTTGGGAATCGGGAGCAGTGCGAGGAGGCTGGCACACGGGAAGCATTGCAGGGGAAAATGAGGAGGCAGCACAAGCTATATTGGAACACTACTCCTTGGTTACAGGGTCAGTGAGAGACGTGATATCATCTCCAGATTAAACAGGTCCTTAAAGTCTCAGTTCCTGCCACCTCCCCTCCCGTGTGTGTGTGTGTGTGTGTGTGTGTGTTTGTGTGTGTGTGTAGAGGCCTGGAGTTGATAACAGGTGTCTTCCTTAATCATTCTCCACCCATCCGCTGAGGCAGGCTTTCCTACTGAGTCTGAGCACACTGCTTCGCTGGACAGCTTGCTAGAGTGGTCTCCAGTCTCCACATCCCCAGTGCTGAGGGCTATAGGTGGCTGCTGCCCCTTCCTGGATTTTATGTAGATTCCGAGGGGCCAAAGTCTGGTTCTCACATGTATGTACATGTATGTAGCAAGAGCCGTATGCAGTGAGCCATTTCCCCCAGTCCTCCAGCCAAGTCGTTTGTGATCATTCTTGTTGGGCGTAAGAGCACGAGGTCCCCTCCTCTGTAATCTTCGGGCTGTACTAACGTATTTTCTGATGTAGTTGTTGTTGGGCCTTCGATACCAGACAACTCCAGTTTGACTCTAGCAACGATGATGACATGTAGCTCACTCTTTGCAGAACAGCAGTAACACTACACGCAAGCAGCTCAGCTGTCTTCAGTCTCCTCCTAACCCAATCCTATTCTGCCGTCACTCTTTCTGCCATGTCCAGAAGCCTGCATTGCACAGCTCTCCACTTCATCCACCAACACTTTATTCGTTCTGCCCACTCTTCCGTGATACTCCATGGACCTTTGACACGGGAGGTTAATAAAGGTGACTCATAGCCATGCTCAAGCCGTGAGCACTCATGGTTTCTTATTCTTGGCACTTAACGAGCTATAAGTCTTTTGCACTAACCACTTCATTGTCCTACTGCAAAAGGAAACTTCTCTGACCAACTCTGAGTGAATGGAAATCTCTACAACCATTGCCCCATGAGTCCTCTGGTCATCAGGCAATGCCATCCTACCTTGTCATAGCTATGCCTATGAGAAAGGCAGAGAGATATGCCCTTGCCCCACTAGGTGTGGCACAAGCTGGAGGCACAGTGGTTGGCTGTGCTTGGGCTTAACCACCCCCACCTCATGTAGGGACAGTGATGCATTTCTGGGGTATCTAAAGAGCCCTGTGTTAGCCTGCCTCCCGTTACTGTAGCAAATACCTTAGGTCAATCTATTTATAAAGAGAAAAGATTATCTTGGCTCATAGTTTTGGAGATCTCGTTCTACAATTGGGCAGGCCTGTTGCTTTTAGGCTATCTGGGGGACAAAGCCTCATGTAACATGTCTGGAGTTTGTGCTGTAGTGGAACCCTTCATTCCACAGCCAGGATAAGAGCAAAAGAGTAAAAAACTGACCCCAACAATCCTTCGAGGGCTCATCCTTCTAGGAGTGATCTCTTGAAGTTTCACTTCTTCCCAGTAATGCCACTGGCTAGAAACTGAGCCCTTAAGACATGGGTGTTGAGAGGACCCACGATAACCCTATAGTGAGGCCTAAAGGTTAGCAGGAAGAATGCATTGCACCCCAGATTGAATAAGCTATCTGGAGGTCAGGAGTAGGAGGGGTGAGCTTCAGTGGGCTACTGGGACACCGACCTCTAAGGAGGGTGGTAACTGTGTCTCCAGAGACTGACTGTAGGCCTAAGGGAGCTTGGAAAGAGCTGGGGCGGAACTGGACTAGAAGTTAATAGATTGGACAGGTCTACCCACATGCCTTCATGCTGTGTGTGGGGCAAGTGGGTCTTAGAGTCAGATATTAAATCAGTTCTCCAGGCACATCTCTGTTGTCACACACTCTTGTCCTGCAGACCATAGTAATTTGTGAACGTCTTGTCCTTTTAGACATTGGTTGGGCACTAAGAACTATTTTAAATGTTAAATACGCATTTATCATCTTATTCAGAACCTCCCCCCCCCCCCCCGCCCGCAAGCAGCTCACAATTTTGCTTCAAAGCGCTTATCCATTTTGTCATTGTAAATGCACTTAGATGATTATTTTGACTAATGTCTGTCTTCTCAGCTTGACTGAGCTGCCCCACGGCCTGGACATATGAGCTCACCAGTTTTGCCAGTTTTGCCAGATGTGCCATCGCTGGTGGTAAGGAAGCATAAAGTTGTGGAGCCCATTTGATATAAAACCGTGAGTGCACATCGGCTTTCCTTTGCTTTGACTTCTGAACACAGCTTGGATGGCAAGTGTATTCCACATGATGGTGGCCTTGGCTTATTCCCAAGGAAACAGCGTTATTCTTCAGGGAGACTGAAAATAAGTAAGAAATATTAAAGATAAATATAAATAAGAAAATAAATAAAATAAACAAGAAAAAATAAATAAGAAAAAAAAGTCCATACCCATTGATTCTAACAACTGGTCCCACAGATGGGATATATGCCACTAAATGAGTATTCCAGGGCAGCAACCTGCAGATTAATTAGGCAGGAAATAATCTCCCAGCCACAGCACACTCTGTATTCTCTAACAAGACTCAGAAATGATTTGTTCCCCTATTTATGACTTCGGGCACTTGCCTGTGCTTCTTTGAGTACTCTATTAAAAACTTTTTGATTAATTTGGTCCCAGGGTCAACTTTCTGTTTTTCTGTTCTGTGGGGTGAATAAATAGCTGTTCCACACCCTTGCTCTGGGACAGCCACCCAGGCACACCAGCAGGCAGTAGCCAGGCTTCGCGCACCAGGGATGGTGAGCATCATTCTTGGGTCTGATGTTACCTGAGAGACTCAAGATTTGTCTGATTTATTAAAAAACAAAAAAAACAAAAAAAACAAAAACAAAAAAAACAAAACAACTCCATTGCACAGGTGTGCGGAGTGACCCCATCTCCTTTGTTTTAATGGCATCTGAGCTGTCAGGGGATGGGAAGAAGGTGGCTCTGTTTTTTTGTTTTGCTTTGTTTTGTTTTTTGTTTTTAATGAGGCTGCAGTATTTCTCCCTGTGAGACGCTAAAAGGTGATGTGTGTGTGTGTGTGTGTGTGTGTGTGTGTGTGTGTGTGCATGTACACATTCCCTGTTCATAATAAACTTATGTACTAGTTACACTTGGCTCTAAATCATTTCACTAAGAGAAGCGTGCCAGCTAGAAATGTAGCTGTTCTCATTGGTACCTCAATGGCTACCTTTTGAAAAGGAGGCTGAAAGGGAGAGGGCAGCAGCTCGTGCACATCACCACAAAACTAAGGACAAATTCTTGCTCTTGGCTAGGGAAGTGATTGCTCATGCACTGTCTTATTGGATCTCCAGAAAACCACTGCAACGCAGGAAAACCCTCGATCATAATGTTGATTTTTAAAAAAATAAAAATAAATAAAAATAAAGAAAGAAGCTCAGGGTTAGAGAAGAAATTGGCCTTCTCAAATTCATATGGCTTGTAAGAGTCCCCCAAACTCTGGAGATGGGGGGGACGTTACGTAGTCGAATAGTATTTTTAATTCATTCTGCCTACAGAGAGCACAGCTGATCTCCCACTACAGATTCTTCTGCATTTTGGACATTTTGGGATAATTATTTAATACTCATTAATAAGGTTTCATTTCCTGGGCTTTGTGCCATTATCGAAGGGTATGTCCTATTCGTCAGATGGGCTTGGAAGGAACCAAACACAATCGTGGGTCAGGCTGGAGCAGGAAGACGCACCATTACACTGGACTTGTGGAGACATCATCAACCAGTCACCAGCTAATGGCTGATGGATGAAAGCCTGGAGAACTTCTTGAGGCTTCATAAACTGCAAGCTTATGCCTCAGACCGTATACTTCTAGGTTCCTGGGGCAGCTGCATCAAAGGATAATAACCGTTCACGTGTATTCCTTCCACATCCATCCGAAATTGGAATTGCCTGTCATTGTCTGAAGCAATCCCAGGAAGAAGGGCCTGGTTACCACCACACTATTGAACATGATGTGTCTGACTGTCCAGATGACTTCCTGTATGCTGATGTGCCCAACTACACTGATGACTTCCTATATGCTGATGTGCCCACCTACACTGATAAGTTCCTATATGCTGATGTGCCTAACTGTCCAGATGACTTCCTGTATGCTGATGTGCCTGACAGTCCAGATGACTTCCTGTATGCTGATGTGCCTGACTGTCCAGATGACTTCCTGTATGCTGATGTCTTGTTTGAGTTTGTGTTGCTATAACAGAGAACCTGAGATTAGTGGCTTTATATAGAAAAGAGGTTTATTTGGTTCACGATTTTGGTAGTTGGAAAGTCCAAACAGCATGTCACTTGAATGCAGTGGGGAACTCCTGCTTGCATTACAACGTAGCAGAGCAGTAGGCATGAGTGGACGCAGGCGAGGAAATAGACACTAAAAGCAAACCACATAAGCAGAACTCGCTTTATAATAAACTGTTCTTTTCTCTCAAGAGCCAACCCAGTTCTACAAGACTTGGCCACTCCAGCCCATAATGGAAATGCCTACAAGACCATGAGAGTGCACACAAGAAGGCCAGTGTTCTGGATAGGGCAGCAAGCAGTGTGAGCTAACTCTGAGGACTCTTGAGGGAAGAGACAAAACAAACAGGGTGTGAAGGGTCGCTTTTCTGACACCTTATATTTCAATTCCCTAAACAGCAGCACATTTGGTGGTATCGTTCTTGGGGTCCCCCTCTCTCCCCTTGACTCCCACTTAGCTGATCAATTCCACGAGGTCTCTATTCTCCCTGACATGGAATCTTTGCTCTGGGAGGACTTGGTACTACTCCGCCTACGTCTCTTTTCTCATCCATATCCTAATCCGTCTCTTTCTCCAGTGAGACCATCAGGAGTTAGTGAGATTGCGTACAAGGACACTGTCTTAGTTACATTTCTATTGCTGCAATAAGACACCACAAGCAGGGCAACTTGTAGAAGGAAGGGTTTATGTGGGGCTTATGGTTCCACAGACGTGATGGCTATAGCAGCAGCCAAGAGTTCTCATCTTGAACTGGAAATGGGGAGTAGAAAGGCTGTACCAAAAAATCGTGCACAGCTTTTGAAACTTCAAAGCCCACCCCTAGGAACATACTTCCTACACCAACACAACACCTCCTAAACCTACCCAAACAGTGTTATCAACCAGGGACCAACTATTCAGATACCCAAGAATATGGGCAGCATCTCATTCAAACCACCACAAACATCCAGCTCAATATTAACATACGCTAACAAATCCCAGGAACAATATAAGCATCCCTCAGTAGAAGAATGGCTGGTTAGCTTTAATACATCTAGACATGGCATGCTGGGTAAGCACCGAGTGCATTTAGTTAATGGTGCGGAGGAGTGTCTTTACCATTTTTTTTAAAAGATACAAAATTGTGAGAGTTGTATAATTGCATGCATAATCTTACATGCATAGAGAAGCCAGAAACAAAGAAATCAAAGGGCTAATGAGAGGTAAGTCTGAGCACTGTGGTTTGGTGGTTTTTTTGTTTTTTGTTTTTTGTTTTTAATCTTGGAACCTCTCTAAGTTTTCTACATTAAATGTGGTGTTTTCTAATTATAAAAAGAAGCAGCCCGAGGAATGTGTGTCTGCCAATGGTGGTTTGTGATAGGTCAGTGGTCCTCAGCATCACCTGAGGGGTCTTCTACAGGCTGCCTGGCTCTTCCCTGGGGTTTTCAGGTCAGTGGGTTTGGGGTGAGGCCTGAAGATTTGCATTTGAGGTGGGTTCTCTGATCCTGGTGACACTCCTGGGGCGGCACCATTTCTGAAGAGCCACTGCTCTAGGGGTTCCCAGGAGAAAGAGGCTTCATTTTAAGAAGAGCAGGAATAGAGTTGTAAACTCAAACACTGGTTATACCAAAGGACAGCTTCTGGGGGTGTGGCCTCTAGCTTTCCGGCTCTACAGCCATGATCCAGACATCATGATCTCTGATAATTATTAGATCACGATCTACTAATACTTAGGTCAGTAAATGGCAGAAAACTCCTGCTGTCTCCACAGCTGCCTCTTGACCCCCGGCCTTCTGACTGACAAGGAAATGTGAATGTGCTCCAAACAGTCACACGAACCACAGCCTGCTCATCTCCTGGAAAGTGGGCTCTTCTTCCCCTGCCTTCCAAACACCACCAATAAACAAAGAAGTCTAAAACTCTAGTTTCCAGGCACCTAGGCCCTGAGGCGCAGGGAGGATGTGATTAGAAATGAATGCTGGTGGACAAGAACACTATCCAACAGAGTGGAAAAAATAAAAAAAAGAATGGAAGGCATGGAGAGGAAGGAAGGGAAGACAAAAGCAGAGAGTGAAAAGAAAGCACAGAGGCAGATTTAGTTTGTCGGCAGAATCAAATAGAACAGTTTTGGAATAGGGATTGATGAGGCTTAACCAGAAGCAGAAATCACACAGGAGCAAGTAGATGATGCACCAGGCTAACAGCACAGAGGAGTTCAGTTGTATGGGCGAAAGGATGCACTAGCATCATATTCATAGCATCAACAGGCATGTCGGCGTTAACTGGACCAAAAATGAGGCAGCTCTTGACGTTTGTAATTATAACAACCAGAGCTTCGTGATTCCTCCCACCTGTCCTGAGTATCACAAGTGATTCCACAAGTGATTGGGTCTGAATGAATAGATTCTAAAAATGTTTTTAGAACTACAACACTCCTTGTAGGTATTAAGAACCATCATCTTTCCTTTTCGTCTTGGAGTGGCCATCTGACTACTGAAAGAGTCAGGTCAGGGCTTCTTTCTGAGAAGCTGAAAAAGCCCAAAGCAAGAAGGATGCATTCAGTCTCTTCTCCTTATAGTGGCCCTGTGGACCAAGCTGGCTTAGGTGGATAGGTGCCTATGGATGCTGACGGACAGCAGAGCATTAGTGTGTCCAAGTGGATGAACAGGAAGCTACAGGCCAGTATTCCTAGGGAAAAATGAGTGGAGGAATAAGAGAACACCGGAGAAGTGAATGAAAACCTACAAGTATGCTCTGGAGCTTTCCCAAGGAAGGCGAAGGAGAGTGGAATGGGGCAGGAGGCACGACATTTCCCAACACGTTAACCAGAGAGACAAGAGGCTTAAAGAGCACAGCTTCTTGGTCAGCTTCCCAGGTGTTTTCCCCACATCTGACCTTCTCATCTCTGCCCAAAGCCAGAGATGTTGATAAAGACAGAGCCCCCGCCTGAAGCTTGGCTTGCTTTCTTCTCCCCGGCTGCTGGAAGCACACCAAGAGCTGCTGTAGAAGCCTGGGCGTCTGCCACTCCGGAGAGCATCTCCACCCAATTATTGGGGTGCGTTCTCCTTTGGTCTGATCCTTGTTTTTATTTATGAGGTCTACATCGCCCCCTTTTCCTACCGGACGGAGCGTGATGACAAGGACAACTTAGGTGTGAGCTTTGAGAAGAAACACAAGCTTCTCTTCTAGATTGCAGACAGCCCAAGCGCCACCTTCCCTGTGGCCATCCACCTGTGAGGTTGGGCTCTGTAGCCAAATCTAAAGCTAGACTACGCCCTTATTTTGCTTGGTCTCTCTAAGCTCTGGGTTGGATGCTATTGGCTCTCCACCTTATTGTTTTTAAATTACCAGTGTTGTTAGTATTATCAGTAGGCCCGGCTAGCAATCAATCAAGACACAGACACTTGTTATATTTTAAAATAGCCTTAGTTAACCTGGGGCAGGGCAGACATTAATCCTCATGTCTCAATCCCATGTCATCTGTTTCTAATAACTTCTATCAAGCTACCTCCCATCCATAATCCCATATACTTGCTAATGTTCTTCATCTGGGCCAGATTCTCCATCCACGCCAGCCACGTGCTTCTCCTCCATCTAACCCATGGTGGCCTTCCTCTCTTCCTTCTTGAGACCCTCTTCTCTGGTCTCTTCTTCCTCTCGGCGATCTTTTTTTTTTCTTCCCAGGATTCCTCTTTCTCTAAGCCCCACCTATCTCCTCTGCCCTGGGCAAGTAGGATTGCTTTTTATTAATCAAAAGGTAGGTCACAGAGACAACAAGGAGTAATTAGCGTCAAAATACATCAAACCATCCCCCAACACCACCTATAAAAAGATCAATATTTGGAGCTTTATCCCTAAGGTGATGGTGTTGGGAACTAATAGAATTCTAAGAGGCAAAGGCTAAGAGGTTCTAGGTCAAGGAGTTGAGATGCCCTTGAAATGTGTATTTTTACCCCTTGTAGGCCTTGGTTAATTCAGGGGGATTGTTATAAAAAGCTTGAGCCTTACCCTTGAGTTGCCACCTGGCTTTCTGGTTCAAAATGTTGTCCCTTTGTCTCAGTTACAGTTCTACTAGTGTCATCGGTCATTAGGGGAGGTGGCCAGAAAGGAGACTGTACATAAGCCTCTTGGATTCTCAGGCTCTATGTTTATGGCATAAATAAACCTCTTTACTTTATAAAGTTATCCTGTTTCAGGCTTCTTACTATTGTCATATGTTATGGTTTAAGTCTGGAACATTCCCCATAGGCCTGATGAGTTTGAGTGCCTGCGCCCCAGCTGCCAGTGCAATGTTGGGGTGTCATAGAAACTTTGAAATGTATGGCTGTCTGATAGAAATAGGTTATTAGAGGAATGTTATGGCCACTTCTGGCTCTGCCTGGCTATCTCTGCTTCCTGTTTAGAATTATGATGTGAGGAGTATCAGCTATTCTCCTTCTCCCCGCCCCCCTCTCACACACACACACACACACACACACACACACACACACACACACACACCACATTCCCATGAACTCTAACCAGGCTTCCCTGCCGTGATAGACTGAAACCATGGGATAAAATAAAAATGTCTTTTCTTAAGTTGCCTCTGTCATGTATTTTGTCAGAAAAGTAACAAAGACACATGGATTAATACATCCAGGGATGTCATGGTTTGAATCATGTGACATTCAGCCTAGACTCAGGTGCCGCCTTCTGGCCACTGGACTCAAGACAAGAAAGTGTATATTGAACTTCCAACCCTGACAATTCCCTCCAGGCAGTGTATGTTTCTATTATTGTTCTAAAGACACTTTGCCCTTTCAACTGCCCCGGAAGCAGTGAGTCCTCGCCTTTGCACATTGTGTGAGTGAGCAGGCTGCATTGTGTAACTTGGTTGACTGGATAAAAATCTTGAACAGAGCAGGCTGCAAGCTCTTCCTTGTCCTGAGGTCATATGCAGAGCAGCTTCCCGAAGCTAGTGACAACATTTTTCTTCCAGAGGTGACAGGGCTGCTGCCTTTCTTTCAAGGGCAAATCCGAGGGTTCTCTGAGGCTGATTTTTTAGACAGTAGCATTCCTGACATGTCTCACAGATTTTTGAAAAGGCTACAGGGTAATATACCATCTATCTAGACATTTAAAAGGCATTTTTAAAATGCCAAATGTCTGTTCTCTGTCTGATTGGGTGAGCTTCTGCGCTTCATTTCCACTTTATTTAACTCCATGGAGGGGGCTTCCGCTGCAGCGGCATCTGCAAGCCAACGAACGAAAGCTTGGTTAGGGTGCCTCTGTGTGACTGCAAGATCTGGGCGGATGCAGCTGACCAATTTATAGCCTGTCTCTAATTTATCTGCATTTAAGAACCTGATCATGGACAGCTAAGCAGAATGTGATTGCAATATGACTTCTTCTCTGAGAGGACATCAGCAGGCTCGCATCACAAATAGCTTTAGGGGGAGACGTGCCAGAGGGAAGAAGTCCGTCTGCTGAACCAGGGCCTTCCTTCCCATTTGCTAGACAATTTTCAGGACGCTGTTCTCGGCTTCTGATAAGGCACATGCGCATTATATCATCCCGACATGTGGTAGAAGGGCTCCACGTCCAAACATTTAGCATTATTGACGCTGGGTGAACGTGGAATGGAGGCTTGCCTCATGCAGATGGCTACGGACGTGCTCTCATTTCACCCTGAGTCTTTTCATTCGGCACACAGGCTGTCCTTGAAAACGCTTAATTCACAGAGAAAAAGAAGGGCGAGTTGTTTTAGTAGCTTTTGGTGCAAGAGAGAAGCGCGGGTGAAGAAAAATCAGCTGTTACCTTCCTCGGATACCTGAAGATCTCCCAGCTTGGCCTTTCCAGGCTATGTCAAGTTTTCTCTTATAACTATAGTCATAAAATTTGGCCGGTATTTATAGATGACCAGAGATGCAGAGATAAACGACTGCATGTAATACAGCAAGGTACAAACGCATGTAATGGGGGTGTCGCCAGCAGTGCTGATATTTTAGTCAAGTTGATAATGTAGTCAACAACTCTTTGTTTTAAAAGACAAGGTCTTACTTTGTAGCCTAGTATGTAAAACTTGGAATCCTCCTGCCTCTGGCTTCTGACTGCTAGGATTAAGGGGGAACCACTGTCATACCCAGCCAACCATTGCCTCTTTTTTGTTTTTGGAAACACTGTGTGTCTCTAGTTCCGTTCCACATGCTTGGGCTGCTTCTGTGAATAGGACAGCAACCCAGACCACAGGATGCTCACAGTTCCATGGGAGAACCCTGGAAGGAAAAGAGCGATCAGAACGCATGATGGCAAGCACCAAGAGGAGGAGTGAGGAGCACCTTAGCATCAGAGTCCCATCTGGGAAAGTTAATCATCATTGACAGCTTGACCGGGTTTGAGATCACCAAGGAGACACACTTCTCTGAGGGCATGTCCAGGGAGGGACTGAGGAGGTGCCTACCCAGAATGACAGTGACACCATGATCTGATCTGGGGCTCTAGACTGAGGAAAAAAAAAAAAAGAGGGAGGGGAAAGAAGGGGAGCTGGCTGAGCATGTGCATCCAGACTGTCTGCCTCCTGACCGCAGTCAGTGTGAGCAGCTGCCCTGTGCCCTTGCCTCCATGCCTTTCCTGTCTCATACATCGGACTGACAAACTGTGGGCCTCGCTCTTTACTGGGAACTTAAGATTGATATACAACATTTTAATACAAAATGACTTTGCTTGGAGTCTTGGAAAAATAAGTCTAACAATTGGGTGGTAGAAACCTTTGTCAATGCCAGGCTCAGGGATTGAATGTCACCTGGTAAGTCATGTAGTACTGTCGAGGGGCTGTTTTGCTTGATCGTTTTGAGTTTTTGGTTGGTTGGTTGTTGGTTTGCTTTGAGACAAGCCCTCGCTGTGTAGCTTAGGTTAGCCTCAGAAGGAACGTGTGTCCTTCCTCAGCAGCCCCAAGTCCTAGGGCTGTAGCTGGCTTCTCCCTCTGCTTATTTTCAAAGGGGTTGGCTTTGAAGATTAACTTTGCAGCAGTGCCTGCCAGTGTCAAAGCATTGCGAGCTTGCAGGCAAGGGAAGACAAGAGGCTACGATGCTGCGGCGGGGGGGGGGGGGGGGGTTTAAACCCCAGCTCGGCAGTCAGCAGGAAGTGGGATGAGAATGACACGATCAGGGAGCACTTCATACAACTGTGTGGCCCCACGTGAGGCTGAAAGGGAAGAAAGAAGTCAAGGGCAACTCCATGACGACAAAACGAGTGGCTGAACAAACAGGTGGGAAAGGGAAGGGGGTCGCTTGAAGAGGCAGGCTTGATCTACTTAGTGTACATGAGATGAGAAAATGAAAATGGGTCTACAATGCCGGGGGACTGAGCCCAGTAACATGGGCCTGACTTCCCAGCTACTCAAGAGCCTCAGGCTGGAGGATTGCAAGGGAAAAAGGATTGCTTGAGAAACAGAGTAAATTCAAAGCCAGCCTTGGCAACTCAATGGAGACCATCTCTCAAAATACAAAGTAAAAAGAAACAGTGTACAGCTCAGAAGGGGAATGCTTGCTTAGCACGCATGAGGTCTTGTGCTTGACCTTTACTACTGTATGTAACTTCAGATGCATACATACATACATACATACATACATACATACATACATGCTACACACCAGGCTTGTTCAGCGGTTTGGCCAAAACTTCAAAGGTTGAACTGTGGGCTATCCCAGAACAGTCAAGGCCACACGGCAAGGAGACTAAAAATGAGAGCTCATCATGGCGAGCCATCCCATTGCCTTCGATTGTCCCTGTACTCCAGTACCTTGGATAAGTTATTGTCTTTATTTTTGGTATGCACAGACTGAGCCTTGGGCTGGGAAGACAGCTCAGTGGCTGAGCACTTATACAGTATGCATGAGGCTTTGAGTTCAATCCCCAGCACCACAAAGGAAGGGACCAAGCCTCAGACAGAAGTGATTTGCTTAATGGTTGGTTTGGAGTTACCGTACAATTAGAAGAAGCCGTGTCCATCTGCCCTCTAAGTACATGGCCATAGCAAACTGTACTGCCCATTGGTTAAAAAGAAGTCTTTCCTGCTGGCTTGTAAAAAAAAAATTTTTTTTTAATTAAAAAATAAAAAAGAGCCTTTTTCCCCCACTCAGGTTCCCCTGTGGATTAAAAGCACACTCATTCTTTTCTAAATTAAGCAGATTCCCACTCAGGCTCTGTTCCCTCCCTCCCTCAACCCTGTGAGGCTAATGTCTCCACTCTGGAGGCTTTTCTGACCCTCTGCTGCCTGAAAAGAGGTCCAGGGACAAACAATGTCATCATCTCTCTGTCTGCTCTGATGGAGGTCCCTGCGCTCTTCTGTTCAGTCGCAGAGCATGCAACCATAGTCATGACCTCTTCCCACCTCGGCTGCCCTGGCACAGGTGTCCATTGCATGTGTGCTCCTTTACATTTTAGTGACAGGCTGTGGAACACAGGCCATCTTCGACTCTGAAGCACCTACTAACAAGAGGCAGAGTCTGTGTCCCCATCTCCCAGATTTGCGGCGGCCCAGGAAGCTCTTTGTTCCACTAGACCTAAGACACCAGTTGGAAGCCTTGGCTTCAAAAGTCCTTGTATGAGGCAGTGAAGAGCTAAATCAGTAAAGAGCTTAGGCAGGAGACCCAGACCTTGCGCCCAAAGTCAGTCATATTGTGTTTACAATCCTAGTGATATGGAGGTAGACATAGGAGGATCCCTGAGGCTTGCCTAATTGGTGAGCCACGGGCCAGTGAAAGAGCTTGTGTGTCCAAAACCAGAAAAACAAGAAACAAAAACAAAAAGTGAACACCTCTTGAGGAACAACACTTGAGGTTGATACCTCTGGCCTCTACAGAAGGTGTACACATGAACACACACACACACACACACACACACACACACACACACACACACACTTACATATGTCTGCTCCCTTTTTGAGACCCCTGTCTCTGCCATGTACCTGAGCTAGCCTGCTGAGAACAGAAACCCCACACAGCAGAGGTACCTAGTTTTCTGTCCCTACCAAGCATGCGAGCAGCCTGGGAAAGATCCACACAACTAATGATCAAAATTCAGACACACCACTGGGGAAGCCTGAAGTGAGAGCCCACAGAGTGTTCAGCTACAAAACTCAGCAGTTGTTTTCTTGCTCCACCCACTAACTGCATCTAATCAATATCCTACACACACACCCGCCAGTGTACATCTAATTCTTCAACAATATCTGCCTTTGAGGACTCAGCAGCCAACCATATTGAGTTCTAGAACTTCCAAGGTGTTGAGGCCTCAGATGCTCTCTGGCTCTCTGCAGTTGCTGAGCCTTTCTCTGGTTCTGAGAAAGGAGGGCAGAACCAGCCAGCTGCGCGTCTCACCATAAGGACACTCTGGGCACAGATGAAAGGGGCTCTAATTAAAAGGCAGAGAAGATCAGATACCTTCGGACTTTACTGCTAAGGGTGTCTGAGCCCTCAAAGTCGCTTTGCTTCTGACTGTTCATACATTGAAAGACTAATTAGTCATGACAAGCTGACCACTGGAAGCCATTTTCATAAGGAGGACATGATGACGGATGGGTCCATGCTGTTCCGGTATCATTACTAAAAAAGATGTGACGAGTCCAGCTTCCAATTACTCAGATGAACGTACAATACCGAGGTCTCTTTCAAGCCACAGGGCCCCACTGCAAAAGCTGACAGCTGTCACCTTTTCTGTAGTTAAGAGCCACGCTTATGAGCTGATGACACAATGTACAATGTAGGTGAGGCTCTCTCTATGTCTGAAGGCTGGAACCAGACCCGAGTGAGTCTTGTTGCTTCAGGGTCTTGGGTACCTAACTGAGGGCTAGCACGCTGAAAAATGCAGCCCAGAGCTGTAAGAAGTGTGTGTGTGTGTGTGTGTGTGTGTGTGTGTGTGTGTGTGTGTGTGTGTGTGTGTTTGTATCTGTGTGCCAATGGCTTCCAGTTTAATGACACACTTTGGAGAAGAATGAAAAAAAAAAGCATGTCTCAGAAAGTCCTAAATCTGGAGTGGGCAAGAGTTTTGTAAAAAACACAAATATCAATATTTTAGACTTGGTGGCCAAGAGGTAAGATATTCTATAAGTGTATATATATATGTTTAAAATGTAACTGTGGCAAATATAAAAATCATTCTTAGCTTACTAACAACAACAACAACAAAAGGCAACTACCCTGATTTGACCCACAAACCACGGTTTGCTAGCACTGGCCTTAAGAAACAGAACTGTTGGCTTTTTCACAATGTTAAGTTCTGTGATGAAAGTATTACTATATGTTTTAGTATATATAAAATATTATACAATCAAATATGTAATATATGAGCTATTACTTTATTGATTAATGTAATATGTGCTCATAGAATACCAGTACAAAATACATATTAATAAACGTATATTTGCTAGTTTAATAGAGCAATATTTTGGTAATATTTCATTGTTCACATTGGTGTGTGAGATATATTTGCACACATGAATATATTGATGTATTATGCTAGTGAAGTTACATAGTAGTATATGCTTTAGTCATTATAGTCATAAATTATAGACAGTAACATATTACATGCATTACGGCTTCTTCCGTGTAGCATCACAAGCTAGTACCCAGCCCTAGCCGAAGCTGATGGTTCCATATTTGGTTCCTGTTGTGATCACTAAGCCCCAGCTCATGGGAACCTCCAGGTCTTCTGAGACAAGGCTGTCACATGAAGCGAGACAGACGCACTTGTCTAAAGAAGGCAGCAAAGCGTAGATGTCATTGTGTCACCACTTGCCACTTGTTAGTTGCCAGCGCCTCACTCATGCCAGGCACAGCCTTTGCTGTGGAGATGCACCCGGGCCCTTGATTTCCTTCCTTACTGGCAGTTTATGGAGAGGAGAGTTTGGTGTCTGCTATTTTAAGCATCTGGTGACCTAAATGTCTTTTCTATAAGAAAACTCAATGCTCTGTGACATTAACATTTGAGTTCGGCATATTTAGTAGGTGATACATTTGCATGTTTGAGAGAGGCAAATCTACAGAAGGCTATTCTCAGAACCTGGCCTCCCACAACCTCTGTGTAATCCTGGGTTGCTTCCAAGAGTCCCTGATACTAATACAAGGCAAAATCCTTGTTTGCCCAAGTTTATTCTCCAAATAGTAACCTGCTATGCACTCCACTTTCCCTCTCGGGCATTTATTTGTCAGTGCTGAGATGAGGCAAGCAGCAAGGAGCTCTGAAGTTAGCAGATGGCTTTGTGAACAGTTCACTGGGAAGGCGTCACGTGCTGCAGTCCCGCGCCGGAGCTCTCCGTTTGCCTGCAGCTCGGCTACATCAAAGCCCCTTTTCCTCCCAGGATGTTGCTCTCCTAACAGTGTGCCAGTCTGGGGCCAAAACTTGCCAGTTACTTCAGATGATGGAAGTGGTAGTTTCTGGTTCTGGGAATAGGCTCAAGCCTGACCCCACGCACGGCCTCACAGGCTGAGACTTGGTCTTTCGTGACTTGGGGATCATCAGGTGGCAGGGTCTCGGGTGTCGATTTTTCTCATTTTCCCTTATCCTTCGGTGTTGGGATAGGAACAAGAGAGAGAGGGGGAGAAACTTCACCCTCACAGTGATGCCAGAGGAGAAGGGTAACACACACACACACACACACACTCTGTGAGTCACTAGCTACTCACCTGGCTCATGGGCTATGGTGGGTGAAAGCAGCCTGTTTGTGTCTCATGAAGAATACAGTTATCAGAAAGCCAAAGTAGTGTGTGCCACGAGGTGTGGGGGAGTGTGGAACCAGACACTATTCCAGAGGCTCCACACTGCTGTCAGTGACTTCATGCCCTTCTAAGTTGGTGATCTGTTATCTTTAGTGTGGGAGGACCTTCACCCTCTTTCTCACAAAACAGCTGCTAGTGCTCCAGCTGTTTCATACTATGTATGATAAACAAGAAAGACTAACGGAGGCTGTGTCTCCAGCAAAACAGACAACAGGTTGCCTTGACATGGGGCTCTTCAGCCTCTAGAAGCTTGGACTAACACTAGCTAAGTCGTGCCGAGCCGGATATCCATCTTGTCTCATGCGGATCATTACACTGCCGGCCATGACATTTGCAGAAACACCGCCCCCCCCCCCCCCCCCCGCCGCCGCCACACACACACAGTTTGGGACTTCTTCAGCCCATGCCTCTTGCTCTCCTGACATCCTCCTATCTATCGCTACACCCTATGCAGAGTCCACCAGTGTGCACACCATCTACTTCCAGGACCATCCTGAGATGATAGAACATGGAGATTTGGCCAGCTCTTCTCCCCCATGACCATCAAGCTAACCGAGCCATGTCTCCTATCCCATCTTCCAATGTCCCCTCCAGGGTCAGGGGCTTTGTCCTTCTGAAGCTGAGCAGTGTGCAGATGACTCGGTGCATGGGATCCTAGGGGCCCTCCAAGGAACCCTTTTTCCCTATAAGCAACTCTCTTCCCAGGGTGCCTGCCTGGAGCCTATCCTCTCCTCATAGACAACCTGAGTTGTCTGCAGCAGTGCACAGATGGGACTGCCTCTGTCTGGGCAGCTCCTGTGCTGAGCCTGCCATCTACCCCGGAGGCATTCACACCCAGACCTCAGCTTCAGGTGATGCCGTGAAGACCAGCATCATTATCCTGACTCCCACTGCCACTTTTGCCTGATGGAGAGTTTTAGTGCTCTGTCTAAGAAAGATACCTAAAGACCTTTCCAAAAAGACATGTGGAAACCTACTCCTGACGAGGCTTACACACACACACACACACACACACACACACACACACACACACACACACACGAGGCAGAGGATAAGAGAGAGTTAAAATGAAGTTACTCTTTTATCAACAGGGCAACAAAGTTTCTACTAGACACTAAAGGCTAATAAATAAGAACCCCAGATTTTTTTCCCCTGTGGTTGGACAAGACAACCAACAACCCCCAAAGATACAGGCTTTGCCATTGCTCTTGGTCGTCCAAATCTGCCCCATCTGCTTCCCCTATCCATCCAACTTTGTGTTCTTTCTGTTTAAAGGCCTTCAAGATCGATTTGTGCTGCCCAAAATATGTTTTAATGTGTAGTCTTCCAACGGAGCACAGCGGATTCAGCAGAAACTACATTCATAGAGAAAACTAACCCTTCCTGTTCCAGAGGCTGCCGACTGCCAGTTGTTCCACAACTAAGGGTGGGAGTGTGTGCCCAACTCCCCCCTCGATGGTGGGATCTGGTTTTATGCATGTTGCCATAACTACCCAGAGTTCATGTGTGCAGCTACCTGGCTTGTCAGGATGATTCTCTGTGGTCACCAGCAGCCTCTGGCAGACAGGCCATCACTGACTCCAGATCCATTCTGAGATCACACAAAGAATTTGGCATAGGCCAGCCCTGACTAGCCCATCACCGTTCCCCACCTCAGAGCCCATGCAAGTCTAGCTCAGCTTAGGAGGCAGGTCTGAGTAGATATCCTGCCCTCTTCTCTCACTCATAGCAGCCATGAGACTCCAGGATCAAAGCTTGTGCACTGGCTGTTACGTCTCTAGGATGTATGTATGCTCTAGCGTGTCAGACCTTTTGCTAAATATTATCTATACAGCGAGTACACAGAACCCAAAGGCATGATGAATATTTCTTAAATGAAGATATGTCAACCCCAGATTTGAGACCCAGAGAACCAGTGCGGTTCTCTTGAGTATGAAAATGTATACTTGTTCTCACAAAAACAACTGTTAGAGTTCCATCTATTTCATAAGAAGTACAAACCATTAAAGGAGGTTGAAAAGGCAGAAAAGAAAAAGATTCTTACCTGCAACTGGAAATAACACTCTTATTTTAAAGATTTATTTATTTATTATGTATACACCAACCTGCCTGCATATACACCTGCACACCAGAAGAGGGCACCAGATCTCGTTACAGATGGTCGTGAGCTACCATGTGGTTTCTGGGAATTGAACTCAGGACCTCCAAGGAAAAGCAGACAGTGCTCTTAACTGCCTAGCCATCTCTCCAGCCCAATAAAACTCTTCCTAGAAGCTCCCAGCAGGCCTCTGCTCACTGACCACACCTGCCAGTCAATGTAGTTCCAGCCAGGCTGATGGCTTCCTGAGGTATACCTGGGGTTCTCTCACTGAGTGCTGGTGGTAAGTAGACAAGCCATCTTTACCACATGGATCCTGCGAAGCAGCCACATTTTCCAGAGACTCACAAGCCTGCGGTATTGCATCATATTGCTCTCTGTGCCTCTTACAAACCAATACTGGCTTAGACTGGGAACTGGTCATAGCAGGTGGGCTACGGCAAGCTCTGATCTGGTGCTGAATCCCCAAGAGAACGTGGACCAGCGCCTGGCCCAGAAATCCTGTGTTTGTTTGTCATTCTCAACCTTTGTAAGGATCAGCCTGGGATGGAGTACAGACAATCTGAGTGAAGGGCAGCGGCATCTGCCCAGCTGCATCTGGTTGCTGCGTGACAACTGCCTCTTCGGTGCTCATCCACACCATCAGTGCAGCTTCTCGATCTGGAAAGCAGCCCCGCCCCCTTTCCTAAAGCATGAGGCTAATTCAGCTCCTGGTGAGGGTTCTCGGAGGACTAGCTGGCCTCACACACTCCACATAAAGGAAGACGGCTTTGAACTTGCGACCCGCCTGCCTCTATGCACCAAGCATCAGAATTATAGACGTGTGCCCCACTCCTGCATTCTGCAGTGTGGGGGCTCAGCCCAGAGCTCCGTTCATGCTGGGCAAACACTCTGCCCGCTGAGGCACAACCCCAGCTGAGGATGGTCTCTTTACTGAGCTCAAAGAACAAGCCTGGAAAGAATGGCTGTGTGGTTTATAAACTGAGGTAGTTTTTGTTGTTGTGTCTAAATTCATGCAGCGTTTTCCCTGCCAGGATTGCTATAGCAAAGTCTGGGAGGGAAACAAGGCTCATCCTTGACCTTGGGTGCTAGGCTCATCATCAAGCTGGGCCTAGTTTATGATTAGCATGTCTGAAGCCGCAGCCTTTTGGCCTAATCTACAGTCAGAGCAGTAGCCAGGCAGCTTCCCACTGCCGCTTAAGACCTGCTAAGCTAAGCACGACCAAAAGGAGAGCTCCAAAGCTGCCATCAATGAACTGCAGAAGCAGGAAATCACTTTCTCTTCTGGTGGAGAAATAACAGTTTGCATAAACCACCAAGCAGCATAGGGACTGGAATCCAAGTTTGTTTGCTTTTTTTCTCTAAGTGTGTGTGTGTGTGTGTGTGTGTGTGTGTGTGTGTGTGTGTGTGTGTTTCAGCGTGCCTCTGTGTGTGCATATTTGTGTGTGTTCGATGTGCATGTGTGTGTGTCCAGCATGCTTGTACGTGTGCATATGTGTGTGCATTTGTATGTGTGCATGCATATGTGTGTACATGTGTATGCATTTGTATGTGTGTGTGTGTGTGTGTGTGTGTGTGTGTATTGAATGATCATGTATCTGAGCATTCGCGTGTGAACTCTTGTGTGGAGTCCAGAGGACAGTCCAATCTCAGATATTGTTACTCAGGTGTTCACCTTGCTTTTGAAACAGGGCCCCTCACTGGCCTAAGGCTCACCAAGTAGACCAGACTCGGTGATAGGATTACAGGTGCAGGCCACCCCACACCTAGCTTTGGCCAGGGATTCTGGGATCTGAACTCAGGTCCTCACTCTTGCGCACAAGCACTTTACTGAGCCATCTCCCCAGCTCCCTTTCCTCTAAGTTTTCTCAAGTAAAACCTACTTTGATTCCCTCAAGGCCCCCAAGAAAGAGTCTTGGGTAGTGTTGTTTTAGTTGAAAATCCCTCATTATTCTATTTTTTACCAATAAAGACTAAAGAGCCAGGTGCTGTGGTGAAAAACCCGCTAACTCAAAGAGGCAGGGAAAGCGCCAAGCTGAGCTTCCTACTCAAATCACGTCCCAATGGAGAAAGCCCAAAAGGCTCACTAGCTCAGCTGACAGCCTGGGAGGAAAAGGCCAAAAGCCCCAAGGCTTGCTAGCTCAAGGCCCAAAAAGCCAAAGGCCAATGAGCTGAGGAGCTCAAGAGCTAGAGAGCTAAGAGCCAAAGAGCTGAAAGTGCCAAAGATCCCTTCAATTTCTACACGATGTCTTAAATACCCCTCAACTCAAAGTCCCTCCTAATCCCTGTCAGCTGGTTTTTTTGCTCTGCCTCTTGACCTAGGGTTAACTTTATTAAATCCTGTGTACAGATAGCTCTTGAATTAAAGGTGTGTGTAAGGCTGGCTGAACCACACCTTAATCACCTGTTTACAATAAACAGAAAGGTCTTGGATTAAAGGTATTTTAGGGCTCAACCACAAGAAACAGGGATTTACAGTTCAGTCTCAGGGATCACATTGGGATCAACGACAGGTTTTTACAGTTCATAATCTCAGGGACCATATTGGGATCAAACATCCTGCCACAGGGTAGCATCTAGAAACACGGAGACAAGGTAGGTTATTGTTGACTTAATAAGAGGTAAAATACTTGAGTTTTCAGTGTTCAAACCCCTTCAGCAGCTCCCTGCTGCAGAGTGAGTGTTTGCATCCCGACACTAATAAAATGAAGCTCAGCCCCCAGTGCAAAGTGGCTAGGAAATGAGATCTCTAAAAAGTGATTGGAGTTAGTGATGTCACGAATGGGGTTCCTCAAGAAGAGGAAATGACCGATCACAGGCCAGGAGAAGGCCCCCAACAAGACCAGAGCATGCCAGCACCCTGATCTTGGACATCATCCTTCAGACCTTGCACAATGAGCATCTGCCACCCACTCTGACCCTCCCCAAGCTGTGGCATTTTGTTATGAGCCTGAGCAGATAGAGACTTGCCTATTCCGTGTCCTCTCCACATCAGGGCTCTGTGTCCTCCCTCCTGACCACCGCTCTGATTTTCTCCATTCTTCCCACTGGCCACCAAGCACTTGCCAGGCACCCTTCTACCTCAGGGCCTTTGTGCTGGACACTCTTAGACCTCAAATCCCATCCAGTGAACCCAGAGATAGGCAGATTTTTTTTTAACTTCCTCTAGACCTTTACTGACTGTCACATTCTTGTTGGTGCCTTCCTTCACTTAATCTAAGTCATGACAATCACTCTACTTTGTCTCCCCCCCTTTCTGCTTTCTCTCCGTGAAATTCTTATTTTTCTCAAGTCATCATTTTACTGTTTTTGTTTTTGTTTTTGCTTTACTTTTAGCAGTGTGAGGGATCAAACCAGGGCTTTATTCATGGCAGGCAAGTTTATTTCCTGTGCTCCAGTCACACCTTCCATAAAATTAAGTATTGTTATGTTGAATGCTGTAACCCTAGCATATACAACAGTGTTTGGTGTATAATCAACCCTTCATAAATTTTTAATTGAATAAATGAGTCAGCGAATGAATTCAACCCTAACCTCCCCCACATCTGAGGCTTAGATTTGCACGTACAGGTCTCAGGGTCTGCCTAATGCAAGTTCTTTTCCACCCAGACATCCCCAGGGCTTCCCTCATTGCTCCTAGTCCCAGTTTGAGCAGTCCAAGCGAGAGACAGGCTAGACCCTTACCAGCAAGATGGAAAAGTGGAAGCCAGGCAGACCTAGTCAAGCAAAGTAGGGGGAAACCAAAGGAAGCCAGAAGTCACCCCCAATGAGGCCAAGCAAGTGTTGATGCTGGCCAAGACAGCACACACCAAGAGCTCCTGTGCAACCCAATGGGAGATGGGCGTGGCAGCGAGCGACTCAGATTTCAGTCAAATGCTCAGAGACCAGTGACTTCCTTCAAGGAAATCTGTCAAACTGGACAGGAGCCTTGCCTGGAGAGCCTGGTGAATTCATCCCCGAGGGAAGAAAACGAAGCCATACTCTGAATGCCTCAGATTGCAAACAGTCAGTTCTAAAAGACATAAAAATCAGAGAGCTTCCCGAAGCGGTCCATGGCTGGATGAAAAAGGCATGGGGCCAGCTGGGAGAAGCCTCTCTACTGGGACACCATCGCTTTCCAGACAGTAAGCAGGCTTGGGCCGAATACAGGCAGAAGGGCGCAGGTCCCTGGAGTGTCCTGGTGGCATCCATATCCTCATCACAGAGGTGGGAGGGAAAAGGCATCTCTGTCATCATGATCCCCTGACCTGGACAGCTTGTCTGTCAGCTTTTCTTCCCTGGTCCTGGTGCCCTATTCTGTCTGAGGAGGAATCTAAATTCACTGTTTTAAATAGTGTTTCTTTAATGAAAGCTTACCCAGGGTCCAGAGGACTTAATGGTACCCCTAGAGTCAGAACTAACATTGCATTCAGAGCTCAAGCCTGAGTGGATAATTAATTCTGCCTTTAAAGGGGAGAAAGAGAAGCCTTGGTCTTTTGAGAGCCACTATAAACTACTTCTTTCTTTCTTTTCTTATCAACCGTCTCCTTTAGAGTTGGGCTCAGCTTTATTGGTTTTTGTTTTTTTTTTTTTTTTTCCTGTGCACTTTTAAGTAAAAAAAAAAGAACTTTTAGTAACATGGGCCCTTGCCTATCAAGAACCTAAGCTTCTGAGTAGTACATTCCTCAGAAGCTCTGGGTGCCTGACAGGTAGTACCCAGCACCCTCTGGAGTTGGCACTCAGCAGCCTGGACTAGAAGCCTGTTCCTCTGTCGTCTGGCCCTTAGAGGTGTCCATCCCGTTAGGGGGCACATATGCTTGGAAAGTGAGCAACAGAAGACAGAAGAGAAAACCCTCTTACAAGACAGAGCCAGAGGCTCCTGCTTCGTTTGGGTCCTGTTGAACCGATGGCATTAATCACACTCACAGTAGCTGCAGGGTGTCACACTCTAGGGAGCTCGCCCATGGTCCCCGAGCCCTCTAGACATCTAGTTATTATGATTCTCAGTCTGCCTGTGCCGCCTCCTCCTCTTCCCTGGGACAATCCATTCTTAGTTCCCTTTCCTAAGCAAGAAAGGCCTAGCCAGCTTTTCTCTTAAGTCACCAAAGCATAATGGAACCCAGGTATGGTTAGCAGCCCTCCTTATAATCCAGTACTCATGAGGCAGAGGCAGGGAGACCTCTGGTTCCAGGCCAGCCTTGGCTACACAGCAAGACCTGTCTCAGGGTGGAGCACTTTAGAGACCCCTCGGTTTCTTCTCCATCCTCACTTTGCCAAAACTGTACGTCCAAAGTCTGACATTCTGTTCCTGCACACTAAAGTCAAGGTTGAGCCGAGGGAGTCTGATTCTTGCCTCTTTGAAGCAACCAGACTCACCACAGCTCTAGCTGTGATGCATCTGCAGCAGCCAGGATCGCAGTTCTCCAAGCACTTTCTCCATCACTGCCTTCTTGTCTGGCCCTGGCTGCACATCGCCCACCCTCTCTAGGTGCCTTCCAAGCTGCTGCATCTCCTGGGGTGGTATCTGTAGAAACTTAACCTCCTTAATGACGTTTTCTCTCTTCTGTATGCCAGGATAAACCCCTTCTCCTCTTCATTTCCTTTTGAGCAAGCTGGAGCCAGTTCCCAGGCACTGTATCTCTGTTGTAACTCTGCATGGCTTTTCAAGGTAGATTTTATGGTTATTCACAGTGGAGAAAGCTTGGAGCTGTTTTCTCTCCTGACTCCCAAAGAGCCAGCTTGACAAAGTAATTCCCAACCACCCAGGCTCCTCCCAGCAGGAAGAACATCCCAGGTTCAGATATAACACAATAGAAACAGCAGCTTGTTTCCCCGACAGTAGCTGAGTGCTAATAGTGTTTCTTCCATCAAATTCATCAGGGCTGCCTGCTGGATTTCTAATGCCTTGGCCAAGCTGCCACTAAGGAACGCCTGCTGCCTTTCTGTCTTCTTACCTAATTATTCCAGAGCTCTTTAAGGCAAACTGAGTCACAGCCAACCCAGTCTTCCATCAGGAGATGAAGAGACATTTCGGTATACAAAGCCAGAGGCAGAATTGAGTTAGTGGTTTTTTGTGGTAGACCAGACCAATCTCCATAGTTCTCTGCAGCCTGCTTGCTTTAGTCACTTGTACCAGACTGGCCAGTTTCCCTATCTCCTGAAAGCATCCTATGATGTACAAGTGACAGGACTGGGTCCCTGTCCTCAGGGTTGGACTGGTAAGGACCATGTGCCAAGTAAAGCCAAGCTTATCACACTGCAAAGGCAGGGACAGAGTGACTGAGCTATCTCGTGAAGGTAGGGCAAGGTAACGTTCCAGGACAGGTACTTAAGAAGGCTGGTGATCCTCCTTTGAGAGGTTATTGGAGATACTGCCTTCTTCCTCTTGTTACAAATCCCAACCATTATTCCTTATTACTAAAAATAAGTCAACCACTGTCATCGGAAAGGACCCAAAATAAATAAACCAAAAATGGACCAAAAAGTAAATGTTAATGTCAGTGTTTTGTTGGTTAGTATCCATATCGTTAGAGCCCTAAAGAGGGTATAGAATAAAGTCAATGTTTACACCTAGACCCCCCCCCCCCAAGACGGGGCCTCATGTAGCCCAGGCTGGAACTGAACTCACCGCGTAGCCGAGGATTGCTTTGAATTTCCAAATGTCTTGCCGATGCCTCCCAAGTGCTGTGATTACAGCCTCACACCACCACACTCAGTCTAGGCAATGTTAGGGCATCAAACCCAGGACTTCATGCCCAGCAAGCAAGCACGCTGCCAACTGAAAGATATCACTACATCAGGGCTTTAAGTTACTAAAAATGAGATCCCAGTGACCTTCCTAAAGTGAATCTCAGTGGAGTCGGCTGCAGTAGCTGATGGATATGGAGAACTGATACATTGTCTGGGCACTAAGATGGTTTCCTATAAATGTGGGGCCTTTCTTAGGGTTCCTACTGCTGTGATAAAACATTGTGACCAAAGACAACTTGGGGAGGAAAGGGCTCATATACCTCTATTTCCATATCACAGTCCATCCCCAAAAGTAGTCAGGGAAAGATCTCTGGGCTGAGACATGGAGGCAGGACTGAAACAAGCCATGGAGGAGTGCTGCTCACTGGCTTCCTCTTCATGGCTTGCTCTGCCTGCTTTCTTACAGCACCCAGGACCACCAGGCCAGGCATGGCTCTGCTCCTCTTGAGCTGGGCCCTCCTTCATCGACCATCAATCGAGAAAATGCACTGTGGGCCAGTCTGGTAGAGGCATTTTCTCAGTTGGGGTTTCTTCTTCCAAAATGACACTGGCTGGTGTCAGATTGACATAAAGCCAGCATGTATAGGTGGACGCTGAGATCTGATTGGCACATGCCAAGCAAAATGTGAGTCAAGAGTTTCCGGAGGAGAGAGTATAGCAAGGTTTCCGTGGAGGCTTCATTTGGGATCCTGAGGGGGTGTGGCTACTACCCAGAATCCTTGCAGACTCAGAACCACGTACATTGCATGCATCACGGCCTTCAGAAGCAAGAGGGGTGCTGGGAGGGGAGGGTGTAGATGATGCCTCTGGAATTCCTGTTGGCTCCTTAGATGACCTGCTTTTTCTCTTGCATAGAACTGAATCAAAACCTGTCAAGTGCATGTGGGAGGCAGACTCGCGGGACACGCTCAAGGGGCCTTGAGTACAGGTTGAAGGAAAAAGAATGAAAGAACAAGAGCTTGATAGGAAGGGGTACAGGGGTACAGGGAACTGGGGAAAGGAATAACCTGACTTGCCAGGTCTCTTACACCAGCAGGTGGGGCTGGAACGGGAGGGGATTCAGGCCTGCTGTTTCCTCTCCCTGGGGGCTGAGCTGGATGCTGAGTGTTGAGACCCAGCCTCCTTCCACAACACCTGGAGGAAAAAATACACTGAGTCGAGAGTCTCATCGGGTTTTTCTTTTATAGAGCATAGGGAGTGGGCAGGGCATAAGGTGTCAGGAGATGTGATGTCTCCCAGGATGTAACAAGGCCTGATACTGTGGGACCAATTGGTTTGTGTTACATGGCTGTTGGCAGGCAGGGCTTAAACCAGGATGTTCTCCGGATGGACCATGCTGAGCCATTCTTACACGGCTTATATATAGTCTCTTATATCCACCAGAGACTGTTGTTGAAACTCAGGCTCAGTTCTGCCCTCAAGACCTCAGAGGGCTGACAGATTTGGCCATGGGGTCTAACACTGACTGGAGCTAAAGCTTGAGAAAGCAGGATTGGAAATGGCTCTGACTTCCCTTGGTTCTGAACCAGACATCAGAAGGACAAGCAATGGGCCAGGACTCACTGGGCCAGACTTGCTAAACACACACGTACCTGTCTTTAAAGACATTAGACCAGAGGCAGGACCATTCCACGCCCAGGTGAACAAGTCCCTTCTAGACCAGGTTTCTGATCTCCACTTGCACTTTTTTATAGCTCGTCAGGTCATTCTGATCCTGCTCTGCCAACAGAAAGGTCACAGCTTCCAGGAAGTCACTTGGCCCATGCAGAGGCCACTGTCTCCTTCACCCTGTCACAAGAATGTCCCAGACACAGCTTCCCTATCTTCCTGCCACACCCGCCCTCCCCCCACCAGTGGAATGGCATCATCTTCTAACCTTCCACAGGAAGGAGAGGAGACTGCCACTGTTCTGAGGCTGGAACCTTCCACTACTCACCACAGTTCACCACGATAAAGCCCTACCCAGGAATTCCACCACCAACCCACGCTACAGAGAACCCCAAGAGCACACGGGAATAAATTCCAGCCTCCTTCCACAGCACCCCAAGGGTCCCAAAGAACCTCTGATGCCCTTATCGTTCTCATGTGTGTGGCTTAGTATTGAACGTATGGTCGGTGTCGATTTTCTTTCCAACTCTGTAATTCTGTATTTTCATACCCTGTACAATCTACCTGGAAATCCTGTGAGGTCACCCCTAGCACAGACCTGGAAGTTCCCTCTTGCAGAAGTTTTCTAGATCCGTGTTCCTGAGCTGTGGAAAGTTTAAGATATGGTGGGGAAGTGGAAGTGGAAGCAGGCAGGGATGAAAAAGACAAAATGTGAACTTAGCTTTGTTTTCAAACAAACCCCTCCAACTGTAACTAATTCAGTCCTCCACCCCAAAGGACTCTGCCCCATGACCTAAATGTCTTGCAGATGCTCTTAGCCCCCAGTGTCCTGGACTAATATGCCAACACATGTATTCTAGGGTACATGGTCACCTACAGCCTTCCCACACCTCACTGGTGTGGTCCCTGAGGCCATGGGTTGAGCTGGTTGCTTGTTTCTGCTGCTTCTCCCTCCCCTGACCTCTCAACAGTCCCCAGGCAGCGTTCCCAGGGCACACCCTACTTTCGCCAGACAACTCCTTACCAGACAACTCCTTACCCAGCTCTCACTTGTGATAATTCCCTGAGCTTCTCTACCCTTCTGCCTACCCTGTGTAACACACAACCAGTTGGTTCCTCTTGCCCCGCCTAGCTTTCTGTTTCTCTCTGAGCCTTGTCATCTTCTTATTTATTGTTTGTGATGTGGAGCCTGTCTCTCTTCACTCAAGTGAAAGCTGCCTAAGAGCAGGGGTCTTTGAAGAATCACTGATTGCTCCCGAATGCCCAGCACATAGCAGAGCTTTATAAACGCCAACGGAAGGAGTGAGTGAACGAGTGCCGGTAATGAGGACAGAGTTTCAAGTCCCATCTTTCCCCGGGCTCATGGCAGCCCACCTCCACTCCGTCACCCATAATGCCCAATATCCAAAGCAGGATATTGATACAGCCTAGACTCCTTTGCTTCTCTTCCCTCATTTCTCTCTCTGGAAAGAAGCCTCTGGGTTGCATGTGCATGTCCATAAGCTGTCTGAGTGGCCCCATTTCTGTCATAAAAGCAACACACATCGCCCTCTCTCACACGGCAGTGCTTGGTTCTCTTTATTGTAAACAGAATGAAGACTTGAGGCATCTGATGCTCCAGTGGAGAGGTGTCAGTGCAGTGCAGCCCCCAGCATGCATTAATGGACACACACCCCTGTAATTCTTTTTATTATATTTGGCCTTATTTGGGGCCCTTGGTAAACTATTTGCATTTAGCAAGCTGTTTGGCTCTCGCAATGGTTGTATTTCATACTCAAGGAATCAAAGCAACACTCTGGATCAGAGTGAAACACTTTAATTACATAGCCATGAAATTGCCCTCAAGGAAATAATTACACCCAAAAGAACGGTTAACAGATTTTCCTGTTGTTCCTCTCAGTTCCTGACATTGGCCCAGTTTGGTCACTGTCCTATTGGAATCTATTTATCCAGAGCTCAGTGGCATCCGTCCCCTCTGGTATGCTAAGGTGAGGACTGCCAAGGCAGTTTTCAAATTACCTCTAAGTGGGGAATTTCCTGAAGACTCCAAGCCAGTATGCAAATGGTAGAGCCCTGAGTCTGGGTCCAGGAAAGGCTCCTCTGGGGCTTCCTGGGGAAGTCAGTACCCAGAAACAAACACTGTAAACACTTCCAGAAGAGCCTGGGCAATAATATCATACATGGCAGTGTTCACTCCAGAGAAGGCACTGACTCTGGTAAAATAAGAGAGAGAGAGAGAGAGAGAGAGAGAGAGAGAGAGAGAGAGAGAGAGAGAGAGGAGATCTGCGCATTGCTGACTGTGTTGACTGTGTTAGACAGCGTTCAGTCACTGTAGCAAATACTTGAGATAAACAGTTGAAGGAAGGTCTCTACAGCTCGTGGGTTCAGAGGTTTCCATGGTTACTTGTTAACCATTGTTTTGGAGCTGTGGTGAGACAGAACACCACCAGGGTAGGAAGCACATGGTAGAATTAAGCTGCTTACCTCATGTTGGTCAGAAAGCAACAAGAGAGACAGGAAGAGGCAGTCCCAATATCCACTTCCAGGACACAGCCCCTGTGGCTGATTCCCTTTAACCTTGTAATGATTCCATCACCTCCCAGTAGCTACACAGGCTGGGGCCATTCCTCCAACACAAGAACTTAGGGGAGGCACATAAGAGCCAGCCCACGGTGACGATGCATCCTGAGGACTTGATAAAGGCTCTTCAGAGCACGGTTCCAATGTGGCTCATGCATCTGAACACTTGGTCCCCAGCTGGTGATGCTGTTTTGGGAGGCTGTAGAACCTTTGGGAGGTAAAATCATCAGGAGATGTGGATCATCAGGGATTGGGGAGGCTTGCTTCTGCTTGAGCCCTCTGCTTCCTTATTAGTGTTGTAATGTAACTGTCTACCTCGTGTTCCTACGGCCTCCAGCCACTCCTGCCACCAAACCTTCCCTACCAGGATGGCCCACGACCCCAACCATCTGTCTTTTTTTTTTTTTTTTTTTTTTTTCTCTTTGAAATTGCTTCTTGCCAGGTATTTGACCCCTGAGAAGAATAACAACAAGACAAAATCCCCTGTAAAACTGACCCATTCAGGAAGGACCTTGTTCATTCTATTCCGCATTTCATCGCTAAGACTCGGCACGGCGCAAGAACACACTCGGTGTGAATACAGTTCGTTTGAATAAATGAACCTACTTTGTGCCTTATGCTACTTTCTCCTGTTGCATGTGGTCCATGTTTAGCCTACTCTTTATAAAACCAAATGAAGTGGGTGCTATCTCCCATTGGACATACCCATGCGTCCTACTATGCATAATCTGAGAGGTTAAGGAAGTACTTGGCTAGCCATCCAGGAAGTGACTAACAAGAACCTTGTACTCAAGTGTGTTGAGCTCCAAAGTCCCTGTGAGGTGCACAGTCCACATTGGTCAGGTAGATAGGCCATGAGGGGTGGAGATTATGCTAGTTCCTCCCTTCTATAGCCCCATCCCGCTGTGGCCATTGAAGACCTCCACCCTATATCGCTCCCTCAAAGGACCCACCCTGACTCCGTCTCCATCAGAAGGAGGATTCCAGAACATATCACCCTGTCTGCATTAGGATTCTGGTGATCCGGAACACTCCACCTGTCCAAATAGTAAGAGACTCCTACTTGCCTGTCTTCCTCCCAATCCCTCCCAAGGGGAAGCCGCCTGTAAGGTCCATTCCTGGAACTCCTATATGTGTGGATGAAGGCCCTTACCACCCACCTGCTGACCCTCTTTCAAGGCTCCCCAGACCCTGTATATACGTTATCGTCCCCTAGTAGGACTCCACTTAGGTTCTGGACTACCTTGGGTTTCCGCTGGCTCATTGCCCCACATTCTCATGACTTTTCTGGCTTTAGTTGCCCTATTCTCCAGACACACTCCTCTTTTCTGGCCCAGTATGGTCTAGTAGATGGTCTATAACCTCCCCCTCCCAATAGTGTCATAGGCTAGCAAGCCAGCCTTCAACACTTGGGTTGGGGGACATCTAAGACCCAAATTATAGCAATGCCAAAGCGATACAACCTTGAAAGCGGCCCCAGTACGTCCAGATGCTCGTCCTCAGTGCATAGAACACTTTTGACTTCCCATGACCTAGATTCAGACCACTCCGCTGGTCTCCTGCCTTGCAAGCCACTGTGTCCATGAACGGCCTTTAACGTTCTTGCTCTTCTCCCTGCCTGCAATGGCCACCGCACTATTTAAAAGCTGTGACCCCATTTAGCTCATCCTCTGCACTCTATCTCAGCAGTCATCTCCTCTAGAAAGCCTTTCCTCGGCTGCCACCCTGGGTCAAGTGCTCTCTGAACCCTCACCAACAACCTTGGCATACTGTGCTGACGTTCCAAGCTCCCAAGGACAGGTCCAAGTTTGAGCCCTTGCCGAGTGGAGCTCTGTGCCTGACACGTAACTAATGTTCCGAAATGAGTGCAGATCAAATTGTAAAGCTTGATGGAATCTCCACCAGAGAAGGCACTGCTTTCCTTCCTGCTAATGATCAGTATAGCTTTCTGGAGATGTCAAACCCTTAGCTCACTCCATCATGTCCCAGGTGCCAGAGCACAGCTGTTTGAGTGCTCAGAAGGAGCTGGACCACAGGCCTTCGCTCTGTAAGAGCCTCTGTAAGCAGGCGGTCCTCTTACCTGCCAGCATTTCCTCCACACCAATCCCTAAGCTCAAACCAAGCCCAGGGGGACCCTGAGCCACATCCTTCATACAATCCAAAGCAGATGGTTCCCTCTAACTCAGATCACATACGCAGAAAATGAACATCGCTGCTCACAGAGGACCATGAAGGCAGAGCTGATGGGCAGGTATGCTTTCTACATGAACAACAAATTCCCGAATGGGGTTGGGAGGTTCATCTTAATACATGAATAATAATAGCACCTCAGTATGGTGCCTTGCTGGATAAGTCTGCCCCATTTTTTTCATAGGTAAATGAGAACTTTAAAGGGTACATCCTAAAGCTCCAAGTCTTTCTCAGTCCTGTCACTTCTGTGCCTGGTCCTGAGGAGGACGGATGATGGTGTGTGCGTGCGTGTGTGTGTGCGTGCGTGTGTGTGTGTGCGTGCGTGCGTGCGTGCGTGCGTGCGTGCGTGTGTGTGTGTGTGTGTGAGAGAGAGAGAGAGAGAGAGAGAGAGAGAGAGAGAGAGAGAGTTGGGGGGGGGGAGTTCCTATGCGGCTATGACACTCTCTCTTCAGTGATGTGGTCTTGGAGCCATAAAGGCACATTGTATTTCCAAGGATTGTGTGATCTTATTTCTTTGTAAATTGGATTAAGCTCTTTACTGTGTATTACCGATATTAAAAAAGAATGAATTCACATCTTGCAAACACAGCAAAAAAGCAATCACTCCCATGGCAAAGAAGCCATTGGCCAGCATCCACATGAAACCAATTTCAACTTTCAAGCCCTGTCAGCAGGCAAGCGTGCTGGCTGATGGCAGGGTCAGCCTTAGGCAACATCATGAGCTACACAGTGTTAGCTGTCAGCATCCCAGTCACCACGCCTTCCCCTTCCATCCCATTGCCTCTTACTGCCTCTTTACAAATATACCATCTTCCCAGGTCACCACAGCCATCTGGGGGAAAATCTGCACACGTGTCCACATGAAGGTGAGGCGTACCGTGGCATAACGACGTCCCAAGTGGACAATGACTTACAAAGTGACATACAGGAAAGTCATGTTGCACAGGGGCTCTATGGTCAAGTGCCCAGCACATCTGAGGCTCTGGGTTCTGTACTCAAAGGTGGAAAAAGAGGAGGAGAAGTGGTGGCGGCAGGAGGAGGAGGAGGGGGAGGAGGGGGAGGCGGGGGAGGAGGAAGTAGGGGAAAGGGTGTGGTAACTCACATGGAGTTGTCTTCTACATTGCAAAATTCTCTTATCTCTGTGACACAAAACGATTATTAGGGTTTAATCCCCACTTCCCCCTACTCCAATCTCTCTACATTTTAGAAGTGGGTACTGTCGGTAAGTGTGCCAGTCACCTTTCCTGGGATAAAAATACCTGAGGTAATAAAAGTAAGATACGTCTATGAGGCTCACCTTTTGGAGAGTTTCAGCCTTTGGTCGCTTGGCACCACTGCTTTGGGGCCTGCGATAGCCCAGCACATCATAATGGAAAACGGATTCCCTTTCAGTGGCAACTAGGTCCTATATCCTAAAGGCTCCACCCCTCCCTACAGCATCACAGGCTGAAAGCTGAGCCTTTAGCTCATGGGCCTTTGGGGGGCATTCCAGATTCAAGTGATAGCGAAGAGAATGGAAAAGCCGGGGCAGAGGGTGGTGGAGGCTAGAACTTTCAGGCTTTGGGGGAGCGCAGTTCTTCGCACTGCACAATGTCTTTTGGCCTCCTTTAAATATGTTAAGTGGTTGGGATCAATAGAAGGGTAAAGGAAAATGAACTATTGGTATGACACTTCTGTAATCTAAATGTCCTTATTAAGAGAGCAATTAAATAGTATGCATTGATTAAAGGAATAAGATATATATATGTATGTATATATATATATATATATATATATATATAGTGACATGAACAATTCTCCACAGAAAAGATTAAGTTGCTGGATAATATATGCAGCATAGAAGACGCTCACTAAAACAGCAAATGTTTACATACACATGCACATTATACACACACACACACACACACACACACACACACACACGCACATTAAAAAAAAGAATTAACCATGGATAGGGGAGGGATGAGAATATGGTAATAAATTAAAAGGAATTTTTGTTATTTGTTTTGTAGACCTCTGTACTACTGTGTTTCCTTGGGTTCACATGGAAAATGTGTGGGGTTCTTTGTTTGTTTGCTTGCTTTGGGTTTTGTTTTGTTCTAACAAAAACAGAAAACATATTTCTACTGCAAGGTGAATGGCTACGTAGATTCCCTGGTGGTTGGCTATTTAAAGAAGGCACTGTGGAATTGTGACCTAGAAGACTGTGTGTCCCGTGTTAGTGTCCCCGTGAGAGGGGACACAAAGTGGACCCATAGCTCTAGCCAGCTGAGCACTTGTTTGTAATCTACAACCTCTGCACTCTGAACCTGGATGGGAATTTTCAGCTTGAGTACAGCTTGCTTAGATTGTATCTGTGGAATGCCAGGCTCCAATGGAGCCTCCTGAAAAAATTCACCTCGAGCATCAAGAAAAGAAAATATTTTGCACATCTTGCTGTGGCACCTGGGATAAACACACACATGCATAGTTACCTGACTAATGAGCTTGCTGGAAGATAGTTTTCCTCAGGAGCCTGGAGGAAGATGATCACAGACAGTGTATTTTTGCTCATGAAAGGGCTGTCTTGTCCAATCAAATGCACAGAAGTGCCAACTTTAGCTTGAGTGTATCTATTTCTCCCCTGCCTTGAGTGTAGGTCAAGATTCCAGTTGATTGTCATAGTTACTTTCCTATTGCTGTGACAAAACACCATAACCAAGACAGTTTATAAAAGAAAGCATTTAATTTGGGCTTCATGGTTCAAGAACATTAGAGTCCACGGCCATCATGGCCAGAAGCGTGCAGCAGACAGATAGGCATAGCGCTGGAGCAGTGGCTGAGGGCTTACATCTGATCCACACATAGGAGGCAGAGAGAGAGAGAAAGCTAACAAGGAATGGCATGGGCCTTTGAAACCTCACAGCCTACCTCAAGTGACACACCTCCTCCAACAAGTCCACACCTCCTAATCCCGCCCCCCAGACCGTTCCACCAACTTCGGATCAATCACTCAAAGATATGACCCTTTGGAGGTGTTCTCGGTCAAGCTTCCACTCAGCCAAGCAGTGTGGCCAACCTGATGGTTCTGTTGCCTACATTGCATTTCTGTCCCCAGTCTCCTCCCATGATGGTGGCCTCAGCTGAGTCTCTAGACATATGCTTCTGCTCCCCTGGGATGATGTAATGCCCTGGCCAGACTTCCCTTGCTTTTGCACCCTAAGCTCCTTCCAAGATGACAGGACATACGTTTCTCCAGGCCCCAGTGGGGTCAAATTGCTATACGTAAGGGAAACTCATTTCTATTTCCTTCCCCACACTTCAGTCAATGTTATGTCTCTGAGGGACCAGTAATGACTCCCATCTATAATCCCAGCATGCTTTGGGGGGGGGCATGAAGCAAGAAGACTGCATTTGAGATTAGCTTTGATTCCACACATAGTAAGTTCTGGACTAACCTGGGCCATAGTATAAGACCCTGTCTGAAAAAAAAATAATAATAATAGCAGGGATGAGGAAATGGCTCCATATTTAAAGCAGTTGCCCTGAAAATGTAAGGGCCAGAGTTTGATTCTCCAGAGCCCACATAAGTTTAATGCATTAGTGCATGTCTGTAATCCCAACCCTCCTCTGGAAAGACAGGCAACAGAGACAGGAGGATCCCAGAACTTCACAGGCCAACTAGCCTGGTAAACTCAGTGACAAACAGTAAGACCCCCGTCATAGATAAGGTGGAAGGTGAGGACTGGTGATGGAGGTTGTCCTTTGACTTCCACACATGTGCTGTGGCATATATGCACCTATACTCACACACATAAACATGCATGCACACAACAAGGAGCCATTGCAAAGGGTGCAGAGATGACGGAGGAAGAGGTTTGCTGTTGCTCCATGTAGGTGCATGCTGAATTATCTGTGGAGACTGACAAACCATGGAAGAACCAACCAGAAGTTGATTTGCTCTGTAATTGCCTTCACATGGGAAGATGAAGAAGGACAGAGGAGCAGGAGTGCTGGCGGAGTAGGGACTAGTTAGAAGTCAGGATATGGGGTCAGGATTGCACTCTTCTTTCACCAAGCTTTTTTTCTATGTGTGCACTGTTTAGGGAGACACAGTCAACCCACCATGGAAGCAGAGACAGCATGGTAGCAGGACAGGAGGCTGGATGCTACTGACCTTTGCTTCTAAACATGAAACAGAAACAGACAGTATTCTTGAGGCAGAAAGAGAGACACTTATCCAGGAATGTAGCTGACGAGGAAGAAGCATCCACCTCCCACACAGACACAGCAAATTTCATCTTCTCTAACGTCCCCGTACCTGCAATTCACAATGCACAAATCCAACCTGCCCAGGTAACTGGCCCCAGGATAACAGAATCATTTGGGTCTGGTGTACTTTCAATATCTTTTTATTTTCTTAAAAGAAACATTACAGAGCTGAACATCTAAGACGGTTTTGGATTCACACCCACTGTCTGCGGAACAGCTTGAAGCTGACAAGATTAGCTTGCTGGAACACTCTGGGATCCGTTCAGCCTAAGCTGCTGCCCACATACCAGGCCTGCTTGCAGAGACCGCTTCCCACAGGCAACAGCTCACTGCATCTCCCCCATCTTGGCACTGGGAACTGGTCCTTGACATCTCACCTGGTCTTGAGGACGGGTCTTGGCTTCCAGTCTTCCCTAGTCTTCACTTCCAGCTTTCAGGATATGGCCAAGGTGATTTTTCTCAGCTTCTCCAGAGACGTATGGCCAAGGTGATTTTTCTCAGCTTCTCCAGAGACGTCCTGAGCGTCATGCTGCCATCCCATCTCCTCCCCAGGACCTGTGATTTTTACAGGACTTAGCATAGCAAGCTGCCTTGCAAGCTTCCTTTTCTCCCGCCCCCAGCTCACTTCCTCTTCTGACCCTTCTTTCTGCAGTATCCAAGGGGGCCAGATAGAAGGGCCCTTAAATAACACACTTCCCCTCCCAGAACAGCATCTTCTAAAGCCTCTGAATCAGACAGCTCCATGTCCCTGTGTGGGCATATACCCCAAGGATGGGGTCCCTGTGTGGGCATATACCCCAAGGATGGGGTCCCTGGTGCTTGTCCAGAGGTGAGATTTCAAAAGACAGACCAGCTGAAAGAAATGCTATCCGACCCATCCCAAGCAAGCCCTTCCTCAGTAACCCGGTCAGACATTATATGCACAACTGGCGATAATTGCCTAATCCCTCCCCAGAGAGTTCACCTAGCTCCAACTGTTGCGACTAATAAAAACCAAGGAGATTCACAAGAAATTCCAGGTGCATGGGAAGACTTTGCGGGATGGTGCAGCCTTCAGGCAGATGAAACTTAACACAAATAAGCACAAGGTAATGTGCATTGGCAAAAGCAATCTGAAGTGGGCGTGTACATCTGTGCACTCCAAAGTGGCTGCCGCCTCTAAGGATGGAGGCCAGGGAATAGCTCAGAATGGTTGAAGTGGGCAGAGCAGCCAACACACATCCCAGAATAACCACCCCTCAACAAGGCAAGTCAGATCTCATTTCGCACGGACCCCATCAGTGGCCCAAGATAAAGCACACCAACATATTCCATGGCGCCTCTTTCTGCTCTGAGGTGAGGTAAGATGTCATGGAGTAGCCTCCAGATTTCAGGGTCCCCTAAGAGCCAGGAAGGTGGGATCCTGTTCCCAGTCGGGTAAGTAGAAGAATATGTCTGTGTTTGTTCCTTTATGCTGTTGATACCAAGCCCTGGAAAGTGCCACGTTACCTCCATCTGCTGTCTAACTCCCAGGGCCACATTTAGACAAAGAACTGAAGTCTGAACCACAGCATCCCTTGACTTCAGTCAATCCCCTACTTTTTTACAGGAAAAAAAAATATTGAAACGCTGTATTACAGTGTCTTACATGTATGTGCTATGAAAATATTTTCATTTCCAAGGTGGGAGGGGCGGTATATTCACTGATAACCCATACACACATGCACATGCAGTACACATTCATGTACACTCACCTATCAAAATAAGTGTGTGTGTGTGTGTGTGTGTGTGTGTGCACGTGTACTTGTATGTTTGTGTGTTACTAACTGTGACTCCTGTGGCTGTGTCCCCATCTGGCCTAGGTGACAGATAAGTAACTGCACTAATCTTTTAGAGGTAGCAGCCTTACAGGGCAAGAAGAAACCATGGGCCTTACCTCCAAGCCTCTGAGGAAAAGGATAGAAGACTATCTTAGTCCTACGTCCTTTTAGCTTCTCAAACAAGTGCCGAGACCTTGAAGCAGGAAAGGAAAAAAATGCTCTGCCCTGCCCATCGTGCCTTACAGGCCTGTCCTCAGACCATGTGTGGACAGAAAAGTTCTAGCCCACCTCACTCTTTACTGAGCTGCATCTTTAAAAAGGCAATTAAGTCCTAGCTATCAGCCAGTGGCTGACAGAACATGCCCTGACAGCTCTCTACCAAATGGTCACACCCAGGGTATTTTCAGTTTATTATTGTTGTTGTTAGTAATTATTATTGTTAAAGTTTCAGAATATTTACATGGATAGCGGAGTAAAAATATTCATTTAATTCCTTCTAAACATTTTTTTTCCTAAGTCTAACTTTTCATATTGTGAAGTAGCTATGAACTCAAGATAGTTTCCAAGAAATACCTGGAAAGCTAAGATGTCACCAGCATACAGGGCCATCTGCTATAGCAGACACTACCCTGCTCTCATGAGCTGAGAGACTTGAAAGGTTTGACCCCAATTAAGAAGATGAGGAGGCAGGCAGGATGAGGAGCTTTTACATGGTGAGATGAGTGTGTTTAAAGCAAAACAGACACAGATACAGAGAGCCTGTACCTCCTTTTCCCTCCACCCAGACTGATATACGTGAGTTATTGTGTCACCTTCTTCAGTTGTCTGCACAGTGTCACCCCTCAGATCACCCCATGTGACAGTTTCCTTCTGCCCTTGCCAGGACTCACTGTCCCTTTAGTTTGTTTCACTGCATTTACCCCCTAGTAGTGACCCAATAGAAGAAAATACAGTAGAGGACACAGCCAACACCAAGCCCCAAGGCAGGGACAGCTGCTAGCATGTAATCAGTAAGGGCAAGGGTGTCCAAAAAAGCTATTAGCGAGGTGGGCCCTGGTGAGAGCTTTGGAGACTGTACTAGCCGTCAGTTGCTGCATGGTAACCACGGAAATCCAGTAATGCCCACCAAGAAGCCTGTTATTTCTCACTGCCCAGCGGTGCATGAATAATGGCAGCTGTCCTTCATCGTCTCAGTCTGGGGCCTGAGCTGCCGAATGCAGGGAGGCAGCGATTTGCAGTAGCAGGAAGGAAGGAGAGCAAACCAGATAGCATAGGCACCTGTCAATCTTCTGTAGAAGTCAAAACTACTCCCATCCAGTGACCAAAGCACATCAGTGACCAAGTCAAGGTCAAGAGGCAGGGCATACAACAGTGCTACTGTGAGACGATGGTAGCGTGTTCGCATTGCAAATGCAAAAATGAGGACAGGAATTCATTCTGCCCCAGGCTGTAAGTGGGGCAAGGAATGTGGGCCTAGGAAAGGTCAGGACTAGATACACTCCCCTCCCCCCATATTCTACCTGGCCATTGTGTGAATAACAGATCCAGTTTAGGAGTCCAGGGTTGAAGCAGAGACCCTGCAAGAATACATTGAATGTTCAATACTAAAGAATATTGAGTGAAACTATAGTCCAGGCACCAGGCCTTGAGGAGAAGGAAGAGCACATTCGCTGTGAATTCCCTTAGGGCTCCCTGCATAAGCACAGCTAGGTAGAAAACAGAAACAAAAGTGGGAGGTTTTGCTCTGGGACTGAACAGTTGTCGGAGGACCCTGTGAACATCAGGAGAGTAGAAATGACCACGTGATCCAGATGTGAACATAAAGACCCCTGATGACCCTACTGTGCGTGCTGCTTTCCGAATGGAGGCTGAGAGGAAGGAGGACAGCATGAGCCTTGTTTCAGCTGCAATAAGGCAGCAGGCTGGTGAGCAGAAAGCAGCTGGCTCCACAGCCTCCCCATCCCACCCCATCCTATTCCACTTCAGCTCTGCGTCTGTCACATCTCCGATTTCCCACCAGCGACGGCAAAATGGGATGCTTTGAGAAGGCTGCATTTTGGAAAGACCACCTTGTAAAGGGAGCACACCATAGCCAGGACCCGTTCTCTGCAGGGAAATGAATATGTTTGCTGTTAGGGGGCATCAAGCAGGAACTGTGGCCCAGGGATGCCTGGTCTGAGCAGGTTTGGGCTTCATTGTGGTCCGGATCTTAGATGTTTTCCAAAGGCCAGTACACTAAAACGTGTGAAAGCCAGCCTGTGGTGCCTTGGGAGGTGGGGAACTTTCAGGAGGTGGGGCCTATGGGATGAAGTTAAGCCATTTATTTCCCCCTTCCTTCCCTCTCCTTCCTCTTTCTTCTTTTTTATTTCCTGGCCGCCATAAGGTAAACAGACCTTCACCACACATTCATGTCACTATATACTATGGCATCATGAGATAGAAACAACCAGGCCAAGCAAGCATAGGCTGAAACTCTCCCTTCTCTTAAGTTGAGTTACTCCAGGTGTTCATCACAGCAATGGAAAGCTGAGACACACACCTCCGACACACAGACCGGAGGCTCTGCTGAGTCCTGGGCGTGAGGATCAAATTAACCAGAGGTCAGCTGGGCAAGTGTCAGCATTTGTGCACAGCCTCCTCTGGAGCACCTATGGAGGATCAGAGAACCTTCGCATTCTAAGGCCTAAGTTGTTCAAACTTTCAAATGAGTATAAATAGGTCAGAGAGAGACAGAGAGACACAGAGAGAGAGAGAGGAGGAGGAGAGAAAAAGAAGAAGAGGAAGAAGAAGGAGGAGGAGAAGATGAAGAAGAAGAAGAAGAAGAAGAAGAGAAGAAGAAGAAGAAGAAGAAGAAGAAAGAAGAGAAAAGAAGAAAAGAAGAAAGAAGAAGAAGAAGAAGAAGAAGAAGAAGAAGAAGAAGAAGAAGAAAAGAAGAGAGGGAACACGAGCCATGGATCTGGTCAGGTTGCATAACTTCCACACTTTTTCATCCTCAGACTGTTGTCTGCACCAGGCTTCCCTTTATTGTTTTTTCTTCTTATGAAATTCTATGATCCATTAAAGAGCACCTTTTATGAAACTCTCCAAAATGTCAAAAACAAACACAAAAAACCAAAGGCATCTGTTGGATGCATGGAGGAATGAAGAAAGAAAGAAAGAAATAGGAGGGAGACTGTTTGAATATTTTGCCCTTTACCAAGGAAGATGGTGCCCTTGAAATGGACAAGGTGGCCCATCCAATAACATTGTAGGAAATGCACTAAGCATTCTTGTCTGGCAGAACAGACACCAATAAATCACCCAGACAGGATGTGACCCACCAAAGAATTTCGGGTGAATTCAGGGGTGGAGTTGTGGAGCCATCAAGTAAGATGAGACCAGTTGTTGTAACAGCTGCCGAGCCAGGGGACAGCCAGCCTCGCTCTGGCCTACAGAGGGGCCAAGGAGACCACCAGCTGGTCGTTGCTCCTGTTCAGACTAGCCAAGCTTCTGGAACCTTTAAATAAAAATAACAGAATTGCAGAAGTTAAGTCAGCACAACCCAGGGAGACAAAAGTAGGCCATGGTTGTCTATAGAATTTGCAAAAGGGATATGGCTGGCAACGTAAGAAAGATGCATAATGTATGACTTCACAAACTAAGAAAATGACAGAGATGTAGGGCAGCTGGCAATTTCTAGGAGTGGGTAGAATGGAGTATGCTGCAGAGGGGTGGCGTGACAGGGCTCTGAGTCGAGGCAGAGTTGTGTCTTGAGCAATGGTGGTTACATGAACCAAACACATGCCCAGATTACATCAAGTTGCAAACATTCCTACAATGAATATGTGTTTAGCTGCTGAAGTCTGAACAAGCCCCCTGGATAGCCAGTGTCAGGTTTTTGACATTGCTCTAAAATTTTGAAAGATATTGACATTAGAGGGGAAAATTTCATGGGATTTCCCAGTACAGTCCTTCTCAAATACCTATGCATTTATAATTATGCCAGAATAAAAAGTTTTATTAAAAGAGTTGAAGGGTCAAAAACTAATGAACACCTTAAGCTGACCACCTACTGAAGCCTATATAAGGAACTAGAGTCTACAAAAGGAAATGGTTGAGAAACTATTTTCATAGAATACTAAAGGTATGTTATGATTTAATCCTGTCCTTGGAATGACAACGGGGCACTGGCCTGGCCTGCCATGTACAAATCAATGGTGAGCTTTTGGTAGGACCACTCTAAGACTAGGATCTTTTTCCCTATAACTGAAGGGCAACATACCTGTAGTTGATCACCAAACTGAGAAAATTAAAGAACAAAAGCTAAGGTGGACAGTTGCTGAAACACAAGCCATAGAACAGAGGTAGGGCCGGGGTTCTATTGTCAGATGTATGAGCCAAATGTGGACCACACAGAACTGTCTACAAAGAGGAATGGAGAACACCAGAAATGAGAGGGGCTCCTAGAGGAAAGGACCAAGAGAAAGAGGCTGTGACAAACTGGAGAAGAAAGTGTTGCCTCTGCCATTGAGCTACAGGAGGGAGGATGCCCCCACATAATAGAGTTAAAAACAACAGTTGATTTCCAACACTTTCCAAGCCCACAGGGCACACCCTAAGCCCATGGTGACATCATCATTCTTTTCTCCTCTCTCTCCCTGTGCTCCACTCTAGAGGATCAGAAGCTGTAGCTACCAAGATGGAGGGAGGAGAAAACCAGAAGGCAAAGAATATAGTCATCTACCTCCTCTCCTGTCCATCTACACCTACAACAGGTCACAATCAAGGAAGGAAAAAGACAACTCAAAAGGGAATCATGTTCAACTACCACTGTTACCCGGGGCTGGAGTTTTAAGCTACTGGTCAAAGGACCTTACCTGAGTAATTTGAAAACCTGCCTAATATCTCATCCAGAGAATGAACTGAAGAAATGAACTGAGACTACACGGCATCTTTAAAAGGATGATAGAAGGTAAAACATTTCATTTAAGCTGTAGGCTTGCTTGCCCAAGGTGCTGGCCACAATGAGCCTATACCGAAGACTCTTTTCCATGTGGCTATATCAAGAAAGAGCACATGTAACTAGAGGCAACCAAAAGAGGCAGACACAGCATCTAGGAGGGAGATCTGGCTTTCAAGAAAAAGATTTTAAAACGATGACTCAGCATTGTATTAAATATTTGTCTTGTTGCTGAGACTAAACCTGACTAAAGCAACTTAAGGGAGGATGGGTTTGTTCTGGCTCACAGTTCTGGAGTATCCAGTCCACCATGGCAGGAAGCTACAGTGGCAAGGGCATGAAGTGACTGGTTACATTGTATCCATACTCAGGAAGTAGAGTGTAATGAATGCTGCTGTTTAGTTCACTTTCTTATTTGTATTCAGTCCAGAACCCTGGCCTATGGGATGCTACTGCCCACATTTAGAGTTCATCTTTTCACCTCAGCTAATCTAAATCTAGACACTTGCTCACAGTCAGGCCCAGAGATTTGCTTCCATGGTGAATCTAGAACCCACCAAATTTACAATCAAGACTAATTGGGCCAAATGTGAAAGGAAAGTTTACAATGGAAATTTTCTTGAAGTCAATAAAATCATAGGTTGTGTGGATAAGATAAATAAATAAATAACTTTATCATACTTGTTGGAGTATGGTCTGGTATTTTGTATTTGTTAATTGCTGTGCTCTCCCCACCACCACACCACCACACCCGCCCCACACACACACACACAAGATTCTTACTGCTGACTGTCATGTATTCCAAGCATTGCTGTTTAACCTTGCCTTGTTTGACTAATAAAGAAAGCTGATACCTGGGCAGGATTGGAGGAAGGTAGGCATGGCAAAGGTTCACAGGCTTTGAGGAGAGAGGGATCTTGGGAAAAAGAAGCAGACAGGACCAGAGGAGGAGGAAAGAGGAGAATTGTTATGGGCTAGGAAAAGAGCCATGTGAGCCCAGAGGAGGAACTCTAAAGAGTCAAGTGGAAAGAAGACAGCCCAGATGAACAACCTTAGCAAGTATATTGGGATCATGGATGGGAGGTAGTCCAGATAGAAATTGTTAGAACAGATGGCATGAAATAGAGGATGAGAGATATAAGAAGGTAGTTTGAGGAGGCTAATACCTGCACAGCCCCAGGTAAAATCAGGCTTATTCTAAACTACAATAGATTCTGTGTCTTTTTGATTATTTAAGTGGATAAATAATACCACCGTAATAATTACAACCTTAATAATAAACATTTATTAGGCCAAACCACTAAACTAACCGCAACACATACTCCAGAAAATAGTGATAAGAAGATCATACTCAAGGTCAGAGAAAGTAAGGTCAAACCCTCTTAGGGATACTATTACTTTTCAAGAAATGGTATAGAGCTCTGTAGATGACTTGGTCAGCCATGAGCTTGCTGCACAATCATGAGGGCCCGAGTGCAAGGCCCAAAGCCCACTTTAAAAAGATGGGTGTGGTAGCATGTACTTGTCACCTGGAATTGGGGAGGCAAAGACAAGGAGATGCCACCTAATCAGTGCTCCTTGAGCCAATGAGAGACCGTGTCTCAAAACAAAAAAAAAAAAAAAAAAAAAAAACAAGGTGAGCCAGAGCAGTTGCACATACCTGTAATCCCAGCACTCAGGGAGGCAGAGGCAGGCAGATCTCTGTGAGTTTGAGGCCAGTTTGGTCTATAAAGTGAATCCAGGACAGTCAAGGACACACAGAGAAACCCTGTCTTGAGGGGGAAACAACACAAGGTGAAGGCTGCTAAAATGTTCTAGTGGGTAAAATCTACTCCCCACACAATCCTGGCAGCCTGTGTTTAATCCCAGGAACCTACATAAAGATGGAAAAAGGAAACTGACTCCACAGAGTTGCCCTCTGACCTTCACACTTGTGCATGCTGCCATGCACATTATGCACAAAAACAGTCATTTTTTAAGTGGTAAGGTTCTAAAACACAACATCTAAAATTTCTTTTTAATTCTACAAGCACATGCTCACACATACACCCACAGGAACCTGCACACGATATACACGAAATGATTTAGGTTAAAATCATAAACGGATAGTGTCTTAGTCACTATTCTGTTGCTGCGGAGAGACACCACGTCCAAAGCAACACTTAAAAAAGAAATAATTTAACTGGGGCTTGCATCCGGTTTCAGAGGGTTGTCCCCAGTGGGGAATATGGCAGCATGCAGGCAGACATGGGGCTGAAGAAGTAGCTGAGAGTGCTACATCTGCATCCACAGGAAAGGAGAGCCACTGGGCCTAGCTTGGGCTTTTGAACTCTCAAAGCCCACCCCGCAGTGACACATAATCCAACAAGGCCACACCTACTCCAACAAGGCCACACCTACTCCAACAAGGCCACACCTACTCCAACAAGGCCACACCTACTCCAACAAAGCCACGCCTACTCCAACAGGCCACACCCACTCCAACAAGGCCACACCCCATCTACAAGGCCACACCTCCTAATCCTTCTCAAGTAGTGCCACTCCCTGATAACTAAGCAATCAAACATATGAGCTCAGGCAGGCCATTCTTATTGAAACTACCACAGATGGTTAAAATTTTTTATTTATTATTATGAGTATGTACTATGTGTTTCTTGGGGGGATGTGAGTGTATCCTAGTGCATGTGTGAAGGGCAAAGAACAACTGATCTTATCTTTGGAAGTGAGAAGACTCTTCATCTGTTTATAGACAGCTCCTTTTCTCTCTGTAAGAGCTTCCTTACAGCCCACATACAGAAGTCTCTAGGATCCTGGTCTTTCCCTGGCTCCACTCAGCCCAACAGTAGCTAAAGCTTCCCTGTTCCTGGTGTCCAGATGTCCTTCTGGTCCTCAGCTGCTCTTCCTTCTCCGATGTTCCCTGGCCCCTCATTTCACTGACTGGCTTCCTGCAATGTGCCCGTCCAAGACATATCTGCCTTCATCCCTTCTGTACATCCCCAAAGAAGCATCCTTGGTGACCAGGGCTCTGATGTTTGTGCCAGGACCTGGAGCTGTATCACTGACTCGGAACTCAGTCATTTATAAGTTCTCAGAGCCAAACAGAATCAGCTAATGCAAAAAGGGCCCTCTAGATCTCTAAGGGTGGCAGGATTTCTTTTCAGATGGGTCCCTCCAGGGCTGATTTTTTGTTTCTCCCTTGGCATTGATAGAAGCTTATGTCATTATAAATAGTCTAATGAACATCAGAGAAAGGCTCCCTGTGTCATCCACTGCTGGGGGAATAGAATAAAATACTGTTAGATCAGTCCTCAGAGATACTGGAAAATCTTAATGCAGGCAAAAGAATGAAGAGACTTCTGTATGGCCATGCTTTTGTTGACAAGGCCTTCACTCTGTTGTCAGCTCAGTAGGGTGAGCTAAACACAATGTCCACCTGGGCTGAATCCTGAATGACCCCTTAGAGCCTACAAAGCCTAAAGACATTTCTTAATTTCTCAGCATTTCTGTTTCTGCTCCACAAAACAGGGATCATACCGCATGGGATTTGTGTTAGGATTAAATAAGAAGCTACAGGAAAGCCTGGGCTCAGGCCCAGAACATAGCAGCATCTTAGGTAAATCACAAGCAAGGTTGCCAATGAAACTGAACAGCACAATGGATCAGGATGCCCAGGACCTTCTATTTCTGTGTTTCTCATGGTTTCCTCTCAATATTTTAAGGGAAACAGCCCTTGCTCTATAGGTAACTCTCTGAAGTTCTACAGCTTACAGCTCTGAAGGCTGTGGGCTTCATAAAACTGCAAATTCTAGGACTCCAGCCCGAGCCTAAAAATGTCGGGAATCCTGGTCTACCTATGATGACTTCTTTTTCTATGGATGAGTCCAAGAAGGAAGGAGAATGTCCCCCTTAGCTGTTGAACATTCCCTCCTGCAGCTGGAGGAGGACCCTTTACACCCTGGCTGCTGCAAGTCAGGTGAATCATCTCTACATTTCCCCTCTCCCAACACACACACACACACACACACACACACACACACACACACACACTCACACACTCATACACTCACACATTCATATATCACTCAAACACACACTTGCATACGTCCTCACACATACATACAAACACACACTGTCACATACATACTCTACACAGTCAAATACACTCACACTCATATATATATATACATTCACAGACACATGCAACGCATACATTCTCATATACTCAAATACCACATACACTGACAAACACATACCAGACACACTCAGATATACACATACAAACACACACATACATTTACATACATACACATACACAATAACATACACTCACACATTCATACACCACACACACTCACAAACATATATGACACACACTTTCTCTCACACACACTCATATTACACATGCACTCAAACCTAGTGACATATATTCACCCACCCATGCACATGCACACACAAAACACACAAACTCACACACACACATGCACTCATACTCACTACACACACATACATAGTCGTACTCACACATGTGTACTCACAGCGACACATACTGAAATAACAACACATACTAACACACATGCGCGTGTGCGCGTGCACACACACACACACACACACACACACACACACACACACACACACACACTAAAAGATGCTCTTCTGCCTAGAAAGTGTCTAGCCGGGAGCCACCCAAAGATCTGCTTATACTGTCCAGCTGCCCAAGCAAGCTTCCGGGCCTGCAGTCCATCGGCAAATTCTTAGAGTAGGCATCACTGAGGCGGGGCCAGGAATCCCTCTCTAAAGGACACGTCCCACCAGCAGGTCACAATGTGCCACTTGATTCTTGCCTCTATTCAAAGCAAAAAGGCAAAGTGACCTCCTGCTCCCATTTGCACACTAGTCAAGAAACACACTCTTAGTAACACATAGAGTTTCTTTTCCTTCCTTCCTTTATTTCCTTCTTCCTTCCTTCCTTCCTTTCTTTTCTTCCCTTCTCTTAATTCCCAGCAACAACAATAACATGTTGTTATTAGAAAGAAATTGGCCAGTGGATGATCTCTTGCCTCGCGCTCACAAGACCCTGTGTCCTATCACTAGCACAATGAAGGAATGCATTTCATGTAGATAAATAAATGCAGAAAGACAGCGCTGGTCTGATGTGGACCTCATATCCAGGCACCTCCTCAGCCTTGACTCCCATCCCCCGATCTTTGCTTCCTACCTTTGTGGGACAAGTGATCTGATCAGTCAACACAGGTGTGGGGATCAGATGACTAGGAATCAAGGCCCCTGCTCTTTAAAAGGGCCAACTCTGCAGCTGACATGAATGAAGCATTATATATATTTTTTCTCCAGGCTTTTGGCCTTTCTATACCATGCAGCGTTTTGCTGGTCTTTGCTGGTCTTTGCTTCGCAGAGGAACATTCCAGAGAACTTCTCATGGTACTCCGGCCAATTCTGGCTGGTTCCTTTCTCTCATGCCAACTCCACGCAGCCTTGTGGTTTCTGCTGGATTGCGCCATCTCTGTGCATTCATGTGCTGTTTGGTGTTGGCCATTGGACTGGAACTGTTGGTATCTTGACAATGCACTGTGGAATTGGCCCAAGGGACTATGTCTAAACAGGTCCACAACTCCTTTTTCCTATTAATATTTTTTTCTTCCTTTCCTCTGGTTGGTGGCTTAGAAGTGTTTAAGAGCCCTAAATAAAGTAGGTTTTGAAAAATCTAAGCAGGTCTCCTGAAACTGCATTAATTCTTTATAGAAATGTGAATGCTGAATTTATTTTTCATAAAAATAAAAAAAAATTTAAAAACCAAAAACCAAAACATTGTTAAAAATCAAAAAGAAAAGAAAAATAGCAAGAAAACAACTTATATGTATGTAGGTTTTGAAGGGGGGGAAATGAATGCGGTTTTCTTTTTTTTTCTTCTGGGCTTCTTCTATTTTCATCATTTTGGCTTGGCTGGCTGGTTTGTGCAGAGAAGATTTGGATATGGTACTGTAGTCTAAGCAAAAGTGAGGTTTTGTGGTAGGACCGGAAATTACTCAGCCCTTCCCCTACCGCCCCCCAACACACACCCCAATTCTGCTGATTGGAAAGTTCTCTACTTGCTGTCAAGGCAGAACCCCTGGAATCCCGTGCAGATGCTGCCAGTCTAGGACCCCTGCCAACATCAGACATCAGATGCGTTCAGCACAAGGATGCTTAGCAGCCAGAGAACAGGGATGACACTTCAGTCTCGGCCTGTGATAGCAAGAGTAGGTGGCCGCCTTCTCCCTCCCTGGCAAGAGCTAGCCCTCACCATCCACCTTCAGTGCAGGGGCTGCGGCTCAGGAGCCAGGTATAAGAACCTCCTCTTGTCCCCACCACCCCCTCCCCAACCCCAAGCCTCATGATGGTGCCACCTAAGAAAGTCCTCCTTGCTAGCCCGGTCGGCGGCCAGACTTAAAGGAGGATCCGACGGGAGGGTGTAATGGTGAGATAAAAAAGTCTTGGTTGTACCTGTCTGTGGCTTAGCTTTGTATTTAAACAGCAAACAAAAGAGGAAATAAACATGAAACTTACTTGTCATCATAAAAATAAAGCAAAAAGTTTAAAAATATTTATTGCTAGGCAAGGCAAAAATAAATAAATAAATAAATGAAAAGAAAAAAGAAAGAAAGAAAGAAAAGAAAATTCTAAATCTACAGTAAATAATTAACCTTTAAGCAATTCATACTGGCTGGTAAGTACACACAGCACTGTGAGGGAAAGCAAGGACCTTCTGGGGCTGCTGGGCTGTGGAACAGCATAAGAAGTCACCCAGGCTAACCTTGCCCCTCTGGTTGCTAAAGTCTCATGAAGGATGACAACAGAACCACTGCTCCTAAGTCAGCTCTTTTTGATTCTTTATTGCCTCTAAAAAAGAAAAAAAAAAAAAAAATAAAAAAAAAAAAAGGACCTCTTAGGTAACAAAGAAGCCAGGCCTTGTTCTCAGGATGCTCACAGGCTAGTGAGCACACCGGCAGCACAGGGAAGTATGAATAGTGACCAAGCTGCAATAGATCTAACAGAAGGATGCTCAGGAGATCAAGCCAATGAAGTCAGAACTCCAGACTCGGGTTCCACAGCAGCTCAGCAGGGCTAAACACAGTGATGTAAATGGCAAGGGAAGAAATTGTTGCTTGTCGCTTTGTCTCACCTCCTTGTTCACCATTGTGGAAAATTACAGGCTACTTAGTGGAGGCCATTTCCCCGAGACATGGGAACCTGTGTTCCCACGAGTCACTCCATACCCCTCAGCCATGGTTTTCCATCACATGTGAGCTGTTATTTCCAGCTGGGTGTTGACAAGACAGAACCGTTCCCTAATGCTTAAGTAATAGAGTGGAAAATAGTTGACAAAATATGAAAAGGTTGATTTTGATTACACATACAATCTCTTCTTTCAAGATCAAAATGCATTTTGAGCAGGTGTGAGTCATTCCTCACAGAGTTGTGAAGTAGTTTGTAAGTCTAGATGGTTATTTAATTGGCTTGCTTTAAAATAATGACTTTCCTGGTTTTCTGCATGCATATTATAAAGGCTCAAGACACAGATAGAAAAGATCAATGCAGGACTCACCAGCTCCAGTCACTCCCGCTGGCATACTGCTCTAGAAGTGGTGGACGAATGGCTCGGGAAACACCGTTTTATCAAAATGAGATCCTGTTATATGAAAATAAAAATTAGGAACCTAGCCACATATGAATTTAACAGAAAACAAGAGAGACTGAAATTTAAAAAGTTCTAAAACCCAGAATTCCACTCTTCGAAGATGGCTCTGTGGTTGCAAAAGGTAATGACTCCCCCGCCCTCGAGAGGCTATTGGTCTAATTGTTTTCATCTTAGACAACATGAACTGAGAGAGTTTTCTAAAACGATGATGAGCCTAGAGCACTTACGCTTTCCAGAGCCTTCCTCACAGTGTTTCCTGGCTGGCTGGGTGTTGTGTTTAGTTTGCTTGGGGAAGATGAGTGTGTGCCTACCCTGTGTTCAGCAGGCACATTTCTCTCTGCTGTTGCTTTGCATCATCTTTGCTCTTCATCCAATACTCCCCTGAGGTTATTTTTAGCATTTTTCAGTTAGGTCTTCGTGGGCTAGATTTCACACATGATATATAATATTGGGTGGAACAAACACGTTCATAAGAAATTTACTACGAGCCTGGTACAATCCTAAGCACTGTAACTATAACTGCAGAGACCACAACAGAGCTAGAGGTAGATGACAGACAGACAGAGTCACTAAAAGTCCCTGTTTAACAGATGAGGCAACAGAGGTTAAAAAAGAAAAGAAAGAGAAAAAGAAAGAAAGGCCAAACATCTTGCCTAAATCATAGCACTGAAAAGGGATAAAAACAGGACCCAAACCCAGGCAGTCGGCTCTAGCACGTGTCCTTAAAGACTTCCAGGCAGAGGGTTAGTGGGTGCTGTTTTACAACATTTGGGTTTGTTTGCAAATGGTCTCCTTATTACCTTTAGAATGGACTGAAAATCTGATTAAATGAATATAGCGCAGGCCACGCCTGGTCTCCTGTGTATCACATTAATCTCACATTGGGAGTAGACACACAGACATCTACAGTGTGATCTTTTAAAGTGACAAGTCAGTTCTTCCATCGCTTCAGGAAACCTTCTGATATTATCTTTTCTTTTATTTTTTTCGTTAATTTATTTATCCACTTTACATCCTGACCACAGCCCCCTCCCTCCTCTCCTCCCTAACCCCCTTTACACATCCCTTCCCTCATTCTCCCCTCGCCTTCTCTTCAGAGAATGAGAACCCCCCAACCCATGGGTACCAACCTGCCCTGGCACATCAAGTCACAGTAGGACTAAGGGCACCCTCTCCCACTAAGGCCAGACAAGGCAGCCCAGCTAGGGGAGAGGGATCCAAAGGCAGGCAACAGAGTCAGAGACAGCCTCTGTTCCAATTGTTATGGCACCCACGTGTTTACTACACTGCATATATGCTATATATATCTATGTAGGAGGTCTAGGCATAGTCCATGCATGCTCTTTGGTTGGTGGTTCAGTCTCTGTGAGCCCCCATGGGCCAAGGTTAGTTGACTCTGTAGGTCCTCTTATTGTACCCTTGACCCCCTTTGGCTTTCTCAATCCTTCCCCCAACTCTTCTACAAAACTCTTCGAGCTCTACATAATGTTTGGCTGTGAGTCTCTGCATCTGTTTCCATGAGCTACTGAGTGAAGCCTCTCAGAGGAAAGTTATGCTAGGCTCCTATCTGCAAGCATAACAGAATATCATTAACAGTGTCAGCAGTTGGCTCTCTCCCATGGCATAGGTCTCAAGTTGGGCCAATCATTTGTTGGCCATACCCTCAATCTCTGTTCCATCTTTACCCTTATAAATCTTGTAGGCAGGACAAATTTTGTGTGGAAGGTTTTGTGGGTGGATTGGTGTCACCATAGATAGGGCCACTCCAATAGACTACTGGGAGCCTTCCACATCCCAGGTCTCTGGCTCATCCCAGAGATGCCCCTCACCACAGATTTCCATTCTCTCTCAGCCCTCTTCCCCACCTGACACATCCCTGTTCCCCTCTCCACCCCCTCTCCCATCCAGTTCTCTTCTTCCATCCATCTCCAAAATCTACTTTATTTCCCCTTCTGTGTGAGTTTCAAACATCCTCCCTTGAGCCCTCCTTGTTACTTAGTTTCTTTGGGTCTGTGGATTGTAGCATGGTTATCCTGTACTATATGGCTAATATTGGCTTATAAGTGAGTGTATACCATGGTCTGTCTTTCTGGGTCTGGGTTATTACTTCACTTGGGATGATCTTTTCTAGTTCCATCCATTGCCTGCAAATTTCATGATTTCTTTGTTTTTGATAGACGAGTAGTATCTCATTGTGTAAATGTGCCACAGTTTCTTTATCCATTCTTTGGTTGAGGGACATTTATGTTGTCTCCAGTTTCTGGCTATTATGAATAAGGCTGCTATGAACATAGTTGAGCAAATGTCCTTGTGGTATGTGAGAGCATTTTTGGGTATATGCCCAGGAGTGGTATAGCTGGGTCTTAAGGTAGAACTATCTGCAATTTTCTGAGAAATTGCCAACTTGATTTCCAAAGTGGTTGTACAAGTTTGCAATCTCACCAGAAAGAGTGTTCCCCTTGCTCCACATCCTCGCCAGCATGTGCTAACACTTGAGTTTTTGATCTTAGTCATTCTGATGGGTGTAAAATGGAGTCTTAGAGTCATTCTCATTAGCATTTCCCTGATGACTAAGGACATTGAACATTTCCTTTTTTAACTAATTTATTTATTTATTCACTTTACATCTCAATTGTAGCTCCCTCCCTCCTCTCCTCCAGGTTGCACCTTCCCTCTCAGAGGACAGCTATGCTAGGCTCCTGTCCAAGATCATAGCAAAACATCATTAATAGTGTCGGGGGTTGGCGTGTTCTCTCTCTCTCTCTCTCTCTCTCTCTCTCTCTCTCTCTCTCTCTCTCTCTCTCTCTTTCATGGGGTGGGTCCGGTATTGGTTGGACCAGGTATTGGTTAGGCAAGGTATTGGTTGGACAGTCCCTCAATCTCTATCATTGAAGTGCTTCTTGGCCTTTAGAGATTCCTCTGTTAAGAATTCTCTGTTTTAATCTGTACCTCATTTTTAATTGGGTTATTTTGCTTGTTGACATCTAATTTCTTGAGTTCTTTATGTATTTTGTATACCAACCATCTGTAGGATGTAGAGTTGGTGAAGATATTTTCCCATTCTGTAGGCTGCCATTCTATTCTTTGCTTTACAGATGCTTTTCAGTTTCATGACATTCCATTGATTAATTGTTGATCTTAGCTACTCACCTAAGTTGTTGGTGTTCTGTTCAGTAAGCTGTCTCCTGTATCAATGCATTCAAGGCTATTCTCTTGCTTTCTTTGCTATTGGATTTAGTGTATCCAGTTTTATGTTGCAGTCAGGGACTTGACTTGGACTTGGACTTGAGTTTTGTGCAGGGCGATAAATATGCATCTGTTTGCATCTTTCTACATGTAGACATCCAGTTAGACCAGCACCATTTGTTAAAGATGCTTTGTTTTGTTTTGTTTTTTTCCATTGTGTGGTTTTGGCTTCTTTGTCAAAAATTAAGTGTCTGTAAGTGTGTGTGTGTTTATTTCTAGGTCTTAGATTTGATTCCACTGATCAGCCTTCCTGTTTTCATGCCAATACTACGTGACCTTTATCAATATTGCTCTGTTGTACAGCTTGAAGTCAGGGACCCTCCTGTGCTTCCGCTGTGTTGGGATATGCAGGGCCTGTTGCGGTAGGATAGCTGGGCTTTTGTTGATTGTGTTCGTGCACTGGCCTTTAGCCATCTGATTGTCTCTGGTGCCAACTGCCCATCAGAGATGCAGGCAGAGTTGTGGGCCAGAAAATGCGGTTTACCCCTGTTGGGTGTGCATTAGGGGGACTTGACAGGCAGAGGGCTGGTGAGAAGGGGTCTACCCTGCATGTTCCTGGGGCCAGGCAGGCCTTCTCAGAAAGGCCGGCAGAACTGCGGCCTTAACAACAATGGAGAACTCAGGGGACAGGGTGCAGTTCACTGCTCCTAGCTGTGCCCCACAGGACCTGGCAGGCACGGATAGTGTTACATCTTTAAATATGTTCCACTTTCTTTTGTCAAGTTCACATCAACAACACCAAATAGCCTTGCACAGAATTGTCTTCGAGCCACCTATTAGCAAAGTATTATATATCCTGCATTCCCTGTGGTTTTCTCTTTACCTGCAATTCATACAGTTTTCTACGTCTTCTCTGTATTTCTTATATATTCTTAAATTATGTGTATATGTATGTGTCTACATGTGCATTTGTGCATGAGGGTGCAGTACCGGAAGAAGAGCCAGAAGAGAGCATCAGAGACCCTGGAGCTGGAGTGACAGGCAGTTGTGAGCTACCTGACATGGGTACTGGGAAATGAACTCAGGTCTTTTTCAAGAGCAGTATTCACTCTTAATCACTAAGCCATCTCTCCAGACCCTTCAACTAATATATATGTTTCTATATTATTTGTAATTTTATTGTGTTCCTTAAGCTCTTTAATATCTTGTTCCAGCTCATTTTTGCTGTTTATCATCGTGTTCTGATTCTTTGCTCTATCCATGTTCTCATTAAATGCTGGAGAGCACAATGCACTTACAAGAAACCTGCTTAGTGTTTTAGTTTTGTCTTTACAGCCAGCATTGTCATGCCTTTAAGGTGTTTTTCTCCTTAGAATATTTGTACAAAGGTTGTGACATTTTTTTCATCTTATGCCCAATACAGATGATTTTTTATTATCTATTGGTTCCATAGAATATGATTCAGATGAATTTTCCTTGATATCCTCCTATCTTGTGTAGGCGTTTTTATCTTTACTGCTTTGAGCTGTAGCTTGAAGGCTAGGTGTCACTTCCAGTCCTTTTTTTTCTGTAGTCTAAATACGTGAGGGTGGGGAGAGAAGGATGCTAGCCTAGCTGGTCGTTGGTGGGGGTCCTTGCATAGAGCTTGTGTTGGTCAGCTTTCAATCGCTATAACAAAATACCTGAGATAATTAACTTATGCAGAGAAAAGGTTTCTCTTGGCTCACCGTTTTAGAGGTTCCAGTCCAAGATGAGGCATTACTTTGGACTTCCCATGAGGGATACAGATGGCAATGTTAAGGAAGCACGTGGTAGAACAAACCGTTCTCATGGCCAGGAAGCAAAAGACAGAAAGGAGCCAAATGCCCCCAGTCCCCTTCAAGGGCAAATCCTCAGTAGCCTAAAGACATCTCATAAACAAAATCTCACATATCAGAAACACCTCCTGAATTCCCACCACCTTCCAGGCACACCATCCGGTGACCACACCTGTAACACACAGGCCTCTGTGGGATGGTCTAGAATGAAACTACAACGCCCCAGAACAAGACTACAAAGCCCAATAGATGCTCACTTCTCCCTGGCCTATGCCACCTGCCTGAAGGTGTGGCCCACTTCCCTGGTTACAGCTCACACTGCAGCAGCACACACTGATCTGGGAGCCCTCCCTGCCTCCACACAGCCTCCAAAGCTTGGTAAGTATTTCATTCCGAGGGAGGTGCTACGCTCCTTCCTGAGCCCGTAGGGCTGTTTCTCTTGAAGCTAGAACCATCGGTAGAAACTTCAGATTTTATTGATGGGTCATCTTTCCTCCAAAAGGCTTGGGATGTGGGGAGGGAGGAGGTAATGGGACGTATTCAGGTGCAGCAGCAATTTTTGTTTGTCTTGGGAGGTGTGTGTGTGTGTGTGTGTGTGTGTGTGTGTGTGTCTGTGTGTTACTTCTTCCTGACACTATGTATAGCAGTCCCTCTCACACACACAAACTCATGCCACTTTCTGAGCAAACTATTTCTAGGTATTAGAGAAGTCAGAGCCTATGGTTACTACTATGTTTTGTCACCAGCGGGATTTTTAAAACAGAAGAATCCTTCTGTCCAGTGAGCTACATTTTCTACACTGAAATGCATTCATGTGATCTGCAGTTTAACCCTCTCAGGTGTAGCTCTGGAGGTAGCCATCGTTTTCTCAACACTTACAGGCATCACTTTTCTGGCTTAAAAGCAATCTCATCAGCCCAGGAGAGTCCCCAAGATGGGCTGAGCACTCTCTCTCTCTCTCTCTCTCTCTCTCTCTCTCTCTCTCTCTCTCTCTCTCTCTCTCCTCTCTCTCTCTCCTCTCTCTCTGTCCTCTCTCTCTCTCTGTCCTCTCTCTCTCTCCTCTCTCTCTCCTCTCTCTCTCTCTCTCCTCTCTCTCTCTCTCTCCTCTCTCTCTCTCTCCTCTCTCTAGCTCTTAGCAACCACCAGTCTTCTCTGTTTCTACAAATCTATTTTAACTTTTAAAAACTACCCTGGATATTTCATTAATTACAACCCTATAATTTGTAACGTCTTGTGAATGTCTATTTCTTTTCATTTAACACAGCGTCTTCATGGCCATCTATAGTGTAGCACTCATTAGAACTTCGTTCTTTTCGTGGCCTACACATAGTTAACTTTATGAACGCCCTCTGTTCCACTCATTTCTTTACTCAGTCTTTATTTGATGGAGGTTTGTATTGTTTTCATCTTTTGGTATTTTGCACAACGCTGCATTTGGAGAGGGGTTCTTTTTACATCTTTATTTTCAACTCCTTGGGGAATATAGTTTGAGTGGAGTGGAAATGGCTGGTAAATCAGCTACACATAGCAGCCCTATATCTAACTCTCTGAGTAAGTGCCACGTAATTTCCCATACCACTTACATTCATTTCTACTGGCAGCAGATGAGTGCTCAGTTTCCCTCTATGCCTGTCCATAGTGAACTATTCTCCCTTCAATAACATTTGTTAGTATCTAACTTAATTTTTAATTGTTTTATTGTTACTATTATCCCGGCAAGTAGTTATGAAATCCCTTTTTACCTCCGTATTTCCCATCTTAATTCCTCTGTTTTCCGGGCAGAGTTGTTTGTCATGGTTTACACACACATTTGCAAGATATTTGGGGAGTTCTGCACTCCAAGTAGATCCGAGGGGAGGAATAAGGTGGCTGCTCATCAGAGAACACAAGAAACAGGCGCTATGAGTTTCCTACTGCTGCCATATCAGATTGTCACAAGCTTAGTGGCTCCAAACAACACTCTGCCGTCTTCACGTTCTCTAGATTCGATGCTGAAGGTAGATCCACCAGGATAAAACTGGCATGTGGGCAGGGCTGCTTTCCTTTCTCGACGTTTAGAGACAAAATGCATTTCCTCATCCATGCCAGCTTCCAGAAGCTTCCCACTGTCTTGAACTAGCAGACACGGTCAGCCCTGAGCTTCTCCCAGCTCTGTCCCATCTTTCTGACCACAGGAGAGGCATCTCCCTTATGATCCTGAGATTAGGTCGCAGCCGTTTGCATTAAGTCAGGGTATCCTCACTTCATTCGATGACATCTCCCAAGTCCCTTTGCCCTGTAAGGTGACATTCTGAGTCGAGGGAGCATTACTAAGGAGTCAGCCGGGATGGCAGGGGCGTGATTCTGCCTAATAATGCAGACAAGTAATGATCAAAGCACCCAGCATTAGCTGAGAGGTCCCTACATGCCTGGAGCCTCTCTAAGCATTTCCCTAGATTTTTGCCCTTGTGAGAGCCCTCTGAAATTGCAGCTCTTTTTACTTTTATACACAATGTGGAGAACACTGCAGTGCAAAGAAGTGAGAAAGCTTATATGAGGTCTCACGACTGGTTTTAAAAAAAAAAAAAAAGCAAGGATTTTAGGCCAGCAATAGACCACAGAAGCTTGTACAGTTAAAAGGGTTCTAATAATCTTGGAGAGCTCCCCCTGAAGGGGGAAAAAAAGAAAAAGGTTCCTAATCAGGGTTCTTCCTTAAGACCTAAAGGGCCCTGCCAATTCCTTAGGAATGGCTGCACACCCAAGGAAGGAGGTAGAGCTTTGGGACCGATACAGTATAGATCTGGAACATTCTCTAGAGGCCAGTTTGGTGTTTTGAGGTTAGTGGCTTAGTCACCACTCTGCTAGGCTACTGGAGGGTGGTAGAGCCTTTAGGACATGGTCTAGTTAGATCACTGGGGTTAAGCACTTGAAGTAAATATTAGAGCCAAAGTCCCCGTCTTCTATTTGCTTCCCTGCTCCTTCAACTAAACACTTCTGCCATGATGCACTGCCCCAGCACAGGTTGGCAGAGCTGTAGACCAATGGAACACGGCCAGAAACTTCCAAAACCATGTATCTCAGGTGTTTTTGTTATAGTATTGAAAAGGTGACTAGCACAGCCAAGGTGGGATTTGGGTACCAACCAAGGAGTCAACCGGGCACCTTTAAGCTTTGTCCGTCTGCAATGATGTTCGTAATTTTCTTTATAGATGGCCACTGAGGACGGTGTGATCTTGAAAAGACATGCTAAGTATTGAAACTTGTTCAGTAAGTTATTTACTGGCCAATGTATCCATTCATTGAAAGTTAGAGAAGATGGGTACAGTCCCTTTCCCACAGAACTTGAGCTTCATAAAGTGCACACACACACACACACACACACACACACACACATACACACACCAACTTTTTTTTTTTGGTCAAGTTTTCAACAAACTGGCTATTTATAGTCTTTATCCCACTAGTAGTGAACACTTCCTTATTTAACTACAAAGATATTAATGTGTTTGATTATCGGGTGCCACCCCAGGCTCTACTGTGAGCATCATTAATATGTATATTATTAATATATGCATCCCGTTGCTTCTCTAAGGTCTGAACTGCCCTTTCTCTAAAACACATTCACTCTTGGAGGTTTGGAATAAAGGCTTGTGGGCCACTGGGAGGCATATGCTTGATACGTACTTGATTAGCATACCATCAGTGCTCAGAGAACACCTGACTCCACCAGCACCTTGCCATAGGTTCCGTCACATACACATCATTTCTGGCCTGCTTAGCAGTTGTATCCAGGGTCGTTTGTCCTGATTTTGAGTGCCTAAGCTCCTAGTCCAGGAACTACATCATCTTTTAAAGGCTAGCTCCCCTCTGTTCAAAATAACGCTATAACTTAAAGGGAACATATGGGTGCGAGGAGCTGCTATGATACAGGATGGTTTGTGTGGATGGGCTCAGCAGCATAGATCACAATGGACTGCCCATTACAGCATGCCTTCAACAGACTTGTAGAGCCTTAAACAAATCTTAGACACTCCAATCCTAAGGAACAAGAGGGCAAACTAGCTCAGGGGACATCTACCCTGGATCCTAATCCTATCTCTGCCATTTCCTGCCCAGTAATGGCTGAGGGTGAGGTATTTGCTGGCTGAGGGGGATGGGCTTTGCTGGCATAGACTTCTGTTTACCCTTAACTGAAGCTGGTCTGGCTCACTGGGCAGAGCCTGGGATCCTTAGGAGAACCCTTGGGGGTCAAATATGCACTCATGAACACAAATTCTAATAGCATTCAAAAACTTCATCTTTAGCCAGGTCAGCCGACCGTGGAACGAAATGCATGTTTCATACTGATAAAATGTAATTTGTACAGCTAGTAAAATATGTTCATTTGTATGCATGTAATAACTCATAAATAACCAAAGGAATCAACAGTTTATCAAATTTTCATCTGAGGTCAGCGAGTGACAAGGCTCTCCTGCTTTCCCAGGCCTGGGAGCTGAGAAGTCAGCCTGGTTCAGAGCTGACCCCATGATGAACTCATTAGCTCAGTACTTGCTATGCACTGGTCACTGCTGGGAAAGAGATGGGGGAGGAGGATGCTGTACAGTTCACATTTGCTGGCTCATGCCACTACTGCATAGCTGCCTAGCTTACCCAGCAGTGGGATCTGCTCTTCCCTTAGGTCTGTCCATATTGGAAGGAGTTATTGATTGGCAGGTCTGCTGAGCCCACCCCTTATCCCAAATAAAGCACAATGCTAGTGGCAGGAGGGAAGGGGTTATATTGGAGTCAGGTTTTGTATTTTCTTCTTAAACTCAGAAGCCTTCTTTTGGGAAGACTTTTCTTTTATTCACTTTACATCCAAGTCATAGCCCCCTCCCTCCTCTCCTCCCAGCCCCACCTTCCCTCCCCAAGCCCCCTCCCCTATTCCTCAGAAAAAGGGAGCCTCCCCATCCACTCACCTCAGCTTTATTGACCCATCAAGTCGCATCAGAAGTCTTCTTTGTAACTTATCATCTGAAAGCAAAACACGTTACCTTATAATTGTCTCCACCCAAGCACTGGGCACCCTTGCAGGATTAGAACATCAACCTCCTGGCTTAAGACTAAGCTCAGGCCAAGCCAGGTGGGAGCAGGTCTCAGTCCTCTTCCCAGCAATGTCTATGCCCTTCTTAGAAGGGTCAGGCAACATCAGCAGGCCCAGATTTGATCCAGGGCCAGTGCTAGTGCCCTCTGACCCTCTCCACAGCCACCACAGGGCACTGGTTTGAGCCACATCCAGCCAACAGGCTGCTTGGGAGATCTGTTAGCTCTGATGAACAGATGGTGGCTGAGGCAGGCTGACTTGCGGGGGGCCCCAGGCCCTCTGAGCTCTCTGAACCTTATGATTGCTGGCAAAGAGGAACCTGGTACACATTTGGGAATGAGTGTCTGCTGTGCAGGAGGGTCACCTTCCAGGGCCCAAGGCCTGGGGCCCTGGCTAGCACCTTACCCCATCTCATCTTTTCTTGCTCTGACATCCCAGGTGAATGGCCTAGCTCCAAGAATCAGCAGGTTCTGCTAGATTCAATTTCTAGGGCCAGAAAGATGGCTCGGTAAATAAGCAAGCAGGATGCTCTGAGTGTGACTCCTACATGGTGGAAAAGAAGAACAGACTGCTGCAAATTGTCTTCTGAACTGCACATGCACCCCAAAACACACACACATACACACACTCCTAATCGATTCGATTCTGGAGACATTGTTAGGTCAGGGATTGAGTGGAGTGGGGAAATCTTCACAGTGGCTACCCAAGTTTGCCAATATGTTTGCTAAGAAACTTCAGTGCTCGTTCTTAGGGTCTGGCTCCCCTCTGCTTTTGCTGGGACTGGGTAGAGGTGGCAGCTTTAGGTACAATGGTGAAAAACCTTGCCATGGGGCCTGGTGAGTCCCCTACCTCCACCTGCACTGCTACTCAACCCCAACCTCCCCCAGATCCTGGGATCCTCCTGATGGGAGGATCAGATGCTACTGTGGGAAACTCCACAAACTCTGATAACAGGTTTACAAGTTTTTCTGGATGAGTAGACATGCACGGTATATGTAAATGTATATCTACATTTTAGCATGTGTGGGCATGTGTGTGCAGGTAGAGGTATGTGTATATGTGTGTACATGAGTGAGTGAGTGTGTCTGTATGTGTAGTTATGTGTGTGCATATATGTGGTTGTTTATGTGCATTGTATGTGGTTGTATGTGCATGTGTGTGTGTGTGTGTGCATGTGTGTGGTTGTGTGCATGCTCAAGTCTTCTTCAGTCATTCTTCACTTTACTTACTGAGGAAGGGTCTCTTGATGAATCCAAAGCTCACTGACTCCAGCTCATCTCCACAGCCAATGTCTCCCAGGTGTCTCCTGAGTGCTGGGACAATGAACAGAAATACAGCTTTCACGTGAGTGGTGGGGATCTGAGCCTTTGTCTTCACTTTTGCTTGCTGTGGTGGCTTGAATGAGAATGGCTCCTACAGGTGCATATAGCTGAATGCTTGGTTTGCAGATAGTGGAACTGTTTTTGGAAGGATCAGGGGGTGTGGCTTTGTTGAAGGAAGCTTGTCACTGAGGTTTCAAAAGTCTCTACTAGTCCCAGTTAGCTCTAGTTCTCTCTGCCTTGTACTTGTGGATCGGTTGTGAGTTCTCAGCTTTGGGAACCAGGCTTGCTTGCTGCTGCCATGTTTCCCTCCATGATGATCATGGACTCACCATTTAGAACCATGGCCCTTCCTTTTATAAGTCACCTTGGTCATGGTGCCTCTTCACAGCAATAGAAAAGTAAATAAGACATGGGGTAAATGATTTATCCACTGAGCCATCACCTCAGTCCCACATTTACATTGAAAGACACCAAGGGAGGAGGTAACTGGTCCCACCCATCCCTATCCATCATACTCCGGTCTTCAAAAATAGGCCATGGAGAAATTATTTACAGATAGCGCCTCAGCGGCTCAGCCTCTGTGCATGGGGATGCAACTAGTTCCTGTGCTAAGTGTTTGCAGAGCCCAGAGTTAGTCCTGAGTCTGCTCTTTCTCTGAGAAGAAAGCCAGGGCTCAGTCCCAGACCTGAACTGCAGGGTCACGGGAAAGCTTTGAGGACTAGGATCCTATGGAGCATCTTTGCCTGCCTACCCAGACATCCCTCTTGACTGTGCCTCTGAGGGGGCGTAGGCTGCCAGTTCACCTTCCACTTTCCATACCAGCCTTTCCCTGTGACCCTGCTCCTTCCTCTGCCAGCTACAGAGTTGAGAGGGATCAGCCTGAGGGATGCTTGGGGGCAGGGAGGCCCTGGCAGCAAAGAAAGTCAAGAACAGTTGGGACTTAATGGTGATACTTTGTAAAGAGTACCCTTCCACGCCAGCCTCCCATGTCCAGGTGTGGAACTGAGGAGATCACCAGAGACAAACCTCCAAAGGGGAATCACCTGAGCTAAATCAGAACCTGGCCCTTTCTCTCACTCCTTCCACCCACATCACCTCCACCACAGGGTCCTCTTTGGATGATTCACTTGGACTAGAGACAATGACGTTGACCCTGGAGGGCGGCTGGGAAGCCCTGAGAACCCTGTCAGAGCTCACTATGTACCTCCCACACATCAACCTCTCCTTTATTCTGCAGAAGCCGAGTCACCCACCTTGTGTGCACTGCGCACTGGGCCCTCATCATCCTGCATGTTATAGGCACGGCAGGGCAATTTCCTAACCCTGTATTCCCAGGGTTGGGAGCAGGGCAGACAGGAGCTGGAGTGCTGCTGAGCAGAAGGGGCAGCCAGTGCCCCTCCCGCTGGCAGCAGAGGCCAGAGATCCAGGCTTCCTTAGGGCGCTTCTGATGGTTTGTTTTCCACAGGTTTTCCCCCTCTGCCAGCCTTCTCTTTGTTAAAGAGAGTTATGTGCTGGGCAGAATTTATTGGCTCTATCTAGAATCTATTTTCTCCAAAGGCACTGCTGCAGACATCTCCTCTCCTATGCTATCCTGGAGTGTAAAGAGATCTGAAATGGATAAGAAATGGAAGAAATTTAAGACCTAAGAGAGAAGGAAGCCAGATGGTATAGGCCAGGCTGGCTCTGGGAGCAGCTCCATGGCAGAGAAGAGGGTTGCTTAAATCAATTTTCCTCTCAGCCCTGCAGAGGACCTGAGTGAGGATCTATTCTGGGTTTGAACAAAGACTCTCCTCTCTCTTTAGATAACAGGTTCAGCCCTCTCAGGGAAAATCCAAGCCATGTTACACTCACAGGACATGTGTTAGGGTTCTGGGATCCCACTCTGGGGAAACTGTGTGGCCCTGGATACGTGAACACGGACACTCTGGTTTGTTTTATGCAGTTCCAAGTCTATTGGTTACATCTTGGCAAACATGCTCGTGTTGGTGGTCATCCCCCAAAGTCAATCTGAAATGACCCTCAGGTCTTCCACTTTTCGCTCTTTACTGACACCGGACACTGCTCATGTGCCACAGCAATGGCCTCCTGTGGTACATTGTGTAGCAGTGCCCTCCATTTCCTATATTCTTTCACTGCAGGGTCCTTGCTGAAGGGGACACCTTCTGTTGCTGCTGACTCAGAACTGGCCGTGTGGCTCAGTAGGTGGGTAGAGTTGGTGGCGATGCTGCAGGACAGAGTCAGCACACGCTTTGCTTTCTCTCCTTGCCTGCTGCCCTGACCATCTCTGTTCATGAGAACAGCTAGGCCCACCAGCCTAGGTTCCCCCCCCCCCAAATGGAGGAGGACCAGCATGCCCAGCAGAGCTGCAGTGGATAGAAACCCCAAGGAGAACAGAAACTGAGCTGATGAGAGCTGCAGAGACCCTGGGGGAGTTGGCCATGGCGCTCTTCAGCCCAATTGGCTGATACATTTCTGACACGGGAGCCTTCTCTTTACCTTGCCCTGCACCCCCAACCCAATCTTAGGAGAGCTGCAGAATTCTCTCAAAAACAAATCAAATTTGCCCGAAATCTTTTGGATTTGTATGCCGAAATTCAACCTCACTAACATAGCCTCTGTGTCACTAGTCCATCAGCCCAACCCTTGCTCAATGCTCCAGTAACTTTTTTTTTTTTCTTCTGGAGACTCCAGTAACCCAAATGCTTAGTTCTGGGTCTTTCCATGTGTTGTTTCCATTCACTGGGGCATGTTTTCAGCATTTTAGCTTGCTGGCTCCTTCTCACACTTCTGAATTCAGTTTACATTATCCTGCCTAGCCAGTTAAAATTAAGCATCCCCTGTTCGTATCATTAGCTATAGTGTTCTATGCATGTGCAGCACTTCCTGTCATGTATCTGTGCAGCGGTTGTGTTTAGAACTGGTTTTCTGTCTCCATTGAGGTAGATCGTCCATGAATCTATGGCCACGCCTGCTTTCTTCACAGAGATTAAATTTAGCTCCTTGAACAGTGCCTGGCATGTACATATTGGATGAAGCAGTGAATACACACTTGCTTTGGCAGAATCGTGATTAAAGTGGTAGCGATAGGAACTCACGTGAACATCCCACATGCCAGGGATGTTCTCAGAGTGGAAAGCATATTTAAGGAGGTACAAATCTGAGCTCAAGTAGCTCTAAAATAGCAGTTAAAACCTATTTCTGGGGAAGACATAAGGCTGGTTCCAAAATCAATCCAGAATTTGAAGTCACAACCAAGGAGAGGCTAGGCTTTGTATCAAAATCTCATGAACCCATGAATCTAACAGGGATGTGAAGAGGCAGTCCCCCCTGCTCCGGCTGCTCCCATTTCATGACAAAAGACACATCCTTCCAAAGGACTAGGGCCTAATCAGGTCCAGAAATTCAAGGAGAATTTTTGAAATTATTTTTCTCATTATTTTCATTTCAACAGCAAAGTTTTCAACTGATTTAGAGTTCTTGGTAATCAAATATCAATTTATTACAAGTTTTGATGATTGCTAAGCATAAAAGTCAAAATTCATTAGAAACCCATTTCCAGTTGGGAAGGATAAAGATTCTTTTCTGGGTTGACATTAGTGCCTGAGAGAGTCAGATGGCTCCAGAAGCAGCTGTTCCTACTTCCTGTGCTTTAAGATGCAATCGCAGAGACGACCCACTCACATAGATAGGTAGGTACATAGGGAAGGCTTACGGCTGTGTTGGAGACAGTGCTTGATTCTTTAAACTCATTCCGATTTGTAGCCCCAAACTAGCACATGGTCTGTCATCACGAGTTATTTTTATTGTCTGGCACATGATAACTCTATTACACCCTCCTTCATTTTTTTAAAGCAAAGAATTGAAATTCATCCAACTTGCAAATGGATGGGCTGGTCCATCGTTAGGTCACATCTTCTCATATGTCACACACACATATATACACATGCATATACACAACACAGACATACACAACATACATACACACATGCATACATATACACAACACACACATACAAAACATACATATATACAACACATACACGCACGGCACATACATGCATACATGTGTACAACACATGCATACACATATGCACAACAAATGACTCTCATTTGTATATTTCACTCTAGGACACATGTTTAATACATTATGTACATTCAGGATTTGAAAATTAAATTGTTGCTTATTTCACAAACTCTTTCCAATATACTATTTCTTTTTCAATTATTCGATATTATCAGATGCTTTGGATATTGTAATGCAACTTTGGGGATCACATTTAGTTCAATCTTTAATGGGCAATGCCTGTCAGAGTCCCAATCCCAAAGCACAGACTTACCTTCATTATCCTGCAGCAACTGACAGGAGCTCTCAGCAGGATCTGGAAGAAGGAAAATGCAAGGTTCTTTTTAAGACTAATGTTTTCTCATGTCTCCTTTTGCCTGGTTTCAGTTTTGTACATGCTAAGCAGTGCACAGTGGATGAGGTGGGATAGACGAAAGACACATGTGCTCCTTCCTTCAGTCACGTAGCAAGTAGGAGAAGGGAGGAGATAAAAGGAATATGGAAGAGAGAAATGGTCTTGTTTTCAAACTACCTCCACTCAGTTTCTAAATGTACATGTGAAAATTGAGTATCTGGAAATCAATTCTCTCAAACATAAGCATGCCTCAAAGTCATACCTCAAAGTCAAATGTCCCAGGTGGTGTTGCATTTAATTTCATTTTTTTTTTGTCTTTTTGTTCTGTTTTGTTTTGCTTTGCTTTGCTTTGTTTTGTTTGTTTGTTTGTTTTCCCTAGAGATGGAACCCAGATCTTGTGGAGACTAGTCAATTGCTTAACTACTGAGCTGTACTCCAGGAGCCCCAGATTTGAAGGCCTAAGATTTCACAGGTAGTCATCTTTGCTTCAGACTGAACCAAAACTTTCTTCTAGGAAGGATCCAAAGACTTAGGAAGAGTGAAGGTCATTAGAGAGTTGCCCTCACCTATCCCATTTTGGACCTGCCTTTTGTCTTACTATGTTTAGGAAAATGTGACGTGGCCATAGGGGTGTGTAAGCTGCTGGGTAGTTCTGTTTGGAAGAGGCTGTCCTGGTTGCTGAGAGGTGGCTCCATCTGTCTGGAGGCAGAAACCATGCTTGCCTCCAGCCACACTGGGCCCTCTGCTCAGTGTGAACTGTCCTACTCTGACTGAGTCAAAGTCTAAACTTTACCCAGAAACTAAGTAAACATGGATGCAAAGTAGAAAAGAGAGTACTTACTGATTTCCTTAGTGGGTTGTAACAGTGCAGCTTTGGGGTTAGAGTGCCAGCTGGCTCACTGGTTAAGAGTCCTTGCAAAAGACTAGAGTTCCGCTCCCAGCATCCATCTGTAACTCCAGGCTTGTGGAATCTGACATCCTTGTGCAAACATGAGCATACATGTACATATAAAATAATAAGTTGAATTCAGACTGGATATGCTCAATACTTTACCTAATATTTAACCCTTACTATAACACAGCAAGCAAGTTATTATTGCCCAAATCTTATGGCTATAGGGACTGAGGCCTAAATAGATTCTGAACCTTGCCCTTTGGCTCAGCCAGGGCAGCCCAGATAGATGAAGGACACATGTGGTCCTTCAGTGAAGAATCAAGTAGGAGAAGGGAGAAGATAAAGATTGCAAAGCCTTTGCAGATGACACCACACTCATCTGCCGAAGTTTCATTTGCCCATCCCACTCAGGAAATACAGCCTTGGCAGTAACAAATACTTGATTCCTTGACTTGTTCTCACTAGCCCAAAAGGCATGTCCCACGAAAGTCTTCACTTACTAGGAGATTGGAATAGATATGAGGACATCCTACTGAGACTCTAGGTAAGAGAAATATAGGAGATAGGGAAATAGAAGGACCCAGAGGTTCCTAGAAACCTACAAGAAGAGCATCTTGACAGGTGGATCGGGGCCCAGGGGAGTCTCCTCAAACTATTGCACTAACCAAGGACAATACAAGTAATAAACATCAAACCCCTACTCTGATCTACCCAATGGACAGGGCATTCTCCACAGTTATGTAGAGGGTGGGGACTGACTCTGACATGAACTCTGATGCCCCATATCTGACCACCTCGCCTTGATGGGGAGGCCTGATGGCACTCAGAGAAAGAATAAGCAGGCTACCAAGATGAGACTTAATAGCCTATGACCATATAGTGGGGAAGGGGATCCTCCTTGGTCTTAGACCTAGGGGAGGGGAATAGGGTGCAAGCAGGAGGGAGGGAGGAATGGGAGGATATAAGTGATGGGATAACAATTGAGCTGTAATCTGAACAAATTAATATAATTAACATTTTTTAAAAATCCACAAGCACAATGCCAAAAAAGTAAAAAAACAAAACAAAACAAAGCACTTGAGTTATTCTTCCATTCTGCGTTCTCCCCCAGTGGTTCAGGCTTCCGGACCTTGCTCCGGTTAATGATGGAGACTAAACTGTGTGGGAAAATCAAAATGACATGGATCCACAAAACTCATCTTGGCCAACGGTCTCCTCCTCAGATTCCATGAGGGATGGTGGTGGAGCATTTGAAAGGCTGCAGCTTTGCCTCCATCCCTGCCCTGGGGCGGAGACAGTAGCATATAGAAGGGCTGTCTGGAGGAAGCATGATGGGATCTGAGAGGAGACGGAAGCCAAGAGACTAAACCACATCTCCACAGTTGAGCTACTATTGTGAGGTTAGTCTTCACTTTGCAGCACCCCATGGACAGTGATGGAAAACTGCATCCTCCACTAAGAAGCACCATCGGATGCATTGATTGTGCCCACAGGGTCTACATAAAACTGCTAAATAGAGATTAATTCCAAATCACAGTGAGGGACTGTAGCCGATAGCCCTGCCATCACCTCCTGAAAGCCTCCCTAGCCCTATCAGCCCACCTGTGACTAAAATGAACAGTAAATGACCCCAGGCCATCTCAGCTTTATCTTGCTCTGATACCATCTGTCTCAAGGCAAAAGCTAAGGTCTTATGAGAGTTCCCGTTGGGCCTTTCTGAAAGGCAGCGGTAGACATGGCTTTTCATGGCACGGAGGACTGAGATCAAGGCCCGACCTGCGAGTCGGGTGAGTATGCTATTTGATGATCCTGCAGAAACAAACAACCAATAGAGATGGAGGCTTGAAATCTATGCTCCAAGCCCCCATTCTGCCTATAGATGATGTTGAGACGAAGCTGCTCACATTTCTGGAAGTCTTGACAGAATCATACTGCAGTCTCAGGAACATTCTCACATATTAGGTTGTCCTCCCTCTCTGGCTCCATCTAGTTTTTGGTTCCCACTTCCTGAGATCACTTCCAAAATAAATAACCAACTCCCAGGCCTCTCAGACTCTGCTCTTGAAAGAGCCCCAGCTAAGAGCTGGAATTAATAGGCTTTATTTACAAATAATGTCCACAGCCAAGCAGGTTACGTCAATAAAACAGCAGTCCTGACTTCACCAGTGGGAAGCCAGGAGACAAGACATGTGAAGAGCCCTGTGGAGTCCTCCTAGTCACCTCTACCCTGGAAGTTTGTGTGTCCGTGTAGGAGATTGCATAATTCCACCCATCTAGAGGAATCACAACCTCCTCAGGTCAGTGTTTTGCCACCAATACTGATAAAATGTGTTATGCAGGGCACGACAGAAAAAGAAGGTTGCCACAATCACAGCTTTTTAAAGACATATTTTTTTAGATGCAATTCAATACCTCGCTGCGTCACCCTGGTTATTTTTTATTGTGGTTTAATTTAACTCCAGCTTTCCCGTCCCCATGCATGGCTCATTTGAACTAAATAGAGAGAAAGCCTGAAATTGTCTTCCCAGCACCAGCTTTGAACTGGGATAGTCTTTATCGCGGCTCCCGGCCCCGCTGCTCTCTGCGTGAATGAAGAGACAAACATGCCGTAGACTTGCATCTCCATTCCGACAGCGTAAAACTCATGACCTGTTTTTCTGCCTTGTCCTCTAAGGAATAACAAAAAATCCTCTTTCCAAGCAACTTTCAACTGAGAGTTTGCCAGCTACGTGTAACTTAGAATTTGAATGTAATTCCTTTAGCAATACTCTGGAAACCTGCAAAAAAATGTGTAACTGCCTGAGAGAGTTCCAATTTGCTGAGAATACCATCTTTCCCCAGAATAACATATTCCAAACAATACATCTAAATAAGGCCTTTTGGTGGGAATTGAAACCGGCTTCAAGGGAGCCAGATGCTCCTAAACCTATTAGTTGACACGAAGGTAAAACTTGACGCATGTGCACTGGCTGCCGAAGACTGCATTAATTGCTCACAGCTCTCCTTCTCACCAAATCTGTAGCTCCTGCATTCTCTTCAGTCCACACTCAAGTAGATCATAGTTGATGAGCTAATGGAAGAAAAGCCAGCAAGGGGAGTGGAGAGATAGCTCAGTCACTAGGAGGCACCCCAGGCCAGTTTCGGATTTTTGTTGTTGTTTGGTTGTTTGCTTGCTTGATTTACGTGTTTTGTTCTGTTTGTTTTTGTTGTTTTGGTTTGGTTTTGGTTTTTGGAGACAGGGTTTCTCTTGGCTGTCCTGGAACTGACTCTGTAGACCAGGCTGCCCTCAAATTCACAGAGATCCACCTGCCTAAGCCTCCCGAGTGCTGGGATTAAAGGTGCGCGCCTATGCCACAACCTCTGCCACTGCAGTACTAACACATGGGGGCACATTTAAGATGCAAACTAAAGCACAATTATTTTCTGTTTCTTAAGTTAACAAAATAATATTTTTTTTTTCTGGATACATGGCTCCTGAGCTAAAGGCTCTATTTTCCAGCCTCGTTCACAGCTAGGTATGGCCCAGATACACTTCGGGTGGGGCAGGGGATAGTTTAGGGAGTTCCATTTGAAGAGAGGAGGCAAACCTTTCTTTCTTCCACCTGTTGCAGAGAAGCTGGCTGTTAAGGGCAGAGACCCAGCAGCCACCTGGAAGATGAGAGGCGCATACTAGCTCCCAGCTTCAGAACCCTAGAGGGATCTTCAGCCCTCACTAACCACTGAGGAGCCCCACCGGACAGTCAATCTCGGGCATTTTATTTTACTTTTTAAAAATTCTACTTCATTTAAGTTACTGCCTGCCGTCAAGTTTCTGTCATGCTTAACTTAACTGATTAACTTGAAATATGTAAGCACACAGCACACACATTAAAGGGCGTATATAATAGTGAAATGTATGGCCAATAGTGAGTAACACCTGTTCAGTGAAAAGAACAGCAGAGCAAACAATTGTAGGTTTACATTTTGATGTTTGGCAGAAATAAAAACACGTTGTGTTGTTGTTGTTTTTAATGTGTGGGTTGTGGGTTGTGTTTGCTAGCCACATCAGTGGCAATGTTTTCGATGAGTGAATTAATGAATGGTTAAACCCCTGTTTTAAGTTGAGGTGCTGGTTTCTGCTTTCGGACCCTTGACAGAGCCATAAATCCCCCACCTGCATTGGCCGTTTCAAGGAAACCTTCCCATCTGCAGTTTAGCCTGCTTTGTCTTGTTTCATCAAAGCGTCAGTGCCATTGAACTGTCACTGCCATAATCCCATCCTCTTGGTTGTAAAACACCAATGCCATGCTAATTTGCATGTTAGCTGGCATAAATTTAAATATTAATTTCTGTACACATTGCCTCTAAATCCAGAAAATAAATTAAGCCTGCTGCTGTTTTACAATACAGATAACCAGTATTTAGGGCCCAGAAGTGTCTAAACATTTTAAACCACCTACATTTAACTAGGCTCAGATTAAATGTATCTTAGAAATTCATTCACACAGTGGTCAAAATCTAGGTTATAAACCTCACGATGAATATATTCATCTCATTTATTCTCATGTGTCCAGTTATAAATGCTTCCCTTTTAGAAGAACAGACTATCTAATTTCAAGACTGTGTTGTCTGGGCCGTCCTTTTAGCTACCAAGAGCAGAAAATCCACCTATGATTGCTTTAAGCTAAGCTGTGGGCTCACTCAAGCTGAAGTCCAAGGGTGGCCTGACTTCTGGGGCAATGATTTCTCTGTCTCTATCTTTCAGTTCTAAGTCCTCCGGCTTTGCTCTCACACTGGTCTTCTTTACATGTGCTAGGAAGGTATGCCTGGCTTTGTTCTCACACGTGTCTAGGAAGGTATGGCTGGCTTTGCTCTCACACGGGTCTAGGAAGGTATGCCTGGCTTTGCTCTCACATGTGTCTAGGAAGGTATGGCTGGCTTTGCTCTCACACGGGTCTAGGCAGGTATGGCTGGCTTTGCTCTCACACACGTCCTTACACATGCCCCACACCTGCTAGGAGGACAAACCTACCAGCCCCACGTTTGTGCTCTTCTTGTTTCTAATGATCTCAGAAGAATCAATCAATACTTGGTGGTGGCAGGGGGCAGGGTAGGATGGGGGGTGGGGGGAGCCCCTGTGCAATTTCAATCAAGTGATCACCTTTTTGGATGACAGCTCTGCCAGAAGCAAATGCAGTCAGAAAGGACAGCCTCCAGAAAAGAAAAAGTGGGAGTAGTTAAAATAAAAAAGAAAAAGAAAAATTTAAAAAAAAAAGAAGAAGAAGAAAAGGCAAGGGGGAGAGGTACACTGAGGGAGGGAAGCATACCATTCCTAGGCTTTTGCTGAAATGGGGATGAGATCCAGAGTCCCAGTGGGCTAGCAAAGCTGGTCCTTTCTCTAAATAAAGACCTGGGCTGCTACCAGCAGGGAATTCCTGGGATGTGCAAGAGCGACTTAATCTTTCATGTGCAAACAAATCGCTGGAATTAAACATGCGTATACATTTGGATCCGATAGGTTTAGGATATGACTCTGGATTAGGAAGTACCATAAATTCATACAGCTCACTGAATAGCAAAGGTAGAGCCTTGATCACTGCCCAGTAAGACCTCGGTTACCTGGCCACACCTTTACCGGAACTGCCTCACCATTTGCATGTGACTGGCACCTGTTGGAGAGGCACACCACGCTGAGCAATTGGGTCCAGTGCTGTTGGGCCAGCTTTCAGTTTGCATTCTCTTGAATTTTGGAGAGTTCAGGAAAACAGCGCTATAGATAGCACTTCCTCTGGACATACAAAATGGCTTGTTTGCATAATGTGCCGCAAAATTTTGCCTCCGACTCAGCACCTGGGTGTTCTTGCTCAATTAGCACGCAGGTGTAGAGAAGATGTAGCAGGCCTTCACTGGGATGATCTCCAGACATGAACCTCATCAGCTGCATCCCAGAACAAGAACCGTGCCTGGGCTCTCAGACAGGGCTGTGAGAACAGAGACAAGCAGGGTTGGGCACTGTCTGGCCGAACATTACCCTTCTCTGCCTCCTCCCTGCCTTTTCCCACACATGGCCTGATTCCTTCCTCCCACCCACCAGCTTAGACTACATCCAACTTTTTGCTTTTTTGTCTCCACGAAGAGAAAAGAGGTAAAGGAACCCTGGGAAAGACTGAGGAAAATCATATCCTAGTCCTTTTTCCAACATTGTTAACAGATGGAACCAGGTGAGAAGGATGTAAGGAGAGTAGAAGTAGAGGAAGACACCACCTAGCCCAACTTGAGAAACCTCAGGAGTTGCTGGTTTGGTTGGATAAAGACGATTGGGTGTAAATTTCACCTGGAGAAGCCACCGCATTCACTTATCTGTAGATGGAGGGGCGCATAACCCTGAACTCAGGGCTCATACTGCCCAGGCCAGCCCCAGTCCTCCCTTCCTCTCCTCTCTCGGCCACAACAGAGTGAAACAGGGAAGAGGAGCTGAGGTGGGAAGCAAAACAAGAGGGAGTCCCTTGCCATAGCCCACCCCAGCCCCCAAGTTCAGGGCTGTGTTTGTCACTCTCTTGCAAATGTCTCTCTCAGAGTCCTGGCTCAGTATACACTGCCCAAGAAGTCCAAAATGCCAGTCCCTTCAGGTGTGTGATTATAGGCACTTTCAGGAGGCACAGGGTTCAGTTTCTTACATAGAAAATAAGCCATTCTTGGGGAATCAAAATTTCATATCACATATTGTGTAAATCTGATGGGAAATTTGGTCTGGGGAAATTTCCTCATCTGAAGATATGTAAATTTACTACTTGATTATAATGCCAACCCATGATCCACTGCTGCTACCCTGCCTCTTGTAAGATGAGAGGCTATAAACACTGCTATATTAAAAATGTACCCACCAAAGTAAAATTAGCACTCAGCAAACGCTTATTTTTCTAGAATTTTATTTCTCAGATGGATTGGTATAATTTTTAGTGGAACATAGTCCCAGCCTATAATAAATATATAAGCCCATCAAAACCTGATAGAAAAACCACCCCAGAAAATACGCTGGGAAGTTGGGACCAATTCTACACTAGCCTCCGGGGGGTGACTCTCGTGATCTAATAGAATATTTCCAATTCTAATTTCTCTGATTCTGTGAAATCAATTTTTCTATAAACTGTAACCAGTACATGAACACATTACAAAAACTAATCGTATTGACATAATAGGCGTGTCCTGTTACAGAGTGATGGACATCCTGTTGTTCTTTTATTGAAACTAATAGACTAGCATTAAGAGGATTGAGCATGATAATAGTTTATGGCCTTGACTTTTTCCCCCCCCTTTTTCCTAGCCTTTTAAATTTCATGGTGTGGCATATTGGCTCTCCATCTCCTTTTATGGGTATTTGAGTTCGACCCTGTTAGAAATGACAAAGAAATGGCTGAAAAGAAGCATTAGCCCACTATCTTACCCTCAGCAGAGCAGTCAAGAAATAGCCATGCCGTGGCATCTTCATCTGCGAGGTTCATATGTCAGTGGCAGCTGCTGGGAAGGCTCAATGAGAGAGAAGAGCTATGAGTAAAAGGTTCTGCTTTGTAATGCTGACAAATTAGCTGGCCGTAGCTTTCTGTCTCAACAATACTTCTACCAAGGAGAGCCAGATGAAATGGAAGTTGGTCGTATCAACCCAGGATGACCTTGAATGAAATAGATCTCCCTGTTTCCTGGGCATAAAGATTACAGCGCAGTCATCATTTAGGAAGCCAACAGTATCCTAGGTTTTCCTTACTAATTTGAATTTCACAGGGCACGGGAGCTAAGGCTTTATTGGTAATTATTGGTATTATTTTTACGTAATGGGATTTGGATGTCTCTTCCAAAACAGATGGGCTTTCTTCTTAGATGTTTGTCACAATGGTAGCTGATAATTAATTGTGTGATTGTATCATGTTGGGCTCCTCTACCAGGCTATTAAGTACTGTGAAACCAAGAACCAGATTCATCCCTCTGACTCTCGTAGCTCTCGCTGCTAATCGGGGACTTGGTAAACAGAGAAACTAGTCTGTTCAATAACTGTTGCTACATGCTCTTTCTAGCATAATTACTCAAATACGCTGCCACTCCATCCTTAAGGTAGGTGAATGAAAGGATGAGTCAGCACTTGGCTATGCATAGGAAATGGCGGTGACCTTGGAGTCAGAAGAAACTGCTTCAAGTCCTAGCTTTGCCCTCTGCCAGTTATATGAGTTGGACACATGATGTAAGCTTTCTAAGATTGATAAGCAAAAATACATACCAACTATGACGCCTGTCACACAACTGATAAGTATTTCCTTTCTTCACCAACACAACTTCCTGCAGTGTTGGAAATGTTTGAGAGCCTGGGCTATCCCGTGTGGTAGCCTGCAGTCACACACTGATACTGAGCGACTGGAAAAGAGCAAGTAGGGCCCTGACTTTTTAAATTTATACAATTGTAAAACACAAACTTAAAAGCATGCTAATAAAACTGAACATAGTGGTACATATTTTTAACCCTAACACTAGGGAGGCAGAGGCAGGCAGATTGCCGTGGATTGGAGACCTGCCTCAGCCTCATTTATATAGCAAGTTCTAGGACAGCCAAGCTACTTGGAAAGAACCTACATCAAAGAAGGAAGAGGAGGAGGAGGAAGAGGAGGAGGAGGAGATTTGCTAGTGGCTACCATTTTGGTCTAAGGAGCATCTTAAGTTGGAATATCAAGTAAACAGCAAGTTTTAAGAGAGTTCTCCAAAGCTGCTGTCGAAACCCAGCATCTAGTTTAATGACTGAATTCCAGAGCCTTCTATGAACATGCAGAGGGTGTGGTATGTTAAGTTCTTCATCTCCTTTTGTGGGTGTTTGAGTTCAACCCCATTAGGAATGATGAAGAAATGGCTGAAGAGGATCAACTTTCCCACCATCTGCAGTGCAGTCAAGACATACATATGCTGCGGCGTCTTCATCTGTGTAGTTTGTGTGTCAGCAGGCACCATTTTAATGTCTATTTTTTTTTTTTTTTTTAGTGCAGGGTAATCCTCAAGATCGCACACATATGATGTAACATTCCTTTTCTTCCTCCTTCCTCTTCCCAAACAGGGTCTCAATGTACGCCTCAGGCTGCCCAAATTCGCTATCCTCCTGCCTCACCTCCCCACTTGCTAGCATTACAGGCGTGCACTGCCACGCCTGGCTGGCTTTGTCTTTTCTCCACACATGAGAGAGAGGGCTTCCCAGAGATCCTCCACCACCACGTTAAAACAACAACAACAGCCATTTTAAAGCTATGTGGCTCCCATCAAAATTGTGAAGACACCAATTTTGTTTTCTTATGAAATAAATAACTCAAGTTACTTGGACTTCATCCTAGCTGATGAACGGTATTTTAGGAAGTTCTGAATGTCAACCTGTTTTAATTTTGGATTTCAATTTAAATGTTGGATTTCAATTTTTAAAAAGAGAGAAATAGGTTTTATTCAATTAAGATTATAGGCTGTTCCATTACTCTTTGAGCAACCATTAATTGTTTACCCAAGGGGAAAGAAAATCGAGGTGACACATTTCACTGGGTTCTAAAAACATTAAATGGAAGAATTATTTTGGTCATTTTACCCGGCAAGGTGATATTATTAAGAACTAAGACCCCTTTTCTCTGTAGCTACTCTTACAGTAGAGTCATAAGCAATTCATTTTATATTCATTCATTCATTCACTCATTCACTCATCCTACACATGATAGCAGATAGCATCACGAGCTGATGATTCTTAAGGCATTTTGTACACACACGAACATCAGAACTCGCAATTAGAAAAAAAGAACGCGATGGGCCGTTGTTGCTGAACATCCATTTGAAACTTCAAAACGCTGAAAAAAGACCAACTGTGTGCGCTAATGTATCTGAATCAGAAGGAAAGCTCAGTTTCTGGCAGACAAAGCAAGTCCTTGTCCCTCACAATGGTGTTAGATCAGACCAGGGTTTCCTAGTTCTGGAGGCTTACAGAGTATGGCTAAAGTCCAGTCACGTTAGAAAAACCGTCACTCATCCTTCCAGGTCACCTTTCATTGTGGGGTGTGTGTGTGTGTGTGTGTGTGTGTGTGTGTGTGTGTGTGTGTATTGTATGTGCGTGTATCTGTGTGGATGTACATACTCATGTGGGCATGCGGAGGTTACAGGAGGACATCAGGTGACTTCCAGTCCCTCTTCATCTCTCCCTGAACGTAATCTCCTCACTAGCTGGCCAAGGGAGTTCACAGGCTCCACCCATCTCTGCTCGCCTAATGCTGGGGCACAGCCACATCCAGGCGTGCTCAGCTCAGCTTTTCCATGATTGGCCTTGTTCTTTGAGGATGCCCAGACTGGCCTTCGAGAACTCAAGTCACTGCCACTTCAACTAGAAAAAAACAAGCTTTAATCTAGAGCAAACTCGAAGCACAGGCTTCTGGTAAGCAAACCCAGCCTCTTAACAGTCTCCTCAGAAGCCAGTGGCCCCGGTTGCCAGGTTCCTGCTGGTGAAAGCCAGGAAAGGCTCCCGTGTAGCTCACCAATAGTTAATTATGAGATTATATGCAGTTAGGACATGACTAGCTCTCTGTTCATCAATTCCATTTTTTTTTTCCAAAAAATTAGAACTGTTCCTGCAAATATGGTATAAATTTCCTGGGAGCAGCATTCAGCTCCACTTTATTATGCAGCACAGCTCTCAGAGATAGGAGAAGGTACCAAGGCTAACCTTAATTTAATTTTAGGAGGAGAAGTTAACACTCCAGCTTGCTACAAGCTGCATTCCACATCTGATGTTATCCACCATCTAACTGAGGCAGGCTGGAAATGCCTGTGCGCACTGTGGTACCAAAGAATAACCATGAATCTGGAATAAAGGTGCTGAGCCTTAGAATCTCCCCGGCACTGTGGAGTCTGGGCCTGCAACAAAGGCAGCTGGATTCCGGAGCACGGCGGGCGTGTGGTTATCAGGGCTGTGCACCCTTAGAGTCTACTGCTAAGAGCATCCCTCTCAATGATGCCAGCATCTCTCAATTCCCAGAACCAAGCCACTGGCCTTGCAGGAGAGAACTCTGTGCTGAGAGAAGTCCCTCTCTATTAGAGGAAATAAATAAGTTGATGCCTTTTTAATCTGAGCAGATGCATGGGGTTTCCTATGGGGATTCTTACAAGGATGTTTGTACTTGAATGTTTTTTCTGCAAGAGAGAATAAAGAGCTTGGCGTCCTCCCGGATCAAAACCTCGAGCTTTTCATTAACTTGTGATGAATATATATGTCTCACACCCACACCTACCTACAGAGGTGGAAATTACTCTCTTCGCTTATTGGGCTAGGCAGGGCCTGTGAGACTCATCGGTCCTTAACAGAGGCTCAACAACTCCATAATTGAAGAAATTCTTCCAGGACCATGGATATTAGCCAGATCTCTACTACTTAGGATCCACACTAGAAAAATGAAGTGCACAGGCAAATCAGATAGTCCCTTGGGAATTATTTTCTGAGTGTTGCCTGGAGAGAACACCCCAGCCCCACTCCCACCACCTTCGCAACATCCGTTACATCTCAAAGAGAATCGTGCAGGGTTTTGTTGGTTTGCTTGTTTGTTTCAAGAACAAAGCCGTGGCAAGTAAAAGCTCAGATAAACTAAATGGGTCCTGCCACGCATCATAGCATTGTCTTTTAGTCTGGTGGTCAGCCCACTCTGCTCCCATTGCTGCTTTTGGAGGATTCTGAAATCTTCTGATGTGAACAAGGCTTTCTATAAGGAAGAGATGAAATATGTGTACATTTCTGCACAGGATGCAAAACATGTGTACATTTCTGTAACTGGGCATTTGTATGAAAGTGTGCGCATGCTCCCATGCGGGACCTGAGTGCCTTGCAATACTGATAGGAAAAGACAGCACTAAGGTGGGTGCCCCTTGCATTGCAGCTGCTAATGTGTTCTTCCAAGATTGGGAGGATGTGTTGCAAAACATGCTGCTTATCTAGAAAAAGGAATGGTCCAGCAAGGAAAAAAATATGTAAAAGAATGGAGAGTTTGTTATACTGAGTTTTTAAGACTTATTATAAAGTGGCAATAAAATAAATAAAATAAAAAGAAAAAAATAAAGTGGCAATAAATAAAGCAGCCTGCTGCCTGTGCCAGACGTGACCAATGGAGCAGAATAAAAGCAGAGACTAAAAATATATGGATTTTTTTTTTTTTTTTTTTTGCTGAGGTGAGAGAAGCACTCATGTGCGTGTGCATGTGTGTCTGTGTGTGTATAATTCATATGCATATGTATGATATATTATAATAATGTGAGCATTCTTCATAGAGTAAGAATAGGAACCTTCAAATCTGGATTTGAATTCTGTGTCTATCACTTCCTGGCTATGCAGGATACTTCTAAGCACTGTAATATTCTCACTGCATATTGATTGACAAAAGCCTAATAGGGATGAAGACGTGTTGTCCTTAAGGAATGAGGATTTGCAAATTAATGACATCTAACACTCAGCAACCAAGGCTTTGAGTTACACACCTCAGAGGTATACTTTAGCATGCCAGAGCAGAAGAGGGATTCGTGAAGGCACTCGGTTACTTCCAGGGTTTCTGAGAAGGGAGCAGAACCAAACTTGGGGAAGGGAAGGAGAAGAAAGAGACACAGAAACCCATACCGCTAAAGAGCATTTGAGGATGAGGACTCCCCTGTATCCTGAACACCGGATGCCACAAGCAACATGCCACATTTGCTCCACGCACTGTCACCATCACTTGGCATGGCCTTTCCAGTAGGCAAAGTCTGCAGGGTGATTCAACGGATCGGTCGCCTCTAAGTGCCCAGGAGGTGGTGAAAACAAACTGTTGGCATTTCGAGTGTTACAGTGAAAAAATCTCCTCTGCCCAGTCAGATTCATTAGATGGAGAACTGACCAAGTAAAAGAAAGAATTTCTGATTCTGGGTCACCTAAGGAATGTGAAAGTCCATTACATAATAAATCAAAGTATCTGGCATGTGACAGACACGCAGGAAATGGTGATCATGAATATTTTCACGAATTCATGGGAGAAAGGAATAATCCATTATTCAGCAAATGGTGGAGAGACCATTTGTTATTTAGGAGGAAAAATATTCCACAATTCACCAAAGCTAGTCTCAGCTGGATGGAGGGTTTTGATTAGGCCTGGTAGAGTAGGCCTGTCATCCTGGGTGCATAGAAGCTTCTAGCAGGAACGCGGGAAGCTGAAGACCTGTCGAGTCTGTACAATGAGTTCAAGGCCAGTCCGGGGCAACATCGTGAGACCCTGCCTCAAAATAAATACTAAAAGGAGCATTGGAGATAGAGCCTAATGACGGAGTGCCTGCTCAGAATGTGAAATTGCCGCGGTTCAGTGCCAGTACAATAATAATTTAATTTAATTTAAAGATTAAATTAAATTATAAATCTGTGATATTAATAACGCACTTCGTTACATCCATCAGTTTGCCCTCCTGATAAACCCTTTGAGGCCGCTAATGTTGACAGACACTCAGTGGGTTTTCTAATGGCGTCTCCTATTTTAGAAGTTCAGGGAAATGCTTAGCACCTTAGCACTTAGAACCATTTCCACATGTCTCACTCCTAATTTTGCATCTGACTCCTGATTAAAAGTCCTGACTGAAAAAAAAAAAAAAGAAAGGCTACTGAATAGCCCCATGTGCATGTACCTAACTTCCACAAGTACATCCTAAGGTTCTTCAACCACTGTGGGTGATGCTATCTGAATGGCTGGCTGGCTGACTTGATGTCTACATCACCACCACAAAATTATAGGTTTCCCATGGGCAACAGTTTTGGTTTACTTTTTTTTTTCTATATGCCTGTCACCATGCACAAAGGAGACTCTCAATTCATAATTGTCGAAGAAACTTGAAGTATTGTTGGTATTTTGAAATGTCTGGTAAGTGCTTCAACGCTGAGCACTAACTTGGGCAAAGTCCTAGCTCTGAATCTCAGTTCCCTTCCTTGTAATCCCAGCACTCAGGGAGGCAGAGGCAGGAGAATCTCTGTGACTTCGAGGCCAGCCTGGTCTACAAAGTAAGTCCAGGACAGCCAAGGTTACAAAGAGAAACCCTGTCTCAAAACAAAAAACGACAAAAGCCAAAAAAGAAAAAAGAAAAAACAAAACAAAAAACAACAACAACAACAACCAAAAAAAACCTTGTATTGCCTTAACGCTCGCGGAACACCCCAACGCATTAAATACTGATTATTTGAGGCTCAGCAAAACAATTCAGAGATGATACAGATGGGCAGCTTGCCAGACTGTGTCCACCATTTTTAACTCCTACGTAAGAAGTATTGTTTCTGATGTCCCCTCCCCCCACCCCCACTCCCATCTCCCCCACCTCCCCCACCCCCACTTACATGCAGTTCTCAAGGGCCAGTCAAGGCGAGAGCGAGGCTGGTGGTTGGAATCCTTTGTATTCTTGCCACATTTCTTGCTGGTTTTGCTCTTCCTCTTTACTGCTTTTCACTGCCATGTGATCTGAAATCCTGAACTCCCCATGGCCTGGTGCTTCCTGCTTTTCTAGAAGCTCTTAGTATTATTTAGTTATGTTGGGTACTTTGAGACCTTGGCTGCCAATAGCTATAAGCACACACAGTCAGCCCTCCATTGCTGGGTTCAAGTACAGGCAAATAATTGTGGGGTGGTGGGGTGGGGGGAGGGCTTTTATCTATACTAAACACGTACAAAGTTTTTCCTTAGCATTATTCCCTAAACAATACCGCTATTTACAGGGCCACAATTTAGATAGCATTACATTATATTAGGCATTATAAGTAGGGGAAAGATTATTTAAATGCTATGGGAGGATATGCACAGGTTATATGTAAACGCTATAGAAACAGAGGAACAATGATTTATTACTATTGTGTCTGCGGCAAAAAAAAAAATCTTTCTTATATGTGTAATACTTTCACTTTTCAAATATATATAGAGAAAAAAACCCTGTTAGCTGTGATCTGTCCCTTAATAACATATGAATAAGGAATCACAGTCTCTGAAATTTCTGCTCAGCTCCAGATCAGGAAAAAAAACAAAAAAGACCATTTGTCTAATTCATCTCTGAGAATGAAAGGGACCAAAAGTCAGTTCCTTTTAGTAAAAACTGTCTTTAATATTTTAGTTGCTAATGTAAAGCTAAATTCTAAATTAGGAGCATACTCACAAGAAAGGTTAGGAAGTTATTCACACCAGTCCATTAGCAAGTCTGTTTTTGATTGAACTTTTAAATAACTTCTGATAATTAGAGCATCTTGGCTTTTGGATTTCAAATAAGATGAAAGAATTCATTTTCTTTTTGATTTAGAATTAGCCTAGTCAAAAATTTCTCCCAATGAGGCAAGTACTTTGGGGAGTTCCTTAATTTTCCCAAGGAAAAGACATGCTGCCCATAAACTCCCATTGCCAATTTTCAAATGGTCAAAGTGGTAAAGTGTATTTGTCATTAGGCCAAAGGTCAACAGGTTTTTTTTTTTTTCTATAAAGAGTCACATAGAAATGATGAACAGCTTTAGAGATCTGCCATGCTGTCTCGACTCTATTGCTGCTGCAGAGGCCAGAAACAGGGCTGGGATGTGGGTCAGCAGCAGAGGGCTGTCCAGCACGTGCGGGGCCCAGTCTTCCTCTCTTCCTCACTTTTCAAGAAAAAGGAGGAGGGCAGAGAACAAGAAAGGGAGAAAAGAAAGGAGGAAAGACAAAGACAGGAGAGGAAGAAGAAAGGAAGGAATGGATGGAGGGAGAGAGGAAGGGAGGGAGGGAACAAGTGACTGAATGCAAAAAAAAAAAAAAAACAAAAACAATTTACATGACATGAAATATTCTTCTTTTGATTGTTTGTTTGTTTGTTGAAACAAGGTTTCTCTGTGTAACAGCCTTGGCTGTCCTGGACTTACTTTGTAGATCAGGCTGGCCTTGAACTCACAGAGATCCGACTGCCTCTCCCTCCCTGGATGCTTCTTTTGATTTTTTTTTTTTTTAATCAGTATATAAACACCATAACTCATAAGGTACTTCAAAATAGATGGCAGGAGAGATTTCATCAGTGGCCATAGGTTTCTGACCCTTACTTCAGGTAAATTCCAGCTGGGTTTCCATCCAAATGTCTTCAGTTTGCTCAAGTTACTCGTGAGAGGGATGTGACACCCAGGGGACTGAGGAAGAAGGAGCCGAAGAACAAGGCTAGCCTGCTCTTCCGAAGAACAAGGCTAGCCTGCTCTACGTGGTGAGTTTGAGGGCGGCTGAAGCTACACAGCATGACCATGTGCAGAAAACAAGGGAGCAACAAAAAATACTAAAAGAGGAGGGGGAGGGGGCCAAGAGGAGAAGGGGAGGGGAAGACTGGTTGTGCCTGTGCTGAGACCGAACGCTGTCGAGATACATGTGCACAACGGACCCTTGTTTGTAGATTAAAGATTTCGTGAGGGATGTATCAGACACAGAGAGAAATTAAGAGGGAAAACAAGGGCAAGAGTGGACAAGTGCCCTAATATTTACTATATTCCATTTTGTACCTTTTGGCTTTTGTATCGCTTGATCTATTTTTTAAATAATTAATGTAATTGTGTGTATGTGTGTGTGTGTGTGTGCGCGCATGCACGCTGAAAGGAAATGACTAGAAGAAGCTAAAGCCAGAACCCAGTCTCCTCTGCATCAAAAAGAGACTCTTCAGGGCAGCTCAATGGGACATCCTGAGAGTCATATGAGTGAGGCCCAGTGTTTGGTCCCCAGGATCACAAAAGCAAATGAAGGAGAAAGAGGCCTGCATCGCAGAGCTGGCTATGTCCCATCAGCCTCTAGGTGATGACAGGAGTTTGTATTTAAACCACAGTGATAGCCTGGATGAGGACGATAAATGTGGACAACACAAAGCATTTCCAAGACAAGAAATCTTTTTAAACACAGAAAAGATTATTCATTCAAATGCTTATCTTAAATCTACTCGTGACCTAAAGAGTTTTGGGGAGGTGGGAATACAGCCAATGTGATAAAAGCAAGTCCAGTAACAGTTCCTAAATATTGTCACCAATTAGCATACAGAAATCTGAGAAACAATAGATCAGTGGGTGGGCACATGTGGAATCTGATCAAGAATAGAAATGAAGCTGGGTGTGGTGGTGCACACCTTTAACTCCAGCACTCAGGAGGCAGAAGCAGGTGGATAACTGTGAGTTCGAGGCCAGCCTGGTCTACAGAGCGAGTTCCAGGGCAGCCAAGGCTACACAGAGAAACCTGTCTCAAAACAAAACAAAACAAGAATAAAAATGAAGGTTTTGTCTACACACCCACTTCTCTTTCTGCCCTGCCCTTTGCAGGTCTACAGGGCCTCTGCCCATGCAAGTAGTCTCTGTAGTCTACAAGCCTGACTGTCATCCATCTCACCTCCACTCCAAGCAAAGATCAACCTCTCAGTCACCTCAAGGATGCGCACATCATACACAGTTTGGGGCAGAGAATTCTGCATTCTCAAAGCCCAAGAATCTGGAGCTTGGCCTAGAAAGAGAGAAATTGAAACTGGGCTCTATCTAGTTGGGACATTTCCTAAACAAGAAGACTATGGCAATAATAAAGGGACGGCTGAAACAAGAGACCAGAAAGACTATCCTGTATGTGCAGTCTAGTTGTGCTTTCCCCTAAAGAATAGATTAATTTAATTAAATATGTAAGTGACAGAAAGAAAGAAGGGCTTTACATTGCTGTAACAATGTAAAGGAAAACAAAAGAAGAAAGCTTATTTAGCTCAAGTTCCAGGGATTTTCACCCTTGATTACCTGTCTCCATTGCTTTGAGCCTGCGGCTGTGAGGGAGAAGGCATCTATCTCATCACCACACAGGGGTCAAGAGTCAAAGAAATAGAAAGAAGGGGGCTTTGAAAAAAATGGCCCCCATAGGCACATAGAAAGTGGCACTATTAGGAGGTGTGGCCTTGTTGGAGGAAGTGTGTCACTTTGGGGCGGTGGGCTTTGAGATCTCATAGGCTCAAGCAATGCTCAGCGTGCCACACAGTCTTCTTCTGCTGCCCTTGGATCAGCATGTAGAACTCTCAGCCCCTTCTCCAGCACCATGTCCCCTCACAGCAATAAGACCCTAACTAAGACAGAAGTCATCATCTCCTTTGGGACACAACCCCCACTGACTTAACTTTCTCCCATTAGATGCCACTTCCTAAAGGTTACATGGCTTGCCAATACCCCCACACTGGGGACCAAGCCTTCAGTACATGCATGCTGTGGGGACATTCAAGATACAAATGATGGCAGAAGAGAGGGAAGGAGATTTCGCTAACCTCTCCAACAAAATCCTCTGATAACAAAAAAATAAAAAATAAAAAGGTGGGAGAAGTAGCAACTGAGGTTGAGGACGGGTCCAAAGATAAAAATATCTTTTAAAGGTTTGCGCTATCTTAAAACCTCATGTGATCTCTATCTGTGCTGTTCACTCTTTTATCTTAAAAGATTTGAAATTAGCTTATCATTTATGGTCATGGAGGTTGGTTTTTTTTCCCCCCTTAAACCAAAAATCTTTTATTAAAAGCAATGGCCCAGAAAGATTCCTTGTTGACCCTCTGGCCTCAGATGCTGTGAGAACCGTCTGGAGTACTCAGTTTAAGGTCACAACGTCATAGGTCCTGTGTCATAAAAAGAAATCCGACAGACCTCTACGCTGTCACCTCTTCCCAGGGTCAAGCTCATCTGAGAAAATGGGACCTGGGACTATTGAAGCACAGGCTGTTAGTCGTTCGGTCGGGGCGGGATCAGCTTGTGTCTGCGGAAACATTTGGTCTGTGACTGTTGTTTTGATGCTTGAACAACAAAATGAGACAGCACATCTGGATGTGTCTGGACGAGCCCTGGCCCTCAGTGAATGGAAAGCAGTGACCGTTTCTAGTAGTTTATAGCAGGGTCAGCTAACTATAGCTCAAGAGCTGAATCCAAGCCAAGCCCAGACTGAGGTGGAAGGGGAGAAGAGCTCATTTTATGAAAGAGTAAGCAATACCCTAGAGGTTCAGGCCCTGGAGAGAAGCAGGTAGCAGGCGAAGGAGGCATTGTCTATCTTCACAGTAACACTGTGCAACAGATCTTTCCAGCTTTCTGTGTCTTAAAATACCACCACCTTATTTTACACATCTGCCGGAGGGACGGCGCAGACCTTGCCTGATTGCTTGCCCTCTGTGGGTCACCTGAGTCAGTTAGGACAGGCTGAGCGGTCCTGAGGGAGACTGCTCTACACTGAAGGTCTTTGGTCTGGATCTTTACCATCCCGTACCTTCCTTGGGCCAGTGGGCCAGCCAAGACATGATCTTCTCAGGTCAGACATGGTGGCACATGCCTTTAATCCAGCACTTGGGAGGCAGAGACAGGTGGATCGCTGTGAGTTCGAGGCCAGTCTGGTCTACAAAGTGAGTCCAGGACAGCCAAGGCTACACAGAGAAACCCTGTCTGGAAAAACAAAACAAACAAGAAGAAGGAGAAGGAGAAGACATGATCTTCTCTCGACAGCAATTAAGGCTCAAAGAGTAGAAATTGTGTAACGGCCCTTGGCAGTAGACTGAGGACTCACTTGTTGCCATTTCTCCTAATGCCACTGGATCAAAGCAAGCCATATGGTGCAGCCCAAAGTGAAACATACCTCGGGTAACTCAGTGAGGGTAGAGAACCAGGCTCAATGATGCAAACTGAAACAAACTCAATCCTTCCTAAGAACCCACAAGTCCAGTCAATGGAGGAGCTGGGGATTTCTCAGCAGAGGAGGCTGACTCCAGCCCTGCTATGGTGCTCAGTTCTAACAGGATGTGGAAGAAATTTAATATTCAGCATGATCCCCTACTTCCTAATGTGCTTTGCTTCACTGGGGGATGGGTGGCTAGCACATTGGTTCCTGGAAGATGAGGCTATCAGCCATGAGCAGCTTTCTGCCCCACCCCCACCCCACCCCTGTACACACACCTGAGGCCATGGGTAAGATACATGCTCAGTATCCCATGAGTGGGTGAGCGAGTGAGGCATTTCTGTCTCTCCTTTCTGGGAAACGCTGGAACTCTGTCATTTCATCTGCAGATGGAAAGGAGTGAAGTGACAGAAATTCAGATCGCCAGATTATCAGATGATGCAAAGCGCGGATGCAGAGCAAATGGCAAGTGACAGTGAAACTGGGCTTCAGAGAACATGAATCACTGGGGCGAGAGTCCACAGGCGGCGCGTGCCTCTGAGGGTCGAAAAGTGAGCCATCCATCCCGAGCACCATGTAGCCTGAAAGATGGGGAGGGGGAAGGGGAAATGTAGGCCCCTGCAGCAGGCTGGGTGGGGAAGGTCCCGATGCATTGGTAGACACTTCCACACTGTCAGGGCAGCACCCAGATGGCCCATCCCGTGCCATGACAGCAAACCAAATTCAAGAGGAAATGTTACCCATGATGGAGTCCTGACCTTTACCTCCCTGCCTAGAACAAGGGCAGCAATGCACAGTGAAGGCCTTGGTGGGGCTGGCCACCTTGGTACCTCGAAGCTGGAGCCCAGGTCCACAGTGCCGGGGTTACACTGAGTGACAACAACTGCTCTGCTCAGTTGAAGCTATTCATCCCAGCCCCAGTCCTGCTCCCTAACATCAGTTTCTTCACCTGTGAAAGGGGTGTTAAAATATTAGACCAGGCTAGGTAAGATGGCTCAGCTGGTAAGGGCAACAGCCACCAAGCCTGATGACCTGTGTTTGATGCCTACGACCTACACGGTGGAAAGAGCAGATTCCTGTAAGTTGTGCCATTAATCTTCACACTCTTAGTTCCTCCTCCCTCTCCATCCCTCCCCCTCCTCGTCTCCCTTTCTCTTCCCCCCTCTCTCCCTCTGTTTCTGTCTTTCACTCATTCTCTCTCTCTCTCTCTCTCTCTCTCTCTCTCTCTCTCTCTCTCTCTCTCTCACTCACACACACACACACACACACACACACACACATGCACACACTAAATAATTAAGTGTAGTAAAAAAATTAAAGATATCAGACCCACCTAATTCCCATGATTTTATGTGAGAATTGAAAAGGTAAATAAGAAACTGACCACCCTTATCCAAACCAAGGCCAACTCGGGGAATATGTGCACGAATTGGTCTTGAGCAAGCCAATGATGCTCTGAGCTTGGGGAAGGAATGGAAAACATTAGGGTAAAGAAGTATTTAGAACTATGAAAGAGATTGTTTCCAAAGTTAAAACTATTACAGGTGAACACAGAGTCCGGAAGGCAGGGGCTGGGAGTTAGTTCCAGATTCTGTGGTCCCAGAACAAGGGATTTAGCCAGCACCATGTGGACAGGGGTAGAAACAGTGGCAGTTTATTAAGAAAAACTAAGTGGGGCTGGAGAGATGGCTCAGAGGTTAAGGGCACTGGCTGCTCTTCCAGAGGTCCTGAGTTCAATTCCCAGTAACCGCATGGTGGCTCACAACCATCTATAATGAGATCTGGTGCCCTCTTCTGGCGAGCAGGTCTGCATGCAGTCAGAACATTGTATACATAATAAATAAATACATAAATCTTAAAAGAAAGCATTTCAGAAAAAAAGTGCACTGGAGAGCTGCTCTAAGCAGATAGGGGCATTTTTGCAGCAAGCACTTTTTCTGTGTATGCTCTATTTCTCGTCAGCCTTACCAGGGAGGAGTTTGCAGTCTTCCTTACTGTCTTCTTTCATGCCATTGTGCCCGTCTTCCCCTGCTCTTTTGCCACAAAAGTAAGAGAGCCTTCCTGCTAAGAAAAATAAATGTGAGGACTCTTTTCCAAAGTATGAGGGATGGGAGCTCCAGAGGCCCGAGTCCTCTCACAGGACAATAAATACGGGAAAGACGTTATTCTTGAAGGTAACTGAAGTGGAGTGTGAAGAATTCAGAACACACAACTGTCACTTATAAATGAAACAAATGGAGACAGTAAGAGAAGGGGGTGACACAAGACCAAGACCAGTGCTTGAAAGACAAACGTGTTCATTTTCTCTGAGGACTGTGACAGCACATAGGGGAGCCGGGCCACCCCTGACTCCCTGCAGCAGCAGCAGCAGCAGCAGCAGCAGCCGCCACAGCCACTGCCGCCGCACAGGTGCCAGCCTGGGAAGGACATGGCTTTTCTGCGATCAGGCCGCAGCTCCTCAAGAGCCGTCATCTGCCACTACTTCTGTTTCCAGCCTACCTCTCCCTCTCTCTGACCCGTGAGACACCAGGAAAAGGAAGGGATGTGACAACGGTGTGGACACAGTGCTCACCACCCATCCACTGCCCCGAAGGCAACAACAGTGCCATTTATGCAGGTCTATGAGAGCACTGACTTGGGTAATAAGACTGGGTAAATCATTTCTCTTTCTAAAGCAAATTCTCCCCAACTGCTACTCAGTGTGTAACACGTGGAGAGTGGGGGGGGGGGCTCTTCCTCTGGCCACACCCTGCCTCTCCAGCCCCCAGCCCCACCCCCCCACGAAGGACCTGGCCATCTTTGAGAAGTATGCAAACAGCAGCCGTCTTTATACAACTGGGTAATACATCAAGTATCAGGAGGTGTCTCCAGGCATGAGTTACAAGGCCTCTAAAAGCAATGAGTCTTTTATGGGGTTGTAGATAATGGTGATTTTCCGTAAATCCTGCCAGAGTCACACAATAGGCCAAGAGCAATTAACATTAATTAAATGATCCCCATAAAGAGGCTGCTTTGCTGACATGTTGATAACCTCCAAATGCTCTTAGCCGGCTCACATTCCTAAAGGTGTCCCCACCGCTGCCCCAGGTACTCTGTGAAGGCTTCTACTTCTACAGTCGCACACACACACACACACACACACACACACACACACACACACACACAGACAGACATACATACTCACATGCGCAAAATACCATTCATCTGCAAGACAATCCTGTGGACATCCACTCTGCACCCTGAAATATGTGCCCGAGAACCCAGAGATGATGCTCAAACAAAATTCTGACTCAGTAGATCAAGGGGCCTGAGAGTCTGAATTCATCACAAGTTCCTTGACTGATTTGGGATACTAACCTGCTCTACCTAGCCAAACATTTCTAGAAGCAATTCTGCAGAAAGCTCTGCAAACAGTCCCTGTTAGACACCCAGAGAGGGACCCAGAACATTTGGGGCATTCCAATATGCTGACCTTTCTACCATGCTTGCTTTGGTTTGGTTGGTTGTTGGTTGGTTGGTTGTTGTTGTTGTTTGGTTTTTTTGAGACAGGGTTTCTCTGTGTAGCCTTGGCTGTCCTGGACTCACTTTGTAGACCAGGCTGGCCTTGAACTCACAGAGATCCCACCTGACTTTGCCTCCCTAAGTGCTGGGATTATAGGCATATGTCACTGCGCCAGGTGCTTGCTTTTCTTTTTTACACTCATTTATTTATTGGTAGGTGGGTGTGTGGAGCACACATACCCCACAGCACACACATGAAGATTAAAGGACAACTTGGGAAATTGGTTCTTTCCTTCACCACATGGGTTCCAGGGACCGAACTCAGGTCATCAGGCTTGGCAGCAATTGCCCTAGCGCACTGAGTCATCTTGCCAGTGCCTCTGGCCTGCTTTTCCAATGCCAGGGAACTGCAGCTGGTGAGCAGAGGGCAGGCAACACCTGCCTGTAGTTAGTGTAGTTAGTCTCAGAGTCATCCCAGAACTGGTGAGAGGAACAGAAAGGGAAACCTGCTCTGAGACAGGTGAGTCCAGGGACATGGCCAGCCCTCAGGTGCATTCTGCACCTGCCTTTTCGAGAAGTTACCTGGGAGAGCGAGGCCACCATATATAACGGTGGGGCTTGTTCCAGAATGGAAGAATTAGAGCTCAGAAGATGAGTCTCTGTGCTGAAGCCAGAAGCCCCCGTCCCTAGGCAAAGCTCACCTCCCTGTGCTTACACAGAAGGACACAAAAGCAGGGTCTGGATTGCAAGACTGCTCTGTGGCCAGTGATGAGGCCTTGGGTAGGAAGGTGATGGGGTGGCCAGAGGGAAGGGAAGAATGTGAACAGTGAGGGCACCGGGAACTAGACAAGGGTAAACACTTAAAAAAAAATAGCCCAGGAAGTTTTGGCAGGGAGTTGCTGACTATAGAGTGGTGACAGCCATGACGAGGTGACCCAAGTGTGGCAGCCAGCAGAAGGAAAGAGCTTCCAGTCAGGTGGACTGAGAGTTTAGAGATAATCATGCAAGAGACTGTAGGAAGCTAGCAGAGTCCTTTCCAGAGAGCAGGTGTGAGGCTGTAACAGCCTATAAAGACTTGGGCCAATGGCTTGTAAAACTGTGCTACCATATGACAGGAGCGTGGCTGTAGGAGGCGCCGGGAACCATGTGTGCCGGGGGAAGGCTTCCGTTTTAATTCCGGGACTGAAATTAGCAGCATGTCCCAGGTCTACAGGAAGGGGCTGGTATACCTACAGCAATGTCCTGATCCAAAACAAATTGAATCAGGAAAATATGGAGGAAAGGAAAAGTGGGGTTGTTCACATGAGCATAAACGAGATCTTGGACAAGGAAGTCACCAGAGAAGCGGGGGGAGGGGCACAGTGACGGGAGGGGAAGCTTCACGCAGAGAATTCTTGGGGTCTCCTCAGGGACTGCAATCATCTGAGAAATGTGTCCTCGGGCTTGTGGCCTTCCTCTTTCTTTGCTCTGACACCCTTCCTCCTCTGCAGTGTCTGCAGGACAATCCAAGCCAAGCCTGCTATTTATAGACTGAGGGCAATTTTACCACAGGGTGTGAAGTTTATTTTAAAAGACCTCAAGGAGTGAGGGGCAGATGGCTGAGCAGGCAGCGCCTCTCATTGACCTTGACAGAGCCTACTGCAAACAGCTTCAGTTTGGGGACCAGGAAGTATGCTCCGAGGAGGATCCCCGAGGTTACCTGCTTTTTACATCTCTACTCAGTCTGCGACGATCAGCTTGGGAAATGACACTGGCTGTCACTTTAGGGCATCTTTTCTGAACGGCTCTTTACGTAGGCAGACTCAGTTATGGTTCATGGGGTATTGGAAATGAAAGATCTCAAATTAAAGGACTTGGGGGGCGGGGGGAGTCTGAGCTCATTCTTTCACCCCATATAGAATGAATCACCAGTTCTTGCTTATCCCACATAGGAGTTAGCAAACTACCTTCCTCTTGGTGCTTCTCTTTATCTGGTTATTTCACTGACTGCCTGGGAACATCATAGCAAGATAACAAGTGCTGCTTGGCTTACCAGAACTTTAGAGGGGTGTAAGTAAGCAATCAAAGGCCATGCTTCCTCTGAACCCATCGGGAATCTTTCCTTGCAGTGGTTCTCAAGCCTGTGGGCTGCACCCCCTTTGATGGTTGCATTTCATATATCCTGCAGATCAGATATTTGCAATTTGCTTGATAACAGTAGCATTACAGTTATGAAGGAGAAATGGAGCAATGTTGTGGTTGGGGCATTAGGCAGGCTGAGAACCAGTGGTCTGGCGGTTTGGTCAGGGTGTTGGACATTCCTTGGATTGTAGCTGCAAACTCCAGTCTCTAACTTCTTTGTCACGTGGTGGTTTCTGTTTCTCTGTGGTCCTGGCTGGCCGAGAGGTGGTGGAGTTCTGCCTGCCTCTGCCTCTGCCTCTGCCTCTGCCCCTGGAGTGTTGGGGTCAAAGGTGTGCGCCACCACACCTAGCTTCTTCTATAGGAACGCTCACTGGTCAAAGTGGATTAGAGACTACCCCGTACTGTTCAGATCTCATCTCAACTAATGGCATCTCAGCAACTCTGTCTCCACATAGGACTGAATTCTGAGGTAATGGGAGCGAGTGTGTGCCTTATAGGCACTGTTTCTCCGGAAAGTTCTAACCAATACACTAAGTGTCTCTGATACTCAATCAAACTCTAAAACCACTGACATATAAATCACAGAGAAGTGACTAATGCTATCTGAGAGGAGGCTTTACCAAAGCTATGACATTTGAGGAGGGCCAGAAAAAAAGGAGCCAATTGGATGAGGAAAGTGCCTGGGCAAGGGGAACAGGAAGAGAGTGTGGGAAGAAGGACAGCATCTTTGGAGAAGCAGCTAAAACAGCCAGGCTGAGCCAGGATGCAGCCCTGCCGCAGGTGCCGTGGCAACGCAGGGAGCTGTTGTTGAAAGCTTTTGCCCAAAACAATAGTGTGTACCACTTACGTGTTTCAGAACGACAGCTCTGAAAGATGTGGTGGAGAGGGGAGAAAAGACTGAAAGAGGACCACTGAGGACATGTGTGTAAAAGGTTTCTGGGGACTAGATGTTTGTGTCCACCCCAAATCTACATGTTACAGCCTAAACACCACAGCATGACAACATTAGGAAAAGAGGCTATTTGGAACATAATTGGGTTTAGATGGAGCCAGGAGTCTGGAGAGTTCGTGGCGGAATGAATGCCCTTAGGAGAAGAGAAAAGGACAGGAGAGCCTCCTGTTTCCTTTGCCAGGACAAATAAGAAGGCATCTGCCTGTAAGTCAGGGTTTCTCACCAAAATCTAAGCAAGAGGCACTGAGGGTCTGGGCTAGAGGAGACAGATTTTTCTCTCTGTGTGTGTTAGAGCTGCATTTAGCCAGATTGGGCAACTAGACTTGGGAATTGAGGAGGAGGAGGAGGTGTCGTATATGACTTCAAAGCCTTAAACTCAGGTGACTGAGAAGATGGCGGCGTTAAGATTGGGAACACAGGAGGAGAAACAGATTTTGTGGAGGATGTAGGGGTTTGATGCGTTTAAATTTGAGGCACCACAGAGCATTTGCTCAAATGTATCCGGGGAGCTGGTGAAAAACAGGTTTCTGGCCTTCAGTGAAGTAGTTGTGCTCCTTACAGAAGATGATTCTGGAACGTGAGAATGTGGACGATGACAGAATCCATGGGTAGAGCCGTCTAGGAAGAGCGGGGAGGGGCCGGCAGCAGGAGCTTGGGGTGTACACCTGGTCAAAGGACGCAAGGCCTGAGAGAAGTTATCTAAGAGGGCAAGAAGAGTCAGCAGAAGAAAAGCACGTGAGGATGTCTGCGGACATCTTCACCCATTCCAAGTAGATGGGGTTTAACAAGTAAGAGTGCAGCTCTCTCCCACAACTGAGGGAGAGGGTGCAAAGGACGGACTTGGAAAGGAAATTCCGAGCTCATTGGAAAATGTGTAAGTAGGAAAGTATGCCCTTCTCCTCATGGACAATGGGGAGGGACTTCCAATCCTCCAAATAACCAATACCCCTAAAATATAGGCATGATCGATATTGCAGAATCAATTCAAAGATGTCCCCAGGAGAGGCGGGGAGGACAATAGCTTTGGGTATCCCTAGGATAAGTGAAGAGAATTATAAGTGATTGTGTTTGCCTTTTTAACAGTGATGGCTATATCGTGAAAGAGAGAGGTGTTTCTATAAAATCTAAAGATTAAAAGAATTCAGGATAAAAGCGTTTTTTTAGGTACCAGTGGGTACAGCATGTGCATTCTCCTTCGCTGCCACTAGGGGCGCTGTGTTGAAACAGACAGTCGTTGAGGCCTGCACCTGCATGAGCAAACAAGCCCTTTAATCTAGCCCAGCCTAGGAACAGAGCATCACAACCATGGTAATCTAGGGGTCTCTCTGTCTCTCTGTCTCTGTCTCTGTGTCTCTGTCTCTGTCTCTGTCTCTGTCTCTGTCTCTGTCTCTGTCTCTGTCTCTGTGTCTCTCTCTCTCTCTCTCTCTCTCTCTCTCTCTCTCTCTCTCTCTCTCTGAAAAAGTAAAAATTGAGAGAAGAAAGTGTGTCATTTGCCAGGTCTTTGTTAACCATTTTAAAACCTGGCATTTATTTCTTCTGAGGGAGACAGACTGTTCAGTCGTCTAAAGCGCCTTTTCTACTATCAGACTATAAGGCAAAAGAAACATTCCTCCCTTGGCTTGATGAGAACTCAAATAAGTTGTGTTTGTGTGTCAGCTCAACTCAGTGACCTTATGGTCAGGGGCAGACTAGCACACTTTGTCTAAATTATAGCAATAGCCCAGCCCATAAAGCAAGGTGATTGGAAATTGGCCCCTACTACTTCAAAATCTTAACAATTATGACTCTTGATGCATCATTTCTTTAAGAGGAAGTCTGCAGCATGCATACAGCCCAGTGGATGGGGACCTTCAGATCTGTTTCCCTACTGGGTTGGGCTGGATGCTCTCTAAGCTTCCCCTGTCTCTGAAGGTCCAAATGGCTGTTCTGCCTCACCTACTATGAGACATGGCTCATCCCATTGATGACCTCCAGGCACACTCACTTCTCGGCACATACTGCGCATGCTCCGTTCTGGTCTGAGGCTGTAAATGTGATGGGAAGAAAACTTCTGTTTCTGCATTTTTGAAAGTCCTGGGGAGGTATGGGGGATGTCTGCCTTCTATGTGAGGATTGTTTGGAGAAGGCAAGGACAAAGCCATCATCAGAGAAGGAAGAGACCTGGTCGTGACAATCTTCAGCTGAGCCTGTGAATGTACTTCTTTGAGAGACCCTTGGCAAGGTCGGCAAAAGAGCCACCCAGTTGAGCTCAGCTGTTGTTTAATTTATATGTATTATCATTATTATCAGTAGGCCAGGCTAGCAATCAATCAAGACACAGACACTTGTTATATTTTAAAATAGCCTTAGTTAACCTGGGGCAGGGAAGATATCAATCCTGTTAACTACGTCCCATAGTGGGGCAGCTTTATTATTCCTGTCCCAATCCCATACCATCTGGCTCTAATAATTTCTATCAAGCTACCTCCCATCTATGTATATAATCCCAAATACTTGCTAATGTTCTTCATCTGGGCCGAATCTTCCATCCATGCTGGCCACGTGCTTCTCTTCCAGCTAACTCATGGCGGCCTTCTTTTCCCTTCTCGGGACGCTGTCCTCGGGGCTCCCTCTTCCCAGGATTCTCCTATCTGTCTCCTTTAGCTGGAGAACCTTAGGCACACCTAGCTCCCTGCCCTGCCCAGGTGGGAGGGCTTTTTATTAATTAACATCAAAATACATCAGACCATCCCCCAACACTCAGCTCTATGTGCAGAATCACAAGCAGATATAGAAGAGCTTTCATCTTAGGCTGAGTTTTAGGATGGTTTTTACACGTTTATACTAGAAAGGCAAAACAAAAAACAAAAAACCCTACAATTACAATTACTTCTGTTCTTGAAAACAGAAGTTAGGAGATTGGCCAAGGTTCCGAACCAATCCAAGATCCTGACCCTTTTTCCACAGATAGTGGTGGTGCTAATTTGGCCCAGCCTGTATCTGTATGAATCTGTTTGATTTGTAGTTTTGATGAGCAGGGAAACTGGAGGCATTGTGAGCTCCTTCCAGGCCGCAGTGTATCTGTCATGTGTAAATCACCCAATTCACAAGTCACATGCCTCCGCCTCTGAGCCACCTTCTTTGTTGCTCTCCCATACTCTGCTCCCTTCCCCCCCAAACCCTCACTCACCACCTGCTGTAAGTTACTTGCTCCAGCCCCAAACAACAGCAACTAAGGCATTGGGCTGCTGGTTTGAATGGCAGGACAAAAGAAGCTTTCACTTAGATTCATCCCTGTGCCCTCCGTGTGATAACCAACGTCCTTCCCTCTGTGGCCCTTGCTCCAGGCAGCCTGGTTTCCCCCACTTCTTTTAGGAACCCTTTTTCAATGGTGAACCATACCTGAATAATAGTTACATAAGCATTTTAAAACAGTGACCAGGGAGTATGAATGAGGGGGCAAATTCCACAGCCAGTGTCACTCTAGCAGGTGACTAAGATGGACAAGGTAGAAATGGTTGAGAAGGCCACATTGTCACACATGTCCCCCAGACAGACTCACCTTTTATCAGCCTTTCACTGTGTGCCCTAAATTCTCAGTGGTTATACATTGTCCCTGAAAATAAGTACTGTTTTTTAATGTTCCCCTATTAATTTTCATGATAGCTCTAGGAAATAATTTGTTGTCTCCTTTATACAGAAGTGAAAAGCAAGGGTTGGAATAAATAATATGCTGCAAGCCGAAAGAGATTCCAACTTTTTTTTTCCTGTGACTCTCGGAACAGAATGCTTTTCCTAAATTGTCCCCACAATTTTTGGAAGCCCCAGTATTTGCCAACCTTTTCTATTTGTGTATGTATTACATAATACCTCAATATGCTTTCTGAGTTAAAACTTGAACAAATGAGGTTTAAACACTAAAAAGATTTTAATTACCTGTATTTGTTTGTATATGTGTTAAGTATGTACACACCACAGAGTGCATGTGAAGGTCAGAGGCAAGTTCAGGGAGTCTGTCCTCTCCTTCTGCATGTGGACCCCAGTCACTGAATCCATGTTGTCAGGCTTGGTGGCAAGTGTCCTTAGCCCTGAGCCATGTCTCCAGGCCAAATTCCATATTTCCAATCACCCTTTAATATTTACCATAAAAGTAGCCATTCTCCTTAACAGTTTGAAATATAAAGAATAAAATTTTAAAAATCACTCACAAACACTAAGAAGTAACCAGTTGAGATTCTAACCTCCTAGTCGGTGTGTGTGTGTGTGTGTGTGTGTGTGTGTGTGTGTGTGTGTGTGTTGTATATATGTATGTATGTTGGGGTTGTAGAGGTGGGTGAGCAATTAAGCACTTTTGCTGATCCTGCAGCAGACCTAGGTTCAGTTCCCACATGATGGCTCACAACCTCATAACTCCAATTCTGGGACATCTGATGCCCTCTTCTGACCTCTGCGGGAACCACACACCCGTGGTATGCATAAGTTTCTACAGACAAAAGCACTCGTATACATAAACTAAAATAAACAAAGGTAAAAGAAAAGTTATATGTATTCACCCAACAATGTTATATGAATGTACCTCTTGCCAACTCTAAATTTTGAATGTTTTTAATATTTTGTTATTAAAAAGTACTCTAAAAGGGCTGGAGAGATGGCTCAGTGGTTAAGAGCACTGACTGCTCTTCCAGAGGTCCTGAGTTCAATTCCCAGCAACCACATGGTGGCTCACAATCACCTATAATGTGATCTGATCATACTGTATACGTAATAAATAAATCTTTTTTTTTTAAAAAAGTACTCTAATGAATTTCTCATCTGTCTTTACATAATCCTTCCTAAATGTCCCTGATTGTCTCCAAGATAAATCCCTAGATGTAGAATTGCTAAGTCAAAGATGTTGACACTCTTAATATTTTTTGTACTTGTTAAATTTCCCTCCAAATACTTATGTCTGCTTATCCCAGAATCTTTTGATTTTGATATAAAATAACATACCACTATAGAATGTTCTGTGTGTATGTGTGTGAAAGAATTCATATGCCTATGTGATTAAAACAGAGTCCTTCCCATGCTAAAACATAGGCAGAGTGTAGACTTTAGTCTATATATACACGCTGATAATTGGAGACTTTAGACTGAAATCATTACCTCAGCAGAGAAAATCTGTGTGCCGCAGAGCTTGCCCACCTAATAATGGAGTGACCATTGCTTTCTCAGACATTCAGAACTATGGACAGCTGATTGCCTACAGTCTTTAGATCTCTCCCTCTCCCTCTCTCTCTCTCTCTCTCTCTCTCTCACACACACACACACACACACACACACACACACACACACACACGCATATACTTGTGGGCGCATACACACATCTGAGATAGAAGGCCATCAAACAATACAACCTACTTTAATAAGAGAAGAGTGTCTGGAGGAAGCGGCATTCTATCTGACTGAAAAGACGTAGTGAGATACAAAGCCCCACAGTACAAACAGGAAACTGCACCATGTCCCAGCACCACTTAGGCAAAGGAATACAATGCTTACCTAATATGACCAGACAGACTCACCTCCCCCTAACACCAGCCTTTCCTTGTGTTCCCTAAATTCTAAGCAGTAATACTTTGGGCTTCAGGCTGAAAGGTCCCTGGTCAAGATGCAGCCAGAATGGCCCAGGCCCTAAGCCATTAGCAGGGTTAGTAGCTGAGCTCTAAAGAACTTAACAAGGACCTAGCCCCACCTAGAAAGAAGTGTGTGACGGCATGCAGGGGCCCAAGCAGGCTAGAGCAACAGGAAGCAGCCTGTTGTGGTCTGGGGGCAAAAGGACAGAAGGGGCAGCATTGTATGTTTCTAAGAACCCCCCACCCAGGTGAGAGGCTTTAATAGGAGTGGGCAGAGGGGTACAGACAATTAACTTGGCTCACTGGACAAAAATTTTGAATTCCTTTCTCTGCTGGTCCCCTAACCAAAACAGTAGCTTCTGTTTTAACAGCTGGACTTCCAGTAGAAAGCATTGCAGGTACCTCTATCTCCCCAAGGGGAATATCTGAGGCAGGCCGGGCACACACTGGCTCACTTTCAATGACAAGAGAATGGCTCTCAGTGGTGACCCTGAAAACGTCCTGGATGCTGAAGTAAGGCACTCACTGTAGTGGCCTCTTCACTGGCACATTGTCATCAGTGTCACCATGGCTTTCTCTCCATGCCTGTCACTGAATTATGGTAATTCTTTCTAGTCATGAGTTTTAATCAGAGTTGAAGTCTCTGAGTTACTGACAGCTCTGGAGAGCGGTAACTGCTCAAAGATTGACTTTGCACTGTCACAAAATCATAACACAAACAGAAAGCGAGCAGCTCTCACTAGCCTCCCCCTGCCAATTAAAAGCAAAGCATCCCTATAAACAGCGGGTTTCAGAGAAAAGGGGAGGGAGGTGGAGGTGCCTGCTTCTCCCTCGCCTTCCCCCAAGGCCAAAGCAAGGAACAATATCCCTGGCAAAGGCAGTACAGGAAGGAGATATTACAATTTAGCTAATGGTCTCTACAGGAAGCTAGAAATCACTCCTTTGACACCCTGTGGTACTTAGACAACATCAAGTGCTTCCTCTGACTAGCTTGAGCTGCGCACAGACACTTGTTTGTGTCACCACCACAGGCTTGGGCCAACAGGTCACATGTCATGTGCAAACTCCTCCTTGGAGGTTATGGAGCAGAGGCAAGGGAGCCTTCCCGCTTTGGCTTCCTGTCAGCATGTGGAATGGAAATTCCTTGCTGACTCAGTAGGACCCCAGCTGTGTGGCTGCTTGGTTGAGGCAAAGTGTTTGGTAGCTCTTTTCTGACACCACAAAGGAAACACAGTTCCAACTCTAGACGCACCTATATATGTGTCACCAGCATTTTCTCCTCTTTTTCTAAAGCAAACGCTGACCCTCCTCTTCCTGCCATAGTTCTTAGGGACCGCAGAGCTAGAATAGGTTAGTCTGGGGTGTAACTTAGGGGAGTCCTTGTCGTTCATTCACGCTCTCGTTGGTTTTAAGATCCCATTCTTAAGGACCCATTGCAGAAACTGGCGACATAAATGAATCAAGCCAGCATAGGCTAGGTTAGGAGAGGGCTTTAGCTCAAGGGCAAAGCACATGCCCAGCAGGATATATGAGTCCCTGTGTTTGACTCCCAGAACAATGGAAAACAAACAAATAACAACAATAACAGACATAGGTTATTCTGGGGTAATAGTCCTAAAATCTCAGTAGTGAAAATGAAGGTTTACCCTGTATGCTGCATATCTGCCAGGTTGCTGAGATGGCTACATCTCAGGGCCATTCAGTAATTCAGAGCACCACCAGTGACCCAGGCCACCATCAGGAACTCATCATCCCCTGGGGATTGGGGGGGGGGGGGGATCATCAGAAATGGTAGAAAGGCTCTCAAGTTATTGGCCAAAATTAGTCACATGGCTTCATTTAACCAAAAAGGAGCCAGAAAATACAATTCTCTGAAGTCACAGGCCCAGAAATATCGATCAAGCCGTATAAATAACTATGTATTATCAAGTCAACTGATTATTTTACACTAAGAAGAAAAAGAGATCAAAGTTTGCAGAGTAAAGAATTACCCCTCCTGGTCCTATTTGCTCTTTGTGTTCCAGTCTCATGTTCTGGGCAGGGATAACCAGAAAATTGGATGAGGGTGTTTCTGATTTATACCCTGTGTTTAGTTGATGTACTCAGTTCTCATGGTGGCTTGCCAGAGAGAATCCAAAATTACATAGAGATGTGCTAAAAATGAAAAGGACAGGCTGAGATCCTATACAAGAGAATGCTAAACTGTTTTAAATTCAGTGGGAGAGAGAGAGAGAGAGAGAGAGAGAGAGAGAGAGAGAGAGAGAGAGAGAGAGAGAGAACACGCGCAAAGGAAGTAGAAACAGAACTCTCAGAGGGACAGTGAGTGGATGAAAATGAAACTGGACAAGGATAATTTTGGCTGCTAGCTGCCGGTTTTCTAGAAGCAGGAAAACAGAAGAGTCAGTGTGGAGATTATTGCATCCGGCTGAACATGAATCAGTTACAGCTTGGAGCAGAGTCTAGAGGAAAGAGACGTTGGAGATTATGGAGGAGGCATAATTGATGCGCAGAGGCAGTGGTGCGCAGAAGGATGGACATGTCTGTTGTCCATGGACCCAAGAGAACTGCACAGCTTTTGTAGGAATGCTTTGCAACAGCAGCAAGAATTTGCAGTTCGAAAGCAGAAAGGCACAGAAATGATATTCCTGCAGACTTGTAGATGCCATAGATGTGCTCAAGACAAAACGTAGTAAAGTAAGAAACAAATTCCAAGTATGGACAATGACGTAATGCTGAGCGTCCATCATCAGGGAAGAGGCAGCTCAGAGTCCCTCATGCACCTTAAATAACAATTTCAGAGAATGGGACCTTGAAGGGACCCCCTCCCCCTACATTCAATCTGTTAGCAAACTCCATTGGTTCTGCCTTCAACATACAACCTAAGTAGGCTCCGTGTCAGCACCTTCCTCCTGCCACCTTCCTCCAAGCCGCCATGATCTCTTGTCAGGTTTTACTGCAGCCTCCTAACGTGTCTCCTGTGGAAAGCCCAACTGCCTATTTCTCATGAAGCTGTGTTGTGATCCTTTTGAAATGGGGCCATTTGTCTGTCTGAAACTCTTCAGTGGTTTCTCATTCTTCCCAGAGGACCTCAGGGCTGCCTTGGACCTAGGAAGCTCTACAGTGCACAGTCCTCTGCACCTTGGTCTTTATCACTTTTTACTCACTTGCCTTTGGGCATGTGAGTATTGCTACTCCCTCTGCCAAGCCTGAGTCTCATGACCTCTGCACAGGCTGCTTCTCTGGGCTTGGGAGTCTCTATGGCAAGAGCTGAGCATTGGGCTCACCCTCCTTCTGATCTCAGCTGCTCAAGAATCAGTTTTGTGTGAAACTGTTCTTTGCAACTTTTTTCCCCCTAACTTGTTTAGTCACAATATCAGTGAGCTTCCGGGGAAGGGGCAGGGGGATTCTTGTGTGCTTTGCTCACGGCTGTGACTCTCGCACGAGCAAGAGGATATGAGCCCAATTAATGAGCGCTGATTTGATAGACTGAAACTTACCCTAACCTTATCAGTGCATCAACATAGCAGGAGGGGGAACTCAAGGTATAAGCCCTTTTTTTTTTTTTTACTGAGATGCTTCATATAGACCTGGGGTCTCCTCCTCCTCTTCCTCCTCCTTCCTTTCCTCCTCCTCCTTCTCCTCCTCCTCATCCTGGTTACTGGCTCCCGTGGATACAGGTTTCTTTGTAAAGGGGGTCAAGGATGTGACAGATGCTTTTATATTAGCTTTTATGTTCCCCATAAAATTAACAACAAGCAAACCTTAAGTACCAGAGCTATGATTCTATCTTGCACTTCTGACCTGACACAGACCGTCAGAGCTTGGATCTGCAGGCTAAAAACTGTTTCCAGAACCTTCAATGGAATGACACCTGTGTATTTCATTTACTCTTACTCATTTTATATGTGTTTACAGACAGAAAAAAAAAAAACCCAAAAAACAAACAGAGCCAGCAACAATGAAATTGGGGAGGGTAAAGACATCTAGTGGTTTTCATTTCTAAATTATAATCATTACACATGGCACAATCTCCTGCTGGATAATAATACTTCTCAGATAAATAAGAAACGCACTGTTAACAGCAAGGCAAACACAATAAAATGGCTTTGTAAAAAAAAATGAGTATTACTTTGTTCCATCTTTGGAATATGATTTTCAATTGCAATATCAATTCAGATGAAAAGTCAAGAGACGAATGGATGTTTAGCCAATGGGACAGGTATACGGAAGCACGATCAGAGAAAGGCCTCTGAGGCTATTGTCCTACTGCAGCCATTTCACCTACACCACCAATAGCAATCCATGGGTGTTCATTATTTATGCCCATGTTCCTGATAAAGCAAAGCACATGAGAGAACAAAGTCATGCAGCCAGATTTAGGGGAATGGCAACCAGCCAGACCTACTTTTCAGGGATTAGATTTCATTTTGTTCCCCAGGTTGGCCCTGAAATCCTGAGCTCAAGCGATCCTCCTGAGTAACTGGGACCTCGGGCACACAGAACTGAGCCCAACTTGAATACTTAATGCTTTGAAATAAAGCTGGGCTGGGGAGGTGACTTACTGTGTAAATGCGAAGACTGGAGTTTGGGGTCCAATAACCCATTTAAATGCTGGATGGACGTGGCAGGCCTCCTGTAAGTCCGGCGCAGAAAAGACGGGGATTCCCAGAATAAGCTGGCTAGCTCAGCTAGCCTGGATTGGTGAGCTCTTGATTCAATTGACAGACCCGCCTTGATGACTAAAGTGGGGAGCAACTGACAAAGACACCTGATGTCATCCTCAGGCTCCACACACATAAACATGCACCCACACACATGTGAACACACACACACACACCATTACAATACATGAAATAAAACAATAAAATGGGCCTGAGCATGCTGCCAGCTACTGTGGAAACTGACATAGGAATCACTTGAGTCCGTGCTTTAGTCACTGTCTTATTTCTGTGAAGAGACATCGTGACCAAGGAAACTCTTATAAAAGAAAGCATGTCAGAGGGTTAGTCCATTCTCAGCGTGGCAGGCAGCATGGCAGCACACATGTGCTGGAGCAGCAGCTAAGAGCTACATCTTGAGCTTGATCTAAAGGCCTCCAACAGGGTCACTTCTACTCCAACAAGGCCACATCTCCTAAGCCTTCTAAGCCTTTCAAATACTGCCACTCCCTGGTATCCAAGCATTCAAAGGCCATTCTTACTCAAATCACCACAGCCCAGGAGTTTAAGTCCCGCCTAAGCAACAGAGTGAGGCTCCCCCATCTCCAAAAACTGAATTAAAAGAAAAGAATATTAAAAAATAACTTGCTGGAAAGATTGATGGGGAATGACCCCTTTCCTTTGCACCTGGTACACCCTAGATAATAGGACATTTACTTTCCTCAGCCAGTAAGGAACGTGACTTTCCTCAGCCTCAGTTGAGAGGAAACATTAAGGCTCCAAGAGTCTTTTCCTGTGGACTTCTATCCATAGGCCACTCGGCTGCTACTTACAGCCTATTCCATGCTTAGTCGGCAGTCTCCAGAGGGTGTGTGTACAATTTTATTGAGGTTTCTCTTGTTCCAATCAGACATGACCTTTCAAATATATAAAACTGTATATAAGAAAACTGCCCACAAGACTGCTATAAAATTTAGCAATTCAACTCACAAATAGTTTTTTGAGCACATTATATTATATGGAACATCATTCTCTAAGGCGTAGTCATATTTTGTAAACAAAGTAGACTAAACATCATTGCCCCCATGAAGCTTCTAGTCCATGTATGGACAAGGACATGGACAATACCAAAAGAGAATAATAAAGACATTGTGCATTCTTTAATAGTTGCTATGTGCAGTAGAGAAATACCAAGTAGGGAAGGGCCAGGGATGGCAGAACGAGAGTTTAGGCTAGATCTCAATGGAAGAGACTCAGACAGAGGCTTGATGGGTGCCAATACTTAGAATAACATCCCGAGCATAAAAACTGTGGGTGCAAAGATCCTGGGGTGATGGGGCACAAAGCAAGCAAGAGGAGAGCAGTACATGAAGTCAGGCTATAGGGCTTAGGAATAGGAACTGCATCCTACAGTGACCCCGTCTTGTCCTGGTATGGTACAGAGTGGTGACAGGAAATGACAAGTGTTTCCAAAGCATCACCAAGGCTTTCTCAAGAATTACTAGAGGGAGGTGGGGGAGGGGCTACAGATAAGAGTAGGAAGACATTGGAAGGTACTACTGTGAGAGGAAGACGCTGGCCATTCGCTCATGGACCAGTCATTTGGCTGTTATGACATGGATAGAGCATGGATACAGTCTAGGAGAAATAAAATAGGATGAGAACAGCAGGATTGGGACACTTCCAAAGAATCAGGTGGCTGCTTTAATTACATATGACCCTCTCCCAGCTCAATCCAGGGCAGTGTGGCTTGTACCACTCACCTACCAAAATTCCTCACAGGTGTCAGTGACCATCTTGGAGGATAGCTCAGAAATGTGAAAAGACCAGGAACGCATGATAGAGCCAAAAGGTTCTGAAGTCAGTGGAAGGTGCTGCTTGTCTAATGGTCTATGTCAGGGCAGGGATGTCAGCCTGTCCCTCCTCTGGTTGTATTTTTCATGACCCATTGCCTTTCTAGGAGCACTAAACACAGGGTACTGTGTCTGTGCTTAGCAATTCTGGACCACCTGGGCAAGTATACGCTCCCCCGCCTCCTTTCTCCTACTGTTCCTTCTCTGGCTTCCTCCCCCTTCATCTCCTCCTCTGTCTCTTCCTTCCCCTTCTCTTTCTCCTCCTCCTCCTCCACCTCTGGCTGCCCTTGGTCTCCTCTGGGTCCACAAGCTGCTGCTCACATGCCATAGAGACTGTGCTTAGGTCTGGGGGTTTGTCCTCTGGTTGTCTGAGGACTGATGCCTGCTGACAGACATCGTCCCTAACCTCTGACTTCCTTCTCTTTGTCCTCTTGGCCCTCAATAAGGCAAAGCCCCAAGCCAAACAGGAAGAGCCCAAGCTTGTATGGGTCTTTATCTGAAATGCAAGGTTATAGCTAAACAGAGTTTTCAGTACATGACATTGTCCCTGCACCAAGAGCCCTGTACAAGGTCACCACTGTTTCACTTCCCGGTACCTTTGAAACCCCATGTGCCAGGAAACCTGAGTTTTGGTGTGTACTCAGTTTGTAAATTATGTCTCTTAAGCGTATGTTGTGGCAGATGGTAGGTGATATCGTGGTGTGTTCGGTTAGCTGGGATCCTTGCAGACATTCGGGTCCCTTCTGCATTCTCTAGAGGCCAGGACACCCGAGAAACCCATCAAGGCCAAGAGGACTCTTAGGATGATGAGTAACAGTTAAGGGCCAGCGCTGGATGTGTGCTAGTGAAAACACATAGAGCTTCTCAGCCTGGAGTGGAAAAAAACCAAGCTTAGCCCAGGGTCTCAGTGTTTCTTCTGGGAAGGCTGTCACCCTGATCTGTGATGTGCTATCAAGACGCAATTGGAACCAAGTGTACTTTATTCAGGACATCTGTGAGATAAAAAAAATATGATGCTCCTTTTCTATCTTTGGGACATTGTTCACAAAGATGTGATTTGGCTGTTAAAACCATTTGCACTGTATCTCAAGGCTAAGGCTGACAATTCAAATAAAGGCTTTTCTTTCTCTTCTCTCTCTCTCTCTCTCTCTCTCTCTCTCTCTCTCTCTCTCTCTCTCTCTCTCTGGTTTGTTATCTGAGCCACAGCTAGATGTCATGGTCATTCTCTGCTCTGGGGCACTTGGGAAGACTGGCCTGCTGGAGACTCCCACCTGACAATTCCATTTAATTTCCTGCATTTGTAGCAAGGGTTTTGTTTTTTGGTTTTTTTGTTTGTTTGTTTTTTTCTTCCTTGTTTTGTTTGATGATCTCAAAACCAGGTGCAATATTAAAAGGCAAGTCTGGATGTTTAGTTTTTCATAATTCTATCTGTATGCCCACTGTAGGAAAAAAAAAAAAAAAACTCTCTGAGTACATGTCGCTGCAAGAACCAAGGAGATCTCAATTTCAGGTTAGCACTCTGAGTATTAAAAGGCTTCTCCTCTAGCAGCCTTTTGTCTACACACAGGTCCGTATTGGCTTGGGTATATTGCTGCTTTGCTGAGGTTGGGACCCAGGGCCTCAAGTATGCACAGTAGTGCTCTGCACCCAGCTGCCTCCACAGCCACGTTCTGTTTCTGTCCCTAAAAGGAGGAAGATGAGGGAATTTGAAAGCACAGTTGTGTGAATCCCTCATTAATAATTTATGACAAGCCTTTTCCAGCAACCTTTAATTGTCAGCAGATGTGGACACACTACTTTTTGCCGTCATCTTTACTCTGCAAAGAGCACCATTCCAGATGCATGTCTCTGGATTATCATAAATCACTCCAGAAAGTTCATTAAAAGAAATGCTGTGGAAATGGCTCTACCCATAACCGACAGTGTCACAAGGGCAGAATCATAGCTAAAATGCTAACTCACTGATCCTCTCGCTGTGACTCCAGAAAGTTCTATGTCCTTGTTTGCCCAACTTCAAGTCTTCTTGAACCTCCAGCATAATCTGCTATGCTGGTCCATCCTGGCGGGCAAAAGGGCCCCTCCTTCCTACCACCCCTGCCCAAGCTGTCCTATTTATTATCCTTCTCTCCTGAGGCTGCTTCTAGCTTTCTGCAGTGAATGTTTCTTGTAACATAATCTAAATGGACTGTTACCCTATAAAAAGGCGAGTTTGCTTGAACATACTAGGCCTTGCCTTGGAGTTGAAAATCCACTAAGCTTGGGGCACTGGGGGAGGTAAGGGAAGATGCTGGTTAGTTTAAAAACAAGTGCTCAGGAGCCTTGGGGTTTAGACCTGGCTGACAGCTCCCTGGTCAGTGCTAGTGTTTGGTATTCACCGGTGTGACACTGTCTTTTAATTCTGGAAGGCTCCTAATAGGGAAAGCTATAGTGGCTGAAGAAGGAATGATCTGGCCTCCTTGAAGGAAATTTCACTTTTGGAACAAGAGCTTGGTGTAGAGTGATCTTGCTGGTGTCTCACCTCTGAGCTGACTCTGCAGCAAATGAGGCCAGCTACAGCCCATGGCCAACATTCCACATGGGCACTGGAGTGGACAGGACTAGCCAGGGGCTGACGTGGTGGATGAAGGTGCCGGAGGCCAGTGTTGTGGGTGACAGATGGCTCCTTACTGGTTCCCTGCTTTTCACAGTCCACACAGATACCCATTTTCAAATGCCTTTTGTTTAAAACATTTTGAGGCATGAGAGCAGAGACATGATGTGCTCTGCCTCAGTAAGTGATCAAGAAAACCAGACACACTCAATTGTTGACTTCCTCTCTGACTTCTCTGAGTTGTGGGTTAGAAGGGGAGAACACTACTCAAACCAGAACAATCTGGCTAACACAAGGCTCAGTTCTTACTAGTTGCCTTACAGAAGAGGCTGTGTGTGCTGTAAGATCTGTTGTGGCTTTTGTTTTGCTTTGATACGACTTTCTCACGTACTCTGGTGCCTCACATTTGACCATGTCCCCTGGAGGGGGAGACCTGGTGGCACTCAGAGGAAGGACAGCAAGTAGCCAAGAAGAGACTTGATACCCTATGAGAATATATAGGGGGACGTAATCCCCCTCAGGAACAGTCATAGGGGAGGGGAATAATGGGAAAATGGGGGGGGGGGAGGAATGGGAGGATACAAGGGATGGGATAAACATTGAGATGTAACAAGAATAAATTAATAAAAAAATAAAAAAAATTAAAAAAAAAATAAATAAAGGCACCTGAAAGCCTCCTGTGTTCCTTCCTTCCTCTGCCTCTGACTGGTTCTCTTTCTCCCTTGACTTCTTTTACCTATTTGTAAGGGACTTCCACCCTCTCTGTAAGACTTACGAGCAGTAAGAGTCAATATATCGCATTAGGTCATGGTATCTGTATGCAACTTGTTGCTTATAAGGTTGAAAATCTTAGCATCTATTAGCAAACTGATTACACTTTCATGCTAAAAAACAGTGGTCTATGTGTAAACATGATCAATAGGAGTCAGAAAAGAAAAAAAAAAGGGGGAAAGCATGGCTTTCAAATATGTACATTCTGGATTCAAAGGCCAGCAGAAAATAGATTTCGTTTTCATTGAGCAGGTGAAGGTCAGGGCACTTCCACGGCAAATGACAGTCTATAAACATGGAGATCAGCCATCTGGTCTCAGGAAGTATGACGATGGCTATGAAGAAGCCTGCAGGTGCTGACATTGTCCCCGGGTGATAAACTTTGACCAAAGAAATGCATCAACACATACCTAGCAAGGAAAGAAAGAAAAATCTTAAAAAAAACCAGATCGATCTTCAAATAGAAACCCAGGCAGTGTTCCAACATGAGAAAGGAGAAGATGGTTAGGAAAACAAATATAAAGCAGGACATTTCCAGTGGCTGACGCCCATCTGATGATGTAAGAGCCAGAAAACCATGGACAAATGTAGGGAACAGAAATCATAGATAAGAACGTGGCCATCCGCCTTTAAAGGACAACTCATGGAAGAGAATTGCCCGATGCATCTTGAGCAGAAACAAAGGTTAAGCTATAGATGGGGTGTGCTGGTCAGTTTTGTATCAACTTAAGACAAGTTAAAGTCATCTGAGGAGAGGGAACTTCAATTAAAAAAATGCCTCCAAAATAAATAAATAGATAAAAATAATAATAATAAGAAGAAAATGCCTCCATAAGATCAGGCCATAGGTGACCCTGTTTAGCATTTTATTATTTAGTGGTTGATATGGGAGGACCTAGACTATTGTGGGTGGTACTGGCCCTGGGCCAGTGGGCCTAGGTTCTAAAAGAAAGCAGGCTGAGCAAGCCACGGAAGCAAGCCAGTCAACAGCATTTCTCCACGGCCTCTGCATCAGCTCCTGCCACTAGATTCCCATTCTGTTTGATTCCTTCATTGAAACAGTGATGTGAAAGTTACACCCAATAAACCAACCCCTTCCTCCCCAAGTTGCTTTGGGCATGGTGCTTCATCATAGCAACTGTAACCCTACTTAGGGCAGAAATTGGTACCAGGAGTAGGGTATTTCTGAGACAGACCTGACTGTTGGTTTTTGGAGGACCATAGAAGGACTTTGAAATTTGGGGTTAGAAAAACCATTGAGCATTCAAAGCTTGGTACACTATTCTGAGGGAGCTTGAAAGATACTGTTGAGAGTGATGCAGATGAGGGAGGCCTCCCTTGTGAAGTTTCTGAGGGAGCTGGGTGTCCCTTAATGACACTAGAAGGGCAGTGTGCTATTTTGAGTTGAGAATCTTTGGTTCTAGTTTGCTGAGGCTGGAGAATCATATATAATTAACAAGATACCAGAACCACAGAAGTGAAATGTTTGCTTTACTGGGACAATTGATGCTGGTTAGATGGATCTGAGAAATAAGTGGTGGCTAAAGAGAGACCAGCATCATTGAGGTAAAGTCTTCTGGGAAGTGTTTCCTCAGAGTCAGCACTTGTAGGCTGTGTTTAGAGATGGATAGGACTGCAGGCAGCCAAACTTGACAGTATAAGAGTCACCCAGGTGGTACTGGTCTTGAAAGCATGAAGCAGTCATGGATAGTAGCTGAGACTTGTCACTGTGAGAGACCGGGAGAGACCACTGGTGAAAGTGAGGGTGGAGTAGCAGGGAAGCCTCACGACTGAAGTGGGTCATGAGAAAGTTGAAGCTTTGCAGCATCAATAGAGCCTAGGAGAAGCTACTGGTGAAAATGCAGCCCAGTTGTGGTAGATGACCCCAGCATTTTGGAGATGCCAGTACCATGGTATGCTCCAGAGGGCAGAGCCAAACAAGTGACCCGACCCCTTGAAGGAGCCCAGAAGATTGTGAGTGAATTCAAGATGTTGGGTATTGGGTTATTTACACAGTTGGAGTTTGGTTTTGCTTTGATATGATTGCATCCTCATTCTTCCTTTTAAAAAAAAGGATTTAACTTAACTTTGATCTTTCAGGAGCTCACAACTGACTTTGAAATTTTAAAAGAGATTTTGGATTTTTAAAGTGACTGAACTTTCAGTGTGTTTGATTTATAAAGACTGTGAGAGTGTTTAAAGTTACTTGTTTTATATTGTGATGCCATCTTGGAGATAAATGAGAAAGGAAAGTTTCTACTTGAAAAATGATGTGTTTGTGTGTCAAGTTGACATAAAATTAGCCAATACAAATGATTCCTTGTCATCTTGACACAGCTAAAGTCATAGGAGGGAACCTCAATTAAGAAAATCCTTCCAACCCCTACCCAGATCTAGCCAATGGTCAGGACATTCTCCACAGTTGAGTGGAGAGTGGGGTATGACTTTCACACGTACTCTGGTGCCTCAATTTGACCATGTCCCCTGGAGGGGGAGACCTGGTGGCACTCAGAGGAAGGATAGCAGGCTACCAAGAAGAGACTTGATACCCTACGAGCATATAAAGGGTGAGGAAGTGCCCCTCAGGCACAGTCATAGGGGAGGAGAGTAAGGGGAAAATGGGAGGGAGGGAGGAATGGGAGGATACAAGGGATGGGATAACCATTGAGATGTAACAAGAATAAATTTAAAAGAAAGTAAAATATAAATAAATAAATAAATAAATAAATAAATAAAACATATGTAAAACAATCATAGATACTTCCATAAGATAGGGAAATAGGTAAGCCTTTTGGGCATTTTCTTAGTGCTTGCTGTGGGAGAGCCCAGCATTGTAGGTAGTGCCATCCCTGAGCTGGGGGCCCTGTGTTCTCTAATAAAGCAGGTTGAGCAAGCCACAGGGAGCAAGTCAATAAGCAGCACCCCTCCATGGCTTCTGCATCAGCTCCTGCCTTCAGGTTCCTGCCCAGCTTGAGTTCCCACCCTGATTTGTTTGATGGTGAACAGTGATGTGGAGTGTAAGGCAAAGAGACAGTAACCCTAACGAGGACAATGGGACTCACTCTCATTTCAGAAAGCCCCGTTTCCCAGGTTCAGATTTTTCTGCTGTTGTTTTTCTATTAAGCTTTACTATTTAACTTTCCGGTAGTTTTATACGGGTAATTTATTTGAATAATTATGAAGTCTAGACCAAGCTTATAAGATGAAAATAAGTCAAAAGTTTAAAATTAATTGAAGAAATCAATTTGATAAGTAGTCAAACAATGATTTTTTTCATGAAAAATAAATTGCCCGTTAATTAGTAAATCTAAAATTAAATGCAGTCAATTTGCAATTGCTAGTGCTGATAGGAAAAAAGGCAGAAATGAGAAGCAATCCACATAGACCCTAAGACTTGATTTACATTTCAATTATCTCTTTTGTTTTCTTTCTTTCTTTCTTTCTTTTTTTTTTTTTTTTTTTTTTTCCATGATGGGGTTGAACCCAGGCCTTGTACATCCTTGGCAAACACTCTACCACTAGCCTGCCTTAATTTTCTTGAATTTTTAAGCCCCTTTGTTTTCTTTTAGTTATTAAAGTAAATATTTACTCAGAGCTGACTGTCAAATTTTAAGACTAGACCCACAGGGCTAAGCCATGCCCTAAACCTGGTTTCCTTTTACCAGTTCAGGAAATTCATACCATATCTCACAATTAATTAAAAGTGAGGTTGGTACCAACAGTGAAGTGTCTGCCACCCAAGCACAAGGACGTGGGCACTGGTCCCTATCCCTTACACAGACTAGGGGCACTGCGGTTCATGCCTGCAACTCTAGGACATAAGGGACAGCACAGGGTGGGGGCCACTGAGGCTCAATGGCCAAGTAGCCTAGATAACAGGTGAGCTCCAGGGCAGTGAGAGACCCTGCCTCAAAGGATTTGCTGGAGAAGGACAGAGAACAATATAATGTTGACTTCTGAACTCTGCACATAAACATGCACACACACACACACACACACACACACACACACACACACACACAGAGAGAGAGAGAGAGAGAAAGAGAGAGAGAGAGAGAGAGAGAGAGAGATTTCAATAATACATGTAAGTATATTCTTTCTTATGTAAGTTCTTTTTTAAAAGAAAGGGGTTGTTGTTGTTGTGTTGTTGTGTTGTTGTTGTTGTTGTTGTTGTTGTTGTTGTTGTTGGTTTGCTAGGTCTCATACTTAACCCTAAAGAAAATATCTGGAGGAAATGGGGGAAAAGCAGAAAGTAAGCAAAAGCTATAGAAAAATATGACAAAAATATAAAAGTAGAGTATAAATCATTTTTAAACAAATTTGAAGTGAACCCCAATATTTCATAGGAAATAGAAAGCTGTGCAATGATCTATTCTTTTGAGTATTATGACTGAAAACCACAGGCTAATGTAGTAGGTGACACAGGGATGAGACATTCAGAAATGACATCATTTAGTATATAGCCTGAAGGATAGGTTATGGAGAGAGACGTGAACAGGAGTCCTGATCCACTGTCCCTGCAGACGCAGCCTGGCAAAGCACAAAATTAACAAGTCAACTAATGATATTAGTGATAAGCCCATTTCACAAACCACTTTTTTACTCATTGCACAAATATTTGAGGTATGTTCACAGTGAGCCTGGTACACACACAGCCCATACAACTCAATGATATGTAATCAATGTTTCTTGAACCAGTAAATGAAAGAAGAAAATAAGGAAAGAGCCAGTGCTTCTCCATCCATTCATTGTCTCTGGGTCCCCCCACCCCCTACTCCCAGGTGATTCCGTCTCCTCATCTCCTACTGGATCGACACTTGAATCTCAGTTGCCAGGACTTCAGGCTCTCATGGGCCACACTAACCAAATGTACCCAAGTAGGCTTGCTTCACAAATACTGAGGAATCTGGACAAGGGAGTTATAAGATTTCAAGAAATAAGACTAATCATTTTATTGTTAATTCCCTCCCTTCTGGGTAAAACGAAAACAGAAATACTTGGTGAGCAACCACCACAGAAACAGTAGCCACTCCCATTCAGCATGCATCTCCTGTGTAAAGAGAACTGCTCTAGCTTGGGCCTTCAGCTGCTAAAACAAGTCATCTGTCGACCATGACATGACCTGGGTGAAATACCCGTGCTTGCTCAGGCATCGTGACGCTGGGCAGAATGACATTGCAGGTCTTGCAGTGACACAGATGTGCTCATCTGTCTGATACTGCAGCACAGGCGCAGACCAATCAATGAACTGATACCAAAGCTGAGAGGATGAAGGCTGTAGAGGATGAAGGCTGTAGAGGATGAAGGCTGCAGAGGATGAAGGCTGTAGAGGATGAAGGCTGCAGAGGATGAAGGCTGCAGAGGATGAAGGCTGCAGAGGATGAAGGCTGCAGAGGATGAAGGCTGTAGAGGATGAAGGCTGTAGAGGATGAAGGCTGTAGAGGATGAAGGCTGTAGAGGATGAAGGCTGCAGAGGATGAAGGCTGTAGAGGATGAAGGCTGTAGAGGATGAAGGCTGTAGAGGATATCACAAGCAGACTGGCCCCAAATCTGAGAACATGAGTACCAAGAACCAATGTGACTACAGAGATCCAAAATAAATTCTCCCAGAATTCAGTGCGCCCCACCCTCCCATCCAATGCTAGCCCAGAAGCCAGGGTTTAGATAATAATGAGCTTCCACACTCTTACATGTGTGTGTCTTTGGAAATCTCCCCAGGTGGGTTTAATGTGCAGCCAAGGACAAGAACCACCATCAGAGCGCTAAAGAGAAAAGTAATGATCTCTTCCCGTCTATTGCAAAGGTCAAAGCTGGCACCTGTCTAACAAGACAGATTAGCAACAGAAGAGCTGAACAAATGTTCTTGAAGTTTTATGTGACCTGAGAGCCTCCAAAAATGAAGACTGAAAGACCCAGGGAGAAAAATGCATTTTTATGCTAAGTCTGATGAGATACTTGGATGGTTGTGGAGAAACATGATTGGACATAAATATGCCCTGTTGGGGACGTGGAGATTCTCTACGAGGGCTCACTATTCATATCCTTTTCTGGGCCTCTTAAGACATTCCTTCACCCTGCATATGAGGCAGGACACCCGGGGCCTCTGAAGTGACAGAGGTCAGAAAGTAACCTTTCCAGGTTTTATGGCTCGCTTTGGGGAGAGGAATTCAATTTCCATGACACACTTAGAAACAAGAAGGCAGAGATTGGAGAAATATGATTATGTCTAAGACCCTCCAAGCTTCTTCTTTTCTGCTATGCAAAAATACTCTGCATACTGATATGGTGCACTTTGGGGGATTACAGAGCAAGGGAGGCGGTTCTGTGGTTAAGAGTGGTTGCTGCTCTTCCAGAGGATGTGAGTTCAATTCCCAGCACCCACATTAGACAGCTCACAACTGTGTGTAACGCCAGCTCCAGGGGATCTGACATCCTCTTCTGACCTCTATGGTTACCAATACACATATGGCACACACACACACACACATACACACACACACACACACACACACACACACACACACACACACACACCACAAATAAAAATGAATTGTGGAGAATTGTTGGAAGGGCTCTGCTGTTTGAGGTTGCAGTCCTCCCAATCTGGATAGCCATTCTGAGCTAGGTGGCTTGGATGGGGGACTCCCTCTCTGCAGCAGGGCCTCCTACTCTCTGCCTGACCCGGTCTGGAGAGTGTCTTTAAACGTAAGTGCCCCTAACCACAGTTGATATATGGCCCTGCTAGCTCTCCCTTCCCTATGCCTATAGGATAATTAAGTACTGTGTTCCTGTCCATAAGATAGGAGCATGCTTCCCAATGCAAACAAGCATCCTCAAGGTGCCTAATTCCAACCAATTAGGTACACCTATCCTGGGAGCCCCACGTGCACCCCTCAAAGACTACATAGCCTTTGTTCTCTCCAAGTCAAGTTGAACTAGCTCCCTGAAGTGGTTCCCAGAGTGGTCAATCTCCATTATGCTTATGGCCTTCCAAGCTCTGCACTTTGCCTTCTGCTCCTACTGCCTTCATGGGCTGGTAGCCAACATCCCTCAGAAAAGAGGGGAACCACCACAGAGGATCACATCCTGAGTCTTACCTGCAGCCTCACAGAAGATTATAATTCTTCCTCCTCTTTTCTCCAGGCTCTACAGTAGAAATGATGGGTCTTTCAAACACAAAGAGCAAAATCACTAGATAAGGATTTCTGACAGTATTTACAAAGGCTTACCCGAAATGGAATCACTTAGAGAATGTTTGTCCATTGGGAGAAAGTAGAAACATTTTCAGAGTAAAGTTAAATGATTAACCAGTCAAGGTGGGAATAGAATGTGTCCATACCTTGAAGATGACAACAAGATGGTTCTTTGGAGCACTTACCTAGTCTTTCCCCACCATCTGGGTCATTCAGTGGGCTAGGAAGTGCTCTGGAAATCAGCCACAAAAAAAAAAAAAAAAAAAAAAAAAAAAAAATCACTCTTGCTATCTTCTCACCCAGTCAATTCCCTCTTTGGCGCTTTGTCACTGTGTAACTTAGCAAATTGGAAGTGGCCCCGCCCCAGTACTTGATCAGCGTTTCCTGCTTGTTTTTGTATGAATAGACCCAAGGTGTCCATCTGCTTAGGAGGAGATTAAAAGTTGAAGTTGCAGAACAAGCAGGAGGCTGGCGCTAGGGTCTGACATGCCAAATAGGATTATGCGGTAAAACAATAGTTTTACAAGGCAGGCATTTTCACTGAGAGGATTTTCCAAATGACTCTAATGGCCACTCTATTAAGGGCCAATGATAGTGTGCTCCTGCTGTGGGAAGCTGCTCCTTTCCCGCAAGACAGAGGAACCAGGGAGGCTTGAGACTCAGTACGTGGTGCAGAAAGAACTATTAACCAGAAGCCTGAGAAGAGCCAGGGAGCAAGGAGAGGAGAGGAGAGGGGACCCAGAGGACAGCAAAGGCTGCTGTGGTGAACTAATGAGGACAGTGATGGGTGACACGTAGAGCAAGTGTGTCCCAATCTGCTCACAGCTCCAGAAGACACTGCCCAACTGAGGACTTGGCTCCTTCAAGTTGACCCTACAATGCCATATAGGGAGACTCCAAGAAGAGTTTTTGCTGAGCCTCTCTCAGGTACTGTTAAATATAGTTCTGAGTTGAGTGCAAAAAATTTGACAGCACTCTTTTTCTTTTTAAGCCTGAGAAGCCTTTCCTTGGAAATACATACCATTTCTACCAGGCTTACTGAAATATTGAAACTAGTTTTACAGAGTGGAGCTGCACTGTTTCTACCCACCCCGTTTGATAGTTCCATTGGGGTAACTGAGTTAGGTGCCTTTCTAGTCAGTGCTGACAAACTGTGCCTTAGTCATGATGAACATGGGGCTTCCTCCATAATCAGTCATCCCCTGGTGCTGGGATACAAAGAGCAGATGCAGAGGCATCCTCAGGGAGTGCACAGGGAAGCAGAGAAGAATGACAGGGCAAACAAAGCTTAAATATTGTGAGTTGGACTGTGTCCCCACCACCACCCTCCAAAAATGTACTGAAGCACTGACGTCCCCAAGCTGAGGCTGTGCCTTAATTGGAAGTAGGGGTCTTTGCAGATGGAAGCAGGTTAAACGACGCCATACTGGTTTGAGAGGAGTCTAATCCACTGTAACTGCTGTCCTGATAGATAAAGAGGCACCGGACACAGACACAAGGGACCATGCATCCTATGTGAAGAGGTGACAGAGACTGGAGTTATATAGTGCTATACTTTAGCTCCTGAATGTTCCCCCAAAGGCTTGTTTAGGTTTGGTCCCCATATAGGGCATTACTGGGTGGTAACAGGAAGAAACTAGGTCACGGGGATTTGCCCCCCCCCCCCAAAGAGACCTTAGCTCCCCCAACCCCACCCCTACATATATATTTCCTTTCCTTTTGCTTCTCTGCTAATCAGTGAGCTCACTCCGCCTTGGTCCCTCCATGGCCTGCTGCCTCATGACAAGCCAAAAAGCAACCACCCTGGCTGGCTGTGACTGAAACCCCCAACACTATGTGCCAAAATAAACCTTTCGCTTTGTAAGTTGATTATCTCAGATATTTTGTCATAGTTACAGACACTCCACAGGTCCATGTTGCCCGAGAAAAGAAGGCCAAAGGTTACTGGCCACCACTAGAAGGCAGGAAAGACGCCTGAAACAGAGCTCCCCTCAGAATCTTCACAGGAACCAATCTGTTACTTTTTTGCTACCCTTTTATGAATAAAAATGCCCCCCTCGCAGGTTCATATAGTTCAATGCTTGGTCCGCAGTCGGTGAAATTGTTTGGGAAGGATTTGGAGGTATGGTCTTGTTGGAGGAGGTGTGTCACTTGGGGTGGGCTTTGAAGTTTCAAAAGCCCGCACCATTCAAAGTTAGTGTTCTCTGTCTCTGTCTCTGTCTCTGTCTCTCTCTCTCTCTCTCTCTCTTTCTCTCTCTCTCTTTCTTTTTCTCTCTCCCTGGAGCTTGTAGATATGTAAGCTCTCAGCTACTATTGCAGTGCCAGGCCTGCCCTATCTTTTGCCAGGCTCCTCACTATGATGGTCGTAGACTCTAACCCTCTAAAGCTGTAAGCAAGGCCCCCAATAAACTCTTTATAAATTGCCTTGGTCATGGAGCTTTGTCATGGCAATAGAAAAGCAACTAAGACGGTCACTTTTTTTAAAGTGCTAACTCTCAGGAACTACAAACACTATGTAAGAGGAGCCTCAGCGGGGGTTCACACCGCACAGGGGTGGCTCCTTGCCTAGACAGTGGTGTGCTCTTTCTCTGTGGAGTGGTACAGAAGTGGCTAGAGGCAACAGCTGCTCAGAAGTGGCAAGCTTTGCCAAAACAAAGCTGAGCCCTAGAAAAATAGCCCGTCCACGTTGTAGTAAAAACAAAACAAAACAAACAAACAAAAAAAACCCTATGCTTAGAAGGCTCTAGAAGGAGCAAAGCATGTGGCAGACAAAGATAAAACTCAGGAGGGGAAGGTTTCCAGTTGCCAAGCGGTCTAGGATAAGGCGTCAGTGGTGAGGCTTGGAAACAGGGCATGGTGTTCTCCAAGTGTGAAGTGTGTTCGACCTGCTCTTAGGGCATTAAGAAAAGAAGCCTCAGGGAATGGGGGAGCAGTGTGGATTCAGGAAGTGAAGATGTGGTACAGCCGCTGGTGTTCCACCCAAACAGGGACCTGGAAAAGCTCAATCGGCTCTCTAGAGAGATGGCATCGCCTTTATTATTATTAATTTCACCACGTTGACACTGTCTGCTGAGCTGATTTTTCACGAAGGGCTTTCTTAGTTGAAATGGATTAATATCATTTTTTTTTCCTACCAAGATCCAAAAACAAGTGCAGACCCAAGAGGATGCATATTTAGAATTCTGAATGATTTTTTTTCGAGGTAAAATCTAGTCTGCCATCTCTTAGAACAAATGAGTTCGGTTGCACCAATACATTCATGTCAAGCTACTTCAAAAAGCAGTATGCGTCACGCTCCATAGACCATGCCTAAGTTCCGCTGCAGTATTAGACGTTACTGGAAGTCACAGAAAGAGAGGAGGTGAAAAAGCTTAAGCAATTGTTTTTCAGTTTTTGTCGTTGCTCAACAACAACAAAAAAAACGGCTGGACAGTATTTTTAGCCTAGTTCCAGTTTAATTGAAATTATTTACCAAGATAAACACAATTTACTACATTGAGAAATGTTTCCTGATACAGACCTAAGGGACACAATGAGACCGAGGAGCAGTATCTTTGGCAAGTGTTGTGGAAAAAGTAACTAACTCAGGTTTTCAGAGACTGGTGATCAAGGCCTGTCTTTCCTACTATTGGAAACATCAGAGGGAGACGCTGGCTAGGTCACGGGTTTCCAGACTCTCTCTTTTTGCTTCCTTATATCTACACTCTCAGCTTTAAAGAAGGGGATTTTGTGCAGAAAGGGCTGTTTTAGTTGCCGCGACCTAAAACCCCAGCACTAGCAAGCGACGCTCTCCTTCCCTCCTGGGAAGGCCGGCTCTGCAGATGCAGAATGCGTGGTGCTGGGCAGAAAGAAGGAGAGCAGGAAGGCTACGTGTAATGGTGGACTGAAGTCCAGATGGCTGGTTTTGATCAACATGCGCCCTTTGCCTAACGCTAATCCATGTGTTCATTTATTGGAGTTTCAGACTGAGCCCTGTGCCCTCCAGGCTCAGTGAGCAAAGACATAGAGTACCAGGACACAAATGTGCTATTTATTCCCATGTTAAAGAGTCATTCTTACAGCAACTTCTTTTTCCTTCCGGAAGCGAGATCTTTTCAAGCTATTTACCATGTTGTCAATTATTGCCATCATTAATAATAATGACAATCACCGAGCCCCAGCAATGTGCTGGGGAATAAATAGAGCACTGAACTAGGCTCCCGCCCAACCTAGAGAAACAATGGCGGCTTTGTGTCGCCCGGGAGTTCACAGTGGAGATGGCAAATATCAAGAAGGTCTGGGCCCAATCTCTTCACTCGTCCTTTCATTTCCAAGCTCCCCTCTTTCGAGTCCTTGTGCACACACAGGGTGTGGGTCACAGTCAGCCTCTGTGTACAGACCTGGCACTGGCTCCATGGCCCTTGCAGTTCTCCAGGCTGGCACTATTGCCAGATGCCCCCAGCTGAGCGGGACTGGATGTCAGTGCCCCTGGATGCACTATTAATGGAATCTGTTATCAAGTCACAAGACAAGATGCCAGTCTGGCACCATTCTGTGAACTGGGAGTGCATGGGGGAGGGGGCGGGGGGAACGACACAGACTCTCTGTCTGACAGTGAATAGCTAAGCTGTGAAACCAAGTGCTGAGTACCTACTAGGAATTAGCCTGCTACAAATGACTCCACTGTGGGCGAGGGAGGAACATGTCTTTGTGAATCTGTCTGTCTGTCTGTGTGTATGTATGCGCTTCAATCGGCATTATAAATGCATGTTGAAAGGCAAAAGGAGAATAAATAATAGCTAAGACTCTTGGCTGGTGTCTTGCTTGGATTAATGTGTTCTGATAACATTATGAATATAAATATAAGTGAAACATTAGGAGCAACAGTAGAAATTGAATAATAACTCTTTTCTGGAGAGTAATTGCTTTGGAATAATTTTACCCTCACCATTTTCATGGATGCCTAGAATAAATACATAATTGGTTTTGATAATTCCCCTTTATAAAATTTGGCTTAATAAACAGTTGAAGGAGCACCCCTGTCTGCCCCCCACCCCCACCCCCGATCCCCATGATTCCCACTCTAGGATTCTGAAGTTTAGTTTTAAGATGAGGAAGACGGCTGTGTTGTGGTTTGATTATCTCTCCCAGAAGCTCGTGTGTTGAGTGCTTGGCTTACAGTTGGTGACTAGCGTAATGATGATGTATTTTGGAGAGATGGAGTAATGTTAGGAGGTAAGCCCCACGTGGAGGAAGTAGGTTGCTAGGTAGAGGTTGATTCTGAAAGGTCCTGGTCCCTTCCATGCACTCTCCCTGCTTCCTATCTGTCATGAAGTAAATAGCCTCTGCTCTACACTCTGAACACCATGGAGGACTGTGACACTTTACAGCAAGGTAAAGCCTTCCTCCTTCATGCCAGGTATTTGGTCACAGCAATGAGAAAGTTATTATCATACCTGTGTTATTTCTGCTCCCACTTTAGCTCAGATGTCTATAGGGCAGGGCTCATAAACAAAGCCAAGTGATGCTGTGCAGAGAAGCAAATGGCATTTGCCACTGGCCCCTCTTCTGGCCCATGGGAACCTTTCACCATGGAGGGAGGAGAGCGCTAATGCTCCTAGCGCTCTCCTCTACCCACTTAGCTGCTGCCAGTCAGCTCAGTTCTCAACCCGCCCCTCTGTCCCAGGCTATGAGCAGACATGTATGGATCGTGGGCTAAAGATCAGTTTCTGCTTCTAGACAGCACACACTAGGCTGAGATCCAAACATCACCCTCATTTTTGTATAATGATCTCCCTGGAGTTATTTATATGTATCAAAGGGCAAATTTGGTTTAGACCATTTACACTTGTTTTTCTTTTACTACTTAGGCATGTAAAACAGTCAAAATACATTTGTTATATTATTCAGAACTTTTTTCCTGCATACACGCATAGTTTACATGTACAACAGGCTTCCACGGTTGGAACTCAGGCGGCAGCGGTTTTAAGTTTTCTGCTCATGGGAAGTGATAGACTCTCTTAATTACAGTTCCCATTGCTGTGAAGAGACACCATGACCAAGGCCATGCTTATTAAAAAACAAAACAAACAGAAAGCATTTAATTGGGGCTGGCTTACAGTTTAGCCCATTGTCATCATGGTGGGAAGCATGGCAGCGTGCGGGCAGACATGGTGCTGGAGGAGGAGCTGAGCGGTCTACATCTTGATCACAGGCAACAAGGAGGAGACTGGTTGTTTCACACTGGGCTGGGCATAGCTTGAGCATTGAAGACCTCAAAGCCCACCTACACAGTGACACACTTCCTCTAACAAAGCCACACCTCCTCCAATAAGGCCACACCTTTTAATAGTGCCCCTCCCTGTGGCATTCAAACACAGGAATCTGTGGGGCCAAACCTACTCAAATGATCATATGGACTTATCACAATTCTGAAAGACATGCTTTCCTACTTAATGGGAAAGAAAGAAAAAGAGGTATTAGGAGTATGGAGATTTTTTTTTTAACTTCAAGTTCAAACAATCTGAGATTTGGACCTTTAAACTTCCAATTACAGGGCACAGATTTGTTGTGAATCTTCTGTAAACCAATCAGTTAAAAAGCCTGGGGAGTTTCGTGGTGTGTCACCTCCAGGTACTGACCAGCAATTTGCAGGCCAAGCTGAAGCAGTTAGGCCATGCTGCTGCGCCTCACGTTGGAGAACTGGCTCGGTTCAGGTTAGCAGTCTGGAGCCATCCTTCCCTCTCCAGAGGTCTGCTGCACAGAGATGAAACTCAGGGCCGAAGGACACAGCACACCACTCTTTCCATAAGGGGGGTGCCAAGGACATCTGCATCAGTAGATTTCTGGGGGTTTATCACACTCACTCTCTGAGATCACCTTGTCCAACTGCTCATCTATGTGTTGTCTCACTCCCCCCCCCCCCCGCAATCCCCCCACCTGCCAAGACAGGCTTTCTCTGTGTACCTCTGGCTGTCCTGGACTCACTTTGTAGACCAGGCTGGGCTTGAACTCACAGAGATCTGCGCCTCTGACTCCCAGAGGGCTTGGATTATAGGTGTGCACCACTGCGCTCAGCCCAGCTGTGTTGTCTCATTCTTTAAAATGGACCTCTGTGAGATCACAGAGGACATCTGTCTCAAGCTCTACACTATGTCCCCAGCATTGCTCACAACGCAGCAAATATCTATTGAATGAGTGAGTGTGGTCACTTGTGCACTCTTCAGATAGAACTAATGGCAAAAAGCAGCTCACACCTTTGAGAAGTTCTCAGTTATAAGAGAAATAAGCACTAAGCCATTAGAGTGAGAGTGCGAGAGGGGAAGAAACAGTGCTGAACTGGATAGGACATTTATTTACATTACATGATGTGTGATACCATGTGAACACGGGCACATTCGCTATTCTGCCCCCTCACACTCTTTCAACAATTCTTTCAACAATTAGTCACAGACTATGTGAGCACTGCTGCCCTCTCAGTCACTGGGAACCATGCTAGGATATGAAGCTGTCAGTCCTGAAGTACAGGCAGCTTAGTGCTGATAAGATGAGGTAGAGTCCAGGCTGCTGAGAAGTTAGCAGGTGTCTCTAGATGAGGTAGGCAGTGAGTGGGGGGTTGGCAGCTATTTGAAAGTCAGGGTGACCTCAAAGTTCAATAAATGTTGTACATACTCATTTTTGTAGTAAATGGTAAGGTAACAGTTTCTGAATCTGTGGTGGTTTGAATGAGAATGGCCCAGAGGCTTATATGTTTATATGCTTGGCCCCCAGCTGGTTAACACACACACTCTCTCTCTCCCCAACTGCTGCCTGCAGAGTAGGATGTGAACGTTTGGCTAACTCTCTAGCCACCACACTCCTCTTCCCACCATAATGGTGATGTCCTACCTCTCTGAATCTGAAAGCAAGCCCCCAAAGAATTGTCATGGTTTCTCCTCACAGCAATAGAACATTAAGACAGAGTTGGTACCAGGACTAGGGTATTACTATTAAAGGCCTGAACATACTGATGAAGAGCCCTAGCTAATGTGACTCCATTCTGTCAGTGGGTACCATCTTGAGCTTGTCCCCAAGTTCACCTCTGCTGCTGGAAAATCCACAAACTGTTCCAGGAGAAGAACCACTCGAGGCCTGAACCAATCAGGGGACAGTGCGAACCTAACTAATGTCCCCAGATGTTATAGTTTGCATAAGCATTTTGAGGTCAGTCTTGACCAATCTCCTAGCACCAACCCAACCTTGCTAAATGTCAACCAGTCCTGTAACTGCCAAACTGGAAACTCCCATTCCTTGTTGTAATTACAATAAAAACACTGCCTAACAACAGTCAGGGCTCTTGTTACTGATCTGCTACATCAGTCAAATTCGAGGGCCCTTGAGCTTGAATTCGAATAAAGGCTCCTTGCTTTTGCATATGGCTTTGGACTCCTGGTGATCTTGGGGGATTTAGCAATTAGGGCATAACACTGTTTGTTGGTGAATTAGGGAAGAGTTTGAGACATGGGGTTTAAAAAGTGGTTGCAAGTTCAGAGGGGTGTAATATTAACAAATGTCCTAGAGACCATCCTTATGATATTTTGTCAACAAAATAAAAAAAAAAATCTGCCTGAAATCAAGTTGAAGAGTTTTTGTATTAATGGCATTGGCAAAGGAGACTTCAAGGCAGCCTAGTATTGACTATGTGACATGGTTATTAGTGATCACTCTTATTTTTTTTTTATGCAAATCTACAATGAAAGGAGCAAGTGGGGCAAAGAGAAATACAAAATGTACAGCTTTAGTAGAAAAGGGGCACTATTAAATATAATGTTGAAGCCAAGTCTGGGGCTCAAGATGAGAAATTTAAAGAAAAGGCTGATGCTAGAAAAAATAAAGGGAATGGTATCGTCAGAGCAAGACCCCGCCCAGCTAATCCTGCCACCTGTGAAAGGAAAAGGCTGAGGGATTTCCTAGGCCTAAACAGTGACAGAAACCTTGTGCAAATGTAAGTCAAGGAGGGGGCCAGGTTCCAGCTGTGTGAAGCTGTGTGAAGGTGAAGCCTGGTTTGCACTGGAGACCCCAGGATGTCCTGGGATGCTAGAGCCCTGAGACACCTGCTGCCAAGGAAAGCTGCTAACAGGGTGTGGAACCAGCCCAACAGAGAGAGGCATGCTGTAGTCAACAAAGCTGAAAGGAGTTGGAGGTCTGAAGAGTGCTTTGGCATCAGACATGGAGATGCGGAATCTGGAATTTGCTCTGCTGGAATTTGTCCTTGCTTTGGTCCAGTATTTCCTCACTGTGTTCCCTTTTCCTCCATTTTGGAATGGCAATGCATATTCTGTGTCACTGTATGTTAAGAGTATGTGATCTGCTTTTTTATTTTTATTTTACTGGGGGTTATAGTTAAGAGACTGCCTTGCATCTCAGAAGAGACATTGAAGTTTTAACCAGTCTTGAGTCTGGGGATTTTTGAAGTTGGACTGAATGCATTTTACCCAATCATATGGCTGCCAGCCTGTGAGGGCCAGGGAGCAGAATGTGGTGGTTGGAAAGAGAATGGCCCTCACAGGCTCAAATGGTTGCATGCTTGGTCCCCAGTTGGTGAACAGTTCAGAAAGGATTAGGAGGTGTGGCCCACTTTGGGTGGGATTTAAAGTTTCAAGAGCCCATGCCAGGCCCAGTGTGAACTCTCAGTTACTTTTCCAGCACCATGCCTACCAACCTTACCACACTGCCCACCATGTTGATGCTAGACTAACCCTCGGAATCTGTATGCAAAGCCTCAATTAAATGCTTTCTTCAATAAGTTGCCTTGGTCATGGCTTCTCTTCATAGCAATAGAACACTAACCAACACTGAAGCTACCCCTGCGTTCTGGAGAACTGCCTAAGAGTGATCCATCTTCTTTCTTCAGCTATTTCCCAATTTAGGGCTTTTACTTTTCAGGATTAGAGCCCAGTCTTAGCCAGAGTTCTTGTCTTAGTCAGTGTGACTATTGATGTGACAAATCACCATGATCAAAAGCAAGTTGGAGAGGAAAGGGTTGATTTGGCTAATACTTCCAGTGTCTTATCATTGTTACCATGGAAGGAAGTCAAGACAGGAACTCAAACACAGCGAGAATATGGCGGCAGGAGCTGAAACAGAGGCCATGGAGGAGTGCTGATTACTAGTTTGGTCAGCATGCTTTCTTCTAGAACCCAGGGCCACCAGTAATGGCCAGGGCCCTCCCCCACCAATCACTAAGACAATGCCCTACAAGCCTGCCTACAGCCCAATCTTATAGAGGCATTTTCTTAATTGAAGTTCCTTCTTCTCTGATGGCCCTTGCTTGTGACATGTTGACATAGAACTAGCTACCACAGTGCAGAAAGTCTTCAAATACTTTCATTTCACTGTTGGCTTAAAGACCTATGCTCTTGGGGTTGTAGCTCTTTTAGATAAGGGGTTCATTGTTCCGGTTTTAGGAAAGATATTATTATTATTATTATTATTATTATTATTATTATTATTATTATTATTATTATTGTTGTTGTTGTTATTGTTGACAAATACATACATGCTGTGCTTTCAGTGCTTTCAGTCTAAGATACTTTGTTATAGAAGCCTGAACCCAGACAGAGTAGAGAAATTAAATTGCAGCTTTATTTGCACCCCAAATGAAAACTTGGTGAACAGTTGTTCTTTAATAGGCAATAATTTAATAGCTAATAATAGATTAATGCTTATTGGGCAGTGATTGTGCACCAGGACTCCATTCTACACATTTTCTATTGAGTGGCATATGCAGTGTTCATAACTGCCCTCTGAGGTGGCGACTGTTACCATATCATCTTACGGAAGAGGAGACACGCCCAGCGAGTTTGAGTCACATGAATAAGATGAGCCTTTGAATCACATGACTCATAAATGACAGGATGAGGTAGAACCCAGACAGCCAGCTCTTCAGACACAAGACTTAACTATTCATCATTGCTACCATGTGTTGAATGCCAGCTGTGTACCAAGAACATATTTTTATCCCTGCAAGTCTGTTTCTTTTATTTTGTCGTGTGTGTGTGTGTGTGTGTGTGTGTGTGTGTGTGTGTGTTCATCTGTGTGCAGGTGGAGGTGAGAGGACAACGCTGTGTCTTCCTCAATTGTCTACCTTATTTTTTGAGGCAGGGTCTCTCTCTGAGCCTGGAGCTCACTGATTTGGCTAGACTGGCTGGCAGCAGTCCTGGGGATCCTCCTGTCCCTATTTCCCAGTGCCGGGATTACAGGCATGCACCATCACAGCTGGCTCTTTGAACTCAGGTTTTTATGTATGCATGGCAAGCATTTTTACCTACCGAGCCATTTCCCCAGAATTTCTTATTTCTATAAGAAACATGTCTTTAAAGAAAGACTGAAAATAGATAATTACTTTCTTCATTGCAGACAAGGACATTTACAGATGGGCCAGTTAGTCCCAGTATCAGGATGCAAATCCTATGTGTTAGCCGTCACTTTGCCTGAAAGGCTACTGCCCACCCCACTGCCGAGAGCTGCTTCATGAACTTCCTTTCCACTGACTATCTTAATCTCACCTGATGCTTGCTTTATTTTGTTTCCTTTGAGCAAAAGCAGAAACAAGAAGTTCAAATTAAGCATTAATCGGGAGGGTCTATGTCGCGTTCTGAGATTTTCAGTTTTTCATGCTCATGTGCCACCATGTATGTTTCCAGTAATTTCATTTGCACATCATCATCTGTTCATTGCAACAACCTTGAACTAAGTGGGCATTGTTGCTCCTGTCTTCCGAAATTAATAAGCCTTACAATAAACGGAGGGTAAATAATATGCCCACAGGGCCTGCACCTGGCCCCGCTCTGCTCTCATCTACTTGTGTTTGTTTCTATTTTTTGTAAACATCCTCAAGAAAATGTGAGAGCAATGTGGGAGAGTCTGTAATAGAGACATCTGAAAAGAGAATAGAGGGCTGCAGTTAAACACAGAGGGCTGGATTTACGTGTTTACCATTGTCACTGCCTGAAATGGTGTGCAAGGAAAATGCAACAGCAATAGTCAGAGCCAAGGTCTGTAGAAGGGCCTCAATGCATACACATCAGGAACTCCAGAAAGGAAATATTCAGGAAGAGCTACCAGGACAAAAAAATTTTATAATTAAGAACTAAATAATAAATTTTCAGATTTAACTGGCTAATGCAATAACCAACTCAGTATATGTAAAAATACCTACCTGGTCTAACTGGATGTGTACATGTAGAAAAATGCAATTGGACCCATATTTGTCACCATGCACAAAACTCAAGTCCAAGTGGATTAAAGACCTCAACACAAAACCAGAGACACTAGGTCAGTTAGAAGAAAGAGTGGGGAAGAGCCTGGAACACATTGGCACAGGAGACAACTTCCTGAACAGAACACCAACAGCCCAGGCCTTAAGGTCAACAATTAATAAATGGGACCTCATGAGGCTGAAAAGCTTCTGTAAGGCAGGAGACACTGTCAACAGAACAAAGCGACAGCCTACAGACTGGGAAAAGATCTTCATCAACCCTGCATCTGACAAAGGTCTAATATCCAAACTATATAATGAACTGAAGAAATTAAACACCACCAAACCAAATAACCCAATTGAGAAATGGGGCTCAGAACTAAATAGATAATTCTCAACAGAGGAATAAAGAATGGCTGAGAAACACTTAAAGAAATGCTCAACCTCCTTAGTCATCAGGGAAATGCAAATCAAAACGATTCTGAGATTCCATCTTACACTCATCAGAATGGCTAAGATAAAAAATTCAAGTGATACCACATGCTGGCGAGGTTATGGAGAAAAAGGAGTACTCCTTCATTATTCATGGGAATGCAAACTAGTACAAACTAGTACACTTTGGAAATCTATCTGGCGCTACCTCGAAAACTGGGAATAGGGTTTCCTCAAGACCCAGCTATTCCACTCCTTGGAATATACCCAGAAGATGCTCCAGCACATAACAAGGACATATGCTCAACCATGTTCATAGTGGCCATATTTATAATAGCCAGAACATGGAAACAGCCTAAGTGTCCCTCAGTAGAAGAATGGATAAAGAAACTAGTACATTTACACTATGGAATATTACTCAGCTATTAAAAACAAGGAATTCCTGAAATTTGTGGACAAATGGATTGAACTAGAAATGATCATAATGGGTGTGTTAACCCAGAAGCAGAAAGACTCACATGGTATATACTCACTTATAACTGGACACTAGCCCAAGGGGCATGTTCCATGAAAGTCTTCACCTACCAGGAAGGTGGAATAGATGTGAGTACATCCTATTGGGACTCTAAGTGAGAGAAGTATGAGAGAATGGGGAAATAGAAGGATCCAGAGGGGCCTAGAAACCTACAAGTAGAACATTATGACAGGTGGATCTGGGTCCAGGGGGAGTTCTGCTCAAACTAAGGCACCAACCAAGGACAATACGTTCAGTAAACATCAAACCCCTACCCAGATCTAGCCAATGGAAAGGACATTCTCCACAGTGAGTGGAGAGTGGGGACTGACTTTCACATGAACTCTTGTGCCCCATATTTGACCAAGTCCCCTGGACGGGGAGGCCTGGTGGCACTCAGAGGAAGAATAGCAGGCTACCAAGAAGAGACTTGATACCCTATGATCATATACAGGGGGAGGAGGTCCCCCTCAGTCACAGTCATAGGGGAAATGAATAAAGGGAAAGCCGGAGGGAGGGAGGAATGGGAGGATACAAGGGATGGGATAACAATTGAGATGTAATGTGAATAAATTAATAAAATGTATTTTTAAAAAAGAAAAAAGAGATGTAATATGAATGAATTAATAAAAAAAATAAATAAAAATTTAAAAAGATACCCACCTACAGAGACAACATGATGGAATTACAAAACACTAGCAATAAAGAAAAGGTCGTAAACGCATCTGCAGTAGATGGTACCAGAGGGAAGGGAAGCAGAATGGTTTGTCACTTCTCAACTGCAACAGCAGAACTAGAACAGAACAACGGTTTCAGAAATCTAAGAGGGAAAAAGAGAACATCAAGAAGAAATTATTTGCAACATAACATCCTAATGCTGTCCAAACTGCCAACCACTCATGAGGCCAAAACAAAAATTATACACACACACACACACACACACACACACACACACACACACAATTATGTACACACATATATTTTTTAAAAATCTCAGCCTATTGACTGTCAGTATCTCAGCATACTGACTGCCAATATGTCCTCTCTTAAGACACTGGAGTGTCTTATCATAACAGGAAAAAACCAAAAAACTAAGAAAGCAGATATAGGATGAGAACAAGAAAATAGGAGCCACTGAACATGCAAATGTTTGAGGAATGAAGGGAAATCCCCAAATTACAGTGATCTTGAGATTGCTTAGGAAGACAAAACACCTGTGCAGCCAGTCCATATCAGAACAAGAGAAAAACAGGAAACAGAAAACAGGACTTCAGAAACATATCTGTAAGACAAAGGTGAAATTGATAGAAAAAAGATAGATTTGGTCATACTAAGAAGCAATATGTACCTAAAAACTTAGGACTAATGGGCTGGCACGATGGCTCAAAGGGTAAAGGCACTTGCCCTGCAGGCCTGACCACCTGAGTTGAGTTCCTGGAACCCCTGCTAAGGCGAAAGAGGAGAACTGACCCCACCAACCTGCCCTCTGACCTCTAAATGTGCTATGGTACACCTTCACCCCAATCATGCACATACAAAATAATAATAAATAACATTTAAAGGCTTAGAAATATGATCTCTAAGCAAACACAAAAGTAATTCAGTGAAATGTTATCATAAATACAAGCTGAATATGGTGGTATGTGCCTGATGCCCTAGCCTTTGAGAATTGGAGGCAGGGAGATTGGAAGCTCAGGCCAAAGAAGGGAAATAGGTGGAAGACTTAAATGTAAAAAAAAAAAAAGTACAGGGCATATAATTACAGTGACTACATGGATTGACTTTGGATAAATTGTTCACAATATATAAGCACTAAGTATTGAATGAGTAAAATTATGGCATAATTATGTTGGAAGAAAAGACTAGGGGAGGAAGCACATAGGCAAGTCAAGTAGTAGAAATCTTCATTTCCGGTAGTAAAATAAGTAGATATTATTTACAAAGAAATGGTGCTGCACTTGGGTGAACATATACCGCAGGGGAGCAGCCGAGAGTTGAATCTTCTGCAGCAGTTCCCAACGTGTTGGCTCACGACCCTTTGGGTTGCGTTTCGGATATTTACATTACGAGTCACAACAGTAGCGAAACTACAGTTATGAAGCAGCAACAAACATAGCTTTATGGTTAGAGTCACCACAGCATGAGGGACTGTAGGAAGGGTCTGGAAGCACAGCTCTGCAAGGTGGTGAGAGGAAAGTGGTTCAGGCCACACAGCTTTTACAAACTATGACGAAAATGTCCCGTCTCTCACCCTTCCCTTTGTCCTTGGTAATAAAGTCACAGTTTTATTCAGGACAGCAACAGGCTAGGATAAAAGGCTCAGTTTTCAGTCGTTCTTCCAGCTGCATGTGGGCAAGGAGACGCAGGCACGGCCATTGGATGCACCTGGTTCCTCCCTCTGCCTGGAATGCAAACATGGCTGCAGTCTGCTATGACTTGACACAGAGAAGGAGAAAACTAGACATCCATGTTTTAAACACCACCAGGAGCTGATGAAGACACAGGGGGATGGTCAGCCCTAAAAAGGTTTTATTAGGAGGGCAGGCCTTGCATATTTAAGCTGTTGTTTGGGGCTTCTGCTAAATTAAAATTAATGCTGTTACATACATTTTGAGAATCTACCTAGTTATTAAACTAAATGTAATGTGTGTAAAACTAAAGTTTAAAAAAAGAGTAAAATAGAATTAAGTACTCTTAGGAGACAGTTTTCTGGGTCCAGCCATCTCAGGAAGAGGTTCCATCTTGCTGGCAGGGTCAAAACTGAATTCATCTTGTCCTGCATCTTCAGGTGTTTCATGTTTGTCTGATAACCAGTAAAGGATGTAAAGAGAGAAGCTGCCATTGTCCGTCAGCTGAACTGAGACTCACAGGTTGTAAATGTGTTGCCTGTCATGACTTAAGGCTTCACCCGACCCTGCTCCTGTTCCCTTCAGAGGTGCGGTTCAGATGTGGAATTGGCCGCCTTCCTGTGCTTAAGCTTCTGTCTCTGCTTCCACCCCAAACCCAACAGTACGGCTCTGGGAAGCTTCTTTAGGTCTCTGGTTGGCCACCTGGGGAGTAATGCTCCTTTCTTCACAGACTGCATTGATAAAAATGTCTGACATGAAAATGTCCTGGCTAGAACTCATGGAAGATGAGACATTGTAGAAGAAAAGATTATAAGACTTGCATATGTACTAATAGAGACTATCCACATAAAATCACATTGAAAAAGTTAAACTGAAAACAAGCAAACAAACAAAACCAGCCAGTTGTTGTGCATCTGTGATACAGTTCCACAGTTGCAGTACTTGGCAAGCTGAGGCAAGAGGATCACATATTCAGGGTCTGCCTGGGCTATATAGTGAGACCCTGACTCAAAATTGTTTTAAAGTGCAATTAAGTTGTTTAAAAAAGTTGGACATATATGAGATTAGAGTCCCAAAGGGGGAAGAAGGAAGGAGTGTTCATTAAAAGTTGCTTGGAAAAAATAGCCAAAATGCTCATACTTGCTAAAACCATCCATAGATACAAAAAACACCTAAACCAATCTCAAGAACACGGAACATTAAATAAGATTTCTTAAAATCAGATAAGGAGAAAAAAAATCTTTAAAACAGCACAAGGATAAAAGGCAATAATATGTGTAGAACACTAAGAAATAAGTTTTTTTTTTTTTTAAAGTGGTTTTTTTTTTTTTTTTTTTTTTTTTGGGTTTTTTTTTTTTGGTCAGAAGCAACGGAAGTCAGAAAACATTGTGTAATGTCTTTAAATTAAAGACAGGAAAAACTACAACTGTTAGCCCAGAATTCCATACCCAGGTCCTCCCTATGAAAGCAAAGTAAAGACTTTTTGACATGCTAATTCTGTTTGCAAATGGTTCCACAGCAGCAGAGCTCACTGTGAAAAACATTAAAGGAAGTCCTTTAGGCTGAGAGAAAATTTGCACACACTCAATGGGTCTGGCAATTGCATTGAGCAAAAGTACAGAAATACTTTTTCTCTTTAAGATTAAGAAGAAATTCAAACTGAGTCTTTAGCTCAGCAGACAGTGGCAGCCTAGCATACCAAAGGCCTGGGTTTGACTTCCCGGGACTGCCTAATAGGATGGAGAAGGCACACAGGTAATCCCTGCCACTCCAGAAACTGGGGGACCCAGTCATCACACTCTTGCTTGGCCTCAGCCAGCTGGAGGCCCGAACCACAAAGAAAGAAAGAATGTACATTACCGCCAGTTGTATTCACCTTAAGCTAGAGATTCTACAAGGAAAACATACACTAGAGTCAAGAGGAATAAGCAGAATCAATCTTGTTTTCAGACAATATGATTGTAAATGTAGAAAAGCTGATGTAATCTGCCAGCAGGCTAATAAAAGTAATAAGTAATTTTTATCAATGTTGACAATACAGTCAGTATGCAAAATCAATTGTATTTCCATCTACTAGAAAAAGACAATGAGAAATTTAAAGCATTGTCACTTACAGTATCCCCAGAAATAGAAAATGCTAACAGATAAATGCAAGAAGATGATACATGTGCACTGAAAACTACAAGCCATTTCAGAGGGAAACTGAGGAAGTAAATGAATTAAACAAGATGCACAAGAAAGCTAAGAAAGCTTTCCGTCCTGTCTTAATCTACTGATCCAGCTGAGTCTCAATCAGAACTGCAGCAACGTACTTTTATAGAGTTGGCAAGCTGATTCCAAAATTTATGTGGAAATGCAAAGGGGAGAATAACTAAGACAATTTTATGAGAATAATAAGTTGGGGCTGGAGACATGGTTCAGCAGTTAAGAGCACTGACTGCTCTTCCGAAAGACATGGGTTCAAATGCCAACATCCACATGGCAGGTCATAACTCTCGTTCCAGTTCCAGGGGATTTGATACCCACACACAGGTATACATGGAGGCAGAATGCCCATGTAAATAAAATTTTGAAAAAAGAGCAGTAAGTTGGGCATTAGACTAAATAACCAATGTTGTGCTTTCTTACAGTACTTAAAACACTTTGTATATTTTGTGGGGTTGTTTGTTTGGGGGGTTGGGTGAGATAGGATGTTGTGTAGCCTTTGTTAACCTCTATCTCACTGTGTAGCTAAGCATGATCCTGAACTCTTGATCCTCTGGCCTCCTCCTCCTCCCAAGAACTAGAACTACAGGTTTCTAGTTTTCTAGACTGGTATTTACCAGCAGCTCTCAACTATCCAATCAGCTGTCTCATTAATGTCTCAACCCGGCCTATGGAAAGCTCCCCTTAGAACCTGAACCCACACCCCTGTTGTGTGTCCAACCTCCACTCAGTTACCCGGGTACAGAAGAGGCAAAAATCGGACATAATTTCAATCTTTGTAACTGCAATGACTGAAAATGGCTTATCACCAACAGAAAAACATCTACCAACGGTCCAGGGAAGGCACATGCCCTCTAGGGGGAGGATGCAGAAGCTGGGGACATATCAGTTCCAAAGCGCTTGCAGGTATCCAGGTGGAGAGCTCCAGCAGGCGCTTGGAAAAGGCACAGTGCATGACAGGTTGCTGATCTCAGTTACAGAGATGACAGCTTCAGGAATGTCTGAAAAGTTTAAACTGTGGTTTGACAGGAATCGTGGTGTTCCTAAGAGGGAAAGAACTCTGAAGCACTCAGCTGTGGAGGGCAAACCATAAGGGAGGAAGAGAAAGAGAGGAAGGTTGAAAAGGGGAGACGTACTGGAGCATGCATTTGAGCAGGGAAGGGCCAGGCAGCAGTGTCGGGTTTTGTGCTGGAGCCTCTCCTGGATAGGGCCTGAGTGTATGGCTTCCTTCTCTGCCGCACCATGGTTCAACTGCATCTCTTCCTCCACATTCTTCCCTCGCCTCTATTTCCCTCTCTAGTCCTGACCTACCTGCCTAGGGAAGGCTGTGTAGAGGACACCAGCCTGGCTGTGGCTTTCTCATTTAACTGTACTAGGAAGCTGGACAGTAAGGAACAGTGAAGCAGAAAAAGGCTTAAGGCTCTGGCTGCCCTTTTAGATGTGTGCATTAATGCAGCAACGTTGACAGCCTGCCTGGGAGAGGCGAAGGGCTGTGTGTTCTGCATGTCTGGAATTTATTCCTTTGGCTATGTAAGATGTGACACTGCATAATGGCCATGAAGAAATGCTTTTGATCCTCTGACTGTCTTGGGAAAGTTCCAGAAAGGCATATGGACATAAGCCTCTAGACCTGTGTGGAGGAGCCTTTCCTTGGGGACTGCCTTTGCAGGTCTGCTCTCACTTCCGGACCAGTGCTTCTCACCTTTGTTCCATCCTGTTTTCACTTAGGCAATAAAAGGCTTAAGTGTATCCAGTTGAAAGGCTGGAAAATATTAATGTGAGAGCAAGGTATCATTATGACACATATCAATTTCTCACCTCTGAGGCAGTACACAAAGGCAGGGCTCTGAAATATTAACTCAGCCGGGATCAGAGAAAGAGGCCTGGAGGGTTCTAGATACATGCTGTGAAAATAGGAAGTTTCACCACGCAGGAGCCCAGCATCCTTGACTATAAATTGACAGAAAAGTGATTATTTTACAAACCATCTTCCTAAGAATGATAAATTGCTTAAATATACCGCAGCAAACGGCTCTGTCTACGATCCTAAATTTCAAGTATATTGGAGGAATTATTCATTTTCCACTAGCATAGATCTCAATCTACATGTGGTGGTTTAAATGAGAAGGGCCTCCAAAGGCTTGTATATTTGAATGTTTGGTTCCATTTGATGGAACTGGTTTGGGAAGGATTAGGAGGCGTGGCCTTGCTGGAGGAGGTGTGTCACTGGAGATGGTCTTTGAGGTTTCAAAAGCCCAGTTTCTCTGCCTCCATTTTCAAATAAGATGTGAGCTCTTAGCTGCAGCTACGGCACCATGCCTGTCTGCCTACCTGCCTCCATGCTCCCACCATGATTTTCAGGGTGAACTCTCAAACTTCAGGCAAGCCTCCGATTAAATGCCTTCTTCTGTAAGCTGCCTTGATCATAGAGCCTCTTCACAGCAACAGAACAATAACTAAGAAATTATACATATATTTTACTTTAAAATTCTTGCGGCAGAAGAATCACATGAGTCTACCAGTTTGAGATCAAGCTGGAAAGCATGGCAAAATCTTTCTAAAATAATAATAAACATAGAGGTCAGGTGTAGTGGTACATGCCTACCATCCCAGAACTCAGGAAGTGGAGGCCACGGCATGATGAATTCAAGGTCGTCCTGGGCAGTAGAGGAAGCTCCATCTCAAAACAGCAGATCAATGTAGGCTGAACACATGGCTCGGCAGCTAAGAGGACTTGATGCTCTTACAGATAGCTGCCTGTGACTACAGCCCCACGGGACCTATTGCCCTCTTTCAGCCTCATTTGAACACCTAGGCTCACATGAAAATGCCCACACAGAGACACAAATGCATATACATAGTTAAAAATAAAATAAAATAAATCAGTCAATTAATTAACAAGATAAAATACTTGCGATAGCGCAAAACCATCCTAAATTCCCCTCAAGCCTCTAGGTGTTGAGTTAGAGAGTGACTGCCTGCTCTATGTTTTAAAAGTCTTTAAACCTTTACTTTCTGGAGACCGTTTGTTTTACCTTTGTGTGTGTGTGTGTGTGTGTGTGTGTGTGTGTGTGTGTGTGTGTGTGTGTGTGATAGGCCCCTAATATAACTATTAAAAACCTCCTATCAGGACCCTAGTCCCTGGAAATTGTGCTTTACCCTAAAATCGCCTTTTACATTGAGCTCCCAAAGAGAGTGGTTTCCCAGGAGCCAATCTTTATTTACTTACCAGTATTTCCTGGCTCCTCTTTCAAAACATTCTTGAGATACACACTGTTTGGAAAAGGAGAAAGAGACCATGTGAGCCAGGGGCTCCCAGGGGCATGAAACCTTGGCATTGGCCTCAATATGTTTTCCCCAAGGGAAGAGCTCAAAATCATTTTGTAGCTGGAATGCTTAAAAAATTGCCTCAGCCGGTGGTCAGCTATAAATGGACAGCCTTTGTTTTCTTCTATCACTGGCCATTATAGTATTAAGCCCCCATGCAAATGACTGTTGTTTTAATTTGAGGAAAAGGAGCAATAAACACTCTTCTGCAATCTAAACAGACTAACCTGTAACATGCATGGCTACAGACATTCTACCTTAGGGAATGTGGGTATTGACTTAGAGTCATCTGTTCCACTCCCCAGAGCTTTAAAGCTAATAGACACTAAGAGATGGGTTACCAGAAAGACAAGGAGGCTATCAGGACCTTAGACAGAATTTTGGCACTATGAAATTCCTAGAAAGTCCTCCACGTGTCTGGGACAGCAAGGGAGTGACTCTTGTGGAGGGCGAGCAGGGAGTCCTCGACTGTGACAGAGACTTTCTCACTTAAAGAAATCAATAGCTTGGGGAGCTAGGATGCCAATAATCAGTGGCCAACAAAGCCTCACCAGGTCAAAGGGCTTCTGGGTCTTTTGTCCCATAAGACAATGGAAGGGTGAGGCTCAGACAGGAGTTTTGTTATAGGTGAAAGTATAGGAAAAAGGAAGTGAACAGAGCTCTTGTATAGCAGGAGTGGGCCCCAAGAAGGGAGGTTGCTTCACTGAGCTGAAGCATGGGGGCAGGGGAAGCTGCTCAGCGGCCTCACCCACCACGCATTAATATAGCTCTCCATCCCTTGTCTACACCGGAGTTTGAGGAACACCTTCTTAGAGCCAAAGAGGTATGTGAGCATGCTCAGCTTCCAGGCAGCTATGCATACTGAAGTTGCTGTGCAAAAGGAGAAAAAGATAAAAACAAAACAAACAAACAAACAAACAAACAAAAAACAAAACAAGCAACCAGACCCCTAAATGTTAGGATTCTGCTTCAGTCCACCTACAAGTGATGTCATCGCTTACCTGCTACAGAGGCATGACCCTGCCCAGTGCCATATACAAAAACAGAATCTCCACCACATCTTCACATGGGCGCTCTCTCTCTCTCTCTCTCTCTCTCCCTTTCTCTTCTCATTCTTCTTCTATCTCTGTCTTGCTGGGGTACCCCTTCCCCTTTTTCCTTCTTTCCCCATGCTCATTTAATAAACTTCATATAACATAATATCTGAGCCTTGTATTCTATCATTATCTTTATATATATATATATATATATATATATATATATATATATATATGTATATATATTTATTTATTTATTTAGTATTTAGTATTTCTGGCCTCTGAACCAAAGACAATTCCAGGTTCTGCCAAGACAGAACTGGCTGTCAAGGACAAGATGCTAGATGCTGAACTGTTCATCTTTAAAATCCCTGACAATAAACTGATTGACCAGTTTCATTCTTCTGTCTTCAGAAAGACATGGGTTCTGTCCATCAGCAACTTTCTTTACACTGAGTCCCCAGTTTTACATAGTTTGGCAAGTTTTGGGTTTTTGGCTTTTTCTCCTTAGCTTTGGTACAAACAAATAAAAGAAGGATGAGAGGACTCTGACTGATCTTACCTGGGTCTGAGAGTCCCTTCCCACAGTACGCAATAAACCACAGCTGGGGAGCAATGGGGCTAAAGCTGGGCTAGAAACGTGTACATTTGCATATATATGTTTGGAAGGGGTCTGTGTTTGTCTTAATGCTGCGCTGCTGCCGTTTACCTAACATTCTGAGTTTTAGTTTTGCACTGGACCCTATGGATTACTGGAATTGAGTAGCAGTTCAGCTCAGCAATTTCTAACTTAGGAAGGGACATTGGGGACAGGGAAATAGTTCCCAAGATCAGTGGGTAGGCGGCAGCCTGTAACAACCTGTACAGAACAGAAAGGCCATGGAAACACAAGCCACACAGTTACTGTCCTCAAGCAATCTCAGTCTAGAAGGACAGATTTTCTTTTCAGAATTTTTGTTTTCCAATCCCTGACATTTCAAATGAATATATGGAGCTTCAGAAAGAATGAAAATTCCAACAGCCATAGAAAAATGATAAATAGGAAAAGAAAAAAATCACAAAGAGCAATTTTAGAGACATCAATGCTAGTGTGTAACTATAGGTAGGATTAAGAATTTGCACCACAAAGAGACTCCATTAGAGCTACCCTAGACTCTTACAAACATTCTCTCTAACAAGATCCCTAAAGATGTAAGCCCTAACTAAATGGTGCAGGTGGCCTTGTAGGGATTCCACGAATGTGTATAAACTAGGAAAAGAAGTTCAGCAAAAAAGAAGAAGAACTGGAGGGAGGAAGGAGCTGAGCTTGCTCCATTTTTCAAAGCACAATGAGGTTCTCCAAAGAGGCAGCCAGTAGCCACTGTAAAATGAAGGGGAAGCCATATTCAGAGCAATAAATTTTATGAAATGTTAATCTGGTTTACTCTTAGAACTCCCTTTTTCATTATTATGTTTAATACCAAACACTAAAAAATTAATCAGGAAATTCCATCTGGCCAACATTTCAATTTATGAAATTCCTTTTCCTGCAGAAGATTAAAAGCAATCCCTTGGAGTAAACTGAGCATTCCAAGACAGCCCCAAACAGCCCGAACAAAGACTCTGGGGTGTCATTTTCTTTTTTATTGGAACATCTTTGAGTCAGTTGTAATCTATAAATAAACTTGCGTTTTACAAAAATTTCTCTACAAAAAGCATTGACATGCTTGGAATTCAACATATGAGACTATTTTTAAAAGTGTTTTGATTTTTAAAAAGCTAATTATGGGTCCCACATAACACAGGAGTTATAACTTGGCTTACTACAAGTTTTGTGTTGCTTTACAACTCTTTCAAAGAATTCTTTTATTTCCACAGCTTATTTTAAGTATAAGTCAAGGTTAATTAAGGATTTTTCCAACTATGGCTGCCCTGGTCTAGAGTAGGGAAAAATGGGTAAGTAATCTTAACTCAGTGGTCAGTATCACTTATCTTAAAAGTTTTGTGTGTGTGTGTGTGTGAGAGAGAGAGAGAGAGAGAGAGAAATATCTTGGGCTTCCTTGGATGTAACACAAAAAGTATTTAGTAATAAAATGAAATACTTGTGACAAAAATCTCAAATAAAAGGGCAAAAGAAATTTGGGGAGAGGGAGCAATGTTTATCTTTCCAAAAAGGCATGTTCAAATATAAATATATAAAAAAGTGACAATGTGAACACTGAAACTGGGCCTAGATATATTTGGTCAATTTGTTGGCTGATTCTATATCAAAAGAAGTGTTGTTGGCCTGAAATGAGAGTCCATGTTGGGTCACACTGCAGTCATCACTGCATACAAAGAGGCACAGATTATATGACTCAGAATTTTAATATTTTGAAATTCCAGGCTTCAGCAAGAAAATGTTAACTGCTCTCCTATCAGCATGTGGCTTAAAACTGCAGGAAGAGAGAAAGTAGTAATTCAAGGAAGGAATTTATTTCTGCCTCCATCTTAATTGACAAGGATTAAATGCCCCGATACAATCAGGTTTTTGGCCTAGAAAGAAAAAAAAATTCTGAGTAGTTTTCTTTAAAGAGATCCTCTGCAGTGAAACACACACGAGCAGCAGTAACCAGAGGCAGAACAACCCTCAGTTACTCAGCTCTTGTAACAGGAACTAATTGATTCTCTGTAATTTGGCCTGTCTTGCCAAATTATATTTCAGACAGAGTGAAAATTACCACTTCCAAGCTTGCTGTTTCTTGACAATTGAAAATGCGTAACAATATTTTTTTTCAAGGAAGAAAAAGGAAACACAACATTTGATTCTATGGCGCTTATACAAATCCAACCAAAACATACACGCCAACTTCTTCTTCAACTTCAAGAAGAATTGTTGTTAACATACACAGCACTATGCATTTTGATCCACTGCATGGCCAAGGGTACTATCACTCTGAAATAAATGGCACGTCACATATTTACCCATCTGTGCTGGGTACGTCCAGCAGAAGGTTTTAGAAAGAGATTTAAAGAAAGAAAATATATACCAACATAAAAATACTTATGGTCTTCCTTGAAGAAAAGACCCACAATTATAGGCTCTACAAGTGTCATGGGGAACCACTGTTCTAGGCACTACAGGTGTCATAGGGAGGTTGGTACGTAGTAGTAACCTCCTCTTGTGGATCCCAGGAGAAAACGCGCAGCGTCAAAAATAATGCTTTTTCTTTTCTAAACTCCACACTCCATTTTGACATCTGTGATGGTCACTCAACTCCGACAGATTGTGAAAAGTCAAACTGGCCCACATACATCATGATAACATTGCTTGATATTGCATGAGTTTCACTGTTCTAAGTAAAAGACAATAAAGCTATTTAATAAATCTGTATAAACTTAAAAAACTCATGAGCGATGCATCAATGTAAAATGTTCTTCAGAGATACCATACCCACATACTATAGCAATCACAATAAAAAAAAAACCTATTTTACAGAATGAATACAGATTAGACTAAAATGTGACCACTATTTGCTGGGAGTGACATTTTATATATTTTTACTTCTGTTTGCCTTTTGAAATACACAGTATTCAGTCCCATTCATAACACCATTTCTTTTCATGTTTACTATATGTGGAGATGAGTGAAAATACCTTTTAGCAGCAGAGCTGATCTAAATGTTTGAACAACGTCAATTTGAAATTACTGTTGGGCCATCATCCAATCTTATTGTTGAATCAGGCTCTAGAGCCAGGCTCCAAGGAGACACAAATAATGTCTGTGCTTCTCTTTCCCTTCCTAATTACTATTCATGAATCGCTGGGAACTTTCCCCCCTCTCCCCTCTCTCTGCATTTATCTCAGTAGTTGTATCATTTGATTGCTGCTTGATTTTAATCCAATACAGCATAGCACCTCTTCATGGAGCACAATATTGCTTCTCAGCAGCTGTACTATTGCGAGCCTGTTGAGCCTGAAGACTCAGCCACTGAGATTTTAAGCCCTATTGCTTTGTGTAGCTCATTCATTCTTGGTTCAAGGGCAGCCTAGATGGAGATTCCAGTTTAGATATGCACAGGTAAGGACACCAATTATCTGGCAAGATGTGTAAGACAAGCTGTTCTGTTCTCTTCTGTATCACCACTCAGTGGAACGTGGTGTGTTTTCCCCTCAATGATCAAGGAAGAGTTGATTCACTAGGAGAAAGGTCTCATCAAAGTCCGGGGTTCTCCTTTTCTGAGGAATAGGGAAAGGGGAAAGAGCGAGGGAGAATAGGGCTGGGACAAGAGGAGCGAAAGGGCTATAATTGGGATTAATAAATATTCATGGGTCCCAGTGAGGGTTGTGTGTGTTTGCACCTGCACACATGAACACTCTATTTATGTTATGGATAGAGGTCGGTGTTGAATCTCTTTTGAGTCACTATCCACTACGCACCTGGATTTTGGAGGTGTATACTCTCACTGAAACTGCACACAGAGATGCTCCTCTCTATGTTTGTCAACAGCTCTGTGGATACAGGTGCACAACACAGCACAGCTTTCCACATGGGTGCTAGGGTTCCAAACGCAGATCCTCACGCCTGGGCAGACAGCACTTTACCAACTGAGCTATCTCCCCAGCCTCCCTGTCGAGTGCTTCTTTAAGGCTGTATCTCTATTCTTCATCATCCTTTGACTTTAAAACAAGAGAACCACCTTGCTGTGGAAGGTTTGATTTATACGTAAGCATGTTTTTGTTTTAATCCCAGGTGGTGGGATATGGTGGCCGCTCCAGTTTGTCCACAGCTGATAACTGACTCCTGAGAGGGCACGTGATCTTCGTCATCTGTGAACTACCTCATGTGGGAGTGTGGTGTTTGTCAGTGGGGATAAAAGCCAGACCCAGAGAGAGACTGAGGGCTCCAAGAAAGAAGAAGGCTGTTGGTGCCTCCCTTGCTGTTCCTGGTTGTTGTTGATGCAGTTGGATGAGAAGAAGTTGGAGACAGCCTGAAATGAGGATTGCACTTTCCCCAAGGAACCTGACAACCCTAAACAGTAGGAAGTATGTAGGCTCAATTTTCTTAACAAATATTTTATTATGAACTTACTAACCGAGCGTACGTCACTTATAACCCGACTAACCTAAACAATAGGAAAAGAATATTAAAGAATACAATAACAAAACCATAAGGATATCGGTTCCAAGGAACAATTCTCCTGGCATAATCAGCAGGATTTCTTCTGCTGGAACCTGGAGAAACCAGAACCCGGAACCCTGAAGCCTTCCCTCAAGCGGTTCTCTCTAGGAGTGTCTTGAAGTAGAGCGATGAACAGGCAAAACTATCCCAAGTCTCCAAAGGCCCCGCCTCTTGTTTTTGGCTCACATTTATACCTCCTCTCAGAATTTGTTCAAGGATGTTTTTCATCTGGTTAATAACCAATCTCCCCCACATGGTGGTTCGACTTCTAAGGGGATAAACATCACCTGCTCTCTCACAAGTCTTTTTCTCATCCCCGACTTGTGATCTACACAAAAAAATATGTTTCTCTCTCCTTCAGAAGTAGCTAAGGAAAACTGTGTCCCCTCTCTCCACTAACCTTTCTCCCCTATCTGGTGTTGGGGTGTTGGAGGGGATTGGGGTGGAAAAGGGAGAAAGATATAAGAAACCCAAAATAAAAATAGACTTTCAAAGTACACCAACACCATCTGACATACAAGAATATCTGTCTTGAAATTGAATAGCCACCGGTTATTATTTTGCATCAGATTTTCCATATGATCTGGCTGGAATATAGACATACCCTTAGTACACACGTTTAATCCCAAACAATGAGATAAGTTTAGTTTATAGCAGGAAATAGCTATGTTTGAAAGTGACTTCTAGTTGAGGGGCAGACAAAGTGATGAATCAGAGAAAGACGTGACAGACTGAGCCAGAGATATGCATAATTCTCATGAGAACAGGACAGGAAAAGAGAAGCTGCTTAAGAGCAGCACAGGGAAAGAGAGGGAGGTTTTTACCAGGATAGTTTTACAGACGCAGGTTGCAGGTAGAACAAGCTAGGCACAGGTGAAGACAAAATGAACCAGAGAATGAGAAGGAAGCCAGAAGTTTAAAAACATATTGCCAGAATTTGAGGCCAGAAAGAGCAATTAATTTAGTCAGAAGTCAAGAGAAGCCAGTTTGAATCAGTCAGTTTGGAGAAGAGTTTGGGCCAGAACAGCTGAGTTGAACAAGCCAGTGAGAGTTCAGAAAGAGCCAGAAAGCTTGGGGGCAAAAAAAAAAAAAAAAAAAGGCTCTCATCTCATCCCCTCATCTGAAGAGATAAAACATTTACAGCTTAGGTGTGTGTGTGTGTGTGTGTGTGTGTGCGTGCATGCACAAAAACTCTATAGCTTTGATGGCTAGAATACTCAATTCCAAAGCATAAAAATAGAAAGCTTTTATTTTAGTGCCTTGCAGGGCTCTGATCACATGCAAACCACAGCTTGCAGAAACAGGGAGTGGAATGTTTTCTAGCTCTCCATACTTGTAGCTCAGGGTTATCCTCCTTTAAGCCAGCGATGAGTCAAGGAGAGACATGCAGGTAGAACTTTTGCTGATACATAATTCCCGATTCTTCCCAGGGCTTAGTCATATTTTTAGAACACCCAACTACTCCTTGAAATCAGATCTAAGACTGCAAAAGGATTATAGTTCCTAGGCCAGGCCTAATAACAATGTGCTGGCCTCATCTGCCCCAGCTGGCATTTCATCTCCAACAAGGCCCTGAGCAGGGTGTTCTATTTCCTTGCATTGGAAATGAAGAACGGGTTATAGATTTCTTTGCCCCAAAGCAATCTTCTAGAGAAAGCAATTGTTCCCTCCACATCAGTATTTTATCAGAAGCAAGACTTTAATGGAAAAATAAAAGGAAATGAATCCTGTTCTCCCAACTGCTCAGCAGGCATGTATTCCCAGTCTTTGTTTTTCCCCCAATGGCACTTCCCTGGATCTTAAAATATGAGGTTTTCTAAGAAGAAACTTAGTGTTTAAAGAATGTTTTTTGTTTTGTTTTGTTGTTTTAAAGACATGACCTACCTTTGTTCCAGTGTTTTTCTTACATGAAGATAATCTTGTCATTTTTTTCATATCTTAAATAAATTTTGTTGGTTTTTTTCCTTTTTATAGGGAATTTGTATTGACCTTAGTACTACGAACCCTTCCTATCCACATGGCTGAAATTTCAACTTTGGGATTCTTTCCATAGCCAAAAACCAAATAGAAAATAACAGCCAACAGAGAGTTCAAGCCCATTATGGTATTAGGAAACACTGTGAAAACAACCACAGCCAGCTCTGTTAGCATACAAGGGATATTTTATATATTCATCTGCTAAGTGTTTTCAAAGCATTGCTTTTGTTTCCACAGGACAAAAGTGGTTGATTAAAGAAAAGATCAGTTCATACAGCTTTAAGATTTGCACATATATTCAGAAAGATTGAGCTACGTTGCCATGATAGCAGAAGCTATCTTTTATTTTACTTGAAATTATAATGTTGCAATTAAATTTGTTTGCTTCAGAAACTTGAGGGAGGAACAGGAGGATACAAGCGATAGGATAACAATTTAGCTTTAATCTGAATAAATTAAATAAAAATAAAAACAATAAAATAAAGTGATGAATTAAAAAACACACACACACACACACACAGAAACTCTATGCCATTTGTATTATTTCCCCTTATACTGTCACACATAGTGTTGAAGAAGTTACAAATCTTAGCACACAAATGCCTTTCCACACCACTTCTTCCACTGCACACTAAATACGATGATGGAGACTGGAAAGGGTCACAAACGCAAGTTAGATTTGGGATAAATGCTTTTGTGTTCAGAAATCATTGTGTTTATGTAGATATCTAAAGATGTTGAGGCAAATGCAGAGGTGAACCAGGCCGTTCCAACTCTGACCATTCAAGACTCGGAAAAAGACTAACCCAAACCAAGCATGCTCCTTAAGATACATTTCCTAAACAGTCTCATTTATAAGTTACAGCTGGAAATCATCTCTGGCTCAAACATCTTTTTAAATGGATTGACTAATGTGGGTGAGGAGAGAGCTGAGACACACTCCTTGAAAAAAAAAAAATGCAGTTAGCAACCCTGTCCTGCTACCCCCTGAGTGCCTTGAAAATGAAAATCTCTGTGTCTTTCAGATGACAGCCACCTTGTTGTGGATCCAAAATAGCTCTCTCAGCCAGTGAGCTGTCTGTCAGTAAGAGTTCTGACGGATACACATTTGGCATTCAAAAAGAAGCCAAGAAATGGTCTCAAGAAAGAAGGTTCGGTAGAACTGCCCTCCCCGGAGAGCAAGGGATGTCTGGAAAACACTGCCCCTCCTAGACACCACCAAGAGACCAACAGGCATTTCTGGAAAGGAGAGATAATTCTGATAGAAAACAAAGCCAGAAAAAATGGGTGCTAAGTCCCTACTTCCACCATTAGCTGTTACAGGCCTTTGAAAGGACATTGTTAGACATAAAATGTACCATCCTGGAAGGTTCTCACTTGTTCAAGGAAGCAAACACGTTCACATGCATAGGAGTTTCTCTCCCTCTAGTGGCGGGGTGGAGGCCTTCGAGTGGAGAGCATGTCATTGTATAACACTGCTGCATAAACCACGACGGGGTTCCCTTGCCCTGTGCCTTGTACAAAAAGTAGGCTGTTCTCTAGGCATCTTCTCTGTACATTCTCTGTAGCAATCTCAGAAACTCTACTAACACTCATGTTGGCTCTGTTTTTTAACAATTAAACTTTATAAGAGGGAAAAAAGGGTTAAAGGGAAAAAAAGAGTGAACCTTCCGGTATCCACTCCATGGGACGGGTCCTTAGGTGACTCTGGCCTGGGCGCTGGTCCGGCCTGTTCGTTGATCCTTTTCTGGATCCACGTAAGCTCAAGCCAGGTCTGAACCTGCTGCCCCTCTCATCCTCTCTGCTTGCCTGTCTCTCACATGCAAGGGCCCCGTCTCCTCCTCCCTTCGAGGGCCTGCCCCTCTCATCCTCTCTGCTTGCCTGTCTCTCACATGCAAGGGCCCCGTCTCCTCCTCCCTTCGAGGGTCGATTAGAAACACAATAGTCCAGTGGAGTCCCCAGGTCCGTTCCTGAATTCCAGGCCCAGGATGGCTCCACCCAGTCTATCTCAAGGTTAATCTCAGGAAGTATCCACGGTGTGTCCAAGGGCAAAGCCCGGCAACACTGCTTTCACCTGTGACAAAGCTTACACTCCTTCCCACACTCCGTGTGAGGTAGTGAACTCTCTCCTAATTATGTTGTCTAGGGGTGAGGTGGGAAGGCGCTGTCTTTCCTTCCTCCTCTGCAGTCCTATTAAAGGTGAGACCACACAAGCAACTCTACTGAGCAGAAGAGCCACCCGAGGAGCTACGTGAGAAGGCAAAGCAAATCCATACAGAGCAAAGGTAGGAAGCAAGGGAGCTCAGAACAGACATATCAAGAACAAATATATCAAGACCCGGAAGAGCGATAAGGGCACGATAAAAAACGAACTAATTAGAAATAAATTTTTGGAACAACTTTCCACCTTTGTGTTCCAGCTACTTTCATTTCTTCCACATTTAGTTTTAGTTATATGAAAGCGTTTCTGCTGTAGTATTTCAGATCATTCACTGGAAACAGATCAAAAAGTAGAAAATATAGAAAAAGTAAATGATGATAATGTTTGAAGCTTATTTTTATATGCATGTATGCATACGTGTATGTATGTATGTATGTATGTATGTGGGAGGCATGATTGGGGGAGTGCTGTGTGTAATGTCTGCAGGAAGCAGGCAGTGGCCTCAGATGTTCTGGAGTCAGAGTTACAGACATGTGGAGTCACTATTGAGTGCTGGGAACCACACTCAGGTCCCCTGGAAGAACAGAAAGTGCTCTTAACCACTAACTTATCTGTCCAGTCCAGTTTAGATTTTATTTTTTCCCAAATGGAGGAACTATAATACGCAATACCATAACTTCCTGTAAATATTGATGGAAGCAGATCATAAATTGTAGCTGTCTAATCTGTAGGCTGGTGAGCAATAACTGAAAACCCATTAGTGGGAAGCGTGGCAAGCACAAATCTTTTCTCTCTATATACTCAGGCATCCATGACTGCTGCTGGATTGCTCCTCTTGGAAATCTCCAAGGCAACCAAGCACCTAAGTTTGAACAGAAAATGAGTTCCTTTTCTGGCTTCCTTTCCTTACATTAAACACTCAGATACGTAAGTCAGGAACCCGGAAGTTAGCCCCAACTTCTCATACTCTTCATCAGGTCCTTCAGTCTCCCCTTACACATCTGCCAGAAACAGATGTTTTACTTCAACCTTCATTGCTACCCCAATTCATTATTATCTCTTTTCTAAAGAACATACCCTCTCTCAGCAGCCCCCACGGCCTCTTGTCAAATTCATCCTCCGCACTGGACTATTTCAAACACTCTCAAGGTGCCTACTCTGTACTTTGGAAATTCTGTGCTGAATACCAAACAGGGATCCGTCGAAATCGAAGATAAGCATTTGATAGCTGTTAGGTGCTATGTAAGCAGTTAAAATCGGATGATAAAAGTGAGGACTACTATAGACTGTTTTCAAAACAAAGAAAAAAAAATCACCTGCAATTTCAAGAAGGAAGATGAAGGACTCTGGTTTGGTTTTGCTGAGGGTGGAACGCATTTGTCTTCTATATGCTAGGCAAATGCTGTACTACTGAGCGATATCGCCAGCTCAGGTTGAGTTCTGAAGTCAAACGACAAAAGGAATCCATTGAGGTGATTCTTTTTTCTATCAAGGCTTTCTAACTTAAAAAAAAAAAGTTTCAGATAGTGGCTAAGAAAAATAGTAAGTGAAAAAGCTCATGATAGTTGAATCTAGATCTGTCTCCAAGTACCTCTGTTTAAATATAGTGCTTTTTTTGTTTACATGGAAGCAACTTATTTTTTAAACTTATTTTCTGTATGTTCCTCTCCCTAAAATGAAAATTCTATAAAATAACAGCTATAAAGTCTTGCTTTGTACTATGCCACTGATGCCTAAGAATTGGACTAGATCTATACAGCAGGCATGCAAATAAGTATCGGTTGAAATAATGAACAAATTAGCGTACGAACTGTGCGAGCTGACAGAAAATAAATCCGTTTAGGGGTCCAGGAAATCTTCATGGTGATGTCAGTCATTTGTTTCAACTCACGGGCTTAATTGGGCTATAAAATTGTTGGTGAGGCTTCCTGGCTTCGGCTCCCTCAGCAAGCTGTTAAACACACACACATGGTCTTTCGGCCACAACTCCTCCCGCTAGGAGGAGTCACACAGACCCCAGAAACCCTCCCACTTCTCTGGTTCTCTTTCCCGCCCCTCTCCAACAGACTTCCGGCAGCCTTTGCATTGCGTTGCCGGGAATAGTAGTCTTCCGGTCCAAGCCTACAGCATTCTGGAGCATAGCCAGGACTACATTTCCCAGGGAGCCTCGTGGCCGAGGAGGGCTGGATCACCTGACCGGGACTGCTGTGATGCCATGGCGGCGCCCGTGCTGCGCTTGGGCTACTGTGGAAGACGCTGGGCTTCAGCGTGGATAGACGGAGGTTCCCGCCACCGAAGTGGGACTCAGAATAGGCCCACATCAAAATGGGCTAGGGGACAGAGTTCAGTGGCTCAGCCTTCCCTCCACACGGCTCAGAAGCCGAGGAAAGGGTATATTTTCTTCATACCTTTGCCTGTCTAGTGAAAGTGCGGAACGAAGGGATGGCTCCGGTAGCCCAGGCTGAGGGTTTTAGTGAGCTGGAGGGGGGTCACTTGTATAACATGGGTAACTGAACCTAAATGAAAACACAAAAGCAGGCCTGCCACCTCCACCCTCACACTTAAACTCCTGTCCTAAAGTAGGCATATTTGGATAACGCGTGGATGGTAAAATAGCGTTTTCTCCAGTAGTCTTTGCAGACAGAAGACTGGATGGGAGGGGGGACGGGGGTGCATCGGGTCTGGGACACTAGACTCTGGCGCTTATATAGCGGACATTTAGCGTTACTACAGGCCAGCAATAATCTAAAGATGGGAGGGGGGAAAAGCCTTTGTACAAAGCCCCAGATAGTAGAGCATTACTAGTTTTGTTAGGAAACACTAGCTGTCTGGTTTTACGATGAGCGTGTGCGTCTAGACCTAGGAGGATGTAGTCAACTGATGTGGTCTCCCCCATTATGTAAAGATTTGCTTATCCTGAGCAGCTGTTGGTTGCTCCAGTGTATGTGGTTTAAAGCTCCCTTTAAAATACAGAAACAAGGCAAAAATTTAATATTTGGTTCTGTTGAGGTTGGCATTCTTTTTAGTATTTCAGTGAAGAAGAGAGGAAAATGTCCAAAAGCATTTCATTTCTATTTGTTTCATAAGTTAGACCATTTTCTTTCCATGCAATGAAACAGCAGAAATACTTTGATTAGTAATTAGAGGATGCAGAGCTTCTGAATTTCTTAGTTTATTTCATCTCACAAGGTTTGTTTTCAAATTTTAAAAAGAAGGAATTACTCTTTTTTCATTCGATGTAGACCCTTATCTATTGAAATGCTTAAAACTGAATGTACATGAATAAATATTTGCATATAGAAAGTTGCTCAGGAGAAGTGCAGAATAGGAAGATACATAGATTTTTGTGTGGAATAGGGAATTTTAATTCTCCAAAGAGAATTGAGTATTGGCTCACCACAGTAGGAATGGTCAGATAAGAGACGTTAGTATAGCATTTTATAGCATTTACTAAGATTTGTTATCAGTCAACTATGGGCTAATGAAAGAATTTAAAATTAGATCTCGAGCTGGATGTGACTCAGAGGATGAAAAAAAATTTCTGATGGTTTACTGTTTTTTTTTTTTTCATAAATTTTCAGAAATGCCATGTCATGATGGTCTATGGTAGTATGATCTCGTCCTAGACTCCTGGCATTTGTATTAAACCTAAATAATTATGAGAAAATAAGCTTTTATCATTTACTGAGTGTTTACCAACTAATAAGGTACAGCTAATTTATTCACCAACAAAATGAAACATTTTAAAATGTAAGCATATCCAACTTTAGTTAAAAACACAAATAAGATACTATTATTTGAAATGTAGGTTTATAAAAATTTATATATGGCAACAAGTGTAACTTTTTAACCATTTTTTTCTTTCCTTGTAGTGAACACGAATGGGCAGCTGTAGTGGGATTGGAAATTCATGCACAGATTGCCTCTAACTCTAAGCTCTTCTCCGGAGCGCAAGTGTGCTTTGCAGCTCCTCCGAATTCTCTGGTTTCTTTTTTTGATGCATCTCTGCCTGGAACTTTGCCGGTAAGGTGTTTTACATTGTCCGTTTTCATTAGAAAATGTTTATGTCATAGTGAACATGAATGAGAAAATACTTGCTTAGGGAATTTTGTCTCTGGAGTTTTGTTTCTAAATCTGAATGTGTTCATAGCATCTCTTCACTCATTTCAGAAGCATTTGTAAATGCCCATCAAACACCAGATGCTGATAGGAACGCTCTAATACGGATGAGCAAAGATCCGTTGTTAAAAGGAGTTTAAAGATCTTTGCATACAAACAAGTAGAGTATAGTATGGCGATTCTTCTGAAAGCAATGGGCAAAGGGTGGTTTTGGAACCCACAGGAGGGGCGTGAAACTGAGCAAGAGGAAGTCCTGTTGTAAGAAGTGGTAGTGGCATGTTTAGTTAAGGGGGGCGTGGCTGGAGAAAAGCGCTAGCCACAATATTTGAGAAGCCAGGTAGAACCGCTGCGTGAGGGAGTGGGGAGGAGTCAAAGAAGAGAATATGTGTTGTGTGATTTTACAGTCTAAGAGCAATAGTGATTTTGGTTATTAGAAGCTAAGAAGCAGTCAGTAATGGAGAAAAGAGACAGCTGCAGTATAAAAGGGAGCCGATTATTGATTTAGCTACTTATTTTCACTTGATCCTAAGGAGTGACTGAGCCAGTGTAGCCATCAACACGACTTCTGGCGTGCTGTTTTTATGTAATGAGTAGCATTTTGAAGAATAAGCTGGAAGGAGCCATGTAAACATTTAGCTAATGTGTGGCTCACATTCTCTTTGGGAACCTGATACTGTCACGTGGGAATGGAGCTTCCATCTTTAGGAGGACGCATAGACCAGGTGACGATGGGTGTGTCACAGGCCGGCACTGTCAGGAATGTGTTCTGTACGCTCTTGACGTTTAAATACAAGTGAAAGCTGATTGAACTGCCCAGGCTGTTGGCAGTGTCTTGCGTATGTCTGTTTTGCTCAGAGCTTTGATTGGATTAAGGCAGCATCTCAGGCTTAGAATTCTGTTTTTACTTGTGCTTTTTGTTGTGAGGAATGCCATCCATCCTAACCACATCCCTGGCCACTGCTTGTTTCCTCTTGGTTCTCTCTGAAGGAAGTGAGATACAGAGACTTCTGCTGTGCACACTCGCTCCCGTCCTCTCAGGTTGTCTTTCTACCCTGAAGTGTCACCTACGTAGGAAAAGACACACCCTTTTGGTTAAACCTGGGGCTTTTTTGGGTGAAGATATACAGATAGGAGACATAATATTTTCTCAGACAAGTCCAGTAGAAGTGAGTTTTTACCACACTTCTGCCTTTTTCCTTCTGAGCCGAGTACCTTTTTTTTCCCTTACATTGTACTTGACAATCAAGAGTCTAGATATAAACTTCTGAATTTTTTCAAGTTTTGTTTTCCTCAGTTGGGAATGTGACATCTAGCAGAGCACTGAGGGTACATTTAGAAACATTTTTGCATATAGGGACATTTTCTGTAAACAGATAACAGATTCTTCGGTTGTGCCTAAATACAATCAAGTATTGGAGCCAGATCACAATAACTCGCAGGGCAGCACATTGGCCAGTAAAACAGTGAGTGCATTGAAAACATGTGAACATTGGATTGGGGTGGCAGAAAAGGCCACAATTAGAGTTTCCCTAAGCAAGGAGTTTATTTTTCCTCATCAGCGCCAGCAGCACTGCAGTAGTCGCCATGGCTGCTCTCTCGGTGGTTCTGATCAGCCTCCTCTTCAAACAGGTCCTTTTTAAAGAGCCTGTAAGCTGAGGAATATGAAAATCTCAGACTAAGACATTACGTAAAGCATTTCATTCCTCTCTTCGTTGCCTGTCATTTAGCCTAAAATGGTCTAGAACACTTCTCTGAGGCCCATGGGCCCAGTATTCTGATATTTTTACTCTGCATTTGGTAATTGTAACAAATGAAGAACTTGAGAGATGGCCTTTGAAGATTGGAGTCAAATGGCATGTTGTTCTATAACTGTGCCGTGTATGGGTAATTCGTAGTGATGCTTGCAACCTTTACACACTTTCCTTCCTTCCTGCATCCTCTCCTGCCTCTGACTCATTGATGCTCCTCACAGGGCTGCTCTTCTCTACCAGCTCTTAAGTCTTGGTTTCACACGCTCTGCTCCTCAGATCTCACTTCTGTTTTACTTGCTTTCCTGAGAAGTAGTTTGCCTTCAGATAGGCTCCTTTCTCTTGTCTAGATATCAATCCATATTTCTAATGTTTTATCTATTTCTACCAAATGATTCATCAACATACAAAAATACAGCACGTCTTTATTGAGCCTGTTACTCTCCCCCTCCCCCAAATAAGTCAACCATCAGGGGAAATTATCTGCTCAGAAATAGATGTTAAAAGAAGGAATGTGTACATGGGAGTTTATATATGACATACACGTATACATATATACATACATGCACACACCACACACACAGATGCACAAATACATACACGTATACATATATACATACATGCACACACCACACACACAGATGCACAAATACACACACACACACACACACACATATGAAAAAAATCACTGAGAAAAGAATGATTTACCTAACTGATGGTTTTGGAAAGATTAATTATCTATTTAGAGAAAAAAATATACAACTCATGCATAAAACTTTGTGTATATATATATATGATATGTGTGGATATACACATTTACAAGTTATATGTAGAATTAAACCACAGAAAAAGAAACCCCCCAGAGAACACTAACTTGCTCTTGATATGGGAAGACATAAGAGTAAGAAGCAACTTTTTAAAATAAGTTTTTAAAAAAGATTTATTTATTATGCATATACTGTTCTGCTTGCATATGACCCAGCAGGCCAGAAGAGGGCACTAGATCTCATTATAGATGGTTATGCACCACCATGTGGTTGCTGGGAATTGAACTCAGAACCTTTGGAAGAACAGCCAGCGCTCTTAACCTCTGAGCCATCTCTCCAGCCCCAAGAAGATACTTCTTTTAAAAAAATGTTTTATTAATTTATTCATATTACATCTCAATTGTTATCCCATCCCCTGTATCTTCCCATTCCTCCCTCCCTCCTGCTTTGCCCCTACTCCCCTCCCCTATGCCTGTGACTGAGGGGGACCTCCTCCCCCTGTATATGATCATAGGGTATCAAGTCTCTTCTTGGTAGCCTGCTATCCTTCCTCTGAGTGCCACCAGGTCTCCCCATCCAGGGGACATGGTCAAATATGGGGCTCCAGAGTTCGTGTGAAAGTCAGTCCCCACTCTCCACTCATCTGTGGAGAATGTCCTGTCCATTGGCTAGATCTGGGTGGGGGTTCGAAGTTTACTGCACGTATTGTCCTTGGCTGGTGCCATAGTTTGAGCAGGAATCCTGGGCCCAGATCCACCCATCACAATGTTCTTAAGAAGAGACTTTTATAAGGCAAAATTATATTGGTTAGTTTATTTTAGTCATCCAACAAGTATTTATTGACATACTGATTAGAAGTTTGTTATAGAAAAACAATGAAAAGAATGGTTAAAGACTTCTCTACAGAGCTGTCCACAGCAGGACTGTTTGTAATAATCAGATTGGAAGCAACCAGAACTTCCCAGTGGTGAGGGGAATGATTGAATAAGTTGTGATAAATGTATACAGTGGAGCCACTAATATTGCTTATGAAGATGTTTTAGTGGCATAAGAAAATGCTAAAGATAAAAACTTCATTGAGATGAATAGAATATATGTGTAGACAGATCATTTAATCTTTTGCCTCAGTTTCTAACTTGCAAAGTGAGGGTAATATATTAGACTCATTGGATTTTTATGAGAATTAAATGAATAAACTCTTTTAAAATGCCTAGTCACTGCAAGTAGTAAGTGCTTTATAAATCTAACCTATTAGTATTAATACATAATGACTGATGACTTTCATCTTTATAAAGTTTCCTTTGATTTATTAAGCACATTTTTTTTGCCAGTGAAAGCAAAAGTAACTGCTACACTTAACAGTTAGTATATTTATTTGCATTTTATCAGTTGAGTGTTCTAGACCACAAAATAACCCAATACCTCCATCACTATAGATACAGTGAAAATAATGTGAGCTACAGTATATTTCTCAGTAAAAAATACTTACTTCATTTGCAACATAGAAGGCTGCTAGGTTTTATTTTAATGTGTTCTTAATAGAAGAGATTTGCTTTGTTCAAACAGTAGGGATGTGTTGTTTCTCTGAGATTGAAGTCTTTTTCTGTAGGACACATTGGGTCTGTGTGTGATTTATTTTGCCTGCTGACCTGAAAGAGGTGCCTGATAACAGAAGCTCTGAGTGGCTGTAAGAGAAGCGGTGCTTTAAAATATTTCAGGATCAGTCAGTAAACACTTACTGAGTGCATTCAAAGTGCATGGTCTTGCCTCCTAATTTAGTACAAACCAGACTTCTCCTTAAATCATTATGTGTTCTTCCCTCTGTGCTGCCTTCAGTCTTTTACTCAGGTGGCATGCATTCTCTCTACCAAGTGCTGGCCCCGTATTAGCTCTAGAGAGACAGCTGTGAGCCCGGACAGCTAGGCCTCACGGAGCGACCAAGCACACTGTGATAGTACCTGCTATACATGTGGCAACAAAAAGTAAGTGGGATGTCCACAGGAGTGCTGCCACTTACACCAGCTCGCGTCATCTGAGAGGTGGGAACCTGGTGGAGAAAATGTCTCCTTCAGATTGGGCTCTAGGCAAGCCTGGAGAACATTTCCTTAATCAGTGCTTGATGGGGGAGGGCCCAGCCGGTTCGGGATGGTATTGTGCTGGTGGTCCTGGGATCTGTAAGACAGCAGGCTGAGAAAGCCCTGAGGAGCAAGCCTCATGCCTGCGTGGCATCCCCTCCTGCCTCCAGGTCCCTGCCTGGTTTGAGTTCCTGGCCTGGCTGCCTTCAGTGGATTCAGGACATGTGAGTCAAAAAATCCCTTTCCTTCCCAAGCTGCTTTTGCTCATGGTGTCTTCTCACAGCGATACTAACCATAACTAAGACAAATAGCCAGAAGAAAGCCAGGGTGTGACTAGCACTAGGGATCAGAAACCGTTGGATATGCCAGCAGCAGGGAACAGGCACTGGTGTCTGCCTTCTAACCTCGTGCTCTAACCTGCCTTATGGCTGCCTGTTTTCCCAGGTCAGATGACCTGGTTTTCCTGTCTTTCTCTTCCCTTCCTTCCCTAAACAAGAACCTTCAAGGAAGGCTGTGGAGACGGTGTGCCAGGGAGGACTTTGCACATGAGTGGGGGTCTCTCTGTACAAAAGCTACATAGCCTCCTGCCTGCCTGATGTGGGAGGCCTCTAGTCAGCAGGCCCTGGCGATACACACAGAATATTTAATGAGCACTTGACTAACTCACTTTAAAATGTAGCTTGACAGCCACAAGCCACCAGATAGTACATGATGGACAGTCCTTAATAAAAACAAAAGTTGAATGAGCTAGGAGGCAGTAGATAATGGTAAAAGATAGACAGGTTTAAGAAGTGCTTAAAAGCTTTAGTAAATATCCTCTAAGGTATAAGAATAAAAATGAGCTCTTAGAAATTAAAATTATGATGCCTTTGCCTCCCCTGCCCCCCCCCCCAAAACCACAAACTCCAAAAGAGTTAGAAGAAGGTCAACAAAAACCTTTCCCAAAGACAAAACAGATAATCAAGTGAGTTGAACAAGAGAAGAAAATGAGAGGCTGTCTGATGGAGAGAAAATAGGCGTGAGAGGCTCTCACACAGCCAGGATAGATGCATTTCCTAGAATCGGAGTGTGAGGAAGCTCTCACACAGCCAGTACAGTTGCATTTCCTAGAATCGAAGCTCATGTATCTCTGGATGGCAAGGGCCTGCCAGCCACTCAGCACAAAGAGTGAAAGCAGCCTCAGATGCAGGCATGGCATGAGGTTCGTGAACACTGGGGCTCAAGAAGAAGATGCTGAAGCAGCTGAGGGAACTAAAGGGCTGGCCATGTGCCGAGGATGGGGATCAGAGAGAAGGTGGACTGTCAGCAGTAGCACTCGCATCTGGAGGAGCGTGGAACAGAGCGTCCACTAAATACCTACACTAGTATATTTAGTTTTCACTAAATATTCTTAGCAGAAAATAAATCATTCCAACCTAGAATCCTGCCCCACACTGTCAATCCAGTGTGCTGGTAGAATAGTGTTAGTTTTGAACAGGCAGCTTCTTCAGATTCACTCCTGTTACCCAGGTTCCTGGAGGAATGAAGGGCTCCAGGTAGCCTGCTCTGCAGCAGCCCCTGCAGCTGGCAGGGAGAGGAGGATGGCAGCCTCACCATGGAGGACTGCGGAAGATGGGAGGTGTAGGTAGCCAGCTCTGCAGCAGCCCCTGCAGCGGGCAGGGGGAGGAGGACAGCAGCCTCACCATGGTGGAGGACTGGGGAAGATGGGCGGTGTGAGCAACAACTGACTGTAAGTGGGGCTCTCTAAGGAGAGTGAGCACCAAGCATGCACAAAGAAGCTAATGAAAGGCATGTCACCTACAAGAAGATGGGTGGTCTAGAGAGGAACCCCCCAGTAGAGAGCATACTTAAGAAATAATAGAAGCGACATCTCTCCATTTAACAGAATCTACAACACAACCAGATATGAGGGAGTAGTGGAGCAGAACTAAATTGTATGTAGTATAAGTGAGAGTCACATTCTAAACTCAGAGAGAGAGAGAGAGGGAGAGAGAGAGAGAGAGAGAGACAGAGAGGGAGAGAGAGAGAGAGAGAGAGACAGAGAGGCAGACAGAGAGAGAAAGAGAGACAGAGACATAGAGGAGATAGATAGATAGATAGATAGATAGATAGATAGATAGATAGATAGATAGATAGGTTGGTTTTCCTCAGGAACAGCTTTGGCCTCTTATAAGAGCCTCCTACCCTCCTTGTTTCTAGACTTCTAGTTAGTAGCTTGGGTTTTGTTTTGTTTCTTGTAGAAGAGGAGTAGGAGTGGGTTACTATTGTTTTGTTGTTTACATCTTTGAGTGGGCAGTAAGTCCATGATTTAGAGCACCTAAGAGACAGACTTTTACTTACAGGGATTTTTTTTCCCACCATGTCTTTCTTTTATGTGCAAAATAAAATTAAGTCACTTTCCTGTACTGTTTAATATCTTTTTTATTCCCAAAGTCCAAACAATGTAGACCCTTTATTCCTCCCTCCTTACAACCCTCACCCACACTCAAGCTCCTGGGGTGCTGGAGCCCCTGTCCCTTGCCGTAATGAACTGCCATCCTAGCAGCCTGACTTGATGGACTTCCATGATACCCAGCTCATCGTGAGGGGCAGCTCCCAGGAGTGGGCATATTCTGTTTTTAACAGCTATAAAGTAATAAGTCAGTCCTTGTGATGGAGTTACATAAAATGCTGGGAATATTTCCTGTGGTGTTCTCTCACTCTGCAAATGAAGTGAGCCACCTCTTGTGGCTCCAAGTTCTAAAAACATGCACTGTGTCATTCCTTGTAAGAGCGTACCAAGCCTGTCCTTCTGTCAAGTCTCAGGAAGGCCTGTCACATGGCAAATGGCCAAACAGCCTTTGCCTTCACCAGCCGGTGATGGGTTTTTCCATAGGTTTCCAGGCACAGAGTATTACTTAAAAATAGGAAGAAAAATACCAGATGAGACTGCCCAAAGATCTGCAGGTGGCTGCCTCCAAGAACAGAACTGGGTGTCTAGGGGAGGGGTGGAGCACCACGGCTGTTCATTAGCAAAGTATTAGGAACTGAAGTTCAGTGAGTAAAGACAAGTGTCAGGACTTCACAGACTAAGCATCTTTAAAAAACAGATGTCTTCCGAGCACAAGGTGAAAGACACCCTCCCCCCAACCCCCCTCCCCCCCCCCCAGCTCCCCTCACCTCCACCCCCACTTGCCAGTAGCCCAAGGGGAAGATGGGACTTTCCCCATGTAAGCACAAATGCATTTGGTAGGTTTGGACATGCAAAGCTGAAGAGGCCCTCATCATGTTGTCCTCTTCTAGCAAACACGGTTCTGTGTCCCGAGCTCTCTCGATGTTAGTGTCGCCTGTGTTCTGTGTGTGGGGTGATGAACTCTCAGTTCCTGCTCACTTGCAGTTGTTTGTGCCTCTTCCTCAGTCTTGAATGATAGTGTAGAATTCCATGCTGACTTTTATTTCCCCTCAGCACTTTGAAGATGCGATTCCACTAACCTCGGGCATCTGTTACTGCTGATGAGGAGTCTGTGGCTCTGTAGGTAATTTGTTCTCTCTGGAAGCGTTAGCAATGATGGTTTCTGGTGTGTGTTTGTTATCATCGGGTCTCCTCTGTGCTCAGTGTGGTTTTCAACTTGCCTGGACCCTGTACTATGGAGATGTCCCTAGGATGAATTCATGACAGCTTCTGCCAGGGCCCCTTGGTCTTTATTGGGTAAACAGTGTCTGCATTCATTTCTCAAACTCCTGCAGCATAGATGGTACCAGAGTGCTGCCGTGCACTGGAGCCAGACCCAAGGTCAGGGACTCGGCCTTCTCAAAGTTGTCTCACCCATGACCTGAGGTGGGTGCCGTCTCCACATCTGCTTCCAGATGATGGCAGATTTCCTGACCGGCCCAGGAGTTGTGCCTTAAAGCTTTCTTCAGGGAGCTACTCGAGAGCTTTGCTTTTATGGGCTCAGAGTCTTGCCTTCTGCTGCAGGGTGTTTTCTGTTGCCCACAGCTGGAGTTTTCAGCTGCATTCACAACAGTGGTCTACTAACAGAGTGCTTGGTTTGTGGCAGATTAGCTTCCTTTAACCTCCTAACAACCCAGTGAGGTAGTTACTATGGTTACTGCAATTAGAAGGTAAGTAGAGAAGCCAGGACTAAATCCAATAGTGTGGCTTCAGGCCTCGTGCCCTTGTCCCTGAGCTGCCCTGGTGCTTGTGCCTTCCAATGGGCACTACGTGGCCTTAAACTTTGGCCCCAGTTTCTTGCAGTCGAGCTTGACTGTTGTTTATTAGATGTATGCTCGCGCATGTGTGTGCAGTTATAAACATCAACATGTACAAATGCATGTATGTATAAGCGTAATGCCTTCCCTTCTTGAATTTCACGTTCACTGAGTGCCTGCGCCATGTCTGCTCTGTCAGGGCTGCCGTCCTGACCTCTGGGAAAACATCCCTTCTGGTTCTGAACTAGTGACCCTTCTGAGTGGTTGTCAGGAGCACAGACATTTTGTCGTCTGATTTTACCTTAGTTTCAGGATTTATGGAATTCCATCATGAATTTTCAGACTGAGAAGGTCAGTCAGCCCATTTTGCTGCTTATGGCAGGATTACAGCCAAACCAAGTACGGCGCTCTTTGTTTTTATTAGCAAGGCTGCAGCCTCATTTATTTTTTTGACCTAGTAAAACTTCCTACTATGGTGCAGATTCCGTTAAACTATTAATAATTATTGGCCTACAGAAGTATAAACTGGATCCCAGATTATTGGCTGAGAATCGATTCTTCCCTGTTTATCAATATCATCCCAGTTTCTCTTGTTGAAATACTCTGGATGTGAGATAGGAAGAAAATTAGAAACAAAATATGTTTGTTTGCTAAAATGTCATAGGATTTACAAGTCTGTTCATACAGACATACATAAGGACATACAAGTCCATAATTGGCCAAATAATGTTTCCAGGAATAGTGAGATTTTATCAAGGCATCAGGTTTGTTTGAAATATATATATCTGCAAACCTGCATGCTCACATACACATGCACATGACTGCATTGTGATTTCAACTGCCCAAGCCTTCCTGGTTCATTACCTAAGTAGGAAAAGGAGAGAGGACACTTGCCCTCACTGCCCCGATGGGTAGCTGTGCTCAGTGTGGCTCAGTAGATAAACTCCCCTGATGATCAGCTTGTGCCATTGATGAAATTACTTGAGACCAGTGACTTGCTCTTGTTTTCCTTGTCTGGAAGTTCTTACGTGTATGTAACACCAACCCCCCTAGCAAACAAACACAAGGCCTTCCCCCCCCCCCCAAAACTGGCCAAAGACAATAAAAGCAATTTCTTTTTCCCATATATATGCAAAAGAACTCTCCTCTACTAGTATGTCTAAAGAAGTATTTGGGGCTTTCCATACAGAGGTGTGTAGAATTGGCCCTGGCAGCTGTGCAATGAAACTGGAATGTTGTTTGCCACATTTTACGGAATTTCTATTCATAAGAGTATATACTATTAAGAACAAAGCACATGTAAAGAAGAATAAATACATTGTGGTGCCCACCATCTAGGGATGTGCTCACAGTGCAGTGGGCACGCAGCGCACGTGCTGGATTTTTGCTCTTGAGCCCAAGGCTGCAGACTACACGGAAGAGGTCTTGCTTCTCTAAAAATGATGATGCGAATGCTTTTGTAAAGTATTTTGGACTTAATTTATTTTTGAAATCCTTATGACATTTATTTAAAGTTAGGTAAGTCAGCAATATTTCTGCTCTCTAAACATAGCTGATATCGCCAGTAACTTGTTTTGAAGGGCCTCGTCAGGTAGAAATGCTTCAGTAGGTCTAGAGAGGATAGACAGATAGGCCTTCCGACCCTTAGTTCTGAACGTAATCACAAAGTTGTTCTTAAAACCGAGACACAAAATAGCAAGTCAGGAAAATCCTGGGGAAATGTGTCTGTGGGTACACACCGTAATTCCATCTGGTTCTGTGTCCATTCAAACTTAGGTGATGTTTATCTGGCTAAGTTAGAAGACCAAATGTGACAGTGCTCTGTTAACTTTTTTTTTTTTTTTACCATTTCTGTGATTTGCTTTAATGACGTCTGTGGAAGTTATAATTATACGGTGTCTTCAGACTTTATTCTTGCCAGTCACTCTGAGTCCCTGTTACAGTTGTACTCTTGCTTTTTAAAATATGGCATTCCAGGGATGGCGAGTTTTGCTTGTCTCCCTTCCTGTTTAAAGCAGGTGTGTGTGAGCACAGGCTTACGTGAGTGGAGGACTCTCTTCAGTGATCCACACCTTCCCGATGGCTGTCTCATGTTGATGGACTTTGACCCCGTTGGGCTGGATGACTTCCCTCCGTGCGTGGAGGAACATTTGACTTCTTCCTTGTTCTAGGCTTTCCCCACTTCTCAGTAGGTTCTTGGAAGCTTTCCCCTTCATAACCACTTTCACCCCCTACCACTCAGCCAGTCTTCATCTAGAAATTGCTGCATGTGCTCTAACTGTATTTATGCCAATGACCTTACCAATGTGTTGACCTTACCAATGTGTTGACCTTACCAATGCGTTGACCTTACCAATGCGTAGACCTTACCAATTCGTTGACCTTACCAATTCCTTGACCTTACCATTGTGTTGACTTTACCAATGTGTTGACCTTACCAATGTGTTGGTTTCATGCAGCTGATCCCTTTGTGTGTTGTTTAGAAAGATTTCTGCTTAAGCTCTGAAAAAGCAGTTCATGGGTCTTCTGGGGCAACTTGATAGAACATTGCTTGAAACATGGATGTGATGTCTGTTCTTCACTGTCAACTTGACTATTTCTGCAATGAACTACAACCCACAAATGGAGGGCACACCTGTGATCCAGGTCTTGAGGCAGGACAACAAGATCTGGATCTTGAGTCTGGAAGACACAGGATTTTGATCCAGATTGACACTACTTGCCTTTGATCTAGATCTTGAGGCATAGTGGCCATGCTTATGAGGAAAAGGACTTAAAGAAAAGCTTAAGTCCAGGTATGTTGGCACACACCTTTAATCCCAACAGTTAGGAGACAAAGGCATGCAGATGTCTGTGTTCAGTGCCAACCTGGTCTACAGAGCAAGTTTCAGGTGAAGAAAAGCTTAGGTCCAGGTGTGCTAGTACACCCCTTTTATCCCAGCACTCAGGAGACAGAGGCCTGCAAATCTCCAAGTTCAAGGTCAATCTGCAGAGCAAGTTCCAGGACAGCCATGCTTGGGCAATGAAGGAAATCATTGAAAACAGGAAGCTGGTGAAGATGTACTGGAATAAGGGGGCCATGTTCCAGCCCAGCAAGCAGCAGAACGTGGCAGCTCTGGCCATGTGGCTCTGGCTTTAGTCAAGAACAGAAAAGGTTATAGAATCTCCCTCCATGACTAAGGAAAGTTTCTGAGACCAAGTATGTGGCAGGGGTGTTCCTTCATGGAGGCTCCGAGAGCCTTTGATCTGTATGAAACCGTGAAGTTGAAGTTGCCTTGGAGACCACAAGAGTTAAAGATGCAAAAGCCATGGGATGCCTGCCGAGGAGAGCCGCTAGCAGGGAGTGGAACCAGCCCAGGAAGAAGTAGAGTGTTACAGTAAACACAGCTGAAAGGAGTTGCAAAGCTGAAGAACATTTGACATCAGACATGGAGATGCAGAGTTTGGAGTTTGCCCACTGGGTTTTCAGTTCTGCTTAGGTCCAGTGTTTCCTCACTGTACTCCCTTCCCTACATTTTGGAACAGAAATGTATGTCCGGTGCCATGATATATTGGAAGTATGTGATCTGCTTTTTTATTTTAATTTTAATTTTACAGGGGATTGCAGTCAAGAGATTGCATGAATCTCAGAAGAGACTTTGTACTTTTACACATTGTTGAGACTGTTTTAGACTATGGGGACTTTTGAAGTTGGACCAAATGCATTTTGCATTGTTATAGCTGTAAGCCTATGGGGACCAGGGAGTAGAATGTCGTAGTTTGAATAGGTTTAGCCCCTAGACGCATGCGTTTGAATGCTTGGTCCATGGGGGATGGAACTATTAGAAGGTGTGGCCTTGTTGGAGTAGGTGTGGCCTTGCTTGAGGAAGTGTGTCACTGTGGAGGTGGGCTTTGAGGTCTCCTATGCTCAAGCTCTGCCCAATGTGGATTCCAGCCTACTCCTGGCTGTTCTCACATCATGATATAGAACTCTCCAGGACCACGTCTGCCTGCACGCCGCCATGCTTCCCACTGTGATGATAATGGACTGAACTTCTGAAACTATAAGCCAGCCCTAATTAAATGTTTTCCTTTAAAAGAGTTGGCTCGGTCATGGTGTGTCTTCACAGCAATAGAACCCTAACTAAGCATGGATATCACACCCTTATTATTTATTTATACACACACACACACATATATATATAGAAATAATATTTAAATTTTACGTATACACATAAATGAAAAGAGTATACACACAAAAATAGGAAAAGATATGAAAGAATTTTACAAGCATCTAAAACTTGATATTTTTTTTAACCTGTTTATGGGTCTCTTTCTAAAATGTATTAGGTGCTTTCCCAACTTTTAAATAGAGTATCTTGAACATAAGGTAATCTTTACTTGATTGCTTAAGGTTATCAGAAGCATCAGTTACTGCTAGAGTTGTAATATAATGGTTCCTTGCAGAGCTACTGAGGTGTGCAAAGCTATCTGATCATACAGTAAATGGCAGCAATAGCCTATTCTTTTTAGACTTCACAGCACAATGTTTCTCCTTGTGTTTGTAGCCATTACCTCCCACCCTTCTTCTTTTTTTTTAAGCTACTGTCAGTGTATTTGACTCTGGAAGCCATTTCTTGCTCATTTTCCACCTATGGATTCTTATTTCTGATCTCCACCAGTCTAGAAAGCCAGATCATTACATAAAGCTCTGCATAGAGCTTTGTCCGACAAGTAAAATATGCAGACAGTGCAAAAAAAAAAAAAAAAAAAAAAAACATTGTTGACGCTCATGAGACCAGAGTAGGAAGAAATGCATAAATCATTCGGTCTAGTCTTTCTAATGTACAGGTGAAGAAAATGCTGTTGTGACTGGCGTGCCCATCCGTGGTCGCACAGCCACTTACCCACTCAGAACCAGCGTTACTCTCAGTTTAATAACCAGGTTCTGTATTAGAGTTCACTAGAGGAGCAGAACTCTAATAGAGTGAATATATCTGTAAAGGAGATGTATTAGATTGGCTTGCATAGTTGGAGCTAGGTAGTCCAGTTGTGAGGCACTGGTGGCTGCTCAGGCCGTAAGGCTGGATGCCCCAGCACGTGTAGTCTGGCACTGAAGGCCTAGATGGTTCCTGCAGAGCCATTGGTCTTGAGTCCATGTTGGACGCTGGAAGAAGCTGTGTTGTGACGTCAGTTAAGAATGGTAGCAGTAGCAGCAACAAGGTAGATGTACTCACCAGCAAGGAGTAAATGTGGCCAAGTAGGAGCAGCACTACTGTTCCTCAGACCTCTTCATATGTGTGCCGAGCTGGGCTGCCATGGGAAGTGCTACTCACTCTGGGGACCACCCCCTCCCTGCCCCAGCAGATGATACTTCAGGAAACACTCTATAAACCTACCCAGAGGTCATTTAGTTGATTATGGTTCCAATCATGCTGACAACCAAGATCAACCGTTCCAGCTTCCAATCCGTGCTCTTCTATAATTGGAATTTCAAGAACTTTGATTTATGTAGGTGGCTATTATCTTATAGATAGATAAATGTGTGATATATAAATATGTATCTTAAACATGAATACTATTAACAGAGCTGCTTGCTATATACATATAGGGCACTGCTTGCCCAGCATTGACATTACTATTGCTTGTATGTGCCATATCTGATGGCCTCTGGGTATGAGATTTTAAACCCAGAGAGAGAGAGAAAAGAAGTGTGCTTAGAAGAAAGGAGAGACAAGAAACTAACCACAGAGTCCATGGCCTGTGTGCTGAGTGCGGCTGTGACTTCAGCATGCCAGTTTCACCATTCAAATCATGACAGTAATGGATTTATTTTAGACTTTTAAATTTTGTTCCATTTTGGATAATTTTCTATATACTCTCTCCTAGATCATTGATTTTTTCTTTATTATGTCTGATTTTTCTTTTTAAAAATTTTTTACTATGAAAGTATCATTCATGGAAATTTAATTATCTTCAAGTATCTTGTTTTCCTGAAAATGGTTTCCTTCTTAATATATTAGAATTTTGATTTTTTTCAAGAATTTTAAATATTTATTACTATGTTTAGTAATTATACTACCTGAAAGCACCTGGGTGATCTTACTCTGCTTTATTATTATTTTTTTCCTTTTTTATTATTAATTTATTCAAATTACATCTCAGTTGTTAGCCCATCCCTTGTATCCTCCCATTCCTCCCTCCCTCCCGCTTACCCCCTATTCCCCTCCCCTATGTCTGTGACTGAGGGGGACCTCTTCTTCCTGTATATGCTCATAGGGTATTGAGTCTCTTCTTGGTGACCTATTATCCTTCCTCTGAGTGCCACCAGGCGTCCCCATCCAAGGGACATGGTCAACTATGGGGCACCAGAGTTTGTGTGAAAGTCAGATCTCCTTCTCCACTTAACAGTGGAGAATGCCCTGTCCATCGGCTAGTCTGCGTAGGGGTTCGACGTTTACTGCTTATATTTTCTTTGGCTGGTGCCATAGTTTGAGGAGGACCCCAGGGCCCAGACCCGCCTGTAGTTTTCCAGGACCCTCTGGATCCTTCTATTTCCTCATTCTCCCAGGCTTCTCACACCTAAAGTCTCAATGGGATGTCCTCCCCTCTGACCCACTTTCCTGGTAGGTAAAGTTTTTCATGGGGACGTACCCCTTGGACTAGTGTCTCGATATAAGTGAGTATATACCATTTAACTCTTTTTGCTTCTGGGTGAACTCACTCATTATGATAATTTCTAGTTCAATCCATTTGTCCACAAATTTCGGAAATTCCTTGTTTTTAATAGCTGAGTAGTATTCCATAGTGGAACGTTCTCTAAAATTGATCACATAGTTGGTCACGAAGCAAACCTCAACAGATACAAGAAGATTGAAATAATACCTTGTATCTTATCAGATCACCATGGTCTAAGGCTAGACTTCAACAGCAACAGAAATTCCATATTATTATTTTTTAATGATTCTGGCTAAAGGTCAGTGATTACCTTGTGTGTCTTGTAAGTTTAGTTGACGAAGGGCTGGGATAGAGATACATTAGTGGTTTGCTTGAGCGAGTCTTTAGAGAACCACTTTATTAGCTGTAGTCCAGTGCTCCCGTCTAAGGTACACTTCATTTGTCTCTTGGTTTGAGGATTCCTGGAGCACAGAGTTAGAAAATTTGACCTGGGCTTGTTTGAGAGCAGCCTGTTATTCCTTAGGGCTGGCTCCTGCCAACATCAAACTCAAGCCAAGATTTCACTAAGGTGGGAACTGCACACAGACCTTTGCAGGACACTTTACATATAAATGGTTGCAGTGGTCTTTCTTATCTCATCCTTAATGAATCAGTCCCTTAACGGCTGGTGGAAATGAGGTCACCTCATTCCCTGAAAGAGGGACAGAAGACAATAATAGGGTAGCACTGAGCGGAGCAGCTGCTCTAGTGGGAGCAGCTATGAAGACTTGGGGTTCATTTGCTCCTCTGTCCTCACCCTGAGAACCTGCAGGGACCTTGACATCCTTGTCCTGGGTATGCCCCCTGGGTCTACAGAGCAGCCACAGGCCCCTCAGGGTTTCAGGAGCCTGCTCCTTTGTGGCCATGCCCTGTTTCTGGGCAGCAGGCTTGCCTCTCCAGGCTCAGTTTTGAACAAGAAACTATAGGTATTGTGTCTAGGGAAAAGCTTTTGTCCCATTTTCATATTCTCTCTTACTGGTTTCTTTTTCTCCTGGAATATGTCCTCCAACAAGATAGGGGTTCAAGAGCCCTTGTTAGAAGGGCCAGTTCTACCCTTAGAAGTCTGGATTGTTTCAGATGAACTCTGTCTACACAGCACAAAAAAGTCTGTAATACTAAAAAAGGTGGTAAGGGCATATAGAAATATGAGCACATTACCAAAGATGCTGGGAGCACAAAGCTTAGGGGTCTTTTGGTGATATAAATATGTAGTAGTTAAAAAAGTCCCTAACAGTGTTCTGTGACACTATTTCTGTTTGACATTCTGGTAGCTCGCACCGGCTTTGTTCTGGTGATTTATACAGAAGCCTGTAATAAATGCAGCCTGAAGTCATGCTGCTGGGCACCATTCATTTTCCCATGGGCAGCTCTGGAACTAAAACCTTGCAGCAGACCTGGGAAAGCACTTCCGTCCCGGTGCGTGCCTGGCCTTGGTGGCTGCCACTTGGACTTCTTGTACCTCAGGGTGTCCTTGTGATGCTGAGAGTGGCCTGGTTCTAGATAGATTTTTATCAGAACTAGCAAGAGTTTCCTAGAATATGTAGCACGATTTTAAGGGCTTAATACAAATCAAACTCCCTCTGCCCAGTGAGAACTGCAGTTGGACAAGTGGAGAACTCATATCAGCCTCATTATTGATGATTGCTTGATTGATACATACACTTGATATGTAGCCAAATGGCTTCTAATGCTTTCTGCCAAGTTGACCTCAGCTTCCTCAAACTGCATGCCTCCCCACTGTGTGGAAGAACCTGCGTCTGCCAACCGATCATCACATGGTTAGAGTGGCTGTGTGGGCCACTCATCCAAAGGAGCTCCTTCTGGCTTTGTTCTGAGGATTTAGACAAGGAGCCTGTGATGGGAGTGCTGTTCCTCTACAGCCAGTCCATACATGACCAGTTCAGTTTTTCAACTCACTTGTCAGAAAAGGGACTCTTTGGGGGCACAGAAGGGTATGGGGTAGAAAGGTCTTGTATATAGGGGACAAGGGAATGGAGATCACCTGGACTCTGACATGAGGCTATTTTAGCATCTGTGGCATACCTGGCAGAAGATGTGAGACATTAGGGTGGGTTTTGGGGAATTCTGTGTTCACGCTACACGTATGTCGTTGTGGTTGGTCTGAGGCCTCTGGACAGACCTTTGTAAGGTGGACACTGTTAGGTACTTTTAGTTCCATGTTTAGCACTGGGGGGCGGGAGAAGATCTGGCCACCTTCTATACTATGGCATCTTGGACAATGTTTTCCCTCGTCTCTTTTTAGAATCTTGGCAAAGCTAGGAAGTCATTTTGCCTTGGCATCTAGAGATGGCAAACGTGGGCGAGATGATTCTGGCAGAGTTAGGTAAGCGGGCTGTGCTCCTCAAAGAGCATTCTGTTCCTCATGCTAGTGAGCCTGGTGCCTCTCGGCCTTCTGCATCCAGCCACATCCTTAGAGAAAAGACTAGAGCTGGCAGGAACAATAGATGGGAATGAAAATACACGATGTTTCCGGGAGGCCTAAGGCAGTCCACACTTTGTTGTTTGAACCTCCTACATCACAGGCATAGAAGCAGCAATCATAATCAAGGACCTTTCTCACTCATGCTCTGCCAGACAGGTGGGAATCTGGGATTGTCAGGCTCTCTTACCACCCGGTGAGCAGGGTCAGGGGCTCCAACCCCACCTCGGAGAGGCTGCTGAGGGCTTGATTTAGCCAGTGACTCAGGGAAGCCAGCAACCTACCTACAAACACGGGTGAGAACTGCCTTGCTGCCAGTCTTAGTGGAAAGCACCAGACTGTTGCCTTCTGTAGTATTTGCTGCTTGTTCACTTCCAACAAAATGTAACGGTGAATTTTTCTTTACAGCCTTTGTAAGCCTTTAGAATGCCCGCAGCCATTCTTCACCTTTGCTTGTCACCGCAGTCAGGTGCCTTCCTTACCTTGGTTCTTTTCACCTTCCAGTTTTACGTCTGTGCAGAGAAGTTCATGTCTGGGAAAGCATCTCCTAGACTCTCAAGGCCCACAGAGATTTTATCTGGTATTCACTTTATCGTTTTATAGAGACTTTATTTGGTATTATTATAGCATTCATTTTGTCGTCATATTATATAGTATTCATTTTATTATGGCAAATAGGATGGTGGTGGTAAATAGCTACCAATCTCCTGAAATAACTTCGATGGCACAGTAATCTGAGTAATAGTTAGTACTAAAATTTGAATAACAGAAATCCTAGCCCCTTTCCTTTAGAGAAGCACAAATTGGACCGTGTGCACACATATTTCCATAGTGAAGCAACAGAATGAGAGCTTTTGTTTTCCATTGTGTGTGCGTGCTTTTGTATTTGTATGAGTATGTGCACAACAGTTCAGGTGCCCTTGGAGCCAGAGGCATCAGTCAGATCCCCCATCCCTGCCCCGCCCCTGCCCCGCCCCTCGCTCCCCAGCCGGGGTTCCAAGTGCTTGTGAGTCTCCTTACATTGTTGCTAGGATCAAGACTCAGGTCCTCTGCAAGAGCAGTACACACTCTTAATGGTTGAGCCATCTCCAGCTTCCCAACTTTCATGAACGTATTTTCAACTAAAAAAAGATGTAACTGGTAAAAATAGAATGGGAGGGGGAGGAATGGGGTGAGTTTAGTCCACATAGATATGCAAGAGTGACCATTAAATAAAGCATTGTAAAATAATGAATCTTTTTGTACTCTAAAAGTGAGCGTGGCTACCTATGTATAGTATTTTTAGGTTATCTATAGATATTGTGGAATCCTCTGTGCACAGATATTCTTTGTTTCATTTTACTGAGAGTTGCACCATACTTCATCGCCTATATAGGGATCTTAATATAGCCTATATTAACTGAATCTATAACATAGGAAGGTCTTGATACAGTTAGTATATATGATGCTTTCACTTAGAAAACTTGTTTTTAGCGAACAGCAACTGTTTAGTGAATAGACGCTTCAGGTGCCAAGTGACTTACAAGTTAGCATCCAGGCAAACAGCCCCCTCTGCTCCAGCTCTGCCTCCCTCTCTCTTTTCTGTGGCATCTTATCACATCTCACCATCGTTCCTCCCCTACATTTTTATTCAGAAATCATTCACATTTATAGAAAAACTAGGAGAACTGAATATTCTCTTTGCCCTTAGATTGCCCCCATTTAGGTGAGCCACTTGAGAATAAGTTACACATAACATAGAACTTTATTCCTAAATATTTCAGTATCTGTCACCTGGTGGGGGGATGGCATTCTCATATGTAGATTCCTGTTAATGTTACACTCAGAAGAACTAGCCTTGACACGGTGTCATCATTTGACATAGTTCATATTCAAGGGTATGTTTTGTTTTTCCATTCTAGAATTGAGTCAAAGATTGTACATTGCATTTAGTTGTCATATTTCTATAGTCCTGTTTATTTTGTTTTCTTTTTCTTTTTCTTTCCCCTTTTCACTTTTTCCTTTGTCTTTTTTCATTTACCCTTCAAAACTGATATTTTAAACACATGTCCAGGCCATCTATTTAATTTTATTATATATTGTTGAAGCATCCATAATTATACAGATTATTGCCTACAGGCAGCTTGGTATGTGCACACACATGCACATTCTCTTCCCCTTCAAATTTCCATGATTTTTTGTGTCTTCCCAGGAAGCATCTGAAGAGATGTGAGACTCTTCCAACGCCTCACTTCTCAGAACATCCCTGGGGACATCCCGGGCTGCTAACAGCTCAGGTGCAGTTGTTGATAGGAAGGCGTGCACGTCTATTTGCTTCTGATATTCACAGGCTTTTCTCCCCTCAGTTCCATACTCATGACACGTAACAGTGAGTACACAGCTGCCTTTTTTTCTTTTTTTAACTTAGATTTCTGTCTGGCTCAAGCCAGTTATCTCTTTCTCAACCATAATCAAATCTTTCAACTTAATGCTGATCTAATCTTCTGTGTATGGAAGAAAGCAAATTTTGACTTGAACCTTGAGGGCATGTTGTCCCTCAGAACCAAGAATGAGACTATATCAATGACTTCCGACATGAGATCAAAATAACCAGGCAGTGTTGTGGAAGAACACAATGTTCCCCACCCCCATCTCTCTCTCTCTCTCTGTCTCCCCACCTCCCAAGTTGGGAGCAGGTCCAGTGCTGACAGAGGCCATAGGATTGCTCTTTGGTATCCTGTAACCCAGGAAAGAGCAGGAGAGTGTCTCCAGTGCCCCCAGTTGAGCTTGCTGGCAGTGATGTGAGCTGGCTGTGAGCTACCTGAGCTTCCTAGCTGGCAGAGACAGAAATGTAAGGCTTCTGGTGCTTTAGACCAAGGCAGGGCTCTTACCCTCATCTTGACTACTGGAAGTGGAGCTAGTACAAGATGGCTAGAAACAGAGGGCGCAGTGGAGCTGGACCATTGGAACTCCCCATCACACCATCTTCTTGCCTATGTGATGAATATGTGATTTTTTTTTTTTTTTTGTGCCGTGGTTAAAAGGGGGACTTAAACAGAGGAATTGTAGTATGCATCTTGTCCTTCCCTGTGCTAACATGAAGAACATGTATAAGTTGTGTGAGTGTCCGTGTGTGTGTGTCCGTGTCCGTGTGTGTGTGTGTGTGTGTCCGTGTTTCCATCCAGTGACTGAAATTCCCAATTAATTCTCTTCACTGAATGAGCAGTTTGGCAAGTTACTTATGGTAACAGAGTTTTTGCGGTTGTTTAGGGGGTTGATGAAAGGGCTCAATGATGACGAAAAGTTTAGGGTGAGGAAATGAGGAACTGGTTTCTCTATGGTAGTGAAATGTGTCGTGTGGCAGCTTGCTTTGAATACGCATCAGGGATCATGCTTTGAGACAAATTTATGGCTAGCAGTAAGATAAAGGCCTCTTTTACTGCCTTATTTTCACTTACTAAATTTTAATTACTTCTCTCTATAAATTAAAACATTTACCATGCTATATCCTAATTATCAGATTTGTCAGCTATAGTATAAATTTCACAGAATAATTGCCATTTGGGCTTTTGGGGGGAAACATCACCTTATAGTCTTTGTTTTAGTGCTTTAGTAGATGGAGTTTCAGTGGAGACACAGTCGTGCTGTGTTGCCTCAACTTTCATAGGATGTACTGATGGTTCTCATTGGCCTAGGAGTGACATAGCGTCATAGGCTCACCAGGTAAAGGCAGAGTGGTACCAACAGAAGAATGATTTGAGTTGCAGACTGCTTTGAAAGACATCATTTTTCCTTTGAAATATACCCAGATATTTACCAGGATAGGTCCTAGAGATGGTTTTAATGAACTGTATTTATAATTAACATACCATAAAAATGCTCAAATCCTAGAGAATTAACTTGAGTAGGTTGTGAACCTTTATTCTGTCAGTTTGCTTAAAACTCCTAGATGCAGACCCAGAGTTCATTTAGTTCAAGTTATGTGGAGTAATTACCTACATTCCTTAATTAGTAGCATCATTTCACCATTCCTGCTTCCAGAATGTGAAAATTCCAGAATTTCATGCTGGGCAGATAGACCTGAGAATGCAGCTTATTATTTACTTATTAAAAGAGTAAAATTTTAGAAGAGGCTGGAGAAATGTGTGTGCTTGCTGTTACAGTCGAGGCCAGCACACAGATCCATGCCTCCCATTTCCCTGATCCCCGGCTCTTGGCTGGGTTTGGCCAACAAGGTGCTGTGCTGAAAATGGCAGCCAGGATGAAGGAAGCAAAGCATTGCTTCTGCTTTTTTCTAGGCCTTTGCCAGCACCTCTTACCGCCCCCCTTCACCAGCATATCTCCCCCCCCCCCGGCTCTGTATGTGTGTGTATGTGTGCTATAGGTCTTTCTGACTGCAGCTCTCCAGCTTTTGGGGTGCAGCTCCATCGTGTTCCCAGTGTTCTCCAGTAGTCCCCCTTTCCCCCCGTCCCTGCAGCCCTAGATAAGGGGTGGCTTTTGCTGAGGAGATTCCCCCTAGTTGCCTCACTGTGCCCTCTTTGACATTTCCACCCTTCTGTCATCTGTGCAGTGAAGTCTTTGCTCATGATTTGTTCTGTTTCACATGCTAAGAATATTTCCTTTTTCCTGACTGATGCTTTTCTAGAATAGCTCTGCTTTTATCTCATAGCTATCATCGTTGGGATGTTGATAAAGGGAATGTTAAATTATTCATTATCTTAGCAAATGTTTAATCAGTTTGGTATTATATTTAGGTGATGGGGCAAAAGAAGAACCAAGCAGAATGATTTGATTGTCCCCTGAGAATTCGGTCTGTGAAGGGGCTGGTACTTCCCCGAGGGCTGAGGAAGACAGGAAAGAGTGCTTGTATTGGAGCAGTGACGGGTCAGATCGTGCACATCCAGGGGTCTTCTCGGAAGCAGCAGTGTGCACAGAGGAACACATTAGTGTGGCCGGATGCAGAGTGCTGAGTGGGTGTATTGGACCAAGAGGGGCCAGAGCGTGATTCAGCTGGGTCATTTGGGGCTTGAGGGGTCTCTAAGCAGCAGTCCCGCGGCTGATGGGAGCAGGGAAGCGGAGCTTTAAGCCGAGGAAGTATCTGAACACGCTGGTTCTAACAAAGGCTCCTGGAGGGGAGTCGAGGTGGCCTCTGGCTAGGTGAAGGGGAGAAGTCTTGGTGGAAGAGCATGGGGTTTGGCTGGAGTCCTGGATTACTAGAAGATACAGGAGGGAGATCAGGATAATAAAACAATTCGGTGCTTGTTTAGCGTGTACCTGGCATTGCAACAGGTGAAGTGCGTTGTACTCAGGAGCAAGACTTGCTTGTTTAGTTAAGCTAAATGGACTTCCAAACTAGAACACTGTTTATCACATTGGGGTCATCTCTCCTTGGAGGTCCCAGGTATGTTACTGGGTTGTTTATTATTGTGCCTTGTGACATGGGTATATTTTAGTTTGTAAAAAATGATGGTTACAGTGCTGCTCGTGTTTCGCACAAGCCAAATAAGCAGTTCTAAGAAGCATTCAGTACCCCTGATTTCCTTTTCCAGACTCAGGTCCTCCCAGCCTTTTAGTCATGAAACTTGCTGACTGTCCATCCACTGTCTATTTCATCCTCCACTCTACCTGCCGCAGCTTCCTTATCTTCCCGTGAAAGAATTAACTTCCTGCTTGAGAAGTCCTAGTGTGAGTTCCTTTGTCAGAAATCTACCAGTGGGACATTCTCTGCTGATTTATGAAATCCACAGGCCCACCTGTCACCAAACCTCCCATGTGCCACTGGATACTCACTGTATACTGAGTGTTCAGAAAGGTGCACAAAGCACCATGGAGTGGAACATCTGGAAACAGACCTGTAGAGCTAGAAGCTGGTAAGGAATGGAACATCAGAGGCAGGAGCTGCCTTAAATGGTCTAGGATGAAGTTGTTTGGGGGTGCTGCTCTGAAGCGGTGGTAGGTGTTGGCAGTTTCAAGATCTGAAAACAACTTGCTTTCGTCTTTGAAGGTTCAGAGTTGAGTATAGTGGTCAAGAGTCTGGGTTTTGGAGCCCGACTTCTTGTTCTGCTTCTGTGTGCACCACATTCCCTCGTCCTGATGCCTCCCTTCAGTATCCGCAGGGAGACCATGACAGTGTCCACCTTCAGATTACTACGAGGATAGCATGACAAATTTACATGATACACACAGCATTCATCCCTCCTGTCCTACCACCAGTGCACAGTGAGTTCTTGCTGTGGGTCATGCCTGACACCAAAGGGGAGGCTCTGAAGGCTCAGCTGAGAAAGGTGTGTCCCTGTGTCTGAGTACCAGGGTCTTCGACTTACTTCCACATGAGAGTTGCTAGGACTCACCCTATCATCTTTGTAGTCACTGAAATTGTTTCTACTGAAAGAAAATTCTGGAACATGCTTTCTTCAAGACAAGTTGGTTGTTTGAATTCTCAGGTTATTCCTTTGATCATGCCGTATATAATCTCTTTGTCACTTAGAGAATTTCTAGAAACAACTTCAAAAGCCAGAAGGTGGCAGGTAACACTTTGAAAGAGACTCAGATATCACTGCCTCTGTGAGACTGTCCTGTTACCCTCGTCCTCACTTGAGTTCACTGACGTGAACTGAGCGCCTCTCTTCACACTCTGCACAGAGTCTAGGGATAGAAGGAGTTCCCATTCTCAGGAGATTTGTGGTTCTGTAGAAGTGTAGGGAACAGATTCAATCCAATATGCTGCAAGTGCAAATGGAATACATAGAAGACAAGGTTGGTGCCTAGGAAGGACAGTGACCACTGTGCAGAGTGGTGGTGCCTCAGTAAGATTTTCAGGGCAGAGTGAGAGTGGATTCTGTAAGTGTGTAGAGGACTTGACCCATAAGGGCAGGGCCTAATAAAACATGAGAGTGGAGATCTAGGAAGTAGCTGGAACGTGCCAGAGCTTGGTCTTTGATCGTGGGGGTATATGTACCACTGAGAGACTAGGTAACAAAGTATGACAAGGTACATATTTAACAGGATCCACCCCGGTGGTGAAAAAGGCAGGGTTGTCTCATCCCCACAGGTTATCCAAGGGCAGACACAGGGACAAAGTCCTATTTGTCTCTGTGTCCCTGATGTTTGGTACATTATAGACATTCAGGAAATATTTTGAATTTTTCATTTTTTGCTCTATCCTCAGAACATGTTGACCTGGCCTTCCATCTGTCACAAGCAGCTTGACTAAGATGATAATAAATTCTCTTTTCTTGGCATTCTTTTAGCTGGCACTCTGTTTACTAGCCCCTCTGTGCAGCTGTAGTGCGGTGACGATTGATGTTTATAATTCTGACCCTGAAGCACTTCAAGGCTCCTAAATCATCAGAAAAAGATTAAAGTATATTCAGTATCACTGTAATGTTTGTGTGTTTTACTGCATTCTTCTTTGGAAATTGATGGCTTATCAAGTGCCTGTGTACTTGATAAGAACAGTGAGAAGATGTGGTCACCCACAGCTCCAGACTCTCTGCTGGTGCCAGGAACAAGCAACTTACTGTGCATGCTCAGAACAGAATGGCCTGTGTTCTCTCCATGCCTAGGGGAGGAAGCATGCTGGGCCCAAGTGTAAAAGAAAGTAGATGTTGGGAAACCGCTGGGCGGCTGCCAGCAGATGAGATGTAGACCAGAGCAGTGGAGACTGTACTAGCAGGCAGGCTGTGTCCTAGGCTCAGCAAGAGCTCAGCTCGGGGCCAGGGCTCCAACATTATAGCCTATGTGCCTTGACCCCGGTCACCAGGCTCAGGGTGGGCAGAACTCTCTACCAGCTCCATCAGTATTGCAATAACAATGCTTCCACGAGATGTCAAACCCTGGCAAGTGAAAGCACTGATAATTAGATCATCCTGGTCCCCACGCACAGCTTTCCTTGAAAGCCAATATTATTACAGAGCTGACAATATTAAGAGACCCACAATGAAGAACTTGGAAATGCCGGGAGATGTCTCCATCGCTGACTTTCTTAGATTTCAAGAACGAGGGGTAAGGATGTGTCCAGGAGGAATCTGTTGGGTTTCCTTTGGGGGCTTAGACATTGCCGTCATTAGAGATGCATCTCTGTTCTGTTACACAGTTTACTTTCCAGTCTGCTCGTCCAGTCAGTTTCCATCATCTCAGCTGAGAAAGCCAGTCTGCAAGCCTCAGGAATTCGGCCGCCACACAGGGAGTGCATGCTGGCCTCAGAGCTGCCTTTACATATCACTGGGCTCCTTGGCCAGTCTCTCAGATCTCTCAGGAGGGGCTTGGCTTTTCTGTACCTGAAATCCTGGGACAGTACTAAGTTTCTTCTTTCCAGGGCTGCTGTAAAGGCTGAAGTAAAACTATATAGAACCTCACTGGGAAGCATTACCTACACTAACCTAGAATATAAATACTATGCCATATGCTCAATATAATATTATAGAGAAATGACAGCTGCACCAGAGAATACCACAGATCTTCCGTCAGAACACAGAACTTTATCTTATCCTCAAGTTCAGCAGCTCACAGACCTTCCCATGGCTGTAGAGATCCATTTTGTTCTTAGAAGTTTTTTGTTTTGTTTTGTTTTCCTGCCACTGCAGCCACGCCATCAGCCTCTTGGATCCCCTCTGTGTCTGTCCTCGGCACACTTCACCACCTGCTCTCACAAATCACTGCCTCACATAGACCCTGCGTAACTGCTGATTCGGTTTGCAGAGCGGAAGAGGGCATTTAGAGCCTGCAGTAGCTGCTCTTCTGAGCATTTGACTCTTCTCTGATGCTGTATACTGGGGAGGGGCCCTGGGATGGCAGTTTACGGCGCCCAGTGGAACCCACTGTTGTGTTCATTTCTTTTGTTTGTTTGCGATTTTTTTTGTTTTTTGTTTTTGGTTTTTTTGAGACAGAGTTTCTCTGTGTAGCCTTGACTATCCTGGACTCACCTTGTAGACCAGGCTGGCCTTGAACTCATAGTTATCTGCCTGCTTCTGCCTCCTAAGTGCTGAGATTAAAGTCATGTGCCACCACCACCCAGCTCACATTCATTTCTTTTAATATTCTTTCTGATACACCCTTGGCTTGTGAAGCAAAGCTAACCACACAGAGAGCCAGAGATAACACCTGTTGAGGGCGCAGCTGAATATTTACAGACGAAGTCAGATAGGAGCAAAGCATTTGTTTGGCCTGTGGTTCTAAAAGAAGCTTGTGTGGTGTTTGTAAAGGTTCTCAACAGGAGGTGTGTGGAAGCTGCAGTGATGACTGGCCTGGCACTGAACTGCCACGTAAACAGGAAGTCCTTGTTTGACAGGAAGCACTACTTCTATGCAGACCTTCCTGTAAGTATGCTATGTGATCTGCCCTTACACACCCTCAGCCCTTGGGGCCTGCCTTCAGGGATGGAAGCAAAGTCCCAGGGCTGAGCCACTCCTGTTCTCAATCAGCCCTCTGTCCATTGCAGCAGGCCATCCTGCCCGTACTAATGAAGGCAGAGCCCCCTGGTGTTTACTAGATGGGATGTGACTGTCCTGATCGCTGACTCCTTGCTTACGCCTTGCTTCTGTTGCTTCACTCATAATTGAACAGGGACCTAGAGAGGCCAGTGCTTGTCAGGTCCTCCCAGCCATGGTGTTTGGCGCTAATTGCCTGTTAGGACAAAGGCTAGTCCTGTAGCTGACGCTGCTGTTGGTGCCCACTGTCCCTGCAAGCATTGGAAGAACGTGTCTCTTTTATATAGACTTTCCTAATAAGAAGACTAGCTCTTTCAGAGACATCCTGTCATCACCCAAGGACCCAGTCACTGGACAATAGGAGGCAGAAGTGTAAGCCAGAATGAGCACAAACAATAGTAATTAGTTGAGCAGCAAACTCAATATTTACCTGCTTTCCCCCTAAATTTAGAACGTTTCTTTCTGAATGTGGTGTCAGTGTGAGTGAGAGCCAATTTCTCATAGTATTGTACTGGAACAAAACTGAAATGTTGAATGGATTTCTGGAAGTACTGTGTCATTTAATCAGACGTTCTAATAGCTATGATTTTGAAAAACAATGGCAATACACTTTGTGGAGCTTCGTTCTCCTGGAACTGAAGATGTGGAAGAGTTGGGTTTCACTGGTGAGGGCATAAGCAGACATAAACAAAACATAAGGCACGGAGGAGCCTGTAGCTTCCCCATAGCCCCAGTCACAAGCTCTCCTGTGCTGTATAAATTCAACAGAAATGTTTGCCTTTTCAGTACTGAGGCTGGAACCTCGGGCCGTGCACATGCCAGATGAGCTCTGAACCGCCCGACTCCCACTCTGCCCTGGAGAGGCTTTGCCTGTTCTCCTTGGCCGGGCAGCTGAGCAGATCCAGAACAGACGGTCATGACATGCATAGGACATGCCTATGCTGCAGCACACTTGCTGTCTACCTGAGACTTAGAGCTAGCGAAGTGCCCTGGGGTTTTGTCCAGCAACCTGGACCAGAATTCAGGTTTATAGGTGAGGACCTCCTACCTGAGCATAGACAGGGAGTTGGCCTTCTGCACAGTTCCCCAAGTGTGATCCCACGGTCCCCAGTGTCAGTGTCCCAGAGCTGTGTTAGGATTATACCTTTTCCAACCTTGCTTTAGGCCTCCTGCATCAGAAACCTTGAAGTTGCCATTAAACATGCTTCTGTCTGACGTGTCCACTTGATTGTCTGAGGCAGTAAAAATGTTAAAAACCTTTCACTGCCTAGTGGGGAGAAGTACAGACTTGGGCCACCGCAGCCTGGAGGTCCTGCATCTGTGTGTGGCTTCGGGATGACCCTTGACCCCCTCTCACCTGTACTTCATAGGCTGGTAGGATTGAATGAGGGCGGCAGTGTCCAGCAAGCATTGCGGATGCCTTAGCTATGATTGTTTTCTGTTTATCTCCAGTCTTTCCATTGCCCTGCACTCTCAGCATGTGCGTGAAAGTAATTCTTATTTTCCATTTACAGCAGAGCTCCTCAGCCTTCCTAACACTGTGACCCTTTAACACAGTTCCTCATGCTGTGCTGACCCCCAGCCGTCACATTATGTTTGTTACTACTTCATAACTGTAATTTTGTTACCACTATGAATTGTAATATAAATATCTGAGTTTTCCAGTGGTCTTAGGCTACCCCTGTAAAAGGACCATTCAACCTCTTAAGGAGTCATGACCTGCAAGTTGAGAACCATTGATTTAGAAGGAGAGGCAAGCACCCTTGCAACAGCCATCATATATTTATTTTTTCCATGCTATATGCTATCCAGCATATCACAACACTTTCTGGCCAGAGGAACAAGGGAAGGACAGTTGGCATGATTGCCTACCTGAAAACAGAGCCCAAACAAGCTAAAATGTGATGGCGGTTGCCGTAAGCCATGTTGCATGGCTAGCTGCTTAGCCAGCACTCTCTAATAAGGGCTCAGCAGGAGCCCGGTGATGAGATGCAGAGTTTAGGCTAATGAGCTAAATGAAAACAATAAATTCTTTTCTTAGGGGCCTCCGACAATGAGATTACTGTTATTCCCAAAAATGGCACTCCAGCATGCAAGGTGGGGTTTGTGTTGCTAATTGCATTGTTATTGGGGGCAAGAGACTTTGGGTGGGAATGGGGTGATGGGAAAAGCCAGAAAAAGACAGGCTAAAGAAGACAGCTATATATAAGCTCTTTTTTTTTTTTCTTTTTTCTTTTTGCCTCCTGTTTCTCCTGTTCTTTGGGTCTGTTTCAAGCAAACCTTTATGATGTGAAACTCAAAGTGAAGCGGATCCCAGCTTTCAGTTCTGGACTAGTGACTGTGCTTCATGTTTGTTTGCGAGCAGGCAGGCTACCAGATCACCCAGCAGAGGCTCCCGATTGCTGCCAATGGGCACTTGACATACAGTGTCTACCTAGGGAAGAAGCGGAGCCAGGTAACCACCAAGACGGTGAGGATCAAGCAGATCCAGCTGGAGCAGGACAGCGGCAAAAGCCTCCATGATGACCTGAGGTCGCAGACTCTCATCGACTTGAATAGAGCCGGTAGGCTGGGTCTGCCCTCCTCCTTCCAACTCTCTCTGCTCTGGGGTCTTAGGCACTTCTCCTCCCTTCTAGACTTTTCTCAAACCAATTGAGAAGGCAGACACAGGAGCCTGACTGACAGAGATCAAAATATCTGTGTTGGTATTGGCAGAGCTGGTGAGAGAGCACAGCTTGAACCATGCTCACTGCTAGGCTTGCCAGTTACTCACCCTAACATCAGACAGGCCTATCCGCCTTGTCACAGCCCCACAGCTGGATAGCCCCAAGCAGATAGTGAAGGAAATGAGCCAGAGTTTAAAATCGACAAGCTCCAGATGTGGGGGAAGGAGGGAGGGGGTTGCTTTGAGGGTCCTGCATTAATGCCAGGTCTTCCTAAGATCCAAACCCAAGCCAGGCTGACTCTCCTCTCTTCCGTAGGAGTTGGCCTTCTCGAGGTAGTCCTGGAGCCTGACCTGTGCTGTGGAGAAGAGGCAGCCCTAGCTGTCAGGGAACTGCAGCTGATCCTTCAAGCCCTGGGGACCAGCCAAGCCAACATGTCAGGTAGAAGGCTGCACAGGGAGCATCCCTGCTCTACAGCTTCTCCTTCTCGCTTCCAGCACATTCTGTATTTAGCCCTTTGTACCCCACTCCTTTTCCCCCCTAGAATTTCCCTCGTACTCTTTTCATGAGCCCCAAACAAACAATAAGAAGCAGCAGCACTGCATGCACACTGAGCCAGAGCATGAGCGTAGGAGTCAGGAGACACAGCTGCCACATGATGGCTGAGAGGGTTCAGGAGGCGTGTACAGGTCAGACCTCAGAAGAGGACACTGTTCATAAAGGATAATTCTTAGTTTATGAGTTCTGTATACATAGCCAGTCGCTAGTTTTGGAAGATCTATTTCTCTTTTTTATGTAAAATTTTCATCCATCTTAGACTGTGAACTACCCTGATTTGATTATTACACAGTATGTATATATACATACACAGGTATGTGGATGCCAATAGCAAAATATCAAATTGTTTCCCATTCATTTGTACAATTAAAGCACCTTTAATTCTAGCACCCAGCAGACAGAGGCAGGTAGATCTCTGTGGGTTCAAGACCAGCCTGGTCTACAGAGAAAGTCTGAGGCCAGTCAAGGCCAAACAGTGGCCTGTCTCAAGAAACAGCAATAACCCAATAAGTTTAAAACTTGAGTAAACGTTATTATGTATGTGCAGGTAAAGCCAGTTTATTGGCTGTAAACAAATGTTGTGATTACACAGGCCAGAGATGCAGCTCAGTGGAGTGTTTACCTGGCATATATGAGGCCTAGGTTCAGTTCCTAGCACTACAAAAAGAAAAAGACTGTATCAAACTGCCTTGACCTTTACGTTGAAGCCGAGAGGCCCTTGCTCTCTTGGGTCTGGAATGTGATGAAGTCACATCGTATACATGAGTGACACTGTCACAGTGAAGCACATCCAGCACATTTAAAGTAAGTCATGGGTCCATTGGCATCTGTTTCTTCAAGGAAGCTTTTTCTTGGCCCTTGCCCAGTATTCCTTTGAAGTCCCTTAAATCGCTGAGAGTGAACCTCTCGCATGGTTTCCCCCATTTTCCCTTTCCAGGGGCTGTATACAAACTCTCACACCATCCAGGCCCTTCCAGACAGAATACAAGCTTTGCATTTACGTCCTGTTTCCATAGCATCCACATTAAAGTGGCCACAGTGCACGCTTAGGATGTATCGTGATGACGATGTCCATCTCCCTGCTGGTGCTGAGTGCTGGGACACCCTGATCACATCACATGTCTTCATGTCACAGGGCCTTCTGAAGTGTTAATGTCATGCTTGTCACAGAGGACATCTTACAAATGATAAATTACAACTTTAAAAGTCCTGCTACAAATGAGACTTGAAACCAAGCTTGCTTATTTGCTCTCATCTTTAAACTAAAGGCTGGGGAAATAGCTCCCATGAGTTGAGTAGCATAAAGGATAGACTGTGAAGGAATAAGGGAATTCTCCATTTTCCATTTATCACTTATGCTGCTTTTTCTGCCCATAGGACATAAATGAAATATGGGCAGGTTGTATGGTTAGCCATTAATGCGCTAAGCATTGATTCTCTATCATGCTTTTAAAGTTTTTAGATATTCTCAAAATCACTGCCTCCTTCAAACCTACGGAACAATATGACCACCTGTTAGCTGAGGAGGAGTCCCCCCTTGGTCACAATGGCAAAGGTTCACGGGTCAGTGGCAGCTGAACACGTCCATTGCATCACACTTGTGATGCTTTCTGTACCTTCATATGCGTTTCTTTCCAGCACAAATCCAGCAGCTTTGCTTCCACACAGTAGCCTAGCAATTCTAGTTCTGAAGTGCTCTGGAGTGCCGAGGCCTGCCTGGAGCCTTCAAGAGTCTGGCTTCTCGGTCCATTAGCATATTCTCAGCCTAACTGCCTTTGCTCATTTTTGTCACCTCGCCACTGTGAGAGCATTGTGCCAACACTGGAGGCTGCACTTGGACCTGAAGGCTATCTTGAGGAGAGCGGTAGACTTGGTGCTTACGGACCGAAGTGTGAGCTGGTCTGGGCTCCATTTAGTGAGTTCGTGGTAGTTTTGCTAATGAGCAGTGACCACCGTAGCCCAGCTTCTGAGTCATTTTCTCCTCATGGTCACCATCTTGCTGCTGTTAAGAGAGCTCCCAAAGCAGTGTGTGGATCTGAATGGAAATGGAAGTAGACCTACTAAGTACTTCAGCAGGGACACTGTCTACTAGTTGGTGTGTTCAGCATGTGGGAGGTTTATTACTGAAACAGTTTATGCTGTGACTTAAACATTTCAGCATTCCTGGTGATGGTGATATACATGTTTACAAGGAAGGCAAGTGAGGCTCTTTGTCCAAGACACGTTAGAAGTGCCTGCACTGCAGCTGCCTGCACATGCGCTGCCTCCTTTCTTTCTACACGGTGTCACTCTCCAGGGGTTGCCAGTGTCAGGCTGCCGGAGACAGCAGCGCAGCGAGGTAGGCAGCAAAGCGTGAGTGTGGGCTGAGCCCGGGTCTGCATCAGAGTCCAAGCCTGTGGCTTCTAGCGCTTTTTAAGAGGCGCTCTCAAATAGCTGTGTGCGGAAATAAAGAAACAGAAAAGGAAGCAGCCAGGAGTCACTGGTGATGAGAGGAGTGGCTTTGTAGGAGTGTGGGGTTCTGGTAGGGAGATGGTTTGAAATGCCACAGGAACGTCCCAAGTGCCTTTGCGGTTAGTGCTGTCTTCAGAGAGGGGGTGTAACAGTGGCTGTAAGCAGCGCCCTGACAGGAGGCCTGTGCTGGGTGGACGCCGTGCACGCTTTCAGCAACAGTAGTAGGGAGGACTGCTTCCACAGTCTCCACTCGTTTGGATGAGTGTGTCTTATGAGTCACGTTTAATAAAACCTGATCACTTTTGCCTGGGGACGTAGCTCGGCGGTTGAGCCCGTGTAGCATGTGAGAGGCTGAGTTCTGGCCCAGCACTGCAAAGGTGTCAGTCACTCCTGTGCCCACGTTCTGTTCCTGAAGGTCCTGAGATTACTCAGGAGCCAGAATGACCATGTCCACACACCTCCCCAGTCAAGCCTCGGACCCCACGGATTGCGTACACCGGTTTCTATCCCAGTGTTCTATTCTTGGGGTGTGATGTGCTTCAAAAGAAGCCCCCGGCTGCTGCATCCCTGCGCTCAGGGATACAGTTCGTAGGTTAGGGTTACAGATACCTACTTGGAGAGGCTGGAAACTGAACTTGATGACATTCTTCTGTGGACGAAGCCCCTCAGTGGGATGCACAGAGGGAACCCCGGCCGGTGGGGCTCTCCTGCACTTGATAATTTAACTTCATTTGTTTAAAAGGCTTTTTGTCTTCATGAGGCGGAATGTCTTTTGTTAATGTCTGATACGATGTCTGAATCCAGGCTAGTACGCTCTCTTTCAACACGGCAGGATACTAAGTGATTCTCTTCAGACATTTATGTAGTGTGGTATTCTCTGGGAGAGACTAAAATTCATGCCTTTATTCCGTTTCCAAATTGGAATTTTAAATCATGAAAGAGAGTGTCATCTTTAAAAGTGAGTAGTAACTCAGGGTTCCCCGAGATTTTTATTTTTTTAACTGTCTCCCAAGCGCTGAGGTTTGGCCATGCAGAGCTCAGCATACTTGAGCAATTTTCTTTTGAGCGTAATGGGCCTTTCTCATTATTCCAATTGTAGGTTAGTTCTAGTTGGGCAGAACTGTAGATCTGACCAGGACCTATTGTGAGACAGAGACCAATCTGCTTGCTTATCGCTCAAGAAAACACCAGTTGGGACTCATTGTTCAATAGAGTTTAATTCATTGGATAACAACAGTAGGTCAAACCTGGTCTAGATTCTGGGAAAGGCCTTGTTCATGCCATGAGGATCTTACCCTTGTGAGGGAACACATCAAGAAGCAAAGCAAAAATAATTATGATTAGGGGAGAGGAGTAAGGGGAAAATGGGAGGGAGGGAGGAATGGGAGGATACAAGGGATGGGATAACAATTTAGATGTAATAGGAATAAATTAGTAAAATATATTTTAAAAATAATAATAATTATGATTATTGTTGCAAGGAAATAAATGAAGGTCAGTGCCAGAATAACTTTGGAAGTGGCAATACTGCTTTCGAGGCCACTCAGTAGAATTGATACTTAGTTAAGAACTGAAGAATGATTCCAGGCCCTAACCAGCCTAGAATAAGGTCGATGAGCTTTCAGGAAATAGCTAAGGCAAAGAGCCTGGCCTGACAAAGAGCTCAGTAAATACCACCAAGATGACCAAGATGACAGACTGTAGGTACTTGGAGAAGTGTTTGGCGGTAGTCACATGTGCGGATCTTGCAGGCGGTGTGGGTAGCATGGAAAGACTGAAGGGAGAGAACAACTTAGTCTGACTTATAGTTTAGAGCCACCGTAGCTGCCGTGGACAGTGGGTTTCAGGTCAAGAAGAGAAGCATGAGCCCACTTGAGGATGAGGGACCAGGCACAAGATGCCGCTGCTTGACTGTGATGGTGGCACAGATGATGGAGAGATGGGTAGATTCAAGATGGTGCTTAGGAAGAGTTTGTGAAAGATCAGAGACAGGAAGAAAGCAAAGGTGGCTTTGAGGAGGTTTGAAGAGATTGGCCGTAGGGCTAGCTGAGACAAGGAGATAAGGATGAGACTGACTTTGCAAAATGGCAAGTCACGACTTGGATCTGGAAATTGGACTACCTGTCAGGCCTGGAGTAGGGCTCAGAGGAGAAGTCTGACAGCGGAGATTTAGCATCATGAGCACACTGATGATACTTAAAACTGCATGCCATGGAGAACATATGAGTGGGAAAAAAGAGCCCCATGTTTTCACAGGAGAAGGGACACAGCAAATTAAGTGGAAGTTGAGTGTTCAGGAAAATCACGATAGCATTAAGCCACCTACACTGATGCAAGATGATGTTTCAAGAAGGAAGGAAACCAGGAAATCCTGGCTCACAGGAGAATTGTGAGTTCCAGGCCAGCTTGTGCTGCATAGCAAATTTAAGTCCACCCTCAGCTGTATAATAAGGCCCTGTCTCAAAAGACAGGGGGGAAAAAAGGAAGGATTAATTGATAGGTCACAGTAAGGTAAGAACAGGATGTGTCTTTTTCTATTCAACTTGGCACCAAGGTGGCTGTGGCACCCTTGACAAACAGCATCTTCAGAGATCTGGGGACAAAGTGAGAGTGAAAACAGTATATGCTCTGTTGTTGGAGAGCATTTGCCTAGAGAGAGAGCAGAGAGATGGCTGGTGACTGATGGTGTGAAAATTGGGCTCATGGGAATAGGTTTGAGGCTTCTGTTTGTTTTCTTAGTGAGAAATAAATACTATTACATGTGTGTATACCAGAGAGAGTGCGGAGAGAGATTCATAGTGTGTATGGAAGAGAGAGGATTTGTGAGTTCCGTGTCCTTGGAAGGCAAGAAAGGATTGAAAATTGGGCCCATCCTCAAGGGCTTTTTCATTCTGGTCTTGGCAAAGAGGTTAGTTCACAGTAGACATCAGTCACCTGCTCTTTAATGTGGCTTGGATTCCTTGTATTCTGAAAAACGGCAGGACCTCTACAGGGAGGCCCTGATGAGAATGTCTAGGAGAGAGAAGGAACATTTACATGTAGTCTCAGAGGTGGAGCCTAAGAGGAGGCAGAGAGGCACAGTAACACTGATTAGTTCCAATGGAAGCTAGATATGGGGGCATGCATCTGTAATCCCAGAACTCTAGGTAGGAGGACCAAAAGGTCAAGGCCAGCCTCAGTTACATGGAAAGTTTAAGGCCAGCCTGAATTACATGAGACCTTGTCCCAACACCCTGATCCTTTCCAAAAGTAAAAATAACAAACGTTCCAGTGGAGTAAACAGGTGACTGCAGTATGCTCGCCTGACTGGAGCTGGGAGAGCTTTCCTGTGGGATGAGTGGTGTGAATAAGACCAGAGCTCTTAGATGGTGAAGTGGAGGAGATGACATAGTGGGACTGCTGTGCTCTGGTGAGCAAGGGGAATAACAAAGCCACACTGCACCAGCACGAAAGAAAGTCTTAGCTCCAGTGCTGGGGACCGGACACGAGGCCTGTGTGTTGAGACGGCATGTGGTCTCAGACAAAGGTGACAGTGGCAGAATGAAGGGATGTGACAAATCTGAAGGTGTCTGAAGGGGCCTGAGAAGGTCTAAGTGATAGTTTAGAGGTCAGGGACAAAGAAAGTAGGAAGTAGAAGGTGACATCAAGCCTCCTAAGCAGGGAGCACATCTCAAAATTCAGAAGAGCATGGCTTGTTGAAAAGCTGATTTAAAGATAAGCAGCTGTAGGATTTGTGTGCAGTTGTTGAGAAGTCAGAGCAGGCAAAGTAGTGAGAGCCACCCTTGAGCTGAGAGGCAGAGAGTGGGCGAGCGAGTTCCATGACCTGAGGGTCTTTTGGAGGGGCCACAGCAGCTGAGCAGTGTCTGGGCTGGTGTAGGATTAGTGCCACAGCTCAGAGGTTGGGGAGTGACAAAGAGTCCTCCTTTTTCTGGCACCGAATTTATTTGTGCTTTTAGCTTTAATATATTGTTGTTGTGGAACATTTGGGAAATGAATATACTTGGCCCATCATCAGGTTCAACAGATTAACATCTTCCACTTAAAATCTACCCAAGAAGCAGGAGCAGCAGCTCACACCTGTAGCTCCAGCTCCTTAGGAAGCCATTGTAGGAGAAGGGTGAATTCAAGGCTAGCCAGGCACCACAGCGAGACTCTCTCACAAAAGAAATAAGAGCAACATGCTTTCTCCCATCTTGTTGATATTGCACATAAAATTGCAGACTGGAACTCGGGCTTTACTTTGTAAGATACAAGATGTGATTATTTCTTGTCTTCATATCTGTCATGGGATTTTTGCCTCTCTCCATCTCTTAGAAGCCTTTAGTCCTTTCCACAAATCACCGGCTTCTTTAGGGTTATGTTTCCTAAGCCAAGGGGCTTTCCGGGGCAGAGAGGGTCCTGCAAGGATGGGGCCAGCTCTCCCTCTCATCCCTCTACCCTTCCCACTACACAGTCTCCCTGTTTCAGCAAATCCTCATGGCAACCAGGAAGGCTTCAGACTCCTGTTTATAGAAGGAAAATCATTACAGTGCCTGCGAAGGGGAGGGAAACAGCTCAGGTTTCCGCTCCTGCCCTTGAGCTGTAAATTCTCAAGGACTGTCTTATAAATCTCTGGAAACCACACAGATCCCTGTTTCACTGGAGAGCACCAGAGGGGTTTCACATAATCATTTTTGAGGCGTCCCCCAAACCCAGCTCAGAGGCTTTGAAGATATCTGCAGAGTAAAATTACAGAGTGGACCTCTATTTTAATAACCTTACTATCATTTAGCACGCAGACACTAGATAGATTCTACCAGCTGGTGCATCTGGAATGTCTGTGAGTGTGCAAGAACAAGCATATTTACACACACCTCAGGACTCTGGCTGGCCATGTGTCACAGGCAGTTCTGCTTGCTAAGCTAGGTTGCTCTAACTAGACAGACATCAAGTCAGATACTACTTACCTTGACCTTACCACCCTACGAGCCATATTGCTTCAAAGAATTTCCATGGGGTCTTTATGTTTTTTCCTTCCAGAGGGTCAGCTGAGAGTAGACGCCAACATATCCGTGCATCACCCCGGGGCACCCCTGGGCATCCGGACTGAAGTGAAGAATCTCAACAGCCTCAGGTTCTTGGCCAAAGCCATAGGTGAATGTCCACGTGGGCTCCTGCTGGGTATGGGCTCCTGCTGGGTATGGGCTCCTGCTGGGTGTGGGCTCCTGCTGGGTATGGGCTCCTACTGGGTGTGGGCTCCTGCTGGGTGTGGGCTCCTGCTGGGTGTGGGCTCCTGCTGGGTGTGGGCTCCTACTGGGTGTGGGCTCCTACTGGGCTCCTCTGCGCATCCATTGACCCCTGACTGTAGTGGGCAACAGTGCTCGCTGGCTCCTTCCATCTGTGGGCCACCATCTGTGGACCAGGCAGTGGTTCTGCTCCTGCCTCCACTCATGCCTGCAGCTCTGGAAACTGTTGGGGCAGCAGAAGTGAATATCTGAGCTGGCCTCAGTCACATGGGGCCCTGTGACTTGAGGCCTCTCCATTCCCTATCCACGTGGTCTTTTGTCCCTCCCTTGTCTGCCCCAGGCCTTTGTATTTGCCAGTGGAGGGTCCCAGGAAGGTAGAGGCAGAAGCCTCAAAAGTCCACTGAACCATTATTACTAGAGCTCCACTCACAGACATTTTTTTTTTTTCTCAAAGCAACTTAAGTTCAAACCAGACCTAAGGGAAGGGAAATAGACTCTACCTGCGTTAGGAAGATTTACAAACTATGGTGCCTATGTCCTACCATCTGTCATAGGCTTTATGAAGTCAAGTTCATTCATTAGACTAACTATAGTCCACTTAGTAGGTTTTTCTACTTTTTACCATTCCCAGCTAATAGATTGCATGTGCCATGAAGTCAAGGCTAGTTTTCTGGGAGCATACAGTGGGGGTTTCACCAATGACAACTGTTTGATGGTAGCTAATGTAGCGCAAGCTAGCACTAAGGGCAGTCTTGCAGAAGTTAGAAACTAGGTCTGAAGGGAGGACATCTCAGAAGACTCAAGAGTCCTTATAAAGCCAGAGACACCATAGAGGAGGGAGGGGTGGTTTAAAAGTGAACCCTGTCAGGTACACAGAGAGCAAGCCTGCTAAAGTACATGTTTGTGTGCTGCAGCCAAGAGGGTTAGTGGGTGGGGACTGAGGTTCTGGGGAAGGAGGAACACAGTTCAGAAGAGGCTGTTACCGTCTGTGTAAAATCCTGTGTCCCAAACCCAAAATGATTAGCCAGCCCAATCATGACACTTGAAGGGACATATTTTTAGAGAAAAGGCATTAAAATGATTCAAGGGATAGCTCACAGGACAGCAGGATAAGGTTAAGGAGTGACTCTTGTCTCTGAAAGGGGCACAGTCAGTTTTCTCAAGCTGTCAAAGAGGTGAAAGGGGAGGCTCATGCTTGCAGCCTGGGTTTGTGAAGGAGCTTGGGGCAAGTGCAGTGGGCATGCAGTGTTCAGGGCTGCATTGATCTAAGAGACAGCTACAGTGATCAAACAAAAGGCAGGCAACCAGAGCTCATGTCTTGTCTGTAATGCTGGACAGAGGAGCCCTTGGTATTTTTCACTTGGCCCTAACCTCTTGTTGTATAAGTGCCCTCTGGAGCGATGGTCAGAATTCTACCTGTATTCAAACAGTCTAGCAGAAGCAAACCTTTGCCACCACGGGCTTAATTCTCCAAGCCTGCAATTTTCCCATGAGGTTTTTTTCAAATCATGTTAGACTTTTTAGCCACCATTTCATGTCAGTCAAGGCAGACGTTGAGGTGAAAGAGGTGGGATACAAATGGACGAGCTTGGAGTTGCTACCTTTTAGCAGGTCAGATTAAAGGGCTTGGATCTGAGCAGGGACCGCGGGGCGGGGAGTTGGGGAAGGCTTCCTTTCTCAGAGGAGCTTACCATGTGCTGGGGTTTGATTCTATTCAGCAGTTTTGATTGGAAAATAAATGAGAGCCCTGTGTACATACATTTTCACCTATATTTTTGCGTATCATTTTGGAGGGCCACCAGGGCTCCTTGTGTCCCATCTGCTGCCCCAGGGTAAGGAATTCTAATAGGCCACAATCCTAGATCTGCAGTCACTAGACCTACACATTAGTCCCAGCCCTCCTACCATGTAGTCTGCACTAGTTGTTAATCAATCTGAACTGAGGTGTCTGAAAAAGAGATGGTGGGGGGCAGGGGGGGAGACAAGCTTCTCAGGGCCCTTCCCAGTCGTGAGAAGAAAATGCACCCTGCAAGGGAATGACATTGTAGGCAAGCTCCTTGATTTTTATTTTTTTAACTTAAGGATTGAGAGTGGTTTCTAAATATTGCCTGCAGGGATGAAAGGTATTCAAGATATACTAACTTGCTATGTTTTTCGTAGACTATGAAATTCAGAGGCAAATCACTGAACTTGAGAGTGGAGGTGAAATTCTGAATGAAACTCGTTCATTTGATTATAAGCTGGGGTGAGTTTGTATCTGTATGCCTGTTGGCACAGCTAGGAGGTTGGGGCTTAGCCCTGGACCCTTTAACAAAATCCTGAGCTTGTCTGTAGCCATAAGAAAAAAGACCCCTGAACCCCATAGGGTTCCCCTTGCTTCCAGCTCGCCTGCTTTGTGGCAAGACATTTTATTCCCTAGAATAATCTGTCAGACCTCTCAGAGCCCAAGCTTGGTGTAAAAAAGGCCTGAGGGCTGGTAATGAAGGGTACGGTGTCAGTGTTGCTGTGATAAAACACTGATCAAAAGCAGCCCATGAAGAGTTTACTTCAGCCTGTGATCCCAGAGGCAGCATCCATACTGGCCAGGGAGGCAAAGCTGCAAGTGGCTAGAGCAGGAAACTGAGACTGACTCTTTGTTTGTTTGTTTGTTTTATTAATTTGTTCTTGTTACGTCTCAATGGTTATCCCATCCCTTGTATCCCCCATTCTTCCCTCCCTCCCATTTTCTTAGTCACAGACACAAAGCTGAGAGGTCACGCTGTGGAGCAAGTCTATGAGCTCTCAAAGCCCACCCACCTCAGTGACATACTTCCTCTAGCAAGACTGTGCTCACACCCCCAATAGCACTGCCAGCTGGGGACCAAGTGTTCAAGTGCCAGAGCCTCTAGGGGACATTTCTCATTCAAAACAACACAGACACTTTTTTTTTGAACCCTAATTTTTCTCATTCTGAATTTTAAGAATTTTGTACTTTAAAATACTAAAGAATACTCTAAAGCCTAGAGTTTATGCTGACTGAAAGCCAGCTGGGGTGTGGCTCAGCAACAGAGTGCTTGCTGGGAATGCTTTAAAGCCCTGATCTAATCCCTTGTTATACACACATGAAATACTGAAGCAGTTTCGGGTTTTGTTTGTTTGTTTTACATGAAATTATCCTTCTGAGCATTCTCTTTCCTTTGTTATCATGTTTGTATTTATGTAAATATCTGCTATGGAAATTTGAAGAACTTGAATTTGCCTGTCATTGATTGAGGAAACCCTATGCCAGGTAGCTGTTACTATCACAAATATTTGAGCCATTCAACTTATAAAGAGAAAAGGTTAATTTTGGTTCCCAGTTTCATAGGCCTCAGTCTGTGATTGATTTGGCCTGAAGTGGCACATTGCAAGCACATGGCTGAGCTAAACTGCTTACCTCAGGTCAGGGTGCTGGCTGATCAGTCTTGAATAGTAGCTTGATTAGTGAAGCATACCTCTGGGTATGTCTGATGCTGTTTCCAGAGAGCGTTAGACCGTTAAACCCCAGCTTAATGAATGACTAATCCCTTCATGGGGTCATATTATGGCATTACTAGGGGGTGAGGCCTGCTAAGAGGACTGGGTTCCTGGGGGCCGTCCTTGGGTCTTACTCTGTTCCTGCATTCCCGTTTCTTTGTGTGCTGTGCCATACTTTCCCACCAAGATGGAGTAACACTTCTGAAGCTACAAACTAAAATACATATGTGTTTTCCCTCTTAAGTTGTTTTTACCAGGTATTTTTTTTAAGAGTAAAGAAAGTAACATACTAGAAAACAAAATCCAGGAAAGACCAGGGTTCCACTGTCCCCTTTGAGGGCATATTCTAATGACGCAAAGGCCTTCCATTGGGCTCCCTCTCTTTCTAACACGTCTCAAGTTTCTCCTCTTCTTAATAGGACCAAGTGTTTAAATAACATATGGCCTCGGGGATGATTGAGCTCCAGCCTGTAGTAAGGCCCCTCCCTGCGCATGTCTAGCCAGGAGTATATGCAGTTTGCTTAGTGCTGTCTTCTCTGACCATTGCAGGTGCACCATGCCAATGAGAGACAAAGAAGGGAAACAAGACTACAGGTAATTAGCCCCATGCAGAGCACCAACATACATTTGAGGGTCTATTTCAAACTCATTTGAAAGTCAGCATAATGATGCTGGAGGATTTTGGAAACTACCTGTTATTACATGATAGGAATCAGTATTTCTTACTGTATGTTACATGTAAACTACAGGAGGTATTTTCTTGACTTGGTAGCTGCAGAGTTCCTTGTTTGATAGGATTCAATTTCTGGCAGATACCTGTTCATAGACTTATATAACAAAGATGCTATGGTCCAACCAAGAGGATGGCAGGCTAGGATGGGCCTAGGCTTACAACTGGTAGTAAATTCTGTACTACATTGGAATCCTTTGGAGGATGTCAAAAAGAGATCGGTTTCTCAGCGGAGGGTCTCTTCAAAGCTCACGTGATGCTATTTCATTGCCAAGAGAAGCAAATTAGGAGCCACTAGGTTATCAGTAGAGCACTCACCTATCTATCAGTGGAGGCTCTCGGTCCCAGTCCTAACCCAGGGGTGCTGTGCCATAACAGGAGACGTTCACATAAAACAAAGCATAGGGATAGGCCTAAGATAAATTGAACCTTTTACTTTTTCTCATAGAGTTCAGCAGATTATAAAGATGGAAGCTTTGGCAACAAAGTTTTGAAATTGACATGGCCTTCCTTTGTGATGTGTGATATACCTTCCCTGACACACTCTTGTCATGAGCCCATCAAGGGCAGGGACTTTCTGTTAGAGTGGTCTTCTGGGTGCAGACTTTCCCACAAGACCTTCTTCATTCTCCCGTGTGGCTATTCCTGTAATTTCTTACTGAGCATGGAGTTTGCTTTTTGACTCACTGGGGTCTTCTGCTTCCGAGCCCAAGTTAGACAGCACTGGCTCCCTTTGGGTTTGCTTAGCTTTCGAGGGCAGACTGGCCCACAGCTGAGCTGTGGCACTGCACTGAGGAACTACCTACAGTTCTAATCCAGTCCCTCCCTGCATTTGCTGAGCACCACCCTGCTTTTACATAAGTCCCCTGGCTCTGGTGGGCATAGGGGAAGCAGTGCAGAACACGGCAGAACAGAGGGATTTTTTTTCATAAATTACTGCAGTGATACAGCCCATCTGATTATTAACGACTGACTTTCTAGAGCAGCTTTTAGTGGGAAGTGTTGTTTTATGCACTCTCTTCCAGTCGAGCACTCACTTTATGTGCTTTACTACAAGAATGAGCCTATATTGCTGCTTACTATTCACCGAAATCCATCCTTTACACTGAAATTCCCTCATTCTCTTCTGTTGACTCTGTGGGTCTGGCATTTGTCTAGTGGCATGAAGCGGCTGTTACACAGGGCAGGCTCACTGCCCTGATAGTATGACAGGCACCACCTACTAACCCTCTGATAGTGCGACAGGCTCCACCTCCTCACCCTCATCCTTCCCCACTAGTGTGACAGGCTCCACCTGCTCACCCTCGCCTACCCCACTAGCTTCTACATGTCATTTAGGCAAAGTCTGTTTTGTTCTGCTTCTCAGGAAGGGAAGAGCCTCTTCCCCCTTTGACTTTTATTTATTGTACAGTACTATTAAAAATAGAAAATTAAAGTCATCTTTCTTCCTCACAAGTATGTTAGTCTCATTGGTCCTTCAGTTTCCAGCCTCTTTGACACTTCCCTCACTAGTATAAACCAGAATGTGGGCTAATTCCATGTTACTCAGTCGCCTGTCATTTTTCCATAATGGGGAAAAAATGGGACTTCCACTGGGACATTCAGAAACCTTTGCAAGCATTATGGCCCTGGACCTGCCACAGAAGTATTCCCATCAGTGTTCGATTTGTGGTCCTAACTGGCTCAGACACCCAGAATCAGGACTCGTCTCTTCTCTTTGTTTAGGTTTATGCCAGAGCCCAACCTGCCTCCCTTAGTCCTCTATGATGCCACGTCTCTGCCTCCAGGTGCAGTCTCTCAGCAGGTGATCAACATTGACCAGCTTCGAGAAATGCTCCCCGAGCTCCCCAGTGCAACCAGAGAAAGGCTTGTCCAGCAGTATGGGATGCTGCCAGAGCACAGCTTTGCGTTAGTGGTAAGTGTCGATTGCATTGGAAATTAAGCCAGCTCAGCAGACTGGATGATGCTCCACAGAGGCCCCTGTTTGTACTGTCAAGCACACTTCTCCACTCCTCCCCCAGACAGCTCTGAGAGGGGTAAGGCACTGTCCTCACTTGCTGCCCTTGAGAATATGTGCTTGCCTGCTCCTCAGCACACCAGAAAACGAAGCAGGACTTCTGGCTGCCCACAGGAGCCATGGAGACTTGGAAGCTCGTTCAGATGTTATGTGTTCCCATGTGTCTGCAGGGAAAACAACAATGCCTAGGGTTTCTAGATGTCTTAATAGTACTGAGCCATGACAGGGTGTTAGGTCTCCCAAAGTCAGAAAACATTTAGCCTGTATAATGTTGCAGGCTTCCTAGACATCTTCATCCCATGAGGCTTCAGGATGCCTCCTTCCGGCTGTTAGAGCATCTGATGCCCTTGAGGTAGCTTAGGGACTTTCCATCCTTTTCAGAACTACTTTGGGCTCTGTGGATCTCTTTGTCATGGCAACAGTAAAGTGATGCAGCATCAGTGAGGGTGGCATTCTGTCACAGTTGTCATCTTCTTGTCAACAAGAGAAAGTGGGAAGTTGTTTTGTGATTTTAGATATTTTTTGAGATGGGGTATCATGTAACCTAGGCTGGCTTTGAACTCCTATCATCTTCAAGAGCAACAAAACCTGTGGAAACTGGATTCTTGATATTTAAAAGATCAATAATAAATATATAGGGATATTGTACTAATGTGAGTGTGTTTGTGTGTGTGTGTGTGTGTGTGTGTGTGTGTGTTTAAATACTCAATAACTGTAGTGTAATGGTTTATAGTGCACTAAGCAGCCTACTGCTGGCTGAATGGTTTTTCTTGTCTTCGGTAAGTCAGCTACTTTGAGAAGCAAACAGACCTTATATGAGAACTCCTGTTTTCTGACCAGCTGTAAATAAGCACAGTGTGCTATTGTTCGGATACCCCAGGTTGACTTGATCACGGCCTCTGATGGGGTGCTGTCTTAGCCATACACATGTAACAACTGTCATTTGTGTTGACCAGTGTCCTAAAAGAAAGTTCAGTTCCGGTCTTCCTGTCATACAGACTGCTGAGCCATCAGCAGATATTTGAAGAACTCAGATGATCAGCATCCTGCACAGAAAATCTGAGCCCCTTACAACTCATGTGTTCCCTCCATTTCTGTCGTAGTTGGGTCACTATTGCAGTGATGAAACACCATGACCAAAAGCAACTTGGGAAGGAAATGGTTTATTTGGCTTACTCATCACTAAAGGAAGTCAGGGCAGGAACTCAAGCAGGGCAGGAACCTGGGGGCTGGAGCTGATGAAAAGGCCGTGGAGGGGTGCTGCTCACTGGCTTGCTCTCCGTGGCTTGCCCAGCTGCTTTCTGACAGAACCCGGGACCACCAGCCCAGGGATGGCACCTCACGGATCAAAATGCCCTACAGGATTATCTACACTCTTATGGACGCATTTTCTCAGTTGGGGCACCTTCCTCTCTGGTGACTCTAGCTTATATCAAGGTGACATAAAACCAGCCAGCACAGTTGTTGTAACAAACCAGTCTTAATCTTCACCCACCTTCCCGTCACCTTTTCCATTTGAATTCAACACTGAATTACAGAGCCACGTCTCATTAGCATGCTTCCACTCACCTCAGGGAAGGAAGGAGGGGACCAAGGATCTTTGGCTTCAAAGACATCAGTGCCATCTCTGCATCTGGCCTTTGATACATCTGGCCTTTGAACAGCTGGGTTCAAGTCAACCCTTTGAAGTAGTTTGTAGTACACTGAAGTTTCTTGGCCATTTCTTTGCTCTAGCCCTCTGGTTCTCAACCTCCTAATGCTGAGACCCTTTGATGCAATTCCTCATGTTGTAGTGACCCCAACCATAAATTTAGTCCATTGCTACTTTATAAATATATTTTTGCCACTGTTATGAATTATAAATATCTGATGTGCAACCCCTCAAAGGGGGTCTCAACTCACAGGTTGAGAACCACACCATTCTAGCCTGATTTCCAAAAAGAATCCACCAAAAGTGACATTAAGAATTGTTGTTGTGTGTCAGCCCTTTCCATAGGGAGGGAGAAAAGACCTCTTAAAAATTTAAGAACACAGCTATTTCACATCCTCAAAAAGCAACTTTTGAGATTGCTACACTTGCCCCTGGGATGTGTCCACCTCACTTTGCTGAACATAAACTATAAAGTTAGGGCATTCATATGTATGTTTCTGTCCTAGTCTTCTCTGGGCCCAACCCCAGCAGGCCTTAAACAAGTGCTGTCAAGGACAGTAGCAGATGAGGGAATCTGTTTGAACAGTTTGTGGGCCTGTTTGGGGAAAATTAACTCTCCAAAGTAGCAGGCACTGCGGGCTGGGGTGGGGGGAGCAATTGCTCCCCTCCTGCATAGTGTTTATGTTCTTCTCTGACACTGTGGCTGGCCAGCTCTCTGGGAGATTGCAGCCCAGAGGAGGTGCTGAACACTTCAGGAAGGAGGTGGAGTTTTTTTACTTTTGTTATTGTTTTTACCTTTTAAAGATTTATTTTTCTTAGTACCCTTAAGATATAATATAATATTTATAGATGGAAGATAATGTATTAGGTGACTTTAAAAAAATAAAAGGTTTGTCCTTGAGATTTCCAGGATGGATGAGTATACGAGATTGGAGCAGACAGAGAATGATTCAGACAAATTGTTTCCCGAAATTAGGCAGCCTGAGCCCTTTATGACTCCATAATCACTGGGAGCTGAGTTACTCATCGCATTCCCGAAAATGATATGTTCATGTTTTCTGCCTTCATGAGAAGCACAACAGATTGCCGAGAAGGGCAGATGCACAGATCTAATGAACCATCTTTCAATTTAAAGAGTGCCCAGGAGTATTCATTAAATAAATGGCAGTGGTGGAGGTGTGCCGTCAGGGCTTTGCTGCAGCGCACTGCACTCGGACTTCTTATTTAATTAAGGAGTGCGTACACCCCACCCCACACCCATTCCCTACATATAAAAAACTTCAGAATTTCACTTACTTTTCATTTATCTTGCCATTTTCCTGTGCAGTAAACAATGAGTTACGTTTTGTTAGTGTTTGATGTTTACAGAGAGCTCTTGCTGGTACCCCTTAGCATCTACTGTCTTACCAGGCACATAGTAGGTCCTAGTCTGGACAGACAGATGGCTGCACGAATGGGATGCCATCGCATTGCACATAGCCATCCTTAGAAAAGTGTCCCTGGAAGTTTCCAAAGACCAGAGACATACACAAGCCACTCTTGACAACCCAGCCCTGAACCCTGGGAAGACTCAAGTGGCTGCCGCACTCGGGCCTTGTCTCATGTCCCCTGCTCTCGGGTCTCATGTTCCAGCTCTGCTTTATTCTCAGATTACTCTGAGTCTGGATTTCCCTCCTAGACCGTACTGAGAGTCCCTCCTCAAAAGGAAACCCATACACTGCTTTTCTTTACCCACATTCAGATCTTGCCCCACAGGTTATTAAGCTGACCTTGTTCTCCGCTCTTAGTCAAATTGCTGTAATTTCTGATCTCATTTGTAAATATGAATGTAGAAATGTGGACACTGAGATCTGGGGATTAGGGCTGTGGAGAAGCAGAGAATCTGGTGGTGGAGCGACCCCTTGGAGGAATTGTTAGAATTATATGCATGAGTTGCTTTGGTTTGGTTTTTTTGGTTTTTTGTTTGTTTGTTTGTTTGTTTTGTTTTGTTTTGTTTTTAAGCAAAACTTTTCCTAGGCTGCTATTCACAGGACTGTTACTTCCTAATCTGAGTGTCTCCTTTCATTCAGGGAGCACAAATGGAAGCTTCTTGCCCAGGCAGTAGCTTATTTAAAGTCAGTTTGCTTACAGCATGCTCTACTGTTTACCATACTTGCTTCAGACAACCTCGAGGGGTGATTACTCTCCTGTTACAGGTGAGGAAACTCATATTGGACTGTGCTTATGTCCTGAGCTCCACTATGTGCTTGCATGTACGATCTGCTGCCATGCCAAGTGGACGTACAATGCTTTTAGGTAATGACTGGTTTTGATTGCCTTTGTTTCATTAGGGGAGGAAATTGAGTTTTTATTTTTGCTAAAACTTAATGCTTATTACAGTCCCTTGATTCTTTTATGAAGCTCAATCAGAAAGAACACATATATTGAAAGCTTTTAGCCATTCTTACTAGTTTCAAAGATGCCAGACTGTCCTATAAATAAACATAAAATTCTGTTTACTAAACTTTGTGAAAATCAGTCAACTGCAATAGAAAATGAACAGCACAAGTAGTGCCGATTTTCCAAGTGGAAAAATTAAGTCAGAGAGGTCACATGAGCTGTCTTCTGCATCTACATTTATTTTGTTTCTTAATTTTCTGCTGGAGGCACATGGGTCCTTTGGCTGAGTCATTGAGAAGTGCTCCTACCTAGGAAGTTGGTGAGGTTTGTGGGAGTGTTTTCTTGAGGCTCTGTGGTGTTGAGCCTGGTCAGGACGAGCTCTCGTGCAGCCTGCTGCGCATGTGAACAGCAGGCGAGAAATGACTTCTCTCTGTGGAGTTGCTGTGCCCACGAAAGCTCTCACATCTGACATGGGCAATTCGAGCTCCCCCTTCCCAGCTGCAAGAGGAGGGGATGACTCACACCCCAAAGATGGTACACCGCAGAATCGTCCTTGATGTCAAAGACTCTGAAGAGAGCTCTGTGGACTTTGGGGTATGCTTTCAGGGAAAGGAGCCGTGGTGTGAGGCAACATGCCAACGAGGCTCAATGGCAGCCGTGCTAAGCAGAAGTGTATAAAAACCCAGCCTGGCCCCGTGAGCCTGTAGGAAAACACGCCGTCACCCCCACTGCCCTCCAGTCAGTAAGCTACCATTTGTGTGCATTGGGCTTTGTATTCAGCCTCAAGACTTGTCATCTTATTTGGACAGCTTCATTTCTGCAGCTGGTTCTTCTCCATTGAAAGTAATGATCCTTTGATTCTAACATCATAGAAAAGGTTAAGATGTCTCCCAAGGACAAAGAAAGAGAAAGTACCAGTTGGTTGTTAAATGAACTGTTTTTGAAGCTTTTACTTTAAGGTTTCTTATAGGTTAGAAAGAGCCTGGTTTGCTTTCTGGATGAATTGCCCATAAAACAGTCTCCATGTCAAATTTCTGTATGTCCCACATGAGGTACTGCTCTAAAGCTAACAGTTTGAAATTGTATCTGGAACCATATTGACTGGGTTTTGACTATCTAGGCTCTCATCGTGCAAAGTTGTTGTCTTTTAACTACTGCTGAAGAAACATTCATTTGGTCAACGTGCCATCTTTCAGCTCCACACTTTTTTTTTTTTTTTTTTTTTTTTTTAATAAACTGCATCTGAGGTTGCCGGCTTAAAGGTACTTTGCAGTTACTCTGTGCTCTGGAAAAGAAAATTGCCAAAACTTTCTTCTGGAAAAGTAGAATAGAAAAGACAGATCTTCTAACTCTACTGCAAAACACAGCTTCATTCCTCAGAGATGCAAGTGACAAAAGAACTTCCAAAGAGGGGTGTTCTGGGCTTGAAGGCGTTTGACCCATGTGCTTGTCTATTGAGGAGAAACTGCAGGGAGAGGGGGGATGTCCTAGTGCCACTTGGGGACTCTCAGGGGCCTTGGTCTCTGCCCCATTCCGATGCTTGCTTTCCTGTTTGTGGAATAATATGCTTTGGGAACATATAAAAGATTTATTTCAGGCTTCAAGCAAGCGAAGTGTGGAAATAGTATCCATACTGCTCTATACAGCCTTCCTGCGCCATCCTGCCTTTGCGCTGCAGCACAGAGCTCCTGCCGAGCGAACCAGGTTCTCTTGGGTTGGACTAGCTGAAATGTGACTGTAGCTAGAATTGATTTCTTGGCAGTGTACTTTGTGAGCCCCATTCTTGCAGATATAGTTTCTGCTGTCAACTTTTATTACCTTAATTATTTATATTTTGGTTATTCAAGGGAAATGTGTGTTCCCACACTGATTTCCTGCAAATTCTCTCCTAGAGTAAATATATCTCCAAGAACCAAAGTAAGTTTTACATTAGTTTAAAGGCACTCTGCGCAAAGCTGCTGCCTAGGTTCAGCTTAGGCTATGTGTACTTGCAGGCTTTGCTGAGCACACAGCTCAGGTGACTTTGTTGAGAGTTTTGCTCAGATTTTAGAAGCTCTCACACCTGGTAGAAGCAACACTAGGTAGGACCTGTGAGGACCAGAAGAGAAGGCAGAGCTACAGTTGTCTGTGCCTCGCAAGGCCTGAGGAGCACAGCCGGGGCTTGTGGTGGTGACTCGGAGCTTCTGTGGACCCTCCTGGGCTTGCAGCTGGAACCGTGGTTCGGGGTTCTCTGGCTTTCTTTTGTCTTCCCAGGCAGCACCCTGTATCCTAGGACAGCCTCGCATGGCCAGGTCACTTCTTTTCCTCTTGAAGAAACCTGGCTGCATCAGTAACTTTCCCCCTCACAGGAGCTTTCGGCAAAGATTGTGACCCCAGAGACAACACGTTCACATCGTAGACGTGAGTGCTAAGCAGTTCCACTTGCTGGCCTAAAAGCGTTGCTATTGTCCCCCATTCCAGCTCCACCCCAGGCACTAGCATTTGGTTTTAGTCTCATGGCCATGGTTTATAAAGTTGTTGCATTTGAGTTCTGTTTTTCTCACTTTATAAGAATAACCAGAGCCACTGGTTTAATGAAGGCACAACCAAGTCTCTGTGAATATACAGGTGATGGGCCCCTTAAACATCTGCACAGATTTGCTCCTTACACCCTTGCCACCAAGAGTCCAAAGTCCACTTTGAATTCCACAAAGTGCCACATAGTGATATGTTAGAGCCTTACCCAGTTGAAGTAACCTTTGCTGCTCATGTAGGGTAGGTGCAGGGCCTTCTGGGTAGTCAGCTCTTCCCATCAGATATGAGCTGCCCAGGTAGCCATAAGCCCGCCACCTGACTTACCTGCAGTAAGAGAACTAGAGTGCAGTAATTGAGTATGCTTAATATACAAACTAATGAAAGAGATTGGGATCGGTATTGACATACCAGGAGGTACTAGTGTTGGCAGAAGAGAAGTACATGGACTTTCTGGCCACCCATTGTCCTCTGGGGCCCAGAGTAGCATGGATGGCAGGTATGCCACTGCCTTCCTTCCTGACCTGGGGATAGATGTGTGCTCATCCACATGGTCTGGGTGGGTATACCTAAACAAAGACAGACAGTAAGCTTGCCACCTCCTTCTTCTGGTTTCTAAACTGACTGGTTGGGGGCATCTGTAACATCTTTAATATGTCAGGAACTTTTGAACAGCTGGCAGACATAGAATAGTATAGAAGTGCTGGGAACATCTGTTCAGTGGATGAGGCTCACATTGTGCCAGCACTGATAGGTGTTCATTTTCAGTCCTCAGAAAGGCAGCAGACTGCCTCTGTCCTCACAGGCAGTGTCACAGAGATGAGAGCGCCCAGCCTGCAGAGCTCTGCTGCTATCTGGCTGGGTGACCTCAAGCGCAGGGGTGCCTCAGTGTCCTCATCTGCAGAAGCCCTGGCCACACGCGTATAAGGATGATGGAACAGCGTTAACAGAGGAACCAGGAACCTGAGGGTACCTGCATTATTGTCATTAGCAGTGGCAGCCATGTGCAGCTGCCTACTAAGTCCACTGCTGTTGTCTGTGTCAAACAGGCTCAGTAGTTGTATCCCACCTAATCCATAGTCTCAAGGTTTGAGTTAAAGTCACCTGTGGTCCAAATGGCAAATGGAAAATTCTAGAAAAACAAAACAATTTATAAGTTAAAAAAACTTCTGCCACAGTATATTCTGGCTGTTGTTTTGTTGTTCTTAGTCGCTACCATGTCTGATTAATAAATTAAGCATCATGGGTATGCATAGGTAGGGAAAAGTGTAGGGCTTAGCACTAGCTGAGGTTCTGACATTACTGCTGCTCTTGGAATCTGATCGTGGTAAACTGTAGCACAGACACCATATTTAGCAAATACTCTGAAGAGCCCTTGACCAGCCTTGAATTACTAATCCAAGGTCCCAAACGGCAGCCAAGGGCACTCCCCATCACATAGGCAGCTGTTTGTTGCTTAGCTAGTGTCTCCTGGGCCTCTTCCTGACTACCACTGGACAGCTGTCTGCATCAGGTCTCTTTCTACTGTAAATGCAGCTCAGCCATGTTTCTGGACCAGAATCAGCATCACAGAATGTGTGACTTAGAGCAAGACATGGAGATGCGAAGTGAGCCCTCGGCCTGTTTCAGCTGGATGGGCTTCCTCCGTTTCATCATCTCTCAAGGTGGACTACAAAAAACAGTGCAGGAGCGCATCACTTCCAGAGCCCAGGCAAGGGTAAACTGATGCTTCTTCCAGCAGCAAAGCAAGCTTAGCCTCTGTTTTGCCTCTCATCAGCATGGGTTAGCCGGCAAGTCCATCAGTAACTGAGGGTTCCTGCTAGTGCCTAAGCAACTGACCTGACATTGGCTCTGTATATCATTGAATGCTTTGAGAAATGAGACTAAAAAGATGCTTTCCACTCGAAGGCTGCCCAGTATTATACACAGGACAGGGTCTGTGGTCCTTGCTGCTTTAGCCATCAGCCAGGAGACTGACTTGCTGTGTGGCTGAGCTTTGGATAGATCGGGGCTTGTTGTTTGGGGAAAGATATTAAAGGCCTAACTAATGCAGTGGCCTTGCTGTACTGCTCTCATAGGATTTTTGTATAAGAATTATCAGTCCACTGTTTTCCTGACAAAACCAGATGGCTGAGCTGCCATGTTCATCAGAGACTGCAGAGATCTGTGCCAAGCTTATTAGCATTTGCCAATCTCATAGAACTAAGAAAACTGTGAAAAGCAGCAGACGTGTGTGTGTGTGTGTGTGTGTGTGTGTGTGTGTGTGTGTGTGTGTGTGTGTGTTGGTATCCTTGGAAAGTGGACTACTGTTTTGAAGAGCAGAGCAGGCAGTCCCTCTGCAGTCACTCTCTAGGGGCAGCTGTGGCAGCAGCAGCAGGCACAGCCTCCTGCAGCCTCCCTCCCTGTTGCCATTGCAAGCTTCATCTCCTTGCTGAACTGTGCGCTGAAACCCTGCATCCCCCAGTGCAGTAGAGATCCAGCTCAGAGAGGCATCCTCACAGCACTGGCAGGAGAAGACAAACAGAAGTCTGACTCGCAGCGTTATCCATCCAATAATAAAACCACCCAAGAGTAAAGGAGAAGCTATCCGTCACGTCACAGCCACTCGGCCAAGCCTGCAGCCTGAGTGTACTACTTCTAGGTGGATTTTGGAGCGCTCTCCTTGCAAAGCAGCAAGTTCTCCTGACAGCTCATTCCACCAATGGGCCAGCGTGTGGGAGAGGACAGGAAGCCTCTGTCTGCCCAGTGTGGGCTGCATAGCCCTTCCTTCCCTCCTCAGACTCATGAACCAGTGGGAAAGTGTGAAGACTTTCCAGAAGTTAAGCAACCCTTCCCCTTCAAGCTGTCTGCATTGCCTTTATCTAGTCAAGTTTGGGCTGCTGAGGTACCCTTTGCCCTAGTTTAGCATGAGCAGAATAATAATAGTAGCTCAAAAGGAGATGCACGCGGTGATTGTGGGATTAGTCAGTAGGCTTGTCACCAGAGAATTTATCTGTTACAAAGGCCACAAAGATACTTTTTAATATGGAATTTCTACCTTAGCAGCTGAGTGCCCCTGTACATTTCAAAACTTGCATAGTAGCTAAAGTTTGAGTGCACTTTTGGTATGTCTCACTTCTTAGTATCTTGTTTTTCTAGATTGTTCTTTTGATTAATGAAGGATTCTATGAAAGGGGGAAAGGTTGGAGGTTTAGCTGCAGAGTGAACATAAGAATATTTTGAGGATAATGTTTAGTTTGAATTTCAATGGGTAAGGAAAAATATGCTGCTTAAAAATAGACCATTGGAACAACCACCAGCTCCAAGGACTACACCACCTCTGGCCTCCATGGATACCTGCACTCACATGTATATTACACCCCCCAACACCCGATGCATATATTAAACCTTTAAAAACATACCATCTGCACTTGGAGGTTTAAACCTCTACTACAAATAGAACATGTTTTATTTTTCTTACAGAAGTACTCAGTCACTCTGAGTAGCTACAGTATATAACTTGATGAGTGCCAAGGCTACTCTCATGCAAAATTGTGGCAATCCCTAGTATTAAAAGGTGAATGTGGCACAACAAAGGACATGTGTTCGCATGTGACAGAAACCCTGATCCCATCCACTGGTTCTTCGCAAGAATCTAATGTGGTCAGGACTAAGTTGGCTGTATTTAGCAGAGGGCAGAGTGAGCAGGAAGAGCATGGCCCTCACATGCCTTAGTCCAGGGGGAACAAACAGGAAAGCCCATGGAACAGGTCACTCATGGACCAGCCCACGGATATTTATATCATGGCCGTGAACAGAGGCAAGGCCTGGAGTCAGATGCTTTCTCCACCCACTGTGGAGCTGGTCTCACTGGGTTGCACATGTACGCTTTCTGGCTTGGTTTAGACCATCCCAGCACCATTGCCTACTTCTCAGGACAACAGGAGGAAGAAGACTGGTGGCTGTGTTCCATTTGTTACCTCCTTTGCCTGTGGTCACCAGCATGTCAAGGAAGGCACAGGCCAGAAGAGAGAAAGGGCATCAAAGTCAAGCCGTGCAAGCCCACTTCACCACCCAGGACTTTCAGCTGGCAGGGGCCTGAGTGGCAGGCAAGTGTGGAGGATGGTGAATTTCACTCTCCTCAGGTTCTTTGAAAAAATGCTGTGTGTGTGTGTTCAGAGTGGCAGTAGAAGGATCTTTATATTTGCTGAAAATGAACAGATTGCTCTGGTGACAGCTCGGGGTTTCAGAAGGAAAGAGTAGAAGTCTTGTGGAGGCAGAAGGCAGTGGCTTCAAGTTGCCTTCCGAATGTGGGCCTTTCGGTTTGGGAAGGAGATGTATGTAGGTATTTGTGTGTTGTGTGTGTGTGTGTGTGTGTGTGTGTGTGTGTGTGTGTGTGTGTGTGTGTGTGTGTACATATGTACACATACACTATATATATAGAGATATAGAGAGATGAGAGATATAGATATATGCTTTTTCTTTCTTTTTTTTTTTTTAACAGAATGAAGTTGGCCTACTGGAGTTCTTCCAAAATGTGATAAAAGAAACTAGGGCAGAGCCAAAAAAGGTGACTAACTGGGTCCTGAACACTTTTCTGTGCTATTTAAAGCAGCAGAATCTTGCAGTCAGTGAAAGGTGAGTGAGGTCTGGGATTTCTTTCTTTCTGCATCATGAACTGTGTCTAGAGGCAATTGAAATAGGGCAGGGCGAATATTTTACTCTGCTTGTTCTCCCTCAGGGTCCCCCAACAAGACAACAAATGTCCCCTTTGAATTCCACATTCTAAAAATATCCTCCAGCCCATCTGAAAGTTCACTCTGTGCTCAAACCCCTGACAGTGCCCTGTGTCTGCGGTACTGGGTTAGGGTTAGTAGCTCAAGGATGGACAAGACAAGGAATTGGCTCACCTGTGGTCAATATAAACCCACGAAAGGCAGTCTCCTCAGTCTGGGCCTGGTGTGCTAGAGGCATGCATGTGGCACTGTAAGGCACAAAACTGGGATCTTTGTAGGGCCCGGGGAGACCACCCGAGGCCTTCCTCAGGAACCGATTCGGGAGCCAAGCCGGAAGAACTTTGGAGTTACTGAGTGAGTGGGGGTATAGGTACAAACATCTGCAAGTTCCATAATAAGCGGTCGCAGGAGCTCTGAAAACCCAAGGCTCTGGGCTGCTGAGCTAGGCTGGCTGGAGAGGTGGGTAGCAGGCTGGAGAGATGACCAGATGCCACCTGGAGGATTTTCAGGCCAAACTGTGGATCACAGAGACACTCCAATTTCATACCGGAGGATTACGGCATATATTAATAGCCTGGCACTTATAACAAAATATCCCGGATGAGTCCCTTAAATAGACATTGGTTTCTACAGGCTGAGAAAAACGGCATAATCAGGACACCAGCTGATCTGTTACTTGCTGGACTTCAGATGGCCATCGGCTTCCTCTCTCCTCTCATGGTGGAGTGCTGGAGGAATAGGGAGGAAAGGTTGTTTGGTGTCTTCTTACAAAGTTCCTAATCCCATTGCAAGGTCCCACCCTCATCGCTTTATCCCACCATACACTCTGAAGAGCTTACTTCCTAACACCATCACATCAACATCAGATGCTTAGAGCTTCGGTATGTGTATTGTTGGGGTGGGCACAATTCGGTCCTTAGCAAAGTAAGGGTGCAGTCAAGATGGCCAGTAGGGAGCATCTCTTGAGACTGCTGATGAGCAGTGCCCTTGATAGGGGACGGTGAGTAGGGAACAGTGGCCTGGCTGACATGAGCTAGACCAAGAAAGGAATCATTCTCTCATACTTGCCCAGCTTCTACATTTCTTACTTGGGCACCGAGGTGAAATAGATGGCTGTCTTTTGAGGTCGAGCTGAAGGAAAAGTGAAGGCAAAGGGTCTGGGAAGGATGTTCTGAGGAGTTGAACTGCTGGTATAACAGACTCCTGCCGTGGAGTGTGCAGCCGTCAAGGCATGTGGACCCACCGCTGACAGGACTGTCTAGGAGGTGCACATAGGAGCTCTCACTTGTTCATTCTGCAGTAACAGAAGAGCAGCCACAGGACAAGCACAGGCACTTCTCTGAGAGAAGCCAGTCACAAGGAAGCAGCAAAGAGGGGCTGGGAGAGGGGAGGAGGCACCCCAGCTAAGGCCTGAGCTGAGAACACGCAGGGCTAGTCAGATGGTCACAGGGTGAGTGGTCCTGACCTGGGACACTCTTGGAAATGTAGAAGCGAGACCCAGAGTCACATGGCGCTGTGGAGTAAATGGTGCATACACAGCATGTGCAGTGAAGAGTCCCTGCAGAGACTGTCCTGAGGTGGCTGAGGATCGCTCCGTGCCTCTCTCAGAAGCAGGACCAGTTGCAGTGTTTCCCAGCAGGGAATGTGTGAGCATGTCCAAGGGGCAAAGCTAAAGCTGCAGCACAGTGGTTAAGCATCCCAGGAAGACTTGAGGAGGCTGATGGGTTCAGGGCTGCTGGAGGAATGACCAGCTGCAATGGGGAAGGCAGAGGGCATCTAGAAAGCCCCCTCCCCGCTGATGGTCTTAGGAAACAGCTAAGGGCATGCATGCCTGAGAACAGGACCCAGAAACTAAGAGAACGAAAGGATCAGTGACCGGCATGTACCACCTGCAGGGCTACCTCTGCATCCCTTCCAGGGCCTTTTGAGTAGAAGAGGAATATGAAGGCTAGGGTAAGTGTAGGATTGACACGGGGCACCATTTCATGGGGTGGAGCATAGTGTCCAGAGCACAGTCTGTTCTCGGGATCCAAGCTGGAGATGGAGTTGTGATCTTAAAAGGGCTGGATGGGACTGAATGAAATTGGAAGACTTAAAGATCCCAATCCATTCTTCCTGGATACCCTGCCTTCAGAATAATGGGAAGAGTCAAGTACAGGAAGCTTAACCTTGAGGTGTCAGGCTCTTCTTTCATGGAGACACATTAGCTGTCCAGAATCCGAGATTATCTGACAGCAGCAAATTAGTAGGCTGCGTGGCTGCCACCACTGAGCCTGAATTCTGATGGTTTATTTATTTAACTGATGAGAGGTGTCTCTCAGGATCAGTGTGACAGGTACTGATCTTTGTCAAGTTTAGTCCTGGTGTAGCTGCAGTTTGCAGCCAGCCTTCCATAGCTGGGGTTCAGCCAACTGCAGATTGAAAACATCTTTGAAAAATTGCATCAGTAATGACCGTGTACAGATTCGGGTTTTATCAGTATTTCCTAACCAACACATGTAACAACTGTTTACATACCACCCATATCATGTTAGGTAGGCACTCAAGGAATGATGCAAGCATGGGGAAGGGTGAGCACAGGTTCTTGATGAAGACTGTGTCGCCGTGTGCAGAAAACATGAGCATCTGCAGGTGTCAGTATCCATGGGATAGTGTGCCCGGCTAGAGCAGCAGTGTGCCAGTTGTCCAAGTTTGTGAGAAGCCTGGAGACACGGGAATTATTTGCCTATTGTATGTCATGCATTGTGAGAGCAAAACTGTACAGGGAAGTCCCATCTGCTATTAGGTCAGTCGAGAAATCTATAGAAGAAATTTATAACCAAAGTAATCAATGAGGTCATGTGATGATTCCTGTAAGGCAACATTCTTTTTTTTTTTTTTTTTTTTTTTTTTTTTTTTTTTTATTAATTTATTCTTGTTACATCTCAATGTTTATCCCATCCCTTGTATCCTCCCATTCCTCCCCCCCCATTTTCCCATTATTCCCCTCCCCTATGACTGTTCCTGAGGGGGATTACGTCCCCCTATATATTCTCATAGGGTATCAAGTCTCTTCTTGGCTACTTGCTGTCCTTCCTCTGAGTGCCACCAGGTCTCCCCCTCCAGGGGACATGGTCAAATGTGAGGCACCAGAGTATGTGAGAAAGTCGTATCACACTCTCCACTCAACTGTGGAGAATATTCTGACCATTGGCTAGATCTGGGAAGGGGTTTAAAGTTTACCTCCTGTATTGTCCTTGGCTGGTGCCTTAGTTTGAGCGGGACCCCTGGGCCCAAATCTGCCTATCATATTGTTCTACTTGTAGATTTCTAGGACCCTCTGGATCCTTTTATTTTGCTGTTCTCCCATGCGTCTCTCATTTAGAGTCCCAATAGGATGCCTTCCCCTCTGTCCCAGTTTCCTGGTAAGTGAAGGCTTTCGTGGGACATGCCCCTTGGGCTAGTATGCAGATATAAGTGAGTATATACCATTTGAGTCTTTCTGCTTCTGGGTTAACTCACTCATTATGATCATTTCTAGCTCAATCCATTTATCCACAAATTTCGGGAATTCCTTGTTTTTAATAGCTGAGTAGTATTCCATAGTGTATATGTACCACAGTTTCTTTATCCACTCTTCTACTGAGGGACACTTAGGCTGTTTCCATGTTCTGGCTATTATGAATAAGGCAAGGCAACATTCTTAAGTGACCTTACATTCTTTCTCTTTCCCTCTCTACCCCTCATCTTTTATAGCATCATTGTATGAATTTTTGTGTCTGCTTCAAATTCATATATTATGATCCTAGAAATCAGAATCTTGGGTGTTAGTCATGAATATGGAACTTTTAAAAATCAGATAAGTGCTGTTATGCAAGAGGTCTTGGAGAGCTAGCTTGCCCTTTAACTCATGTGAGGACACATCGAGAAGGTACCAGGAAAAGAAGGCAGGAACTCACTAAATACAGGTGTTACGGCATCTTGTTCTTCTATTTCCGGTCTTGAGAACTGTGAGGGATAGTGTTTCTGTCTGTAAGCACTCCACCTATGGTATTCTGTTGCAGCAGCTGAGATGGACCATGACAGCCCTTGGTTTATGAATGGTGACCTCTTTGCACGCTCTAGAAACCTAATGCAGCCTCAGTGCTTAGTACAGTTCTCTACATGGTCTACGGTACAAGATAAATGGTGGCTGTATTTCGTGGATTGTAGAACACCCAAGCAGCGTACATTTTGAAAACCAGCTGATTCTTACTTCTTGCCAGTAAAGATGGGAAGCTAGAAAAGGCTATGGTTTGCTTTGCAGCCTTTTGCCTCACTCCTTTTTAGGCTTTCATCAAGATAGTTCATAGACCTTCTGAGGACGGATTTGGTACAACTGCTGATTTCCACTCAGACTTACCTTGTGCCCATGCTTGGGGATAAATAGTAGTTTAAGGGTGATGGGCTTCCTTAGATTGAACGAGCAGCCCTAATAAGGCACTTGAATCAAAGCACGGTGAACTTGAACGTTAGCAGTTTGGAGCTCCTAGAGACTGGGGATGGGTAAGCTGGAGCTCCCTGCCTGTTACCTACAAGTTTCTAAATACACAAATAGCGAATGACAGGAACCAAAGTCAGAAGGTGTTTTCCGGCTGTATCGAGTGCTTCAGCCTTTTAACACTGGCATACTTATGTGCTATTTATAAACAGTTCCAGTCTTAACTAGACCCCGATGACCTCAGATAGTCATTTCAGTGCCCCAGGTACTGTGTATATTTACAAATCCTGGAGCATGCATTTGTGAAGATGTGGCCCATGAGGCTGCCTTCTCGGCAATCTGAGTGCAGGCCGCTCTTCTCTGAATGTGAGTTAGTAACACCTAGTGTTACTTTCCCGAACTTTCTGTGTCACAGTGTCGTGCTAATAAGTCACATAATATAAGTGGAAATATTGTCAGTTTCTAGGCCCATCTGTGTCCAGAAAGGCATGTGAACCTGCAGGTATGCAAGGACAATGCATGTAGAAGGCCTGTGAGGGCAGGTGAATGTCTGGTGGACAGGGAGTTTATACCTGCATAAAAACACTCAGGAAAGTAGTTTTGTTAGCTGTTTTGTTTGAAGTAATTTTCAGGTTCATCTTTCAGTAAAAAAGATTTAATTACTAGATTTTATTGTCCCCTTTTCTTTGTGGTTCGTGAATTTTGCAGTCACCTCCTTTTTTGAACTAATTGCACTGAACAGCTGTTTATGGCTGCAGCTGCTGCCAAGCAGCTGTTATTGTTGGGTGGTAAAATAATTTTAAAAAGCACACTAGTATAAAAACTCATAATTCTAAACAGAAAATAACAAAGCCTGTTAGCCTATTATGTCCATCCTTGGGTATGGTTAATTATTTAAACATACAAGAGTGAGAGTTTGGGTTCTGGTAGCCTGTGGACACTGTGATGATGTAAAATGTTGACTTTTTCTCTCTTTTCTGGGGGCTGCTAGTCCTGTCACACCCACTGCGCTTGCTGAGCTCCTCGACCTGCTGGACAGTAAAGCAATTTCTTCATCAGCAGCTAAGCAGGTATGTGCACATTCCCAGAAGGCTTCTCATTGCTCCACAATCTGGTTATTATTTTCTGTAAAACCCAAATGGCATCACTAAGTGAATTTCATTACCGAAGTCTTAAGTGCCCATGAGTCTGAATGCTGGAAGATTTCATTTGGCAAAGGTAGAGAGCCAGCCTAGCGCAGCACAGGGACGAAACACAGGGATTCAGCTTCTGGTCTTAGCTTATTGGGAGAACTAGGTATTGTGCCCTGAGTGTCTGCCCCAAATGCTGCTGACCACGCCTCCCCAGTGTCATGGCCAGGCAGCCACAGCTTGGCCCCTAGGCCACCCACTCCTCGCCTGTCCTCACCATGGGCTCCAAGGCTGTCTCTGTTCCTCTGTTCCCGTCACAGGCCTGCCCTTAGGGAGCTGACGCTCAGTCAGGAGGCTGGGGTCCTCCTACATGCATAGAAGGTGATAGTTTACATGCGCACGTGGGTTTGGAGATAGAGGAAAAGGAGCATCATGTAAAGTGACTGCCTCCCTAACCACCCCCACTAACAAGGCTAGGTGGGTGAGTGCTTCGTAGAATTCAGAAATCTCTACAGACGAGTACCAGAAAGATAAAGAACACCTAGCGGCTGCCTCGTCTCAACTTCAGAGATTGCGCAGCTGTCAGCGCGTCAGCCAAAAACCTAATGTTATTTTAATGGTGCCTTTTGCATTTAATATTTACACACTCTGACAGTGGTGGCAGGTTACAAAGTGAGGCTTTGGGGGAAGCAGCCGCTTTTGGTTAATTATGAGACACCACTGAGCGTCCTCCAATCTCTCTTCTGTGCAGCTGGAGACGGGGACCAGGGAAGGCTCTGTGAGCCACCTGTGTGAGCTGTCAGCAGCAGGGACCCAGCACTTAGGAGGAGCTTTGGCTTGCCCAGGTGTCAGAGGATTACAAATGTTCATGACAGTGCTGAGCAGTTGTGGGAAGAGTGGATGGCCTGGGGGCAGAAAAACTACTTACACACATAAAAGCAGATGAAATGAAAGAAGGAAAACCTTCCCCTTGCTCTTCCTACCCACCCTGCCCCACAAAAATACAACCAGTGTGCACCAAGCAAGGCAGTTCCAGCAGGGAAAAATAGAAAGGGCCGGAAGATGCTGACAGCCGCCCATAGAGACACGTTTGATTTTATCAACTTCCAACATGTCTAAAGGAGCGGGTGAATCCTGGCTTCTGTGAGGCAGGGAAATGGAAATAAAGACCTGGCCTGCAAAGTGTTGAATGTGCGCTACTCGGGGGTCTCCCTGACAGACCAGGGCCTTGGAGACGTTGTCTTGTATTTTCTGCTCTTAGTTTTCTGTTTGTAAGAAAACCATTGATTTTTTTCTGAGCAGAATAATGAATATTGTGTTTATTGATTATAAAGGACTTAAGTAGCCGTTCATGGTGATACAAGGCTATAACACCAGTTCTCAGGAGACTAAGGCAGAGGGGTCCAGACTTCCAAGTCAGCCTGAGCTACACAGTGAGTTCATGGCCATGCTGAGCTGGGAGTCCCTGCTTGCAGCCGGCAGACAGACAGAAGCCTTCAGTAATGCACTACATGTGTAGATCCTCAAACACTACCCTGGAAATAGATGTCGTGGCTGTTGGGGGAGCATCATTTTGGGACTCTACTCATGTATGTTCAAGGAATGAGGAAAGGAGGGAGGTGGGGCCCACGGCAGCCAGACACAAACCCAGAGGGATGAAGACTGCAAAAAAGAAGCTGTAATTTAATTAGTTTTTATTACGTGTAGTTTGATTTTTTTTTTACTTACTACTAAGTATTTTTTTAGTATGTTAAGATAGCACTTTCTAAAATAACCTATAATCATTTGTATTTCCATGATATTGGTGGTAATGCCTCCTTTCTCATGTTCGGTTTTTATTTTTTCTGTTTTTATTTTTTGAGATAGTCTTTCTGTGTCGCTCTGGCTGTCAACAGACTTGTTATCCTGCTGTCTCAGACTTAGGGTGCTGGGATTTACATGGCTTGGTTTTTTTGTTTGTTTGTTTTTGTTTTGTTTTCTTTCTTTTTTTAAATTTTTTTATTTTTTAGTTTATTATTATTTACTCAGATTACATCCCGATTGCTGTCCTCTCGCTTGTATCTTCCCGTCCCCCCTCCTTCCCTTTTTCACCCGATCCCCTCCCCTAGACCTCTGACAGAGGGGTCCTCCTCCCCCACCATCTGACCACAGCCTATCAGGTCTCATCTGGACAGCCTGCTTCCCCTTCCTCTGTGTGCCTGCCGTGCCTCCCCACCAAGGAAGAGTGATCAGATCGGGGGCACCAGAGTTCATGTCAGAGGCAGTTCCCACTCTCCCCACAGCTGGGGAGAATGAGCTGTCCACTGGCTATATCTGAATATGGAGTCTAGCTTTGCTGCATGCACTGTCTTGGATGACGCAACAGTTTGTGCCAGGCCCCCTGTGTTCAGATCTGCTGGCCTTGATGGTCTCCCTGTGGGGCTCCTGAACCCTCTCGGTCCTTCCATCTTCCCTCCCACTCTTCCATACCACTCTCAGCACTCCACCCAGAGTCTGGTTGTGAGTCTCAGCATCTGTCCCAATCCCCTGCTAGGTGAAGTCTCTCAGAGAACATCTATGTTGGGCTAATATTTACTTATAAGTGAGTATGTACCATGGGTGTCTTTCTGGGTCTGGATTACCTCACTTAGGATGATCGTTTCTAGTTCCATCTATTTGCCTGCGAATTTCAAGATTTCTTTCTTTTTAATATCTGAGTAGTAGTCCATAGTGTAAATGTACCACAGTTTTTTTAATCCATTCTTCCATTGAGGAACATCTAGGTTGTTTCCAGATTCTATTATGAATAAAGCTGCTATGAATATAGTTGAGCAAATGTCCTTGTTGTATGGTGGAGCATCTTTTGGGTATATACCCAGGTGTCATATAGCTGGTCTTGAGGTAGCACTACTCCCAATTTTCTGAGAAAGTGCCAGATTGATTTCCAAAGTGGTTGTACAAGTTTACACTCCCACCAGCAATGGAGGAGTGTTCCCCTTTCTCCACATCCTTACCAGCATGTGCTGTCACTTGAGTTTTTTATCTTAGCCAATCTGTAGGTGTATTTCTCTATCTATCTCTCTCTTTTGTTTGTTTGGAGACATGGTTTCTCTGTGTAGCCTGATCAGGTGTTTTCTGTAACTGGATGTTACAACATTGGGTACATATTGATTTATAACGTTGATTCTTTTTTATTAAATGATCTCTTAATGATTATGTTATTGGTTCTTGAGTTCTTTTAATTCATTCCACTAATCTGTTTTGTTGTTTTGTTTTGTTTTGTTGAGACAGGGTCTCTCTGTGTAGCCTTGGCTGTCCTGGAACTCACTTTGTAGATCAAGCTGGCTTCAAACTCACATTGATCCACCTGCCTCTCCCTCCCAAGTGCTGGGATTAAAGGTGTGGGCCACCACCACCTGGCTCAATCTGCATATTTTAATTAGAAATTTAGCTCACTTATATTCAATATTATTACATTTGTAAAGACTATTGAAGAGTATGGCTTTAAGCCTCCCATTCTGTTGATTTTCTTGCAGATGAATATTCTTTATTTTTCCTTTGTTCACCTTTATGCTTGTTTGTTGTATTGGTAATGTTTGATTCTTTCCTGTTTCTCCTTTGTGTGAATACCTACTCTGCTAATGTTAAAATATTGTGATGGTAGCTCTCTTTCACTTCTGGACACATCATTGGGTTGGTTGGTTTTCACTTGTCCTGCGGGGTCTTTGTCTTTCACCTTGAAGGTCAGATGTGCTAAGTATAATAATCTCAATAATCTCGTTTGGGTTTTTTTGTTTTTGTTTTTGTTTTTGTTTTTTAAGGACTTGAAATTTTTCATTCTGCTTCTCCCTGGCCTATAAGGTTTCCAGTGAAAAATCTGCTGTAGTTCTAACAGGGTCACTTTTAACTCAGTACTTTCTTGGCCCTATACTCTTGACAGCTTGATTATAATACTATGGTGGAGATCTTTTCTGGTCATATCTGTTTAGGGCCGTGGTCTCCTATACTTGGGTTCCTATGTGTCTTCCAACATCAGAGGCGCCGGCTGCATTGCGTCATCACAGTGCACTCAGCCTTTGCTGCCTGCCCTCAGATCGGCCAGTTTCACAGGCTGCAATTGTGAATGCTGCTTCTTTTTCCTTTTCCCTTTTCTGTTGGACTGATACTTCCAAGGACCCGTCTTCCAGCCTAGTTACTCTGCCTGTTACTCTACTCCATTACAGACTCAGACTGTTGGCTGAATTTCTTTATTTGACTTACGAACTCTTCATTTCTAGGGTTTCTGTTTGTTCTTTTTTCAAGTCTCCATTTCTGACAATTTCTCATTCCTGTCATCCATGCGCTTCCTAATTTCATTTACCTGTTCATCTTTATTCTCACTGGTGTTTTTATTTTATTTTTTTAATTATTCAAAGCAGTTCAAACAGGCACAGTGTAGATAGCGTGGCGTTTGGGGAACCCACTGTATGGCTACATTTGGAAGCTGTTGTTCTTATCAGGAAACAAGGATTTCCCCGACACTGTTTATGTCAGATCTTAGTGTAAGGGTGTGTAGCGCTGGCTGAACCAGCAGGAATCAGAGGCCCAGAGCACCTGATTTCTGAGGAGACAGGGGTCTAGGATAGGTACTTGACAGGGAAAAGTGGGGACAAGAACAATACACACATACATACACATACACACACACACACGCCCCATAGCAGTCAGTCCTAACAGCAGTACACAGCTAGACAGCTCCTAGTGGCCAACAGTGGGAACCAGATGGGGATAATGGCAGCTACTGAGGTAATGTCCACCTAGAAGGAAGCTCTCGGGGCGTGGGGACAGGAGTTAAGGCAATGGCTGGAGCTTTTCTTTCCACAACTCTTTTCAGCTACAGTGCTGAAAGGACAAGAAAGTCCCATCTAGCCTGAGGGGCAAAACTCCCCTCAGAGGCTCCCCTGTGTGTGTGGCTGAGGACGAGGTGACAACCGGGACTTTTCTCCGAAAACTCAGCTTAACTGCCCATGGTAGCACACAGGCATGGCAAGCTGCTGCTGTCTGGCAAGGTTTTTTTCCAGACCTCGGTAGGTCATGGCCACCCTCTTCGTGAGGAGCCAGGAGGACCCTGCTGACAGTATGGCAGAAGTGCATGAGTGACTGCCTTCAGACCTAGCACAGGTATGAATCCATGGGCCTCCTGGTCTTAGTGAGGCACTCCCATTGCTCTGCTTTTGGGGATGGCACCTTCCCTTCCCTGTGTCATCATACTTGTCCCCTGTTGTGTAGGATACTCATGGGTTTAAGTCACAGTCACTCTACTTGTGCAGGTCTCGTTCATAAGGCAGCTGCCTGCTGGGCCAGGACAGTGGGGTTTCCAGGGGGATCCCAGAGTTAGGAGTGAGCCAGAGTTCCTGGCTCCTAGAGCAGCACAGGTTACACACTGGGTCCCTCCTAAGGTGGCTCCTTGTTTACTGCTCCAGGTGGCGGCGTGAATCTGGGAGAGCGGGGCCTAAAACCTGAGGCGGACTAAAGTCTCATGCAATAGCCAACCTTAGTCAGAACACCAAACAGTTTATACTCTGAGGGTTAAGAAGCGTCACATGACTAAGCTGCTCTCACAAGGACAAGCCACACATGGCAAAAACATGTTTCCCCCACAGAGGCACATAAACAAATAACAATACCCAGCTGTGATGAGTGATCTGAGGTCAACTCACTTCCATCTGCTACAGCTGGGAGGGGCATTAACGTATAATCCAAGAACAGTTGCATGTTTTGAAGAAACTGAGGTTACAAGCCTCTTGTTTCCTTGGAATTTTCTCAGAGGCACCCAGAATTCTCCTCGCACGACTCCATTCTTGGACCGTGACGACAGCATCCCAGGGTCTGCTGGGAGATGAAGTGCTATCCCTTTCCACAGCAAGGTAGCTGGGCAGATTTGGGGCCTGTGAGTTTGTGAAACTTGCCAGAGGCTAGGATTGCCTGCGCCTCCACTAACCTTCGCAGAGACCCTCCCTTCTCCCTCATCTGCAGAGCTGCCTCATCCCTGGCTGCGGAGCGAAGGCAGCGGACCAGGTATTTCTCCCTATGCTGCTGCCCCCTGCCTCTGTATCTTACAAGGCCTCACTTTGCTCTTCTGCTTCCCACCATTCTTGAGTCACTCACCTCAAAATGCAGAAGCCTCCTCTTGCTTAGCACTTCTTTGTAGGGGAGGAAGTGAGTGCTTCATGCCTCCTGAAAAGTCCTGCTCACAAAGTTGGACAGCCGTCATCACTCTGTCCCAGCAGTTTTTGTCACTTCAGCAGAAACCCTGATGTACTCGCTAGTTGCATTTCTTCCCTGCCCTGGATTTCTGCCAGTCTTGTCTGTGTGGATTTGCCTGTGGCCGCCTTCCAGTCTGGAAGGCCTCTTACAGTATGGGACCCTTGTGTCTCACCCCTCACAGTGATCTCAGAGCCCATGCACATGGTGATGGTTGCTAGAGCTTAAATGTTATCTAGTATCTCTGTGCTGTTGTGTGTGTGCATTTGTTTGACTTTGGCACGCATGAGCATCCCACGGGACAGGTGTGGAGGTCAGAGGACAGTGTCAGGTGTCAGTTGTAGCTTTCTACCTCATTTGGGATAGGGCCTCTTGCTCTCCATGTTTACCAGGCAAGCTTCTGGAAGGCTTCTAGGAATTCTCTGGGAGACAGAGCACTGAGGTCACAGAGGCCCGCACTGGGCTTACAGGTGCATGCTGCTATACTTGTGTTCATGTGGGTCTGGAGATCCAAAGTCAGGTCCCCACAGCAAGCACTTTATCCACCGAGCATCTGCTCGGCCTCACTTCTTCATTTTTATGGCTAAATAACATTCCATTTTACTGATATACCACATTTTATGCTCCAGCTGATAGACAGTTGTTTCCACTTTTTATAAATGATGCAGCTTTGAAATTCATGTGTAACTTCTTTAAGGAGCATGTTTTCAAGGTTCTTGGGTAGACAGAAGTGGCACTTCTGGAATGTATGACTGTTATCCCAAGTCGCTGTACCATCTATAGAGTGGAGAGGCTCCAGCTCCTCCACATTCTTGCCAAAATGTGATAGTGTGGATTTTTTTTTTTTTTTTTTACTTTTGTGATTTTAAAAAATTAAACATATTGGACCAGGTGTGGTGGCGCATACTTTTAATCCCAGCACTCGGGAGCCAGAGGCAGGTGGATCTCTGTGAGTTGGAGGCCAGCTTGGTCTACAAAGTGAGTCCACGACAGCCAAGGCTGCACAGAGAAACCCTGCCTCAAAAAACAAACAAAACAAAACAAAAAAACATACCTATTATCACTTTCTCTCCTCCCTCCAGCCCCTCCTATGACCCCCATGCCTCACACTCTCTCAAACGCATGACCTCCCTTTCTTTGTTACTGCTATTTATATACACATAAACACACACACGAGCACATGCATGCACGCATATACACATATACGCATACACACACACAAACACGTGTGAATACATGCACACATACATGCATATACGCGCACGCGCGCATACACACACACACACACACACACACACACACACACACACACACACACACACACACACACACACACACACACACACACGAACCCACTGAGTCTCTCCTTAAGGTAGTTTCTTGAATGTGTATGTTTCAGGGATGACTTGCTATTGGATAACCAGTTAGGGGTTCATTCCTGCCGACAACTAATTCCCCCTCTCTCAGCAATCTCTAATAGCCTGTAGCTTCTGTCTAGGCCTGGGGACCTGTGAAACGCCCCTTCTACGACAGCATGTCTTGGCGTTGTCATGGTTAAGGTCTTGTCTATGCAGCCATACTGTTGGGATCTCATAGGTGAGGATTCCCTGTCGTTTCTGGGAGATCCAGTTTTGTAACAGACTCTTTGGTCCTCTGGCCATGTTCCCTGAGCCCTGCCTGTGGGGTTGTATTGTAGATGTGTCAGTGGGGCTGACCACACCCAAATCAGTTGTGCCTTCAATCTTGATCATCTGGGGTTTTTGTATTGGTCTGTCTACTCCCAAGAGAAGCTTCTTTGATGAGGGTGAGAGCTACACTTTTCTGTAGGAATATGCACTTAGAATGCAGGTAGGAGCTACACTGGCTTAGTTAAGCGGCGGCAGTGCATTCTGCTCTGTGATTTCTGTCTGTATAGCCAGTGCCTGTAACTGACTGTGTAGACCCCAGACTTACAGAGCGCTCCTGCCGCTGCCTCCTGAGTGCTAGGTTTATAGGCCTCACCACCACACATGACTTACGACACTCACACCTGAATGTGAGGTGTTATCTCACTGGCTGGAGATGGCTTTCTCTAACAACTAGCTGTGTTAAATAGATGCCTTTTTGCATCTTATTTATATATTCTTTAATAAATAAAAAGAAAAACTGTGTTGCAATTCATTTTAATGTATTAACAGAGGATTCCAACAAAGTATAGCTTAGGTTTTAGGCAGTATTGGCATTGTTTCTGACAGTACAGGAGAGCCCACAGAGATGATTTGTTGACCGCATGGCTGACTGGTGGTAAAGGCTGTGCACAAAGATTCACCCTGTCCTGAGAACGTTCTGAATTCCAGAGAATCCCCTCCTTTGTGTCATAATTTGTTATTAATCCTCTCTCTGCCTGCCGCTTGCTGACATTGTCGCCAATTAGTTCTATCCCTTTCTTATGTCACCGCTTCCTCCTCTCAGGTGTCTCAGTGGGACTTCTGAGGCTTACAGCCTTACTCCCTCGGCACCCTGGGGCCAGGGCAGTAAGAGGTGTCCACTGTGAAGCAGTCCTATTTGTCAGAAATAGAAACCTGAAGACTGTGCCATAATGCGCAACCTCCTGGCCACTGTAGACAAAGCACCCTGTGGCCCTCTTTCAGGAGCCGGGTCTGCGGATTGAAGTGGCAGGTGGCAGGTGGCGTTCTCATGACCTCTTCTCGCTAAAGACAGGGCTGGGACACACCAGACTCCAGAGCCACCAGCTTCAGCTAACCTGCATTTAGTCCCAGGAGGCCCAGGCGCCATCCCAGCTTCTGGCCAAGCCCCAGCTGAGGGGAAATGGTGCTGGGTGTGCTGGGTTTCTTCATGGATGTAGAGATGGAAGTGTGCAGTGCCATGGCTCCTGAGCTCTGTCCAGTTACAGCTTCCAGTGGGACCAGGCCACATCCATAAAGACAAAGCCACAGTTAACATACTCAGAGTGCCGTTTAAGCCAACGTCCTCTGTGTGCTCTGGAGTGAGCCTAAGAGAGAGAACACCAGAAGCTTTTAAATGCAGGAACCTTACAATGTACCATGTGCTGACACTGTCACATGACACGTGACTCCTTCCCTTGAACAGGCCTTTCCTTCCTAGCCTGACTCAGAAGCCCAGGCTGGCAGTGGCAGGTGAGGGGCCTGTGTACTTTGTCTCATAGTTGGACAGCAGTTAAAGAAGAGTATGGATTCTGTCTCTAGGAACACAGGCTATTTCTGACCTGTCTGTGGCTCCTGGCTCGTGTGTGTGTGACCAGGGCTTTGTGGCTTGTGTTCCCCATTCCTGTACAGCCCTGGGAGTCGTGTGCCTGGCCTGAAGCAATGGCCCTGAGACAGCACATCCCAGAGTGTAAACAGACACACACTGCAATGAGCGCAGGGCTAGGCCCCCTCAGTGCTTTCCTCCTGCCTGGGCTCCCACCAGGACAGACCTCCTAGTCCTTCCTTAACCAGGAAAGAACAAAGGATAGGAAACTGGGGTCAGCTGTATCAGCCCCAAAGCTAGGTCTGTGCTGTGGTAGCCACTAATCTGTGAAGTGGACGACAGTGGGTTCTAACTCAGAGGGAGAGGCTGCCAGTGGCTGCTGGAGCCATTGAACCATGTCACTCTGTACTGCCAGCCTTCTCCAGAGCAGCAGCCCTGACATTTAGAGGCACCTGTCCTAGGAAGCCCTCCTGCCCATCCAGGTGCTATGGCTCGCGGCACCCAACGCAGTGCCAACCAGCATTTGAGCCTTGAGTCCCAGGCAGGGAAAGACTCTTTTGTGAGTCTCTTCAGGGTCCCCTGGGCTCAGGAGTAACCCAGTGACCCCAGGATGGGCTGCTCCTCCATGTCTGCTAAGCAGCTCTGGAAATGACTGCCTTGCATGTCTCCAGGACAAAATGATGCAGGGAGCCACCCACAGGGTGTTCTGAGCTGGCCTTGAGGACCGTCTTCTCTTCTGACTTTGGGTGTTTGAGCTGAGACCTTCTTTAGGGGTGTGCGCAGATGGCCCTGAAGGACGGGAGTTAACTTCACCAAGCTGTATAAATAGAGCTGATAGACAGTAGCTTTTTCATTAATATAAGCAAGAGCTTCTGTAGTAGGAAGGCTGGGCACATTCCTCTAGGGCCCTCTACCTTAGTTTTTGAGACAAGGACCCCACAAAATCTGCAGCTCTATCTGACTAGACTAGCTGTCCAGCAAGCTGCAGGCATCCTCCTGTGCCCACCTGCCCAGTGTTGGGCCTAAGCTCAGGTCCCCATACTTACAGAGCAGGCTCTGTTACCCACTGAGCCATACCCCTGACCCCTATAGTCTTAGTTAAGCCAAATCTATCAGAGGTAGGGCAGGAAAGCTCCCCAGACTTCCAGCACATGTGCAGATAAAGCACACCAGAAGCTTTCCTTGGGCTCCAGGTGGGGATACTCAAACACACAGAGGAGTCCTTACTACTCTCCAATACCCCCCCCCACACACACCCCTCTCCTGGTCAGGTGTGTTTTCTTATGAATAGATTTGAAGATCTGTGTTCCATATTTTTACTGAACATCTTATGTTATTTGAAGGCCTGTGGTTCATATTTCTTCAGTTTTTCCTAGACCACCAGGACAGGTAGAGGTGGCTACAGAGGTGCCCATGAAGCACTCAGTGAGACTCACCTCAGATGCATCCTGGGCCCATTGGGGCAGGAGTGTGACCAGCTGGACAGAGGCATGTGCCTCTTGAGTCATGATACCAATCCCTGCCGTGGTTTCTAGTCTCCCTGGGTGACCTGAGCTGCTAATTGATTCACTGCCCCTTCTCTGTGCTCCATGTTACCACAGAGGCACGTGGAGGTGGCAGAAGCACCAAGTCTTCACACTCTTCTTCTCTCTCTCTCTTCTCCTGCAGGTGTTTGAGGAGCTGTGGAAGGGGGAGGGGAAGACAGCAGCACAGATCGTGTCAGCACAGCAGCTGGAGCTGATGCAGGATCGAGAAGCCCTGGAAGAGCTCTGCCAGGCCACCATCGATGGACACCCCCAAGTGGTGACTATCTCCAATAGGCACAAGGTCTTCCTGGGCAGCAGGACTGAGGGCCGCCATTCCTGCTGCAGCCACAGACCCTTCCCTAGGAGGGCTGGCCCAGCCTGGTCAATCCCTACTCACGTGGCAGCATTTAATGTCCAAAGACACGTGCCTCAGATGAAAAGCACAGCCTCATGTTCCTCCGAGGAAAGCTCTTTGCTAGTGTGCGCTCTCTGTGGAGTCCATTTAAAGGGCTTTATCAAGTCCCCAAGCCCCGATTTTAACTGGAGAGTTGTCACTCTCTCCCAGAGTTGTCATTTACATTCTTTGTGCCTACCGCTACTTCAGGAAGATCTGCCGCAAGGAGGGAAAAGACCTGGAAATGCTTCAGTTTTATGGCCTTTGCGAGGAGGGAAAATGCAGAGAAGAAAATGATCTGTAAATTACCGAGAAAATCCTTTGACAGAAACATGGCTGAAAACCAAGTCGCTTTGTGTTCTTAGCCTAGCACAAGATAGAAAAGCATGCCAAGTTGCAGGGCTCCCCACCTCCTCACCCACCCCGGGTCTAATCATACTGTCTAGAGATATTTTTCAGTGGGGAAAAAATTACTAGTATCTCTTTCAGAATAATGCACACCCCATCAGTGTGCAGGGACACCGACAGCTCTGGAAAGAGCCCTTGATAAGGAAAATGAGCCCACGCCCTCCCAGCAGGCTCCATCTTCTTGCCCTATCTGCTGTGCCTGATAAGAACACACTTGGTTTCAGAGTGGTCCTGCGGCACTCAAGCACACTAACTGCCAATCAGACACTTGCAGAGGGAAGTCAGCACTGCGGTTATTTGGTGGCGCTCAGCCCCTCCTGCCTTTACTAGCCCTTACCTGCCACAGCCCTGGCTGAGCGAGCTGCCATCCTGAAGGTTTGTTTTCTAAGGAGCAGTTCTGGCTGGCAGGGAGCAGGGGTGCCTGCTGAGTGGCACTAGAGAATCTAAGAGGCACCCCTGCCTATTAGACCCAATGCTCATCACGGAGATGATTCACAGGGACTGCATCCTGTGGCCCCAGAGGACAGTGCTGTGGTCCTGCATGCCAGCTTTGTGGCTGTCAGCAGTCACATCTCATCCCTCACCGTTCCCTTGTTCATTTGAATCAGAAGGCAAAGGAGCCAAATCCCCTTTGACAGGAACCTAGAAACCTCTCAGAAGTTAATCCCCTCCTCTCTTTTCCCTCCTCATTTTACATGTTACGTAAAGGGAAGAAAGTGCCTGAATTTAATTTGCAATCAGTGGAAACCCTGAGGACAATGGTATGAGTCTCTATTTTCACCTCCTGACTTCTGTCTTTACAGGTGGTGGATATAAAGGAAAAAAACCCCAAAGCCATAAATAAGCTCATTGGGTTGGTCCGGAAAGCAAGCCTCAGCCGAGCAGACCCGACTGTGATAAAGGAAATACTGGAGAAGAAGATGTCATTATGAAGTGTTGGGGTCCCTCTATCTGAGGGAGGACACTGTGGCCTTGAGAAGAGAGGCCCCTGAGGGCGGGCACTCAAGTGATGTACACGTTCTCTCTCAGTCCCTACCCAAGCTAAACCTCCTGGGAGGTAACATTTTACACGTGTGTGTCTTCTGCGACCCCATGACCTGAGGCAGGCATCACGGAAGACCAGTAGCTGGAGCACCAGCCTCACTGAATAGAAACGGTCCATGATGGTGGCAGCCGTTGGTAGGAAATAGTGACTCTAACACAATCAAGCTCTTGTTTCCACCTCAGATGCCATGAGTGCGTCCTAAGAGCCGACCAGCACTCCCCATCTAAAGGCCACTGGGAGAGGGGCAATAGGATGAGGATGAATGTAGCATATTCAGGCCTAAAGTGAGCTAGTGAAGATGAAGGAAGGTGCAATAGAAGAAGCTGATGCCACGTAACACCTTGTTCAGGCAAAGGGAGGGGAGGGGGTGTTGGCACTCACCTGCTGAGTGTAGGTGCTGCCGCCTGCTCAGTTCCCAGGGAAGTAAAGTGACACAGACGGTCTCAGGTAAATTTAATGAATAAAATGCACACTGAAATAGCACATAAAAGTTAACTTCTGCTTAAAAGACCACATAGCTTGCACCCCTCCCCCACACAGTGCTTAGGTAAAAAAGAAAATAGCTGAAGAATCAAGTTGTACCTGGGAAGAATAAGATTATAAACTAATAAATCAGAATCTTGGTTCTAAGTGTCTTGAGGTACAGCTGACAATGGTGGTGACGGCCAATTGCCTCTGTCCGTGTTCCTGTGAAGTTATCCATTCCTTGCTGGCGTCCTGGGTACCCCCTTTTCATATGCCTCAAACAAACCACACTGTAGCAACTAGTTTTGCAAATGTTTTTTAGTATTTTTCAAACTGATAGCAAAGAGGAAACCCCTTGGAGACCCTCACCTTAGAGCAGATTCTCAGGCGTGTAAGAACAGTGCTGGGGCCATCGTTCCTGGGGCAGCTGAGGGATGGGAGGAGTGGACACTCCACATCCATCACTAGACAGTGGCCGAGCAGAGTGAAAGAAAGCAACCCATCACCCAGCCAAAAGCTCAGAAGAGTGGACACCAGCCCTGTGGTCTGTTCAGACAAGCAGGAGGAGGTGACATCAACGTTACCTCAGCCAGGGACCCACAGGCCCACGTCGCATTGCCCTAGTGAAACTGGCTGCTCCAATGATTTCCACCAGCCTCCCCACAGGAAAGAAAGGTTCCTGTTGCTCCACAAGCCTGAATTCCAGTGGCCAGAGCCACTTAGACTCTAATCCAGCAGAGCCTTTATTTCATAAAAGACAGCAGGTTTCAATCTTAGGACCTCCATTTTTACCAAAAGTTCTGGCTTGGTCATAAAGCCTTGCAGACAGCACTCATGAAGCTGAGGTCCTGGCCTTACCTCAGTAGGCACTGCAGCTTGGCAGAAGCAGCTTCTAAAGCCTATTTTGTCGACGGAGAAGCGCGTATGACCAAGTCTTCCCAGAGGAGATGCCGTCAGCAGGCAGTCTTCCCCAGGCTCTTCCCAGCTAGCTCTGACAACCAACTCATTCTCTTTGTTACCTTGAACCCTTAGAGCAGGATTTGAGAGGGGAAAATCCAAGACCAGCTCAGACTGGGACCTGACCACATTTGAAAGACCTGTTTACATAACACCTTTTAAAAATGCACAAAGTATGGTGGTACCCGGGCCTCAGTGAAAGACTTTACATGTTTGTACCACTTAGGGGAAATCTCACTATGAGTTGGCACCATAGCTAAAACCGCTGCCGTCTGCCAATAAAATCCACACACCTGTAGCTGGATGTGTGACTCAGAACCAGTGGCTGGTCGGGGGAAAGTTCTGGAAACTGATGATTTCTCAGCTCCATCCCCACTTCCACCCCGAGGCAGCTCTACCTGCTCAGGCCCAAACCCTGTACACTGCTACTTCATGACTGGTTGATGGTCCTCGTGAGACGCTAACACAAGAGGTATAAGTTCATCTAACGTAAGGAACAAATGCCCAGACAGCTTCCTGCATCCCCTCCCCTCGTAAGCCGGGCTGCTAACCACCAAGATTGTACATTCTGGGGCATCTCTGTCCAGAAAGCCAGCTTTCTGCATCTACTGGGCTCGTGCATGAGTGGAGTGTCAGCTAGAACAACTATCATTATTCTACCGAAGTAAGTGCCATCCCTGCCCCACCCCCCTTAACAGAATTATTGCTAATCTGGAATTGCACCGTGAAAGGCTTGCACCTCTTCAAGTTGGTCGTTTCAGTATTAACAGCCTATGGCATGGCCCACAACTTATATTTTATCTCTCAATTAGATTGAGTTTAGTTGTTATCATTTCAAGGACTCTAAAAGAGTAACGAGGAAAAACACTCTACCTAGAAGGCCATGTAATTTGCCCATTGACAGAAGCAGTGTGCGTGTAGCCACAGTGCTGTTTCGGCCCATTCTAGACAAATGTACCTGGGGAGTGCTTTCAACAGAGCTGACCTGTGGACAGTGAGGTAGAAGGCATGCATGTCGAGTCCTCTTTCACCGGCTCCCACGTCATGGCTAGGCAGAAGTCATTTAAGCAAGGTCGTCAGCACCATGTCACTTCTGTAAAATGTCCGCAGGGCAAAAGAAGTCTGGCTTTTGGTGGTTCTTCCTCTCATAGACTTGTCCAAGAAAGATGTCACTTGACATATTAAGGAGGACAGACTTGTACAACCTCCACTCAGTAAAATTTATAATCTTGCCTGAGTACTCTGTCACCTTTTCAAGTTCTGAAGTGACACAGTTCATTTAAACTCCATAAAAGGACCCTGAAATGAAAACTGAGTACACGGGGACAAAATTCTGTGGTCCGGTTTGTGTGGGTGACAGTGACCTGGGTTAACTCACAGCTTCAAAGACAACACAACCTGCTGTGAGCAGTCCCAGCTAAAACCATCAGTGTGAGGGTTCTGAGGATGAGAATCCACAGACACCTTCCCACCGAGCCTTCCTCTCCCTCCCATGATCCTTTTCCCTAAAGAGCCTCACAGAGAATGTCTTGCCAAAGCCCTGTTTATCCAGTTAATGAGTTGTGGGGATAATCTGTCCTCCAAAACAAGGGATGGACTAATAAATGCCTGGTATAGAGGGGACCTGCTGAGGTAAAATGATCCCAGAAGCCACTCTGAGGTCTCCAAGAGCTTTTCATGAAGCATTGGGTTTATGATGCTCATTCTAAAAGAAAAAGCCAGCTCCGTTCTCTTGGAATGGCTCCTCCCTTGACAGGCTTAAGGTGGAGTACACACTCTTGACAGGGTGTTCTAAGCCGTTATGTGATGGCAAAGTAGTGTCCTGCGATGCACAGGCTGATAGCTGAAGTGGAAAGTGGCTAAGATAGCTCCCTAATGGTCTAAAGTCATTGTGGCCTCAGCTGCCGGAGGAACTGCTGCCTCAGGAAAAGCTAACTGCAGAGATGGCTTGAAGTATGCAGCAAACTGTACATTAGGCCGTCCCAGGCCAGTGACTTGAAGTGGCATGTGCAATAATAGCTGTCCTGCAATAAAGCATTTCCTAAAGATGGCAGGCTTGACAGCCATTGCTACAAACATACGGCTGCTAATTAGCAATTGAACTAGACTGCCCTTAAATGAGAATTGGAGCACAGTCATATGTGACATGTCTGTGACATACCCCACCATGCTGGCCAGACATCACAACTTTAGACCTCTCAGAAGATCTGGAATCCACAATGACTACTGCAGAGAGGCAAACAACTGCCAGCCCTCAGTATGACTGGCTGCCCAAACAAGAGCAACGCAAACATCCACAGATCCGATTTCTAGATTCTGTTTACAGGAGGATGCTTTGCTGACAACACCCCACCTCAGGATGTACTAATGGGCAGAAAATCAACAACTACATACAACCTAAATGGAAGCCACCTGCTAAGGACCTGCAAAGCACTGAAGGTACACCCTTGTCACACAACAGACATCAGCTCCACTCTCAGCATGTCGCAGCACTTTCCACAACAATGCCAAACCAAATGGGGACAATCTTACAATGGCTCTGCCAGAAAAAGAGAAGGTTCAATAATAAACCACCTTTAATTAGTTCTTCCTGCAACTGCACTTCCGATCCGGGAGACTGTAAATTCATCCCATGAAATTGTGTTTTAGGCTGAAACTACACTGGATTTTCTTTGTTAAGATTTTTACATTTACCTGGCTATTTTCAAAATCAATTTTAACTATCCCTGTGTGCTCATGTATTTTGAACCATAAAACTCACTCCGTCTAGACCTCTAAATCAGATGCTGAATTATGGATTCAGGTTAATGTTGTGATGTTCCAGGAACCCTCCACTCCACACCCCTGTTGAGGTCCATCAGGCTAGACACAGTGACGCCAATCCAGGGTCTGTGCAAACGAAATAGTATCTATGGTTGCTCCTCAGACATGGCAGCTGATATGACACCTGTCCTGGGGAATGGACATAGTCCCTGGAGCAGGTTTTAAACATGTCAAGTCTCTAAACATTCTTTCCCAAAATGTATTACAAAAAAATAGGCTTCCATTCACCTGTGACCTTGAGGACTAAGGTAACCTACCTCAAAACTATTATGTTCCCACAAAGAGCTCCTGTGTCACCTGTTCGCCTGGAGCAGTGTTCACTCTTTCAAACCATCAGGACCTGCTCTCCTGTCTATAGCCCAGGTTTGCTCTTGGCGTATTCATACCATTCCCGGCTACTTAGCTCAGCTGCAAGGGCTTGGAGGTGCTCCGTGCTCTACTCCCAGCAGGCTCTCTGAGGGAAAACAGGATTCAGGGACAAATGCAATCAGAGAAGAGTTGTTAAGTTGAGGTTGCTATCAACATTCTACCCCATGTAGTCGGATTTCCCGACCCTTCACCCAAGACTCCTGTCAGTCAGCCTTGCCCTCTTTTAACCCAAGCCAACAGCAGTGCCTTCTGGGGTGGGCTGGGGGTAGTCTCTCCCAATAGGCACCAAGGGGACTCTGGGGTAGATAAAAAATATGTGGGATGGCTATGGAGTATAGCTAAGTAGCAGAATGCTTACCTAGCATAGTAAAAAAAAGAAAAAAGAAAGAAAGAAAAGGGAAAAGAAATATGGACTTGAGAAGGACCAGTATCGATCCCAGAAAATGGAGATGGGCATAAAAGCACAAGGCTAAAGACCACCATTTGCAGGTAGACCTTGAGCATTCAGTGACGTGCAAGCACAAGTAACCAACCCCGAGTAACAGGGTTGGAAGGAGTACCAAATGGTTCCTTCAGCTGTTGCCCTCTCTCCAGCTGAAGCTACTCTTTTGTTCTAATGAGACTTGTGGACATGCTTCAGGCAGGCAAGAGCAGGCCAATTTACTGTGCTTCCAACATGCTGGCTGCTGCATCACGGCTTGGAAAACTGACTTTAAAGACAAATGTAAAGTCAGCAGTGTCCCATGAACAGGCATCAGGGTTTAGCCAGTGATACAGTGCTTCCTACCAGCTCACTCAGCCCAGGCCAGATCTCCTTGGGCATCTGTCTCTTGGGCTGGCTCCCCAGTCTCCTCAGTCTAAACCTGCTTCAAGATCCTACAAAGGCCTGCAATGCCTCAGATACAGTTATTATTCCATTGTTACCCTGTTCCAGAGGCCTGACTGGCAAACTAGTGTCCCTGAGGCACAATCAATGGAACTGGGGCATCACCCTTGGGGCTCAGCAGGGATGCCCACAAAGAAGAGAGAGAGCTAGGCCTGCATCCCTCCACTGGGGAGCTGTTTTCACTTTAGACCCAAAACATAAGGGTCTTTAATATTTATAAATACCAATTGTTTGTCCTCTCTCTCTCTCTCTCTCTCTCTCTCTCTCTCTCTCTCTCTCTCTCTCTCTCTCTCTCTCTCTCTGTGTGTGTGTGTGTGTGTGTGTGTGTGTGTGTGTGTTTATAAGGCTATGACTAAAGTATATCCATGCTGCTGGGAGCAGGCTGGCAAGTAGCCCGAGATACCAGTGTATCCCCACTGGGTCACCGTCCACAGCTGGATACTTGGCATGCACCACAGCCATGAGGCGGGAGTCACCTGCAGGCACCTGGCTTCACAGGCTCCCTGGGACCCATGTGCATTTCCATCCAGGAACCAACATGGCCTGAAAAGTGCTCATTTCTCTACAAAGTGCAGCATATTTAGTAAAATAAAATAACAAACAGTGACTTTACAAGTTGCAGTTAGCATAATTTTATCTTTTGCACTCATTCCAAACTCTGCCCCACCCCAACAACAAACCCTCTATAGCTTCACAAGCAAATGTTTGCTTTCATAAAACACTTAGAGTCAGGGTTGGTTTTTTGCATAAGTATATGATACCACATTTCGTTTCATCTGACCAAATGCCTAAGATCCAAAGTTTGCATAGGTGTGCTTCATTTTGTGCAAAGTGCACTAAATTAAGGCTGTCTTGTGTTTTGGTCTCATTTGAGTGATAAGAGCAGCTCCCAAGCAACAAGAAAAAACATTCCTGCATCCCAGATTCTTCCCGTGTGAATTTCTGGGGCAGACATCTGGGGCTTGGGGGTTTTCCCATAACATAAGGCAATAGGTATGTGGAGAGACTGCAAGTCCAGAAGTCAAATTTGGAGTGGCAGATGATGTGTCCCTGTGCAGCAGAAGGCGCTCCGTGTTGTTCTTGCAGTTTACAGAGCGTGTGGGTGGCAGGCATGCGTGCGGCTGCGGAGGAGCTTCCTTGCTGGCACTGAAGAGCTGACCCCGCCACGGTTGTCCAGAGATTATAGTGCTTCAGAGAGAGAGAGAGAGAGAGAGAGAGAGAGAGAGAGAGAGAGCGCTTGCGGGTACGCTCCATGCTGTCCAAGCTACAAGCTGAATGTCTCCGCTCCAAGGCATGGGAGAACATGTGAAGAGGACAAACTGAGCAGAAAGGACCTGCCAAGGGATGGCCAGCTCGCAAGACGTACATTCTCTATGACGACGGAGACCCGGCTAGAGAGAGGAGCTGCACAAAAATAACCCTCCCTACAAATCAAGTATTGTCAGGAAATATCAAAGTAGACGTGCTTTGATAAGCAGCTTTGCACTTAACATTCAGTCAAGACACTATAACCTTATAAAACCAAACCTCAAGTAAACTAATAGTATAAAAAACTAACAGCAGGAGTCCTCAAAGTCCCCCAGGATCTTGTAACACAGAATGGAGTGTTCTTGGGCCAAGGCTGCCAGCTCCTTCAGAAACTCTGGGAAGAGAGCAGCAGCCAGCATGGTGTTCCTCACTGGCAGAGGCAGGTTTGGGGGTGCCCTGGCCACCTTGGCTCGGTTGCCCAGGAAGGGCTGAAGTACTCGTGGAGGGCCGTCCATAAGGGTCTTGTCACTCTCTGTCCTGGAGACCTCCTGAGTAGGATCTGAAAGCAGAAAGAAGATAGTTCTGGGAGTCTCCGATAGCAAGTATGTGTGTGAGGGGCAAGTGGGTTACTGGAGGGAAGGGCCCTGGGTGCAGTTCCTCAGCTGAGTGGATCCTGAAGACAGCCCTTTAGTGCTCGTGACACGCTTGTCCAGCAGATAATAGCTAACTCTCAGCTTGTAATACAGGACTGTCCACCTAAAAGCCTATACAGGGAACCTCATGCATAAACTATGGCAGGAATGCAGGTTTGACAAGAAACCCAGCCATACACTGTGCTGGCACCCTGAAGTCCTGGCTATCTGGAGGCCAAGGAAGGAGGATCATGTGTGAGCTCAGTAGTTAAAGATCAGCTTGGGCAACAGAGCAAAACCCTGGCTGGATGGCTGGGTGGGTGGACTAATGGGTGGGTGGATGAATGGATGGGTAGGTGAGTAGGTGGGTGGGTGGGTAGATAAGAGGATGGGTGGATGAATGGATGGGTGGGTGGGTGGGTGGGTGACTGGATGGGTGGGTGCGTGGATTGGTGGGAGGGTAGGAAGGACAGCTAGTGGGCAGGCAGATAGGCTGGCCTGCTACACTGCAATAGCACCTGTTACAACTGGTGTCAGCTGAGTGTAGACTGGGCTCATGGGAAATCTACCAAGGACACCTGTGGCCCCTCTGCTCTCCTGAAACCCAGTGCTGAGCCAACTCCTCCTTCCAGGGCAGCCTGGTCACCAGGTGCAGCTCCATAAGCTGCTGTACTGTGCAGCTGTTGCTCTGCCTGCAGGGCTCCCCAGAAACCTCAGCCCCTTCTGGCTGGATCCTACAGCCTCCAAAACACAAGAGTGGAGATTCCGCCAGATCACCGGAAATAATGACGAGGGCCAGGCTAAGAATTTCATGCAGCCCCTGGGATCTGGGGCAGCAAAGGGCTTGGACGGCACCACCTAGAGACGGCTGCCAGAGGCGTACAGCGTAGCTTTAACAACCTAAGTCCAGGATGACACGAGCCCAGGGTCTAACGTACACAACTGGTCTGCATATTTATACACACCAGCTCTCCTAACTAAAATGGTTCAATGTGCCTGACTCTTTCATTCCTGAGCTCTCCAGCCCTCATATATTTGTAGGAATTATTTATGCCACCTTCTGCCCCCTCCCCAAATGATCTCATTACTCCTTCTAAATCACTGTATTCAAGCTCTTCATTATTTTGGCTGCTTTTTAGAATTCAACCCCATTTTTCAACACTTTCCAGAATGTTGCTTAACGACAGCACTAAAAATTCTTGACATTTATAGTACTTTCCACATCTCACTACTATAGTCTTTAGTGTTAAAAAAAAAAAATCCTCCACTTTGCTGCTTGAAATATCCTTTTGGATTAAAGCATATCACGGTTCGTGTCATAGAGAACTAGAAAAAATTGTTGAAACTCTGTCTCCCACTACCTCTTATCAGAATTCCCTCACATGCCCTGGCAAGAGTAAGAACAAGTGTGGACAATGTCGACGTCAAAAAAAAAGTGTTGATGTCAAAAATCAGCCTCGGTGATGCCACCATCCACATTGGTCCTCAGGCACTACAGCTCTCCAGTGGTCCATTACAGCTCGCTGAGGAAGTTGGCCTGGATGCCCCTGGGGATCAGGATACTCCCAGGCATCCTGCTCAGCCCAGAGTCTATGCTGTGCTCGCTGCTTCCTGGAATCCCATTTCTATGTTTCTGTTCACCCACATCTTGCTAAGCTTCAGAGGCACTGGGACTATAGCTAAGAGCACAGATTGTCACCTGCCATCTGGGTTACTTCCAGGGTGGTGGCTTCACCTCTCTGTACTACCACTTCCTCTGGCTCTCAAAAGAATTACTGTAAGGATCAAGTGAGTCACTGGGTGTCAAGTACACAGGGGCCCCTGCAGCTCCTGTTCCACAATCCCTGGTGCTCCTCCCTGCTCTGGCTCCTGGCCTACTTACTGAAGGCTGGCACAGTTTGTCAGCCACGCCTTACTCCTCACTTGTGCGGTACCTCAGTCTCTCCAAGGGTCAAGTCCACCTGAGAGTGTGTCTTACAGCCTCTGGCCAGTCTATTCACAGAGGCCAACAATGCTTTGCACAGTGGGAAAATGGCCTGCTTTCCTCCACACTACCACTCCTCTCTTCATGTCCACCTTTCTCTTTCACCCCTCTTCTCTAAACCAGGCTTTTTGTGGATTCTTATGTAGTGTGACTTGTGAATTAGAAACACCACTGCTAAGGTTTGTCTGCCCAGCTTGAATCCACAAATCTTCGAATGAGGCAGAAGAGCAGTGAAGGCCCCTGAGCCTTGCAGGGACACCCTTCAGGCTGTTCCAGCAAGCCGCTGGGGTGGACCCAAGCAGGCTTACCACCAGGAAATGGCCTTTCAGTGTGTCACAATAAGCAGATTAGAGTGATGACCCTGACCTGGCTCACCAGGTCTGTTTCCTTCTCTGTATGGGGTAATGTCTAGGCACCTGTCTAGAATCAGAGCTCAGTTAAAGGACCTTTAAGTGTAAGCTGAGGTATGGCACTATTATTGGATAGTTTTTTACGTATTTGAGTAGACTTTCTTTCTCTGTCTGTCTAGCTGAAAAAGTAGCTAACCCTCAGTAGCCAATGATCTTGACTGAAAAACCAGCATCGAAAGTCATCATTCTGCCCTGAGGGCAGCGGTTGTTTTAACTGCTGCCGCTGGATGCATCCACGAGGCAGTTGGCTTTTCTGAAGGGACAACAGGAAGTGAAGGGAATACAGAGACTGAGTGGTGGAGTGGCTCTGGCCTCAGGTACCTGAGTGATGAAAAGGGCCCAACAAGCATGCGCAGCACCGAAAGGGAAAGGCCAGGAGAAAGGCGTGCAAATCAACATCACGGCCAGCGCTATGTTCTGGAATGGTGCCCTGAGTCTGAAAAGCTGCTGCGCAAGGTATTCCAGACTACCAGAGGATTTCAGAAGCTGAGCAGGAAAAACATTGTCTGCTCCTCTCCTGGCAGCAGGGCTGGGCACATGGCACTGCACAGACTCTGGAGACCCACCGACCACCCACAGAGAAGCCTTTCCCTCCCACAATGGCCTTGCCTTCTCTTTCTGAAGTCTAACAAGCTAAATCCTGACCCATCATTTTACCAGTGGTACCTAGCCCAACTCTCTTTTAAAATCTGCCTTGTAGTAGCCCAGTAGCCTACCACAACCAGAGTTCTTGCTGTGGCCAGAGGGTACCTGAGAGAGGGACTAATCCTGCCTTTAAAAGTCAAGAGAGGAGCAGAGACTGCTGAGAGTGGTAGCGTGTGGGCATCACGTGCTGGAAGCCCTGAGTTTCATGCCTAGCCTCACCTCCACAGGACTTAGGGACACAAGACCCAATGAAGCGATGTGACCAAGATCAAACCACAGACACGCAGTCGGGACCCAGTAGCTGCACGGAGTTCTGGGCTCTTTCAGCTTCTTTTATAGGTGTAGATTTCTCTCCGAGTTGTGCCTCTGCCTCTCGTTCCCAGCCTTGTTTCTGGCCACTGCCTTAGCCCTTAGCCCAAGTCTTCGCCAGTGTTCACCCACCTCCTTGAAGGCTTGTCCCACACCTGGGCAACCGTACTGAGGTAACCCTGAGCAATTTTGGACATTTGGTTATTTGTCGTCACCAGGGCCTATGTCACAGCTCAGGAGACAGGAGACAATGGCCATCAGATTTGTCTAACCAGAAGTGAGGCCAAGCAGCCTTGCTCCCTGGGCCTAAGACTATCTCAGCTAGCCCCCTCCACCATTCCCTGCCACCCACCCTCTCTGTCCCCTATAGCTGAGTGAAGCAGGAGCTGCCGAGGATAAGTGTCACTTCTCACCCTAACAGACACTGTCCTCCTCCTAGAATCCTGAAGCACATTTAGTTTTTTGGTGTAAGTTGCTCTAAAAATACAATAAAGAGAACAGATGCCATCTGCAGGGCAGGGATGGCCAAAAGGTGGTTCCAGAAGTCCACATAGCGCCTCCCTGTGGTCCACAGGTGCCATGCTTTATTGGAGTTTGACAACGTCCCACCCATCAGCACATCTCACACATCTCACACATCCTCCCCAAACCACCCCAGCTAGGAAAGCGGATAGTCAGCCAGATCCTCCATGGAGGGCACAGGCCAGTACAGGCCTGGAAGCCCTTCCTTCAGATTTAAGAACACTAGGAAGAAGTTGTTCTAAGATGGACACAGATTAAAAATACTCTTTGATGCTTGCAGGGTTTAGATGCCAAGAACACCTGCCAACACAAACCAGCATGTGGGGGGGGGGGGGGCTGGGAGTGGTCTTTCTCCACAGGCACGGTGGACAAAGCTGGCTGACCTTTGGTAGGTGTTCCAAGGCTCACGTCAGACATGTCCACCCTGAAGAGCAGGTACTGCTGGGCTTGGATGAGGAGGCCTGGGAAGTCTCTCTCCACAGAAGCGAACTGCTCGATCTTGTTTTTCACTGATGCAAGGACCTGTCAAAAAACCACATGATGCTATTGCTCCACGCTGCAATTCCGCTCCCAGTTATCAATGCATCTTTCAGGTCCAGCCCTCATTATGGGGACCGTTATGGTATTGGACGTTTGCTCGTTTTTAACTGCTGTGTTCCTGGTAAGGGACTCTCAAAACATCAAGCTAAATGAAGCTTCCCAGTTTGTCTAGAATAATCTACCCAACCAGCTTCATAGAGCAGGGAAGGGAAGCAAGTTGACTGGGGCTCAGGAATTTTGAACACTAACAAAGGCACGAGAGGGCGGGAAGGAGAGAAGGAAACAGCGTGGCTATGACGTACCTGGTAGAGGGAGCGGACGCTAGGCTGGAAGACCATGTTGGTGTTGAGGAGGAAGGAGCGCAGCAGTGGCTGCGGGTAGCTGGCCAGCTGGGTGATGATGCCAATAAGAAGCAAGTTGACGTGTAGGGAGTTCTCCAGCATGTTCTCCAGCTTTGACAGGACCACGCTGATGAATGGACCTACAGGGAGGGCACAGAGTCAGGCACCACTGGGCACGTGGGATGAGTCTCCTGAGAGCCGTGAAGGCCCTGTGGCCACAGTCACAAACCACTCTGGGCCCAGGGTGTGGTCAGAGATGACACACATCTGCTTCTCCATGAGAGCTGACACCCTGACCCCCCACAGCCACCTGTAATACTTTGAAAGCCATAAAGAGCTTTGAGAGTCTCAGAAAACTATTTTTAAAGATGAAAAATTGCTTTTCTGCTCTGTTCTGCCAGTGTTCACAATGTGCAGTTCACTGTGTCTTCGTGCTGCGAACTGCACGCAGATGTCAGAGGCCACCGAAAGTGTCATAGCAACAAGCCTTTGTGTCTGTAGAGAATACCAAACATGTTTGAGCAATGTTTACCAACCAGCGACATGTGAACAGGTACTTTCTTCCTGTACACGCACCTGAGAGAGGTTCTGCCCCAGTTAGTGTCATAACGTCATAACGTGGAAGGATGGGAAAGAGAGAATGCATGAATGAAGAGGCTGGATGGAGGAGAGCTGACCACTCAGTACCTGCACCTTCTGTTTCAGACCAGGGAGAAAGAAGGGGTCAGGCTCAGGAAATGTGGCCCAGTGTGACACAGAGGTATCAAAATACAAAGCCCTACGATTACAAAAGCAGGTTATGAATATATATATACACATATATATGCATATATACATATATATATGCATACAAAAAGAAGCTGTTCTAGCTTCAGGTTGATCGCAAGTTAATATGGTTTATGAGTTAGTTTACTGAGGGCAAGGAAAACAAAATATAATAAATCTGGAATTAATAACATTGCTTGAAGATGTTTTAAATTTTTGCCATAAAAGTGTTCCATTAAGCAAGATCGATGAGAATTCTGTATTTCCCCCAGTAGAGCTGTTGATGATGCCACTAAACCTGGGCATATTTATAACACTCATAGATAACCCTTGAGAAACACTCCTTATGAGGACTTCACCACTACTTAGTGTGAGTCCAACACAAACACACTTCCCCAGAGATGCTTTATGCAGAAGTCTGCCAGCAGCAAGTCCCTCACAAGGAAGCAAGGCCTCTGAGAAACGACAGCAGATGAGTACGCCAAGCACAGACATGGGGAGGTGGGCCATGCAGTGACCCTCTGTCAGGACCTCTGTATACCCCAGTGGGTCTATCCCTTCACCCACAGCCTCCAGGGAAGGGTAGCAGAGTTCTTCACCCTTTTCTATGCTAATGGGATGGATGAGCCCTGGGGAATTTGCAAACAAACCGGGTAGGGTCTGCCAAACATGCCAGAGACCCCACAGACTGAAATCTCAGTCTGAAAGCAACTAGTGATTGTCCTTTTAAGAACCCCCAACATATCACTGGGGTTCTTAAGTCACCACAGCACAGTCTGGCTTTCCAAATTGCTTTCCTTACCCTCTTCTACTCTGGACCAATTTTCTCTGTCTGTCTGTCATACCCCCAGTCCACCCCAAACCACTGATATCTCTGATTGCTTGTCTATTTCCTTACATATGAAAAATGAAAAGTGCTTGGTAAAGTCATAATCAAGTAGGTGGAGCCTTTATCAAAACATGTTCCTAAAATGACCTTCTGACTTACTTTCCCTGACCCCAGAATATTCTTGTCTGTATCCAGCCATCCTACTTAAGAGTATTGCTGGCCTTTGGTGACTAGGGTAGACCGGTATGGATCAGCACTACTACAGGGGCATGAAAAAGCTCAAGTCCTATGCATGGTGGAGAATAAGGTTATGCCATCGGTGTCTCAGTACACTGAGTCAGAGTCAGAAGATTCCCGTCATAATCCACCAATGATGCTAACTGTATATTCTCAGGTGTGGGCAATAAAACATATACACATTAAACTCTTTAAATTCGGACTTTATTTTTAGCTGGCATCTAGCACATCAAAGAAAGCTACTTAGCAAAGAGCAGTTGCCAGGGGAACCGTAAACATCTGAAAATCAGAAGACGGAGATACTCTCAGAAAGCCACAGGCCGTGTTAGGAGCGGAGGCTGAATCCTTTCCCCTCTACTCCTGGGAGGACAATAAGTTCCTTGCCCATTAGTTAGATCATGACTGTCTCCCGAAGGTCCATGTATCTATTGAAAAGGCTTGGTCTCCTCGTGGCATGAACGTTAGGAAGCGGAGCCTCGGAAAGGAAAGGCATGCCCCTGAGGAGGAACCTCACCTTTCTTGTCCCTTTTTGTTCCCATCATACCACGAGATGGGCTCCTGGGTCACACACTACCTTCCGTGCTGTGCTACCTACCCCAGGACCCAAGGCAACGGGGCGAGGACTGAATCCCCTGAAACAGTGAGACAAAATAGAGCAGAGGACCTCAGACATTGTATCGCACGCCCACAAAGGCGATGGATAGAACACCCAGGGACTATTCAAATCTTCAGAAAGACTCTGGCCTCACTACTACCCACCCCCATTCACCTCCTTTCCTTCAAATTCTCAGCCTCTGGTCTGTATTCAGTCTGTTCCCTGTGTTTCTCAATTCTGAAAACAAAGTTGTCATCGATTCTGTAGCTCAGCTCAGTTCATAAATCCAACCTTGGAAACATCTAAATGTGCACCCTGACCTCCACCTCTGTATCTCTGCCTTAGACAGAGGCTTTTCACATCCTGTCAGGAATCAAGCAATAGTCTTCCTAACAGAGATTAACAATGTATACATATAAACACACACACAGACACACACACACACACACACACACACACACACCTTTAAAACAGTATAAAGGTATAAAGTGAAAAACAAGCCACCTCCTGGAAAGAAACCTTTGTAACAAATCTTAGTATATTACAGAAATATATATATACATGTGTATATGTGTGATATCTGAATTATTGTTGAAAACATTTATTAAGCACTCCTATACAGAAGACAGAATTCCAAGTACTTTTCCTGTACTGACTCACTTGGTAAAATCAGCCTAGGAAGTATGTTAATTATTTATCCCATTTAAAAATAAGGCAGAATGCTAAGTGCACATAACTCGTAAATAATGGAGTCAGAATTAATTTGGACCACCTATGCTAGGGCTGTTAGCCAGCATATTATCTTGATTCCCAGGTATGTGTGTGTGTGTGTGTATGCGCATGCACGCATGTGTGACTGTGAGTGTGGACATATGTGTACGTGTACATGTACAGATGGATGGATGGATGTGTATTGCACAGCAGTATGAATACACCTGTGGACATGGCTCTAGAAGCAGAACAGCCACGTGAGCAGTGGCACCGCCCACATTCTGATATAATAAACACGTCTCCCTCTTGTTCCTCCCGCCACCTCTCCAACCCCACAACACTATCAAGCCTGGCTTCTTCAGATCCTGTCGTGCCACACTCCAACGTTAATGCTTAGGTTGGGGTACAAGGTCCCCTTCTTTGGCTTGGCCCAGAGACGCCCCCCCCCCCCCCCGATGAGCAGACACCATCTACTCCTGAGCTTCCTCTTCCACCTCTTTGCCTGTGAGATGCATACTCTTCACAGAGCTAGACACTGCCAGCTCAGTGTGTAGCCATTTCCTTCTGGAGGGAGGAGGAGGCTCCTAAGACTTAGAAGGCAGCTAAAGTTACGAGGCTCAGAAAACTAATGAGCCTGCAAGACTCCTAAGGCCTCATCTCAAAGATATATACACATACACACACACACACACACACACACACACACACACACACATATATGTATGAACACACACATATGTATGTGTACACACACACACACACACACATGAATGATGGTCCTTTCTACAGAGACCTCCAGGAATGCCACTTATGTGACTCACTGACCGTGCTGGGGTGGGCTTCCTGCGAATGCAGCTTCCTTTGACTCCTCCATGCTGGTGTAAATAACCCTTCATACATGCTTGTGGGAGGAGTCCTGACAAACTCTACTGTTCAACACTCTAGACTTAGGTTTATTTCTTTAGTCTGTCCTTAGTGCCCTGGCTAGGGGTAACAGGCATTTAATCATGTGTCCCCAGGAAAAGTCGCACAATGCTGCTTGGCTCTCAGATTCACCATGGGAGCCCCTGTTGTGTGACATTTCCTCCTCCCTCCACCAGGCTCGCCCCTCCAACCTGAGACACAATGGTGGACACCGCTTATCACTAAGAACCAAGTCCTTTGCGGGTGTCTCTGTGAATGAGTGTACATTATGTGTCTCTAGATCCTACGCAGAGAGTTCGCCAAATATTACAGGCTCAATAAAAAAAATTGTTGGATTCATGAGTACATGAAATTACAGATATGGAATACTATGACTTTTCTAGGAAGTAAATTCCCCTCAGCGGAATTACTTTCTGCTGCTGATCCCTGATGAGTCCGTGGAGGGAGGGAAGGTGGGCTAGCGCCTCAGCCCATACTTGGGAGTTCGGAAACCACAGGAGTCACGCGCAGAAAGATGTATTTCCTGACACTGTGTGCACGGTCCAGAAAGAGTAAGGGAAAAGGCAAGGCTTTCGTCATGGTGGCCTATGTGTACCAAGGAACTTGCATTTCATCACCTCGCAGCTGGCGACGCATACATGACCGATGTTAGCAATAAAGCATTGTTTCCTATGCTTTCCCCCAAGAGAAGCTACTTTTCCCTCAATTTACATATTTCCCAGGGATGGAACGATTTTGTCAGAAAGCTGGCACCCTAAACGGCAGGCAGCCTTCATTACTCAAGACTCAGTCCTGATGCCAACAAAATGGTTGCAGGACACTGGGGCTTCTGCCTGCCGGGTGTGCCAAGAGGACAGCAGCTTAGTCGGCCCCTTTCCCTCACTCAGCTCCCCCAACTCCATCCCTTCCCCCATCAACTGGGAAACCTAAGATGATCTAATCCTTTTAACTTATGATTGACTGACTGGTTGAATTTTAATTAAAATTTGTTCACACTGAAATGTTATCTCAGCTAGAAGCTCAAGCCCGATAATTGTGAAATTAAAAGCTTTCTCCCTGTTTAAATACATCTTCAGGCATCAGTAAATAAATGAATAAACATTGGGAGTGAGGAATGGGGAGCCCCCTTGAAATCACAGCAGATCTCCTTGACTGGGCCAGAATGCAATCTTTTTTTTTTTCCTCTATCTGTCCAAGGGGATCCCGGAAGGTGGGGACAGCATCCTTCCTGACCAAGGTATGCCGCACTGTCTGGGAAGAATTCTCAATTGAGTTTGAGGGGCCTCCAGTGGGAACAAGAGCAGTGCCCAGCCTTCTACCTCAGTCATCCCTCACTGGGGCTCTGCAGGCACGGGGATACCAAAGCCCCAGACCTGGTTAAGTAGCTAAAGCCAGGGTACACCTAGAGTGTGACTCCAAGGCTACTGTCTGTCCCTTTGGTCACTGGCTTCTTCTAGTACCTCTGTTTGCTATCAGATACCACCCAGGCTTTCCACTCCAGCCTTCCCTTAGTCCACCGAATTCTTACCTGTGGGAATTCCCTCTGTGCTACTATTTTTGAATATAGACGTTTCCGCTTAATAGTTAATGGCGTTTTCTACCATACAGTCTTGGCTGACCCACTCATTGTATATCCTAGCCCAGCCATTTGCCTCTTACATAGATTCTCCCTGTTAGCATGGAACACGTGCACTTGGGAAAGCAGTCAGTGTATGTGGATCTAGTCTTATTTTGAGGTGTCGAGGCTTTCCTTAGGAGCAAAAGCCCAACTAGTGTCAAAGGCCCTCTCATCCAACTGTCATCCTGAAAGTGTTGCCAAGCATGACACCACTGCTTGGCCACTGGGAACAGAACACAAAACAAATGTCTCACCATCATGGAGCACGCCCTCTGATAACCGAGATACACACACCGAGATATGTCACTCCTGTGAGGTAAATGGACTTGCCTTACCTTCTGCTTCCCCACTTCCCTCTTGCCATAGCACAAGCACCCTCAAAAGCTGCAACCACAAAGCCACCTGAGGCTGTCACCTGTGAACGGGGTGCTCTGAGTCCTCACAGGATGGCGACTCTTTAAGGCCACGTCATCTCCAACACCAAATGGGGCCGGCCCAGTCTCCACAGCAGGAGTTTCTGCCATGAGGGAGTCAAAGTCATCCTCCTCCTCCTCCTCCTCCTCCTCCTTCTCCTCCTCTCGCTTGGATCCTTCACTCCTTTCTTCCTGGTGTGCAAGAAGCAAGGGGTCAGACCCAAGGATGCTCTGGTCTGGCAAGCCCTCAGTGCCGGAATCCAGCTCTTGAATGATTTGGTTGTACTGTGCAATGAAATCTTCACTCTCTGAGTTGACAGCTGCCAGGTCTGACTGGGGTTCTGCCTCCAACGTGGGGGCTGCCAACTCTGAGTCCAAGGCTTTGTCAGGTTCCTTCTCTGGCTTGGCTTCTGACAATGTGTTCGGACACAGGTCTGAACTCTCCCTGCTGGGTTGTGACTCTGCCTCATGATCGGGGCTAAAGAGAGGTCCATTGCTTACGGGGGAACTCTGGGCTTCAGGCTGGGCCTCAGCTGGTGTGTCTGCGGTGTCCCCCTGTGGCTCCCTGGTGTCCTCAGAGTCCTTCTCAGCACACAGCCTGTACACCATTACATCATCCTGGAAGTCCGACTCTTCAATGTAGGATCCCTTGAAGAGGAGGATGGCATTCCTCTTCATCTCTTGGATGTGTTTGGGAGGGTCAATGGGTGCTGGTGGGGTCTCTGCATCGTCATAAGGCCCAGGGGAGCCCACGTCAGCCCCTGACGAGATGCCAGTGTCATAGCTGTCATCCCATTCCAGCTCCGACTGGCTCTTGGCCTTAGTTTGCCCTGGTGTCCTAGTACGCTGCTGTGGGAGCCTGGCCTCTGGGTGGGCTGAGTTTTCTCGGCTCTCCTCTGGCAGGTTCTGAAGAAAGGTCTCGGGGTCAGGCGAGTCCCCATCATAGAGAGCTGACCACACCCTGCAGTCCCTCATGCAGTGGAGGATGTTGGCGTGGGCCTCCCACAGATACTGCAGGTAGCTGATGTCCAGGGCCTTCCCGTACTCCACAATGCAGGCTGCCGGGGCAGGTGGGGCAGGTGGGGCAGGAGGAGCAGGCGGGGCAGGTGGGGCAGGTGGGGCAGGTGGGGCAGGTGGGCAGGGTGCTTCTGGCAGCTTCTGCTCCTCAGGCCCTGTGCAGGAACAGATAGCATCAGAAAGGGAGGTGCGGATGAGTGCACCCAGGGAACTGGGACCAGTTTAGTCTAGTGATGGCTGGCTAAATTATTTCTGAATAATAAGAGCTGCATTAAGAAGGAATGACAGTGACAGAAACTCCAACCTCACAGGAGAGACAGAACCAAATGGCCAGGTGCTGCCTATAGCCAGGAAACTGCTGAGTGATGCCGTGAGGTGACCAGACAGCCTCAGAGGCCCGTCAGGATGGTCTCCTCCATCATGGTCAGCTTTGGAGCCCACCTCCCATTTCCTGGCAACACTAGAAGGGTCAGGACTCCTGGTCAAAGCATTTAAATGTCTCAGGTCCCAGGTAGAGACACGGCCTTCTGATCTGCTTCAGAGACCAGAACTTTACATAGTATGCTTCCTCCCCTGAGAGTTAATCTAGTTGGGCCTGTCAATCACCAGCCTTGAGTCCACCACGGCAGGGAAGCTAATTCATCTGAAGATGTGCTGAGGAGATGAGACGAATACCTACCCTCTTAAAGAGACAATGCATTGCGCCTTCCCAGAAGCCCCTCCCTTGTGCCCCTCTTACAGAGCCTCTGCCACGGAGCATCCCAGCTTCTCTGAATTGTTTAGAAAATTCACTTTTCCTTCTTCTTTTCTGCCCCCCTTTTTTTTTCTTTTGGACACTGACTAAAAACCTAGGCTCACCTTCCCTCTGACTCTGGGCTCCCTTACTCTTTCTCTAAAGGCCCTGGCCGCCACCCACCCCTTGTGCCATGCCCTGCTTGTCCTCCACGTAGGCGGTGCTCATCTACCACGGAATCTATTTGGCTTCTGGACCCTAACTGGAAAGACATGAGGCACAGCCTCTCTCTTCCTCTTCCTCATCTCTCTCTTCCTGAAAACTGCCAAGACTTACAGTTTGCCTGCCCTGGTGTTTCTCTGTCAAAAGTTAATAAAATTGTCTTTAAGTTTCCTTCTGAGTCCATTCCTAAATTCATCCGCTAACAAGCCGAAGAACCCAGGAGGAGGGAACCCCGACTTCCCTCTAAATTTGTCATTAGAGAAACAAGAGCTAATGAGGGCCACTTCCCAGGATGCAGAGATGACAGTGATGTTCCCAGTGTGGGGTCTGCCGCAGTGAATAATGACTTAAAAGTATTTTAATTTTAATTTTGATAATAAAGTGGAAGGCTGGTGACTCATGAATTTGAGGGCCAGGTTTTCTGGCAGAAAAATCCCGGGTTTCTAGAAACAGCAATTAGCTCATTCCACCTTGTCGGCAACAATGAGGATGTTGACACACAGCAAATGGTCTCCTGAAGTCAAGTCACAGTCAAACCAAAGCAGTCATCTAGACCTGAGAAGGTGTCACGTGCTTAAAGGCAACTGACATAAAGTTACAAGTTCCAACATCATCCTGAAACAGTTGTGAAAACTGCTCTTGGTTTGTAATTTCCCAGCAAAGGACATTTTTATAAAAGACTGGCTTGGAGGAGAGCAGGCCTTCTACCATTGCTTAAACATCTAGAGTACTGACATGGACGTTAATGATCCTTCATAACGGATGCTGTCTTCCTTACTTGCCCATACATGGAAGAACCTCCACCCTAGCTGCGGCAGGACCATGGATGACGCAAGCGCTGGCCTGTTCTGGACCCTCTCCACACTCCATGCCACATCTTTGTGAGCTCTGTGCCCTTTCATAATGGAGTCTCTACCAGACCAGACTGGGTCAAGCTTGAGCCTTTAGGAGTATATATATGTAGCCCAGTAAAATAGACACATTGTTTACCATTCTGCTGTTAGAAGGTTAGTGTCACTTTTCTTATACCCTTCAAATAAAAAGACATCAAACTACTCCTAGGAATGTTTCCTGAGCAGTGGCTATGTTCCGGGCAAGGCTTCTGAGCCCTGTATGTCTGAACTCACATATCCTTGGAGCAGTCCTTTGAGGTAGGTACTATTTCACAAAAAGAAGGGGGGCAGGAACCTTGGAATGATTAAGAATTTTTCCCTAAAAGGTGGTAAAGCCAAGGTCAGAATCCTAGCTGGTAACTGGCGCAGCAACTCTGCCAGCTGGCTACGTCATCCACCCCTTGGGGCACATGTCTGTTGTAACTCCAGGGGCTGGATGTAGAACAACACGGGAGATGGCAGTCAGAAAAGCTGCCTGTTGCACAACCTTGAACAAGCTGACCCTGAGTCGGCTCCGCTGCTTCGCACACATCCTTAGATATGATTGCTCAGAAGGAGTAGCTGGAAACTATGGAAAATACGCTTAATCTCAATTTGGAAATATGGAAATTAGAAAGCAGGTCTGTCTTGGCTATAGACCCAATACCTATAACCCATTCGGTTTTAGAAGACATGTTAGTATATGTTTTCATATTTGGACTCTGAAGATACTGCTAGAAAGGACTTGTAAAAATAAAAATATGTTAAAAAAAAAAAAAGACTAAGTGAAGGCAGGTACATTTATGAGCTCTAATTCCTTATAGTGCAGGAAAGGGCTCCAACCATTCTGTCTACCCAAAGAGACATATCATGCCAGGGCATGGGGACATGGCATCATATTTAAAGGTTACTCCTAACACATTCCCACCTGAGCCATCGTGCGTACACTTTGACCAGAGGATATAATCCCTTTCGTGGTTCCCGAGTGTCAGAGTGATGCCACTGGCACAACACACAGGGGTCAAGGCAAGCAGCTTGGCCGCGGACACGGAGTAACAGTCTCTCTCCTTCACAGCCCACCTTTGACTCAGCATCATGTGATTGCAGGGGATCAGATACCTGGAACGACAAAGAGCCAGCATTCAATGTCTCCACAGCGCCCTAGCACCACTACCAGAAATGATAGTATAAGGCAGCCATGAGCAGGGCCAGACTCATCTTCTCCCCAGCCACAGGCCACCCTGCGCATGGCCACCGGCTATTCATTGCCTTGCTTAAGAGCATGCCAAGAGCGTCTTCCGTCTGACAGAACTGTTCTCTTCAGTATATTTCTAGCCCTCTCCACAACCCTCTTCATCTCATTCCCCTCTTTACTATCATTTCTTTAAACCCACTGCAGTCTCAGTGAACCTTCTCCCTTCTCCGCCTGACAGCTCCTTACTGTGGAAGCACCACATTCTGTGGGGAGGCTTTCCAGCTGCTTGCTCCAAGGCAGAGAGTGCCCCTCTCCCTTCTCTGTGTGTACGCGGAAGCATTATTATTCTCGCATCACAAATATTTCTAATCTTCTCCCCTCAGCATATGTGCTACCAGAGCAAGGACTGCCTCAGCAGTTTTGTCTTACGATCCCAAAAACTCTGAGTCACAGTAAGCTGTAAATGAAGGTGGCAAATCCCTCCACGGCACCCTCTGTTCTCCATGACCAGGATGGGAAATGGTACCTAACAGCTCAGTGGGGAGCCCTGTCCCCCCACCCTGCACAGGTTGGCTGGTAACTGAAAGCATCTCCACGTTAACATGAACCCAGGGAAGAGAAAATCCGATCGTGTTTCAGACACAGCTAAGCACATTAGTGGGCTTTGTGGGCCAGGATGGGTCTGTTTAGTGGCTGCCTGTTCTAAAAAGAACCACCTCACCAGTCATTTCAACAAGGACGGACCAATGAAGGGCCCGAAGCCGGAGCCAATTTCCCAGAAGCCTAAGCTCCCAGCTGAGCAACCACAACCTTTAAGAAACCAGAATGTGTTCTTCTTCGTGATTCAGCTCCTGAGAAAGAGGCGTCAAAAAGGAAAACAAGCTGTGATTAAGGATCCTGTGTAAAAGATAAAAAACACGTGCCCACATCTCCCGATGATTCCAGTGAAGAAAGGCTAAGCTTGTCCTAATGGCCCATCAGCTGCAAGGAGCCTGAGTCAGGGAGAGAAGCATTCAATCCCCCCACCCGACCCCCCCCCCACCCATTCTAAGTGATCACTTCGAGAGCACTATGCAGGTATGACATACAAACGTGCCACTCTCGCCACATGAAGCCATGTCTTGAGTGCTTTAACTTCCTGGTGCAGCTCGGTGGGTGCAAGGGTCTGTCTCTCCCTCATGCCTTCCACCCTTGTGGGCACACACACTGACGTTTTTAAGAGCCGGATTCACCCCATCAGTCACCTCTGGTGTGACGGCGTCTACTTTCATACGCTGTTTCTTGAAAGCAACAAGAACAAAGGCAGAGAGAGGAAGGGGAGAACAGGGAAGGAGACGGGTGTGTTCAGACTCCTTGGAGACCTGTGTCTGAACCTTAAAGAGGGAGGATGGATGGTGTGGGCGGAAAATAAAGACATCCTTTCTCATAATGGCTCTCTCAACTGAGACGCCTTGGTGATCGGGATGACAAGAGGGACAGAAGCATGCCCCACTGCTGTCTGAACATAGCCCAACTGGAACTCAGAATCACAGGTAATCCAGTTGCCCCTGCACCTCAGGGACAGAGGGAATAACAGAGGAAGGCAGTCACAGGCAGCCAGTGACGAGGATATAATGGAAATAAGGCAGCACTCAGAAAAAGAGCGGGACAGTACCACAGCAGACACCACATGATCACATGACAACAGTGGGAGAAAGTCACATTCCTGTCTGGGGAGGGAAAGGCAACAGTGACATCAAGGGAACTATCCCATAGCTCTGCCGTGAACTCTGCTTTTCCCAGCCTGGTGAGGCCTCCAGCAACTCGGACTGCACAGGGCTCATGGACCCTCCCTTGCATCACTGGCCACTCTCAGCATCAATGGCCTCAGTGTTTCTACAGACTGCATGGACCCAATGCCTGCTCGCAACTCAAACCAACCAACTGTCATGACTTAAATTGATATGCACGCCTCTACTCTTTGTTTGAAGTATTTAAAAATGCAACGCTGGATCCGAGCTAATAAAGCTCTTTATCAAATCTCACCAGTAGAAAGAGTTGACCAAGCCGACACTGAAAATGCCTGTTCTCAGCCGAAGCCAAGGCTTTTCTTTTAAATATGTCAAACGAAGGGAGACCCCCGTTGGTTTAACCAGAGGTTCTATGGCATGGAAATGGGGGGCAGCTGCCCCAGTGAGTGACCCTGGGATTCCCAGCCACTATTCTGTTGGGTTTTAACCAAGGGTGAGAAGACAAGATGGCACCTTAGCCCTGCGTCTTTCTACCTGTTTGAGAGAATGACCAGGAACAGAATATTTGCTAAAAGCTTTTCAGACAATAACCATGAAGACGGTGTGGTTGTTGCTAGCAGGGAAAATCACGGAGGCACTTAGTAAGTACAGGTACTTCTCACGAAGCCAGAGTTTGACTATATGATACTTAATTTTGTTTGGAGATTTTATTTAAATCAGGCAGTGATAGTTGCAGAGCTCTGCGTGTGTTGACTAACTGGTAGAAATGTTGCATTTCTCGGGGTGGCCTGAAATCGCCATGGAGCCCAGTCTGTCCTCAAGTCTGTCACTCGTCTGCTTCTGCTTCATGAGTACTGGGATTATAGGTCTGTCCCACCACGCACAGCTCACAGATGAGGACAGACTGTGTTCAAATGTCCAGATTAGGTCATTCCCCAATATAACAGGAATAAAAAAAATGTTGTCCATATTAAACACACATTCACACACACATGCATGTACACACACATGCACTCACACAGGCACACATGCACATGCACACATCCATGTGCACAGGCACACACAATGTACACACACACAAGCATGCACACAAACATGCACACACACACAAACATGCACACACACATTTCCATTACTTCCTCGACCCTCTATAACCTTTCACTGGGTATCATTTATTGGAGTAAGCCACCACACACAAAAAATGATAAGAACTTCCGAGAAGGACATGGAATGGGACGGAGATGTGATCCAAACACATTATATTCATGTATGAAATCTGCAAAGAATCGATTTTTAAAAACTAAGCCACCATTCAAACTGACATCAGTGAGTAGCAGCTGGTGACAAAGAGCACACAGTGCTTACTGACACACCGACAAGGAAACGGCCAAATCAAAATGCAAGGCTGAGGAGCCGGAGCATGCACTCACAGACATAAACCCGGGAGCAGAGCTGGTGAGCTTCAAAAGATCGTCACTGTTCCCCAGAGCTGCCCATGCTTCTCCTCTCCACCCCTCCCTGCGCTGGCTGTCCACCTCTGCCACTGCCCACCCCCCACCCCCCCCACCCCCGCCTCCCTGGCAAGACAGAAGCGCTCCTGAGTTATGTACACGTAGCCTCTCTTCAAGCAAAAGTGCCCCTGTCTGAACATAACAGTCAATGGAATCCACAAACATGATTCAAAACTAAACTAAACTAAACTAAAACACCCTAAGAGGAACATTTAGAAATGGCCACCAAGGCGTAAGCAATTGATCTTTCCCAGAACTGGGAAATTCCCGGAGCAGAGGGCTCTGTGGCGCTTGGAGTCTCTCGGCAGCACACACGGGAAGTGGGCACATCCTCCTGGATTTTCTGCTTCATGGCCTATCCTCTCTTTGGGAATCTCTCATTTCATTGTACCCTTCTGACACTTTGCCAAAGAAGAAACTTGCATCAATACTCAAATAGGACACTACTTGAAGTATTAATATTTAAGAGCGCTTGGGTTGTGACAGACAGAGAGACGGTGATTGATTTACCACATAACAGCTCCATTAGGAGGGATCCACACAACCCGTGCTGCTCACGGGCTCTCAGACCTCCAAGGCTTTGTCATGTGCAGTGAAACAACTACACAGCGGGCAAAAATGAAAGGGGTAGATTATAATCTATTTTTATATTCTTTCCAACAAAGCTTAAATGACTAGAAGAATAAAGGTTTTTGTTCTCCTTGCTTCAGGGACAGACTCTAAATCAGAAAAGACATTATTTGTATGAGTCCCCATCCCTTAAGCGTATATAACACCACATGGTATTTTTGTGGATATCACCACAATTGCTCTTCTCAATAATCCTATGAGGTAGCATGTTCCAGAAGCCGAACAAGTAAACCTACAGCTTGGGGGGCAGTTGGAGAAGCTACAGGTCTCCTGCACCATCCCCATGGACAAAGCAGCCAGCCAGAGTACCTAGGGCCACGTGCCTGGAACCTCAGGCCTGGTCTCTCCTCCTCCTCCTCCCACTCGGATCTTGTAATAGCTTGATAGCGTGCAGGCACCTTCTCAGACACCACAGAATCAGCTGGCCCTAGAGCCACAGAACCTAAACACGTGCGCATTCACACAAAAGCTCATTTCTCATGCTCATAAGGGCTAGGCCTGGCTCTCAGATGCCGAGGACAGATTTGAGTTCTGTGAGCAGACAAAGAGGTGATCAGAGCTCATCTTGTAAAGGTCACCAGATGTTCAGCAAGCCAACCTGCCACTCTGGCCTTGCCAGACCTTGGTGACCCACAGTATGGAAGCCATAAGCCTCAGACCTGGTTAGTTAGAGACACACACACACACACATAAGCCTCAGACCTGGTTAGTTAGACTTAGACACACACACACACACACACACACACACACACACACACACACACACACACACACACACACACCTGTTTTCCCTGACATCAGCAAAGCATTTAGGAATTTAACATTCAAATGCAATCAAGCTTTGCCCACCTTGAGCAAGAGCCTGCTTCTGAGCAATAAAATGCTTTGCCAAGTTGTTCTGCAGGATTTCATTCAGGCCCCGCTAATGCGGTCTGTCCTGTCGGTAGAGACTTGCAGGGGAGCTGAAGTAATCCTTTTAAAACAGACTACCAGCTGTGTCCTTATGATCGGATTTGTTCTCTGCTAATGCCTTAAGATTAGTTACTGATGACCTGATTTAAACCCTAAAAGTTCAAAAAACGCTGTTTTACTTAAAAATCTTATACATGATAGTCTCCCGGAAAGCAACAATCTGGAAGGCCCTACACAGTGTGCTATCAGTTTTCCAGGACTTGGGGTTTAGTTCCCCCTTTGCGGGATGCTCTCCTCTCACCAACTATCCCTCCAGCCAGTGACACCCCAACTCCGGCGGTATGCCAGGACTTCTGGAGCAGTGGTTCTCAGCCTTCCTAATGCTGCAACCCCTCATGTTGTGGTGACCCACAGCCATAAAGTTATTTTGTTGCTATTTCATAACTGTGATTTTGCTGCTGTTATAGGTTGTAATGTAAATATGTGATATGCAGGATAGGTTGAGAATCGCTGCTCTAGAGTGTCTGTTAAGACACAGCTCACAGGCCCCATCTCCAGGGCTTCTGGTCTATCAAGTTCTGGCAGAATCTGCATTTCTGACCAGTCCCAGGCAATGACCACACCCAAGTCCCAATGGCACAAGTCCCAATGGCACTTTCATATCCCCTGGCTTCTGCAGAGCTACCTATCATGCCAGTGATCATGGATTCATCTCAATAATCTCCCAATTGGTTGTCTGTCCATCTGTCCATCCATCCGTCCATCTGTCTGTCTCCCCCAACCCCTCCACTCTGTGTGTATCTGTGTGTGTGTGTGTGTGTGCACGTGTGTGTGTGCACATACGTACATACAGGTAGAGGTCAGAGGTCAACTTCATCTCTCATTCCTCAGGCACCATCTAGCTTGTTTATGTTGAGACATGGCCTCTCACTAGCCCTGGGACTCAACTATGACCCCTAGCCTGACTGGCCAGTGAACTCCAGAGATCCTGTTTCTGGCGCTTTGGCCCTGGGATTACAAGCATATACTACTCCACTCAGCTATTTTTAAAATGGGTTCTGGGAATCAAACTCAGGCCCTTGTGCTTGTGTGGCAAGCTCTTTATCAAATGAGCTGCGTTCCTAGCCCCTCCCCCAGTACTACCAACTCAAGTCATATCAAAACCCAGCGGTGGACTAGAGAAAGCCCAGGCTTCCCTCTACACTGTTCTCAGCTTCAGCGTCCTTATTCCCGCTATGGAAAGCGGGGTACACTCAAGGGTGTCCTGGTGGCCCTCTTGTACTGCAATTACTGGCCACCCCTTTCACAGAGCAGAGTCCCTCAGGTCAGCCTTGCTTACTTCTGTTCCCAAAGAATTCCACTCTTCTATCCCCTATCCCCCCACCCCACCCCGAAAGCAGAGCTCTGTGTCTATATACGGGTCCATGTAAGAGAAGATGACAGAACAGACAAACGAACACATCTCTATGGGAAGTGATTTCTTTACAGGCCTGGCTCTGCTTTGCACATAGCAGTTACAGAGGAGAGGGTCAGATACCTTTGCCACAGCAGTCTCTCTACGGTCCCCTTAATACACCTCACAGTTTGTGCCAGGGTGGGCCTCACTGGAGGAGTGCATTCCAAGATTTAGGACTTGGGTTCATCAAAAAGGCAGAAAGACAATCCCAGGGGACTAGCCTGATTCTGGGGTTCTGCACTGGGCTTTGGACTGAACCCCATGTTAGCAATGAAGCATGGTCATGGCCCTTCACAGAAGCAGGGTTCCCATGAGTTTGTGTGTGGGGCGGGGGGCGGGGCAGGGCAAGGCAGGACTGGGGACTGCGGAGCCTGCTGCCTAATTACCAAACCATGACAGCAGCGTCATCAGAGACTCCCCACGATACTGAAGGATGGCTTTGCCATCCCTGTTGAGCCCTGGCTATCTGTCCCATGCTGTCCTCACAATCAGGGCACATAGCCTGGATGGTCACAGTGCAATGTTACTAAAGAAAAGGCTGACGATTGTATTCAAGAGGTTTATATTAGAAAAAGTTGTTTTTTAATAACAAAGGTCCCTTAAGAGGGCAAACCCCAAAGGGTACCCCAGGAGAATGCAGTTCGGCCATGACCCCAAAGAGCTTTAATACTTACTTTTCCCAACATTCTCATTATTGTTTTCAGGAACACATCCATAATACAGTACAAATGCCCTCCACTAAAAACTTTTCATAATAAAACAAAATTAACTGTAACAAAGAACACCAAAAAAAAAAAAAAAATTAAATTGGCTCTCTTAATAATTTTCTTCCTCAGAGGCAAGGTCCTTACTTCATTTACATATCAAAGTAAAACAAAACAGCAATACTACAGAGGAAACCTTTCTTTAAAGAGGACAAAACAATGGTCACTCACCTTAAAACTAGTTGTAACATCACGTCTTCACAATGTAAACCGATGAGAGTTCTGAACAGCGCCAGGGACACCACACAAAGCTGGGGAACAATCAACACATGTGCTGGGTCAGGTGTCAGGCTGATAACTCCACCCCCGTCAGGTGCGAAATAAACCAGAATCACAGAACAAAATGGCCTCTCCTAGCAGTTTTCATAAACCACACAGGTGCTGCTAGGAAATACACATTCAGTATACCAGGTCCTCCAGGAGAACAGTTTGCTGGACACCCAGGCCTGGCTGGGAAATGCTACTGCTCACACTGCGAGCCTTCAAAGACCCTGCTAGCAAAAGTCTCCCCTTCAACTCCTGACACACATACAATCTTCCTGACTTCTGCTCCAGACAACTTTTTTTTCTAAGGTGTCATCACATATGACACTGGCTATTTACAAGAGACGGCTTACAGGAGACGGCACCTGCTTATAACCTGGCCAGCACCCCTCAGAGCTTGCAGTTCCAAGCCTCGGTTTCTCTCTTGGTGTTGGGGCAATTTTCCTCCTTTGGTTCCAATTCCTATAGAGTTCTGAGAGTAAAAATCTACTTCCTTAAGTAGTTCATTCCAAAAATAATTAATAAATTAAATAAAATATTCTTTACAAACACATGAATTCTTTTGATCTCTAATTCCTGAAAGGGAACAATTAACTACCAAACAGGGGAAGCATCCAATTTTTAAAAATGCTGTAGCTTCTGCTCTATAGGCTGTTATCAACCTGCCAGGCCATTTAAGTAGTTTAGACTCTTTGTTCTCTGTAGAGGAGGGCAAATGGAAGTTTGTATGCTAGGCAGGATGAACTTAAACCAACAAAGGTATTATAAGAAAATAGCTGTCTTTGTCCTGGCACCAGACACCTTTGCTCAGGGAGGTGACAGGTAGTCAGAAAGAGCACACCCTCTCCAATCCTGTCACTGACATGCTCCCCCTACCTAGGATGCTTTTCCTGTACCCTGAGACTTAGCCTGGCATTGCCCCTCTGTTCCTTCTCACAATAGAGCCACCCAACACTTTTCCAGTCTCAGATAGGTACCCTGCTTATCATCGCCATAGTAACCCCTGTCAATCACTGTAAAGATGCTTGGCAAGGTGTGTGTTTCTTTTAATAACTGAATTGTAGGAGTTCTTTATTCTATGTACACGTGTTTTATATGATTTAAAACTTCCCAGCTATTCTGTGGGATGTCTTTCCAGTTTTTAAGATTTTGTTTATTTCTTTCTTATTTGAAACTATTACTGTTGCGTATGTACGCACGATGTGTGTGGGCACACATTCCAGTGTGCACACGTGTGGAGGTCAGAGGCAGTCTTAGCCTGCCACCTTTATGTCGGTCCCACGGACTGAGCTCAGATAACCAGCTTTGCACAGCAAGAGACTTTACCCACTGAAGCATCTCACTGGACCTTAATTTACATCTATTTTTGAAATATGGACTGGCTATGTAACCCAGGATAGCTTCCAACTTGTGAGACTCCTGCCTTAGTTCGCAGAATTCTAGGCTCATAGACTCACAGTACCCACCACACTTGGTCCCCATTCCTTAGTACCCTAAAACACCAAAGACCTTCATCTTGAGTACGCCCAGTTTGTCCAATTTTTTTTTGTTGTTGTTCTTGTTCAGATTTTTGGTGTCGTCTTAGAAAGACTACGAAGATTTTCTCTTCTTTTTTTTTTTTTAACTTTAAGTCTTTGATTCATTTTAGTTAATGTTTGTTTATTGTGTGTTAGTAGTTAAATTTCATTTTTTTCTCATTGCCTCTTTTTATTTAATTGTTGTTTTATATATACACACACACATATAACCTGTTCAGTCCGTGTAATGTTTTATGTATGTGATCCCAGGGCCAATCTTTCATATATTGATGCCCAGTTGTCTCTTTTTCAAGTTTGTTTTGGCTATTTTGGGGATTTTGCATTTCTGTGTGAATTTTAGAATCAGCCTATCAATATCAACAAAGGCCAATAAGTTTTATACTGAACGCATTGAGTCTGCAGATCAATTTGAGTATATTTTTATAGTAGCAATAGCAAGTCTTCTGGCCTATGAACAGAGAATGGCTTTCCATTTACTTAGTTCTTTGATTTCTTTGCAAGGCATCTGTAAACTGGGTGTGGTGGTGCAGACCTGTAATCCCAGAAATTGGCGAGGCAGAGGCAGGTGGATCTTTGTGAGTTCGAGGCCAGCCTGGTCTTCAAAGGAGTCCAGGACAGCCAAGGCTACGTAGAAAAACTCTGTCTCAAAAAACTAAAACCAACAACAACAACAACAAAATTGTAGTTTTGCAGTGTGCTTTATACTTCTTTTGTGAAAATTCTTCCCAATTATTTTATTATTTTTGATGTGACTGACTTGACTTGATTTTTAGATGGCTCATGGTGAACGTTAGTGTTAATTGCCAACTTGATCGAATCTAAAATCTCCTGGGAGACAGACCTCTGGGCATGCGTGTGGGCCGTTATCTTAGTAAGCTTGGTTGATGTTGGAGAACCCACCCTAGTTGTCCCCCTACACAAAGGAACCTAGCCTCAACATCCACGCAGCCATCCCGCTCTGTTCCTCATGTGGACGTGATGTCACAGCTGCTCCAGGCTCCTGCTGCCTGCAATTCCTACCAGGATAGACTCCACTTTGAAATGTAAGCTAAAGCAGACTCTTCTTCCTTTAAGTAACTGTCAGAAAATTTTATCACAGCAACTGGAAAAGAAGTGTTACAATACCGAAATATAAAAATGAAATTGATTTTGCACATGAAATTGTATTTTTGCAGCCTTGCTGAACTCATTATGAGTTCTAATGGTTCTTTTTAGCGTATTCCTCAGAGGTTTTTTTTTTTTTCTCCCATATAAGATCATGTCATCTAAAAAGCTGGCAGCTTTAATTTTAATCTAGGTCTTTGTTTGCTTAATTATATGAACAGAAGCACTACGCTTAAATAATTGGCAAGGACAGCCTTACTCCTTCTCTTAAGGGAACACTGCCTTTTAAGCTTCAGTTCTGAGTTTTCGTAGCTCCTACCTCAGCTTAAGGACATCCCCACTAGTCACGGCTCCTTGTCTCCGGAAATGGTTTTGTGAGCTTGATTAATTTTCCTATCTGCCTCAGACAAATGCAATCAAGCAGTTCGTGTTTTGGTTACTGGCCGTAATATCCTTTTGCTACTTACTGTAATGTCTTCACGGTTCATCCAGGCTGTAACATCCCAAAGCAATGTCTCCTTTCCCTGTAGCTCCTTGCTTTTCTAGGTATTTATTAGTGTGGATATTTCTCAGGTTCTGTCAATGTTGTTTTTAATTTAAACTTGTTGTAAGCAGACAACCTACACTGCCTGGATGCCGATCCTTTTAAATCTACTGAGCCTTGCTGTTGGTTTGGCCTGTGGTCTGCCTTGGAGAAGGCTGCTACCAGGTGCAATGTTAAAGTTTGTTTTTATAATATAATACTTTCATTTCCTTGATTTTTTTATCTTTATTGGGACAGGGCCCAGCTATGTAGTCCAGGTTAGCCTAAGGTTTACAAACTCTCGGCCTCAGTATCCTAAATGCTGGATTACAGACCTGTGCCACCATGCCTGCCTCCTGGCTATAAATACATATGTATTTATGTATAATACTAATATATATGCTTTTGTTCTTCCAGTAAATTTATTAGGCTCTGCTCAGACTTAACCCTAAATTACTTTGAATAAATTACAGAAATATTATTCCCACATAGTTCTGTTCTCTCTTCTTCCTCTCTCTGGTATTATTTTTAAGCATGTAGCACACACATACACGCTATTAACTAAAAAGATATACTGCTAGATTTTATCTTTTCCTTTTAAAACAATGTTTGCAATGAAATAGATACAGTCTTTGAGGAGGGGCTGCAGCAGGTGGCACCCATAGTACGTAATGGATCTTCCAAGTTGAGTGGGGCTCCAAGTGAAAGAATAAACGCCTAAGGCCACAGCTTGCCTGACTTCCACTCCAGAACACAACGGACAGAGGTCTGCTCCCTCGTGCTCTGATTACTCGGGTTCCTTGGCCTTCCCTGCACTTAAGTCTTATGTCCTTAGAATTTGCTCCTTCAGAAGTACATTTTGCCAGTTAAACAGAAGAAAGCATGGACATAGAATTGAGAATAAATAGAGGGTGAGGGGCAATGCCACCTCCCTAACAAAGGGACACCTGATAAGAAAAACGTTATCAAATTATCTCTATCCAAATGGAAAGAGGATGACAGCTGCAGGGAAAATGGAAATGGAGGGAGGGAAATAGGCATAATTTCATCCCCCAACAGCTCTCTGGAATCTGAGTTGAATGCCTCTTTCCCCAGAAGCCCTCCTTACCCGAAAAGGGGTGTTGATCCGGCTGGTGAGAGTGTCCAGGATGTGGACATTTTCATGCTGGTGTAGGAGGATGAAACGCAGGAAGATCTCCAGGAGTGCTGGCTCAGAGATGCTGCGCAGGAAAAGGTCCAGGTATGCAGTTGTGGTCATGACCTCCTCCACCGTCACCTAAGACCAATGGCAGAGTGAGCACAGGTCACCATCTTCTCAAGACCGCCAGAGACTCACCCCAACACCCCACCTCGGCACAGGGACACTGCCATGAAAACTGTTAGCTGAAGCCAACAGCATGTCCATGGATCGCTGCTCCTGCCCTGTGGCTCAGGAAGGGAAGGCAACGCCACAGGGAAGGCACCCATATGCTCTGACAGCTCGAGTCAAGTGCAGTTTAAGCCCCATAAATGTTTTAGTACACACTCAAAAATAGTGCAGGAGAGTATGAAAGGTATTTATATGGTTAATAAAGATTAATTAAAAAGTTTGGTATAATTCGTCGCATTATTAGTCATTCAATAAACATTTACTGGGTTCCTTTATGTACAAGGAGCTGTAAACGTAACAACATACTTTATGTTCAGGAAACTGAGTGAGCTATAGAAAGTTAAATGATAATATAATAAATTGTAAAAGAGAGGTGCAGTCATGGAGTGCTACAGATGTTCACTCAGATGCGCTTCTGGAGAGCAGCAAGCCAACATTTTTATAAATAAGTACGGCACATAAAGCATTATTTATAAGGTGCCATAAGAACTCACTGCTTAATAGAGTAATGGTGACTTTTTTATAATACAAATTAAGATTTTTCTACCTATGTGCTTTTCCTATTGAAAAAGAAAAGACAGTCAGTCTTTCAGTGAATCAGACTGGAATTAGGTTTTTCACAGAGCTGAGGATCAGAGGCTTACAGTGTCAAAACTGTAACCTTAGACATGCGCGAATGGGAGCAGGTGTGGCTGTGTTTGTGGCGGCTAGAGGTCAATGTCAGGTGTATCCCTCGATCACTCTAAACCTTGTGGGGTTCTTTGTCGGAGGGGGGCGATCTCACTGAGCCCGGAGCTCACTTATTCCACTAGGATGGTCAGTAGCCCCTCAGGGATCTGCCTGTGTCTGCTACCCACGCCAAGGGGTACAGATGCACACTGCTACACAGCATTTTTACATGGATGGTAGGGATCTGAACTTGGGTCCTTGTGCTTGCACGGCAGGCACTTTCCTCACCAAGCCACGTCCTCAGCCCCTCAACCTTAAACACATTGATGCTAAAAGCTACTATATGCTCCCTTTTCTCCTAAGGCAGAATGCAGATCTTTCTAGCTAAAGTTCATCACCAGGTTGTTAGTCTCCACTGGGCACAGAAACATCTGCCCCTGAGTGCATGGAAACCATCCAATGCACACAGCTCAAGCTCTGCAGCGCCACACCCTGCAAATGTCTCACCTCACCCAGAGCACGCCACTCTAAATGAAGCAGATGGCGATACTTTCTGAATGAGGACATCTCCTCCTTTCCAGCTTCTGTGTTATTTCTCCTTTCCTTTAGCAGTGCTCACTGTCACTGTAAGCGTACCATTCCCAGGGCCATTCCTTTTATATTACATCCCTCTTTTCTTTTTCCTTTCCAGCTTTAAAAACCCCACAGATGAGTTTAGAAAGAGGATGCCCAGAGCCTCGAGACACGAGTAGATAAGCCATGAATGGCTGTGTCTGTGGAAACAGGCTTGGTGCTATCGCTTTGGCGGTTTGAGTTTCTGTTTATAGGTTCTTGGTGGCTCTGCTGTGTTGTGGATTAGATGAGTCTGGTGGGTAAAATATTATAAATCAGCTGTCTCCTTTCTTTATGCTAATAAGCAATGGACTTTATGACAACAAACTCCATTTGATTTTACTCTTTCGGAATCTACTGGAATGCCCCTGATGTTTTTCTGAGTGGCTACAGCAGTCTGAGCACTCAAGCATTCATAATATCACATGATGTCATCTGATCACTTTCTTTCTCTTTCTTTCTTAATTCTTCTTCAACTTTATTTTTGTTTTTAAAATATGTTGCACATGTGGTCTTTTCTTTTTTTTTTTTAATCTTATTTTATTATAAATTATTCAGATTACATCCTGATTGTTATCCCCTCACTTTTATCTTCCCTTTACCACCCTCCCTCCCTCTTTTACCCCATTCCCCTCCCCTAGACCTCTGACAGAAAGGGACCTCCTCCTCTACCATATGACCCCAGCTTATCAGGTCTCATCTAGATAGCCTGCTTCCCCTTCCTCTGTGTGCCCAGCTGGGCTACCCCACCAAGAGGAAATGATCAAATTGGGGCACTAGAGTTCATGTCAGAGGCAGTCCCTGCTCTCCCTACAACCGTGGAGAATGAGCTGTCTATTGGGTAGATCTGAACAGGGGGTCTAGGTTCACTGCGTGCATTGTCCTTGGTTGGTGCAACAGTTTGTACAGGCCTCCCTGGGTCCAGATCCACCAGCCTTGATGGTCTCCTTGGAGGGGTCCTGAACCTTCTGGGTCCTTCCATCCCTGAATTCTTCTATACCACTCAGTGCTCTGCCCAGAGTCCAGAAGCAAGTCCCACCATCTCTCCCTATTATCCCTGCAGGGTGAAGTCTTTCAGAGGACATCTATGTTGGGCTGATATTTACTTATAAGTGAGTATATACCATGCATGTCTTTCTGGATCTGGGGTACCTTACTTATGACAATCATTTCTAGTTCCATCCATTTGCCTACAAATTTCAAGATTTCTTTGTGGTTATTGGCTGAGTAGTATTCCATTGTGTAAATGTACCACAGTTTCTTTATCCATTCTTCAGTTGAGGGACATCTAGGTTGTTCCAGAGTCTGGCTATTATGAATAAAGTTGCTATAAGCATAGTTGAACAAATGTCTTTGTTGTATGGTAGAGCATCTTTTGGGTATATGCCAAGGAGTAGAATAGCTAGGTCTTGAGGTAGCACTATTCTCAATTTTCTGAGAAAGCGCCAGATTGATTTCCAAAATGGTTGTATTAAGTTTACACTCCCACCAACAATGGAGGAGTGTTCCCTTTCTGCACATGCTCGCCAGCATGTGCTGTCACTTGAGTGTTTGATCTTAGCCATTCTGGTAGGTATAAGATGGAATCTCAAAGAGTCATTTTGATTTGTATTTTCCTGATAGCTAAGGACATTGAACATTCCTTTAGGTGTTTCTCAGCCATTTAATGTTCCTCTGTTGAAAATTCTGTTTAGCTCTGTACCCCATTTTTTAGCTGGATAATTTGGTCTGGCAGTGTTTAATTTCTTGAGGTTTTTAAATATATATATTTTGGATATTAGCCTTTTGTTGCAAATAGGATTGGTGAAGATCTTCTCATACTCTGTAGGCTGTCATTTAGTTCTGCTGATAGTGTCCTTTGCCTTACAGAAGCTTTTCAGTTTCATGAGGTCCCATTTGTTAACTGTTGATCTTAGAGCCTGAGCTATTGGTGTTCTACTCAGGAAGTTTTCTCCTGTGCCAGTAAGTTCAAGGTTCTTTGCCCACATTTTTTTCTAACAGGCGTTGTGTATCTGGTTTTATGTTGAGGTTTTTAATCCACTTGGACTTGAGTCTTGTGCAGGGTGATAAATATGGATCTATTTGCATTTTTCTACATGTAGACATCCAGTTAGACCAGCACCATTTGTTGAAGATGCTACCTTTTCCTCATTGTATGGATTTGGCTTCTTTGTCAAAAATCAAGTGTCCATATATGTGTGGGGTTTTTTTCTGGGTCTTTGATTCAATCCCATTGATCAACCAGCCTAATTCTATGCCAATACCATGTTTTTATTACTGTTTCTCTATAGTACAGCTTGATATCTGGGATGGAGATTCTTCTGGAGGATCTTTTATTCTACAGGATTGTTTTAGCTATTCTAGATTTTCTGTTTTTCCATATGAAGTTGAGAATTGATCTTTCAAGGTCTGTAAAGAATTGTGTGGGTATTTTGATAGGGATTGCTTTTGGTACGATGGCCATTTTTACTATGTTGATTCTCCTGATCCATGAGCATGGGAGATCTTTCCATCTCCTGATATCTTCTTCAATTTCTTCCCTCAGAGACTTGAAGTTTTGTTTTTGTTTTTCATACAAGTCTTTTACTTGCTTGTTTAGAGTTACACCAAGATACTTCATATTATTTGTGGCTATTGTGAAGGAAGCAATTTCCCTAATTTCTTTCTCAGCCTGTTTGTCATTTGTATATAGGAGGGCTACTGATTTTTTAAAAATTAAACTTGTATCCAGTCACTTTACCAAGGTGTTTATCAGCTGTAGGAGTTCTTTGGTGGGATTTTTGGGATCACTTATGTACACTATCTTGTCATCTAAGAATAGTTATACTTTGACTTCCTCCTTTCTGATGTGGATCCTCTTGTTCTCCTTTTGCTGTCTTATTGCTCTAGCTAGAACTTCAAGTACTATATTGAAAGATATGGAGAGAGTGGCCAGCCTTGTCTAGTCCCTGATTTTAGTGGAATTTCTTTGAGTTTATCTCAATTTAATTTGGCTATCAGCTTGCTATATATAGCCTTTATTATGTTTAGGTATATGCCTTGTATCCCTATCTCTCCAAGACTTTAAACATGAATGGGTGTTGGATTTTGTCAAATGCTTTTTTGGCATCTAAGGAGATGATTATGTGGGTTTTTTTTTCTTTTAATTTGTTTATATGGTAGATTACATTAATGGTTTTCCATATATTGAACCATCCCTGCATGCTTGGATGAAGTTTACTTGGTCATGGCAAATGAGATCTTTGATGTGTTCTTGGATTCAGTTTGAAAGTATTTTATTGAGTATTTTTGCATCAATGTTCATAAGAGAAATTGGTCTGAAATTCTCTTTCTTTGTTGAGTCTTTGTGCGGTTTTGGTATCAAGGTGATTGTGGCCTCATAGATTTAGTTTAGTAATGTTCTTTCCATTTCTATTTTCTGGACTACTTACTTTGAAAAGCATTAGTATTAGCTTTTCTTTGAAGGTTTGGTAGAATTCTGTGCTGAAGCCATCTGGCCCTGGGCTTTTTGTTGTTGTTGTTGGGAGACTTTTGATGACTGCTACTATTTCTGCAGGAGATATAGGATTATTTAATTTGTTTACTTGATCTTGATTCCACTTTGGTAAGTGGAATCTATCAAGAAAATTGTCCATTTCATTTAGATTTTCAAATGCTGTGGCATATAGGCTTTTGAAGTTAGACCTAATGATTCTTTGGATTCCTCATTGTCTGTTGTTATGTCTCCCCTTTCATTTCTGATCACTCTCATGAGCTCTCCACAGCCCAAACATAGGAAAGGAAGCGGAAACGAGAAAGGTCAACATTGGGCAAATAAATTACACTGAGAAAAGTGCATCTCATAAGCCACCCTACTTCTGCAGCTAGCTGCTCTAGCCTGGAGGTTCATATCGAGTCACCCCACTAGAGCACACAAAGCTGGGCATACAGAGTTTCTCATGGGTGAATGGCAGCTACCCCCCAAAGACCCAGAAACTGATATCTGCCAGAGTTGAGCATAACTTAATTCTTCCACATCCTCTATACCCCACCTTTGTAAACTGTGGGTTGGGAACCCATATATAAATATGGAGATTGTGGGAAAAATGGACTAATAAAAGAGTCTCTGAATACATAGCTAGTAAAAATTACCTTAAAATAAAATCTATAGTGACTCTGAGGTGTTTCTGGCACTACTCGCCTGTGTTGTATCTCGTGCAGCCTTGGTTTTGAAAACTTGCATGTGCACTGTGCATACTGTCATGCCACACAACACTAAGAAACTCTGCTTTGGAACACATTGGCTCAGATTCTAGACTGTCATATGGGATGAATAGTGGTGGTTTTGCTTCTGCCCATACAGAAACAGAACAGTTTGTCTCATGGAGAGACTTTCAATATTTCCCATTGTCATTCCTTAATATGTAAGTATGGAATTACTATATCTTTGGATTACGGTACATTACAATGCCAACTTGTAAACACTGCTGCTTGAGTTGTTGAGTTTCATAGAAAAATTGCTAAATAAATTTTTAATTGGAATTAGCTCAGAATTTCCAACAGTTTCTGAAATGATCCTAAATCATAGTGCTAGCACTTTGTACTGTGCAGTTATTTGAAGTGGTGTTCTCAGAACTGACAATTATAAAAATCAAAGCACCAGTCAACCCTGAAACACACTGAAAATGTTCTACCTCCTGTAGCAACAAATATTCAGTCAAGAATTATTTTTATGGAAAATTATGTAGGTACACTCATCAGCATGCAACTTTGGTTTCACATCCTAATAAATGGTAAAATTGTATGTGAAACAAATAATTGTTTGAAAATAAATTCATGATTAATATAGTTGTTTGATTTGCCTATCTATTTTATATACCTATTGTGGTTTAATGTGAAATGTCCCCCATAGACTCATGTGTTTGAGGTGCTGCTTAGGAGGGCGAGCCATCCCAGAAGAGTCATTCACTGACGGCAGGCCGTGAAAGTGTAGAGCCAGCCCTGACTCCTACCTTCGGTCTCCTTCCTTTCTGCAGATATTAAGAGACTGACTGTCTCTTCTGCATGCCCCACTTCCCCACCATGGTGGGCTGTGTCTGGTCCTAAACTAAAAGCCAAAATAAGCACTTCTTTCTTCTAGTGGCTTCTTGTTGGATATTTGGTGACCACAATGAGAAAAGGAAGACATACGCTTGTATACCTAGGGTCAGGTAAAACTTCTCAGGCAAAAAGGATTCCAACTAGAAAAAAAATCTAAGAAGCCTTGCTCTACATGTGCCCCACAGGCATAGGAAATGGATGGCCTTCTGCCCTGTCCGCCCTTCCTTTTGTTCCCCCGCCCCGTGTGTGTGTGTGTGTGTGTGTGTGTGTGTAATTCTAGCATCATCCACTGTGCTGCACTCTTGTCTCTTAGCTTTGACACAGGCCTCCATGTGTAAACCAGGCAAACCCTAACTAATCATCTGCCTGACTCGCCTCCCAAGTGCTGACCTCTAACTGTAATCCTGCTTCCGTCTCCAAAGCATGAACACCACCACACACGACTGTGGGTACATTTTTAGTGAAGAGCTCCAGAATAATTAATGCCATTAAACAAAGCTAAACAGGAAGTGATGCTCGACCACAAACATGCCATTCCACTGTTCACATCCACTTGACTGCACAACAGTGGGGTCGCTCGGTGGAAACCTCAACTAAAATGATCACGGAAAAAAAAATCTAAATAGAAAAAGTAGAGAGTGAAATCGCTTCAACTGGCTAAATGGTAGCTTCTTTGATGCTTTCCTGAGCACGGCTGACCTGACATGTCTTGAACACCCCAGAAGCTGCTTTTTCAGCAGTGGTGTTGCACCCAGCTTTCCCCCACTGGGTTGCACGTGACCCTAATAAGCTCAAAAGCCCAGCAATCAACTGCTAGAATCCAAGTCTGTCCCCAGGGGCCAACATGAAAGAGGGGCATTGAGAAGCTATTGTTTACTACTCTGAGACTGGATAAATGGAAAGATTTTATTTCTTTTTAGAAATCAAAGCTGTCATTAACAAGCTAAGAGGATTTAAGGAAGCACTTGGGGGGCAGCATTTACATAACATGCTATAAATATTAAAAAACCAATCCCATTAAATATCAGTTGCAAACTCTTTATAGATGGAGGTCACACTTACCTTAAACTAATACCCCAACCAGGGAAACGTAGCTCCCTTCTTCCAACTCTTCTCTGCACTGTATCCTTCAGAAGCCTTTTATCCCAGAAAATCTTTTCCTGCCCTATTATCATACTTTCAGAAACTTCTTCTAATCCTCCCAAATAGGCAACGTCCTTAATGAGGATAAGACTAAGAGCCCAAGTGTGATCACTTGAAAGCTAACGATAACCACAGAGGAAAAGACATTCAGCCTGAGAAATGTAAAATGGGGCCTTCTCCCAGGGCCCCAGAGTGGCGTTAGCAAAAAAACACACAAAGTCAATGATGAAGGACAAGGAGCTGTGACCTAAGGAGGGAGGGCCCTTTGTCTCATAAGATTATCAGGGTCGACCTTGTTCTATAGATGATGGCAGGCCACACAAATTACCTTGTCATTCAAATCAACACTGTTGATACATAGTGCGGCTTAGGTCTGTTATTTCATAGTAAGGGTGGGCCACAGTATCTGGAGTAGCTGAGTGATAACTCAGATCAGACCTGCTCCCAAAATTACCCTTGATAAGAAAAACACAGCTCTAACCCTGAGGGTGGCCCTGCTGCCTAGGCACTCTCCCTGCTTGCTCCCCAGTCCAAGTGCTGGGATGGAAGCCTGCCTTGGGTACTTGCTTTTATTGCTCGTCAGTCTAATTCGGTTCACCCTTTGAAGCAAATCCTTCTCTACCTACTTTCTCCAGCTTCCTCCAGCCCTTGCTTGATTCTTTCTTCATGCCAACCGCTTTTGCCAGCCCATTAAAGTTGTGTTTTCTAAAAAAATATGGCTTGAGGCTGGGTGAGTGAATTCAATTTGCTGGTTCACTAATGGTTTCGACCATTTTCAAATAGAAAATGTTAGTGTAGCCCGCATGTAGGAAGGGCAAGTTCAGTTCTGTGGAACTTAGGTGTATATATTTTGCTAGAAACACATACAGATTGCAATGCTTTATGTGTGGGTGCTTTGAGGGTATGCCCAGGAAATATAATATGCCAGGGCACAAAAACCTGACTAAGAAGTACAGTCGTCCAACAAACACCACATTGACACATTTCTGAACCCGACAGTTCAAAGTCACTTGTGCCAGCCCAGCACCCACCAGCTTTCCACAGCTGTACAACTCAGCAAAGAGCACAGACTTGACCCTGGCTTTCTGAGCAGGATGCCAACCGAATTCTCAGCCATCCCACTTCTCTTTATCTTGGTCTAAAAGCTCTAGAAGTGTTCCTTTTTGTTTGTTTGTTTACATTAGAATTTCAAGCTTTTCAGAAATGGACCAACTAGACAGCTAGTTTTCTTTTAAAAGGGAGGTGGATAAGTGTCATATTCTACTTCTACAAAGTCAAAAAAAAAAAAAAAAAAAAAAAAAAAAAAAAAAAGCCCAGCCTCGGTGCCCACAATTGCAGCAGCACATTAACTTGATACGTAGGAGTGAAATTGAGCATATAGACTCCTTGACCCTTCTGTAATCAGCTCTAGTTGGGTGACTCCATTTGCATCTAAATTAGCACCAGAGTCCTCCCTGTGACGGCAGGTTTATATGTGTCTTGAAAAATAAATTTTCCATCTGCTAACTGTTTCTTTGTGATCCAGTCACATTGGAGCAAACAGATGGATCCTACCTTCTGTCACTCAGGTAGGTGGCAGGCAGTGGGGGTCAGGTGACTGTGACATACATCCCCTAGAAGATACAAGAAGCCACCTTTCTTTGCCTTGTATCTTTCTTTATCTCTGACGTCATGGAACAAAACCAACTAGCTGGTCTCACAGGTCTAATGGTGAGTTCATCCACTTCCTGGTGCTAGCCAGTGTGGAGAAACAGTAGGCCCAGCCGAGGGAGAGGGGAGACCTGCTGCATCTCAGGAACCAGGAGTAAGAAGGCCTTTCCTGAACCCACACAGGAGCCTGCCAGCTGTGGCCAGAGAAACAAGCCAACGGCTGGAGGCTTGTCCACTGTGGGCAGCCAAGGGCGGCAGCCAGATGGGTCCTTCACAGGCACCTCTTCCTTCTAAGAACACAGACCACCCAGAAACACGTTCAAGGAGGACAGATACCCTGGCTCCCAGACGGTGGCCAGCCCCACACTCCAGCCAAAAACTTCAGGGAAGAAAACATCCAATTACTCAAGGTCTGAAAATAGTCTGCAGTAGATGAAATCAGGCCCCCTGCTGGCTCCCTTCTGCTCCTCCACCTTAAGGCCACACCGTGTACTGACGCCACTGCCAGAGGCAGCCTGGGAAGGATGAGGTGACATTCAAAGCTATTGAGTTACTTATTCCCGAACTGTGTTTCAAAGCGGGAAAGGAAAAGGATGGCTACAGCGAGGGTGTCTGCAACATGTTCTAAGGAAAATGCTTTAAAAATGAAAGCCAGTCTCAGGCTCCTGCTCCCCACACGTCTTCAGTGGATCCGTGATACATTAAATACGTAAGCAGAGACGGCGATGGCTCAGCGAGGAAAGGTACTTGCTCCCAAGCCTGACAGCTTGAGTTTGATCCCAGAATCCCGCATGGTAGAACTGACTCCTGCAAATTGTTCTCTGGCCTCTACATGTGGAACATGGTATGCATGTGTGCGCATTCACCCACAAATAAATAAATGTAATAAATAAGTGTGTGCACCTCTCTCTCTCCCTTCCTCCCCCTCTGTGTGTGTGTGTATGTATGTATGTATGTGTATACGTGTGCATGTATGTATGTGTGTATGTATGTATGTGTATGTATGTATGAGTGTGTGTGTGTGTGTGTGTGTGTGTGTGTGTGTGTGTATGTGTGTGTAAACATAACACCTGGCAGAAGAGGAAAGCAGCCTCTGGGTGATGATTACCTCCCCATGCACCCAGTGGAAAGTGTGGCTGGGGTTGACCAGGAAAGTGGGCACTAAGACACACTCCGGGGACAGTGTGGTACTTTCAAGGCTGGAGGCTTCCTCACTGGGGCACTTCTGTCCTCAGCTGGCCCAAGGCACAAGGATTAACACTGTCATTTCTGACCACCTCTGCCCCACATGCACCTGGGTTGTTTGGGATTTGATCAGCCTTTTCTCTACACCCCATTCTGTCTTCAGCATACATGGAGATGGCCTGCCATACATGCTGCTGACCAACATAGAGACTGCACTTTCCGTGGTTCCTAACTGTACCCACATTTAAGGAATGGTCCTCTTTAACAAACGTTTGCTGAGCACATTGAAGACTGAGCACTTAGTGACGGGGGTGGAAGGCCAGCTGAAACACTATTCTAAGTGTTTGTTTTTGTACACCAAGGCCAAAGAACTGGGGAATTCTAAGACCTGGACTTAGGGAGTTAGGGAGTCACTCGAGCCCCAGAGAGCACAGTTGCCAGCCCTGAACAGACAGTGGCCTCCAGAAAGAGCACAGGACTGTTAGGTGGGCAGACTTGGCTTTAAACCTAACAGTTTTTGCCGTATGGACTGCACTGGGCCACCTAATCCCTCTGAGCTGCTTCCTCCTCTGTAAAATGGAGATTCTCTTGAGAGTTAAATTTTCTTTGAGAATTAAAAACAATGAATATACATCTCAATGCACAGATGGGACTAACAAGAAAAATGACTATTATATTCTGATTTCGGGGGTGTCCATTTAAAATAATCTAAATGAACATGGGGTGAGCAGGGGTACTGGTAACAGATGGAACAAAATGCTCGTCTAAATACACTTTGGGATGTGGAGGGAAAGTACAGCAGAGAGCCCTTCTGTTTCTCCTCCTCTCCCTTGCCCCCTTATCAGCATTCGCAGAATTAGGAGGGACTGTGATAGCTACAACAGAAGAGACTGGGGACTCCGAAGAGTAAATGTGTCCTAGGATAGGATGGACTTACAGGGGTCACTGGGTTCTCTGAAACATCTTTTTTCTGTTTGCCATGGTCATCCATTTAAATAATATTCTAACTCCACAGGACTAGCTAAACAATGCTTTAGAGAAGAAATAATGATGTTATTGCCAAAAAAAAAAAAAAAAAAAAAAAAAAAAAAATGACCATTTCCAAGAGGCCTCTGCTGACATCAGACTTAGTCAAGTTGAAATCACTCTTCTTATGATACCAAGATGTTTTCTTTTTTTCTTCTCTTGCCCATCACAAAGCACAACCCCACCTCCTCCACCTCTCTGGAGGAATTAGCAGAGGGCTACTTCTAAAGCTTCTTGTCCTGAATTGTATGCATATTATTTGCATCCCCTAGCTTCATAAATTTGATTTGCAGACTATAATTTAATAAGTGATTCAGTATAATTAAACTTCATCTAATAGAGTTTGGCTACTGAGATACCCCAAGCCGAGAATGGTGATCCATGCCTGTAATTCTAGCATGTGGGAGGCCAAGGCAGAGGACTGGAGTTCAAGGAGGCTAGCCTGGGCTGAACAGCAATCTAGGCCTGCCTATACATGCTAAACAGGAAGAGGAAGGAGGGAGGGAGGGCATACCCCGGATAGTATATAAGAGTGAACATCACGGGAGAACTCTCAGGCCAGGATTAGTGAGGTAACTGGGGTGGGAGGAACTCAAAAGCAAAGATGGGAGAAATATCTCAAAGATAATAACTTCAACTCCTTTCTTGTTTACTCATTGTTTGAGAAATACTGTTGCTTTTGGACTTAAATTTATTGTTTGCAACATGAAAAAAAAATGACACAAGCATCATTATCCATCAGTTGCTGAATCTCCCCTGTGTACTTAAGGACTCTGCTACACATATTATTGCTGTCTGTGGCATCCATGGAATCTTATGAGACCTGACTTCCCACAACTGAGACAGAAAAAGTCCCTCCTAGAAAGACAGTTCCTCTAGGAACAGGATGAGAGAAGAAAGGCAGTCTGAGGCTGGACCACCAAGTCACAGATCCTGCGAAAGCCTCCTCCAAACTCGGAAACCAGACGACCATCTCTGGACACACAGTATGGTCTCAAGGGGAACCCTATGGATGCATTTCAGTGTCCCCTGCCCTGCCATCACCTTAAGAAGGGATGGGGTATGTGGGGAGGGGGGTGGCTGGAGAGATGGCTCAATGGTTAAGAGCACTGCCTGCTCTTCCAAAGGTCCTGAGTTCAATTCCCAGCAACCACGTGGTGGCTCACAACCATCTATACTGGAGTCTGATGCTCTCCTCTGGTATGCAGATGTACATGCACATAGAGAACTCATACATAAAATAAATAAATAAAAATTTGGGGGCTGGAGAGATGGTGCAATGTTTAAGAGCGCCTCCTGCTCTTCCCAAGGTCCTGAGTTCAATTCCCAGCAACCACGTGGTGGCTCACAACCATCTGTAATGTGATCTGACGCCCTCTTCTGGTGCACACAAGGACAGAGCACTCGCATACATAAAATACATGAATAAATAAGTATTTTCTTTTTAAAATAAAAGAAAGAAAACGTGGAAATGAAGAACAACAAGATGCAGAGGTAGCAATGAAAAACAAGTGTAGCCCAAATGCAACTTTACTCTTAGACTAATCTTCACCACTTCCGTTTTTCTGTCCAGGTCAGTGTCATTTCTCTGCTTTCTTCATGTGTTTAGCCTTCCTGTATGACTGCAGACTTTCTGCAGAATCATGCACATCTGACCTCCTGAGCCGATTCTCAAAGGTCATGGTGCACTGTCACGTGCTCAAAGCATAATCGATAAATAGACCGAGACGGACATGGGGAGCCTGTTATAAACGAAGAAAAGGAAATAAAACTTGATTTCCATGTTGGGGGATGCCTTGTTGGCAGGGTAGCTACACCCATCTGCAGGTATATGAGTAACAGGAAAATTTCCATTTACAGTGAATAACACTTCGTTGAAAATACAGAGCCTGACTCAGGCCACGCTCTTGAATCAGAGCAACTAAGAAAAGCGACCCACTTGGGAAAAGAACTGCTTCCTCGGGCTTTCCCTTCATTTCTCCTCCAGATGAACACAACAGTCCTAGTCAATTCTGGTAAGGCTAACTTCCAACCCAAGAGTGGAAGGGAAATGCATGGGTTAGAGTCTCAGCTAGCAGCTGACTACAGGAAGGCATGGGTCACGTCTCCTGTCTGCGCTCACCCAGGAGACTCCATCTGCCTGCCGGGCTAAGTGTATCGTTTTGGGGTGGAATTTATATTTATGCCAATTTTCCCCAGGCATGAAAGCTATAACAAGAGCAGGCTCCGATGACAAAGGACAGATTTCACTCCTGGCTTGTTTTCCATGAGCGCCAAGGAAATCTCCACACAGTGGTGGGACAAACCACACAGGTGTCTGTCACAACAAATTCAATAATTCTAGTCATTGTGGTCGTTGCTTCCCTTATTCACGAACCTGCTCATCATCTGGCACTGCAAAGCCACGGCATCTCATCACAGTGCAAGTCAGACAGAAACAAGAGGCAGTGTTTCTTACCGGAAGCCTACGTGGGGCAAGAGACAACCATAGCAAGATGGTAGCGAGCACCCTCTCTGCTGGGCCCCTGAGCCTACAGCTTTCTTACAACCCGCCTGAAGAGTAACTCACAGGGCGTTTTCTGCTGATCAATTTTGAGTGACGCATGAGGAAGAAAAACTGATTCACACTAAACTTCAGACCGCATTTTCCCTCTTGTGTCCGCACTTGTTTCTGAGGTGAACACCACCTGGTTTCCAGAGACAAGGCGAGGCTTTGTGTTGAGCTATGTTTTTTGTCTTTTGTGCGAGGGAGGGTGGGCCCCTCTGTGTGCTTGTCGGAATTAAAGAGAGAAATCTAATTTCCCACTTCAAATCAGAAGTAACTAGAAGCTTAATTTAGCAGCCTGATTTCTTCTCCTCCAATGGGAGTGAGGAGACATGAGGCGGGACAGAGAGAGGCCAGCAAATAATGCTGCCACAGAACCTGCTTCAGGCGCTAAAATGGAGCTCCGTGCCCATCTGTGTGGTCACCTCACTGCTATGATGATAAAAACAGTAAAAGCAGGCAAGAAGAGTGGAGCCGGAGGGACAGAATCAGGCACATCTAGGGGCAATTGCTTAAGGCCACCTGTAGGCTTCCTGAGACCCGTCTCTGAGCCAACAGTAGCCCTCACGGGGCATTTCCGCAATTAGTGAAAGGGTCTCTTTGGGTAGGGGTAGCTCTCCTTGGCACATGGTTTGCTTGGCTGATGGTCTGGCCAGAGTAGAATGTGCATTTTATCCTTTGAAGATTTGCCTCTGCTGTCTGTGGACATAGCCCCTCGACAAGGCATGAAGTCTGGCAGGCAAAACGTGAGCTCATCCCTACCTGCAGTGCAGCAGGCTGCTCTTGTGCAGTGGACAACCTGCACACCTCCAAGCTGCGGCTCTGCAGAGCCTGGGTCTTTCCTGTAATTACAATCACAGACACTTGCAGCATCCCAACAAGAGAAACAGTTGTTAATGCCTAAGAAGCTCTGAGTTTACAGGAGACACTAGGAAATGTCTTCCCTGTGGGCATTCCCCCTGCTTTGGAAGAAACTCTGACTTTGTAGTTAAAAAAAAAAAAAAAGTTTCCTTTTGATCTAGTTGTGGCTACCTATGTCCTGATCAAGAAACTGTGAGTGAAATCCACGTGAGGAGAGGGGAAGGGAGAGTTCTGTGATCTACAGATTCATCTTGCAGACCAACACAGGGCTTTCTCTGAAACTAAGATGATTTGCATTGTAAATGTTAACAGAGCTCTCTTCCCTGGCATTTAGGGAAGAGCCTGGCATATACTGGATGCTCAAAATAAATGTGTTGAAATAATTAATAAATGTTTCATAATAAGAGAAGAGCAGCCAACACTGACAGTTTGTAATAAAGCAGAAATAGAATGGCTGCTGTGACCCCGCCTCCAAATAATCCTCCAACGCATGACAGCAGTGCTTCCAAGATTAATTACACCATGACTCATCAAAAAACGCACATGGAACAGCGCACGGTGCTCATCAGGGCTAAGAACAGTGCATTCCGATAGTTATTATTTGATTCTATTTTAAATGCTAATCATGACCTACCAAGCTTACTTTATAACTCATTACCATGATGACTCAGTGTCTAAAAACTCCATTTACAACTTATGTGTCTATATAGCCTTCTCTACTGACTTTTCTGCTGCTAACAAATAAGTGCCAACACTAACATTTAATTTCTTAGTTAGAATTCTAAAAAGTTCTAAATTTAATGAAAAGGAACAGTGGCACAAATAACCAAAACAGCATGCTTAGCTGTGATTGGAATTTCCCTATAAAAGATAAACGTGATCACTAAGGACGTGAAAGCACACAACAGTACACTACACAACAGTACACTATACAACACTACGTTACATAACACCACACTACACTCACAACACAACACTCCACTACACAAGTGAAGATGCCTTCCCCCAGCATACAGGTGCTGGGAGCTGGCTAGCCAGCTTTCCCCTTCCTCCTATCCCAGCTCCTGGGGTTGGTCCATATGGGCAAAGAACTTCCTCCTCTCTCAGCACTCATCCAAGCTGCTGCCCTGAGGAGCTTACTTCCTCATGGCCTGCCCTGGTGACTAAGTACTGTGGTAAGTCCTCTTGATCTTGGCTGATCAGCGAATGCCAATGAGCTTTCTTTCCCAGGGACTTTGGGTGACAATGTAAGGTAGCTAAGAGCATCCTGGGGTAGTACAAAATGGCCTGCACTTAGGGTCTGGGGCCACAGGCAAGGCAAGTCTCTTTTTGTTGTCTTGGCGGCTACAGGTATAGAGCAAGTTTATACACTCTGGAGTCCTCCACAGTAGATTCACACACAGAATAAAGCACGGGCAACAGTGGGGTGTGGCAGAAGCACCCATGTAGTGCCTCCCACCACAGAATTTGGCAGAACCGTAAGCAACAGGCTTGGTAGATAACAGAAACATACTCTGGAATGCTCACAGGATCAACCTAGTGCAAACATAAAGCTGACAGCTAACCCTTCGATGGCTGATCTAAGGCCAAAGATTGACAGATGGTCTACAACCAGTAAGACGCCTTGTTCCTCTCACAACTACCCTCAGCGGTGAACAGCTGGTGCTGGCCTAGAGGAGTGCAACCTGAGCTCTGAAGGCCTGAGAGTCTCTCATTCTGTGTCAGTTTGACATGAGACTCAGAGCTAATGTGAGTTCTCTGTCTGTCTTACTTCCCAGCGTACGAAACACACAGCCAGCGTCGTGAGAGGGAACCCACCACTTCCTCTGCTCCATTTCTTCAGCCAATTGTGAACTTATTGAGTGAACTGCACACACACACATGCAGCTACGATACACAGAAGGACAAAACGCGTCTATCCTTGGAGGTACATGTGCACTGGCTGACAAAGCTCATACAAGGACAGGAGGGCTAAGCCCAGACTCTTGACTCATATGGCTGTTCAGAGGTGGTTTAGAGATGACAGAAATCAATGTGTGCTCAAGTGCAACGCTTGTTGCAGTGTGGGGCTTGCGTTGGGGCTTAAATGAATGCACTCTGGGTGGGCAGGCAGGAGGTAGAAGGGACAACCCAGCAGGAACACAAGAACAAGCAGAGACTCTGCAGAGGGTGACACCTCTGACTTAAGATTTCCATTTGGAAATTACAGAGCAGCAAGCCGGATGGGGCCAGGTTAGATGCAGTTTGCAAAGCCAGGCATAGGAGTCCAGACTGTCTTCTGCAGGTAACGGGGCCCATCAAGTGTCCTTTGGGATGGGGGAAACAAATAATAGGCAATTTTAAAAATGTGTATTACCACCTTTAAACTGTTAGAACTAAGGGAGCTGAGCCTTTTGAAGACTGCGCACAGGACAGTGAAGTCCTAAGGCTTCTCTGACACTCATGGTCTCCTGGCAGAGTGCTTCCGGCTGCCTCTTCCAGCCTTTCTCCCCAGGAAATGATAAGAGGCTGAGTCCATCCCTCCCACTCTTTTCTTGGGAAGCTAGGCCTCTGGCAGGAAGCACGGTTCTTCTGTGCTCCTCCTGCCACAGCTTCTGTGGCGTGTCTAATTCCTAACATCAGGAAATACCATGTACAAGAAGAAAGCCCTATTCTCCAGCGTGATTTTACCAGCAATGAAGATGCGATTTGGTGATCCACCTGCCTGACTGATTTTTCCTATTTCCCATTTTTCTCAGAACACAAGTAAGGAAGACCCACGACTCAGACTATACTGACTTTGCCTTTATTTCAGGTTGCTTTGACTGCAAACTCCATTAACACTGATCCACACAGATGCTTTTTACTGTCATGCCGAGGGCATCACTGTCCTCCACATACTGCTAAGTCATGGTGAATGACAGCAGCAAGACAGGCTCATGACAGAACACAGGCGACCCCAAGAGGGAGTCTACACAGAACCCAAAACTGGGGCCCTCACCACTCTGCTTCTTAGCTTTCCAAATGGCCCTAACAAGATGACTGAACAGTAAAATTGATTCTCTTAGGGAACACCATGGCTTAATATAAAATGTCCCCTAAAGGCTCTATGGTGTTGATGCCCCAGCTGGTGACACTTTTGGGAGGTGATTGGATCCTGTGGACAACTAGCGTCACCAGTGGAACTCATCAATGAGCTAATCCACTGAGGCGTTCATAGGTGACTGCGATTGGGAACCAGCCTGGATGGAGGAAGTAGGTCACTGGAGGCATGAAAGGCCTATCTTTCTTCTTTATTTATTTATACAACTATTTTGCCTACACATAAATAAATATATATGTTTACCATGTGCATATACAGTGCCCATGGAGGTCCCAAGAGGACATCAGATACTTGGAAACTGGAGTTATAGACTCCTGTGAGCTGCCATGTGGGTACTGGGAACTGGATCTGGGTCTAAATGCTATGAACCGCTGAGCTCTCTCCAGCCCCTGAGGGTGTATCTTATTCTTAGATCCTGCCTGCCTGCTCTGCCCAATCCTTTCCCACAGCTCAGCTTCTCTCCCTTAGCCACATGCTTCCCACCAAGATGGTCTACCTCACCAAGGGCCAAGAATCAATGGGGCCAATGTGACCATGGACTAAAACCCTGAAGCAAGATGCACCCTTCCCCACTTTGTTTACTCAAACATTCTGCCTCCTCAATAAAAGTGACTAATTCAGGTAATTGCATGTTAGGGACTTGCTGGGTGATGACATGGTGGGCAGTTATGTGCTGACTCTGTGGGGAGGGACATTCTGAGGACGCCCTCCTTGGGGGGAGGCTCTACCAAGACCATTTTGTCATCCCTACGAGACAACAACTACACACAGGCCACGGAGCTGCTATTTCCAAAAGAAGAAAGGAATGCTGTTGTTAATTATCATCTTCATTAATTATACATGATTTGATAGCTCCCCAAATGACTACTGTTCACAGAGTCCCAGCTCTTTGTCGATAACGTGTTAGGTACTTCAGTATTGGTCCTCGGTCCTTAAAGGTAATTAGTAGGAAAACTGAGACTCAAAATAAATTTGCTCCCCCCACAATACACAAGAAGCTGAAGAGACCAGATTCAATGCTTCATATTCTTTATATTATTTGAGAAGAAGTCAGGACAACATTCTAACGTCTCTTCTGAAAACAGAACAAAAATCCTTAGACCTGAACCTTTGTATCGACTGCTTGGACCAGGTAGATGGACAAGATCTTCTGTGATAAAGTTGCAAATCAACCTTTTTTTTTTCCCCCAGGCCAAAGAAAACAGCTCCAAGTGTCATATCAGGCCTCTACTCCAGAAGCTTCTTCCAAAAACTGGCTGGGCACACTACCTTTGGAATTCTTGGTAAAGCTGAACCTTGGTGTTAAACCAACAGAAGGAACCAAAGCTTTTTGTGAGACACCCACATCCCTACAGTCACTGGGACAGGACCAACAGTATCAAATGAGCTCTCTCAGTCAAGGACAATGCCAACAACACACTCCCAGGGAGACATCTTTGACCCTCATACTCATCCCTCAGACCCAGGTCAGACTCAGAGCCTACCCCAGAAGCTCCTCTCCTAGAAGTAAACGTGGAGCCCTCTATCCGCAATCCCAACAGTAGCATGCAAACATTGGCGCAGTCCTGCCCTGCCCCAGCCCTCGGAGAGGGATCTCCAATGTGCACATAATTTAAAAGTCTTAGAGGCCAGCAAACTTGGACTCCAGTGATTCACAGCCCATTTTTAAGGCCATCATACTGAAACTGGCACTTAGAAGCGGATTCTGCTAACAAACATGGGCTCCTCACTTCAGCCCACAGGATAACTGAAGACAGGATGAGCACCGGGCATCTCTGCCTTCAGTTTGTGTCTGTCTTTTGGCAGACATCACAGAGGTAAGTAATTGTCCTTAACTTTTCCTGTTGCATTACCTTCAATTCCAGGAAAAACAAAGCTTCCAAGGCCAACTCAGAGGAGGCCAGTTAACTACGAAGGCAAAGCTCCATTCTTAGCAAAGTATTGTAGGATATTGGCACAGAACAGACAGGAAGTGGAGACCAAAGATAGGACTTGACCAATACTATTCCATTCTGCCAAGCTCTCGCCCTCTGTGTAAGTCTAAACCTCATGCCCACATCCTAACTGGGTGTTACCGGACCTTTATTTGTTGTTCCCCCCAATGTGGCCATACCTAATAAACAACCTTTCTCTGCTTTTCAAAAGTACTCTCTTTAATGAGCGTGCTGGTGACAGGTGATGGAACTTCACTTGTTGGGGCTACCAGAGCCCAGGCATTTACCCTAAACACTTGGGTAAGAACTTGGTGGTGGTTCTCACTGTCACTTCCACCTTTGACTCTCCCAAAGACACCCTTGCTTATGAACCATCCTGACCCAGCTACGTCAGCCTGTCTGTGAGGCTAACCCTCCTGCTGGGGTAGCCTTCCTGCTAGGCTACTCTCTTCTTGGTTCTGATTGTCACCTGTACCACTATAAGGCCACATGGTCCTTCTGACCTTCAGGCCTCTAAACTTCCCAGACACTGCCATACCATGAAGGCACTTCTGCTGGTAGGCAAAAAAAAAAAAAAAAAAAAAGGTTTAGAAATCTGATTTTTGCAGAGCTGTACTCTTACCTATAAAGAGGACCAAGTATCCTTCTCAAGGAAAATATTCAGTGCAAGAGGACAAAAGGCACCCCCAATCATAGGGAAATCAGTATGGAGAAACACGGCCCTGTCCTGGCCATTCAGTCTTCAAGTTGTCCTGCAGATGGATGCTACCTTCTACCACTTGCCACTCAAAACCAATTTTCCCCAGAGCTTCGGGAAGACTGAGCATCTCTCCTGAAGGACAACAAAGGAGCAATTTGGAAGCATCCAAAACCTGGAATACTGTACAATCCTGAATAATTGTCCAAAAGAGCCATCGGGGAATTCCTGGGAAGAACAGACTTAATTGATTCCCAACAATGCTGAGAAAGCCCATTATAGAATTCTTAAATTAACGAGTGAAAAAAATCCAGACAAGAGAGAGTGGGAGGACAAATAGGGCTGGGGTAGTCCCTACTGTGTCACCTCTTTCCTCTACCACAAAGCACCATGTGCTTTATTTTTAGCCCAGTGGGGGTACAAAGTGACCCGACATGTATGCTGGGCTATGAACACACCACTTCGAAGACACAAAGGTTTCCATGGGAGAGAGTGGAGATTCCTGAGCTAAAACAGAGTTCCTTTCTTCTCTTTAGGGGAGGGCCCCACCAAAACCTTCACCCCAAAAGCCTCTTCTCCAATCCACTAGGTGGCGCAAACTCTCCTTTTAGAGAAAAGGACTTTAAAAAGTAATATTGGCACATCCAAGCAACTCCCTGCATTGTACTAGAGCCTGGAAAATCTATTTTGTGTTTGAGAACAGGAAGGAGGACTTTCTCTAAATTCTGCTTTGGGGACTCAGAAATTAAACTTATGTCATGGAAGGGCCCATGAACCTAAGATTTACTTTAAGGGGAAAAAAAAAAGCTAATATATAAGGACAGCGCTAAAGAGTTGAGTTTGGCTCAAGATTAATCAGTAACATGGGCGTAAATAAACATGGTCAAGGCCCCTCCCCTCTTTGGTCTTCGGTGCCTTTGATGGAGTTACACACAGTCTCTGGAGTTATGCCCACTACTAAAATTCTGTAAGTGTTCGTAACATGTTACATCTCTATTTCTAATTTACTCTATTCAGATTCAACAAGAACTTTAAACACAAAGAACGCTTCATGAAGTCCACACATGCTGTTTCCTTTGTAGGACTGAGGATGGAACCCAGGGCATCACACACACTCGGCAAGCTCTGCCACTGAGTCATATCCCCAGCCCAGTGTTTACTTATTGCTTTGTGACGGGGCTTCACTATGCTGTCCAGGCTGGCTTTGAACTCACTCTGTGGCCCAGGATAGCCTTAAGCTTGCAATCCTCCTACCTTAACAATTTCTCAAGTAGCTGGAAGCACAGGTCTGTGCTCTCTGAGAAAAGCTTAAACACTGAGACCTTATTAATCCATTTACTAAAGTCAAAAAGAACAAAAATCTCCCAGAATACCTAGGCACTAAGCACTGGGACGCGAGAGTTCTAAACTCCTAGATTCTCACACTCAGAAGGAAGCTGGAGAGGTAAGCCTACCACGCATCGAGTGTCACACAGCCAAACTGCAGCCCGAGGTTTCAAAGCATTTGGAGCTTGGGGATTAGAGATGATCAATTTATGGTTATATTAAAGCATTTGACACAAAGGTAAATATCACAGGGCTTATTCAGATAGTTAATATCTTGACAAACAACCATGGCAACAGCATGCTGCCAGTTACCCTTACTATTTTACAGGCACTTCAAACCCAGTGCAGTAAAGTTCACCTTAAGCAAATATTTGTTTCTGCATGCAGAGGACATGTTCCAAGTATGATTTTTTTCAGCTGTCAGTGCTTCTTTAGTAATACTGTACATGATCATTTTCCTTCTCCCTAGAAAATTTGTGTCTTCCCTCATGTTTTTTTTAAAGGAATATCTATCTTATATCTGACTTTCTTTTGGGTTTGCACAATTAAGAGTTATCTCATTTGAGTTCCAGTCATCCATATAAATTAATGTTCTGCCTCTTCACTCTCTATTTTAATTCTATTTATTTTTGCCAGTTTTATTTATTTTTGCTAAGCTTGTTATTAGACCAAGCATTATAGGAATTGGGATGCCTCCAAGATATCGTGAAGTTGGTCCACACTGAGACCATTGACTCTATGATCACAGATGGCTATAATTGAATCAGTTCACTATTATTCTGTAAAAATAAAATATGAGTGGAAAGCTTTAGGCTTCCAGTACCTGAATAATATATCTACTCTCAGCTGAGGATGTGCCAGTGGCCTTCGATGGAGCTGCCTTGACTAACAGATACTCAACAATATGGTACTTAATTAGTCTAGAAACTCAGCAACAAGACCTTAGATATTAATTACAATATTTTCTTTTTTTAAAAGAAGGAAGCAAATACTCCAACGGCTTCTATTATCATCATTTCCATATTCCTAAAGGCTTTTCCCAATAAACATTAATCATTTATGTTTCACAGTTGGCCCACAAGTGGTAATGGAGGACACAGAATGGACTGTTAAGTTTTTGTATGTATTGCTGAAGGGAAGTGTGTGCTTTACGTGGGTCTGGACATCTGTGTGTGTGTCATCTTTCCACACAATCACATGAAATATCAGAAGTAAAAAACAAAACAGTGATAGTGACAACTGAACTCTTCTGGCCCCCTTTATTATGAAGTCACATTAAAAGAAGCACACATTTCTCTATTCTCACAGCACCACAGCCATCTGGTGGGAATGGTTGAAACCTTACCATATTCTGCGATATCCGTAACATCAGTGAGTAGCCACCACCATCATCGTTGGCTGATACTATTTACTTTTGAGAGAAGTGTCCATGGTACTGACAACACTGCACACATACCTAAACAGCACCACACAGTAGAGCAGAGTTGACTTCATACAGCAAGGAGTGGAAACTTGCCACCATCCTCAACAAAGGGAGGGACCCCATCAGTCCTCGCACACATTAGAGAAGAAACACCTTTCTGGAGCCAACCATCTCCTTTTACCACACATCTTTAACTACAACTACAACTGCTAGTACAACTACTGTGGCCTTAAATGAAGCAGAATACTTTGACCTGTCATAGGGAGACAAGAGGACCTTACCCATTCTAACAATTCATTTCACAAATCACTGTCATCTTATTGGGGAGTGATATATGCAGGGTGAGGTCAGTCCATAACTGAGTTAAAACCCCTGGAGATTACACATAAAACTAAAGCCTGGGTGTCTCAGCCACTTCCTTATCACCGTGGTAAGATACTGACAAAAAGCAGTATCTTGAAGGAGGAGGGACTTGTCCTGGCTCACAAAGAGGAAGTCAAGGTAACAGGAGCTTGAAGCAGCTGGTGACGTCACCCCACAATCAGAAGGCAGAGAGCAACGAATGCCTGATGTCCACTCTCGTCCCCCACAGTCCAGGATCTCAGCCAGGGAACAGCGCTGACTGCAGTGAGCAGTCCTCCCCACCTCAATGAACAAAGTCAAGCCTATGGCCCACAGATACGCCCAAAGGCACAGCTAGGTGACTCTGGAGTCTATCAAGTTGAGCGTTAACATCAACCACCATATTGTCTTCTGATTCTTAGTTCAATGAAATGACACAAATTATAAAGTGCTGTCAGGGCACGGGTCAGTGTTCATCCAAGTGTGGTCCTTGGAAGCTTAGGTGGTGGCTGGGGGTCCAATCTCTCAGAATTCTACCGTCCTGCCAAATCAGAACCCCCACAGATTAAGAGTCTTTATACCCAATATAACTGTTTTTGAGAATCGGAATAAATAGAGTAAATATAGGACAGCAGAATTGATACCATATCCCACAAAAAACAGGGGAAGAGAAAACCTAAAGCTTTTCATGAACCAGGAGTATAGTAAGAACTATGAAGTATATTGTGTCAGCTCAAACTGTCCTACCGGCTAAAATGGGGCAAGAGTTACTGGGTGGTGACACCACATCATGTGACAACGTCTCCTTTTAGAAAGTCGGTTGGTTACCTTCATGAATAACAACAGGTGGTATGTATTTAGGGCTAAGTATCAGTGACAGTAATAATTACTTCAAATATAATATGTATTTAGTCCTCACAGAATCCCGAGGAGGTGTGTATCATTTTGTGTACACACATGGGTAAGGATGCTCCCACAGTCAGAGCTGATTAAAGTAGCCGGGGACCAGCCTGCAAACCAAGAACTGACTAATCCCTAAGCCCACTCCGAGGTATATTTTACATGAATCTACATCGCTTCTGCCAACTCCTGAATGAATGTATTAGGCAATACATAGTCATAGTTTTCAATTAATAAATCAGGTATTTCCAAGACAGAGCCTCTTATATTTGCCAGTAAACTCTTCTGGGTCTATTCAGCTAGCTGGACAGAGCCATTGGTTAGTCTGTCCACAGCCGCCTTGCTGAATGTAAGTTTCTCAGGGCCCTCTCCTCATCTCGTTCACCTGCACTCACTGCCCATGTTGGTAATCTTTACAACTGGCCCTCCACTTTCACGGGATTGTTTAAGATAGAGCAACCACTTGGACCCCTCCCCTCACACTGCAACTGTTATTGGTCAACTGTTTATTTGTCAGCTTGGCAGAATCTAGAATCCCTACGAAGATAGGCCTCTATGCATGCCTGTGAGGGATTATCTTGAATATGTTAATTAAGGAGGGAAGAGCCACATGAGTTTGGAGGAGGGACCATTCCTTGGGCAAGGGATTCTGGACTGTATAAAAGGGAGCACGTGACTGGAACACTAACACACTCCTCTCTCTGCACTTTGACTGTGTATATGATGTTCCTTGTTTTCCTTGACCCCCTGCCACTGTGACTTCCCTGTGGTGATGTGTGACACCCTGGAAGTGTAAGGCAAAATGAGACCTTCCTCCTTCAAGATGTTTATGTCAGAGGATTTTTATCACCAGCAACAGGAAAAGAAGCCAAGACAGCAGCTGAGCCAGCCTCCTTACCTGTGGTCACAGCCCCAGTGCTGCACACAGACATGATAACAACCTGCCTGGGCCATCGCAACAGATGCTACAAGCTGTCCTGCCACGCTCAGGCACCCACAGCTTACAGTTTCCCCAGTTTCTAGAAAATGATGCAGGAGACACCTGCCTGTCCTGGAGCTAGCCCGAGCTGGCCCTAGCAGTAACTTCTTCAAGGAATGTGGTTGTTTTCTCAGGCTGCCTGTAGGCTGCCTTGCCTCGCACTACACTAGTGGCCAATGTGAACAGCAAGTTTGCTCTAGGGACAGAATCTTCACTGAGTCAAAAGGGTGGGGTGGGGGAGGAAGTTAACAAAAATAATTAGACCGCAACATTATTACAGAAAAAGAAAAGAGTACCTAGCAAAAATAAGACAATATTCAGGAACCTTTAGAAATTAAAAGCCGCGGTCACCAATACAGACAACGGACTTTATAAAGCAAATCACTGAAATATGTAGGTAAAACTACAAAACGTAAAAAGCAGCAACACCACCATTCTAAAACTTTCATTATGGTTCACTGCAGAGCCAGAGTCTCATTTGGTGACAAAATAACTCAAGGGAAGCCAAAAAAAAAAAAAAAAAAAAAAAAAAAAAAAAAAAAAAAAAGGCACAGCAGAGAACCACTAAGTTTAAAAGAAAAAGAAAAACCCCAGGTTCCACAGGCAACACCCTACACAAATCCCATGCTTTGGACGCACTGATGATGAGCATAGCTGCATCTAATTCCATGCTTGGAATCCTTTCTTACAATTCTGTACTGAAGGCATTTTTTTCCCCAGTGAAATTCCACTGCATTATTGGAAACCAGACACAAAGTATCAGAGTGCTTTCCGCCAGGAAGCAGCAGAGACGGCAACAGAAGGACAAAGGACCCAAACATGCCACACAACCAAAAACTACAGAAACAAGTGTTCCAGAAGAGCAAGCAAGGGGACCTGTTTGCCCTCCCCCCACCCTTAGCCTTCCCCTCCTGTCACCCAGACCAGGAAACAAGATAAGAGGGAGGCAGAACTGGATGGGGTGAGGCAAACTGCTCCTCTAGTAAGCTCGGCACCCAGCTGAGGCCCGTTAATATTTCATAATGATGATAATCTGAAGATGCTATTACATTGTTTAAAAAAGTTTCCAGTCATGACTTGCACTGGCCATTAAGGTCCCGAGTATGCTGAGCCTGGAGAACCAAACTGGGCTGTACTAAAGTCCTTGCCCCACCCCACCTACGAAGAACATTATTGGTAAGTGGGCAACTCCCGCGTGGCCGTGCCAGGCCCCTTGGAATTTCCATCTTTCCTTTTCAATCACCCAAAAACTTCCATCCATCAACTTAAGTCAATAAACCATGAATTATTGAGCTTGCAGGTTGTAGATCATGAATATGTATGTATGTGTTTGGAAGGCAAGACTGTAAAACAAATGAGCTCCTCGGTGGCTTACAGGAGGCCAACACACACGCCCTTTCGGGAATGCCTGAAATTAGCCTACCCATGTAGAAGCACAGTTTTAGCACACGGATGATGGCGGGAAATTGTCTTTTGAGTTGTTTGTTTGTTTCTGGTGGGTTTCTTGCTTCTGTTTTCCAAGCACACTTACAGGAAAGGAAATATAGCTGGCTGTTCTTCGGCAAAACCAGAGGCACGGGCTTTGAGGTCAGAGTTTCCATGGCTAATGCCTGTGCGCTGCATGCAGAAAGGACGTGTGTGACTGATTCTCTTGCCACCACTGGCTGCCCTTAGCACACAGCCCTCAAGGTCTTCAGCTCCCTCAAACAGAGACAGTCCCAAGTTTCTTCCCTTATTTCCTAAGGCCTGTGAGGGATGGACCCACAGCAGCCTCCAAAACAAGGAGTACCCAAAGTCACTTCTGGAAACCCTGCAAGTGCTCCAGGGTGTTGCTTAGACAATCCTTCCCCACCCGGACTCCCTACCAACCCTGCTCCTGATCCTGCTAGAGACCAGGCCAAGTTCCAAAGTCAGCGTTGTCTCCTATGGCATACTGCCTAGCTCCTGCTCTCCTGCTATCACAGGACCGCCAATAACACCTAGACCAGCGGAGAGTCTAGGCTGGTGACAGCCAGTCAGGCAGCCTCACTTGGGTCCTCTGCTCCTGGTCCTGATGGCTGCATTCAGAGAAAACTCACTAGTAACCTTTTCTCAATGCCTCTTCCTACTACTGCTTGAGGACTTTCTTCCACTACCGTCATATCCAAACATTTGCTACTCACCTAAAATATACAGGACACCATGCTGCCCCTACACAGGGGTGTGCAAACTTTTTCTATAAAGATCCAGATAGCTAAGTTCTTTTATGCTGCTGCTGCTGCTGCTGCTGCTGCTGCCGCTACTATTGCTAGGGGTAGAACCCAGGGCCTCATACAACCCAAGCAAGTCATGCACCACTACGTTATAGGCCTAGCTCCAGACGTATTTTAGGGTTTAGAGCGGGGTCACAGTCTGACCTATATATTTTAGCATTAAAAAAAAAAAAAAAAACTTGGAAAAATGTAAAACACTACTCCATCTTTTAAAATTGTAGTACAACACACACATATGTGTGTGTGTGTGTGTGTGTGTGTGTGTGTGTGTGTCCTTCAATGTTCATTGTGCTGTAGTATGTGAGAGTTTCCTTTTTTTCTAAATGGCTGAATAATATTTGCTTGCATTTACCATATTTTGCTTATCCACTACTCTATTAATACATATAAACACCATTGCAAATTTGGAGATATATAAAAAAGGCCATAAGCTAAAGTAGGTCTTTGAATTCCAGTTTGTTAAGCCTTGCTCTAGAGGCAAATGAATTTAAGCAAGCAAGCAAACAAAAACCTAGAGCAGAGGTTGCAATATCTTAGCCCCAAAGATCCATGTACATCACAATTTTTTATGGCACACCCAAGCCAAAAAGAACACCCACCCAGTCATGCTAATCATTAAATATTTAAGTTGAAACGCCATAACAGTTAGTCAGTGTCTAACAACCTGGTAGACACCCTGGATCTGGGCAAGCTCTTGGAACTTGCAAACAAACTCCTTTCCTGTTCCACCCTGGGTGTTATGAGCCACTTCCTCTGAAGTATAGCACCCACCAAGTTTTCATCCTATCACATGAAAGGAATGCACATGGCTTAGTGCTGAAACTGCAAATCATTTGACTAGTGTTTCCCCTAGCATCCAACAGGTGTCACTGTATTTCCCTCATAAATTCAGAACCCTGGGGCTCCTGGGCACATAGCTTGGGAACCAGAGATCTAAGCATTTTCAGGACAGAGGACTGGCAGGGTCCAAAACAATATGTTCCCGACATTAGAGAGAGATGTGTGTTCAGCAATGACAATTCAAGACAGATCCTGGGAGTTCAAAATCTCTAGATAACAAGAAGCCTAGACCCTCTAAAGTTACAGAGAGTAGGAAGTGTGGGAGTTGAGCTGGCATGGCCCTAGAAGACAAAGGAAGAGAGCCAGCCAAGGCCAGCTTGAGTGCAGGCAGGCTTGGGAGGGCTCAGCACACCAGGGAGTCTGACACTAAGAGAAACAGAGCTACCTAGGGTGACAGGAGAAGGGTGACATACTTTAAGGTGTTTATAAACCTGAATCCATCAGTGTGTGAGAAAATGGCAAAAGACATTGCAGCAGTAAAAACTAACCCTGGTCAAGATGTGTAGAGATGGACACTTAAGGTGATATTTTTGGGAGAAGAAATAAAAAGTAGATTATGGAGAGAGAGAGAGAGAGAGAGAGAGAGAGAGAGAGAGAGAGAGAGAGAGAGAGAGAGAGAGAGAATATAATAGAAAAGTTCAGAGAAGCTGGGAAAACCTCTATTAACCACAAAAAGATGGCCCAGGAACAAAGAAAGGTGTGCTAAAACGTTGGACTTTTATAGTCCATTTATGGGAACTGAATCAAACCAGTGGCTGAACTCTCAGACCCACTAGCCGTCTGCCCATCTGTGCAGAGCTGCTCGGTAATCCCAGGAGCCCATCAGCAGAGGGCCAATTCATTCAGTATGTGCCAGCATTCAAGAGGAGCAAGTCAGCCAATGTAGCAGACGGATGCAAAGACAGCAAGGAGAGTTCAAGTCTGGGGTGACTCAGTCCAGGGAGTGGGAAGCATTGCAGAGCGGTGGTAAAGCGATTCTCTTTTTCTGAGTGGGGAGGGAGTGAGACACAGACTAACATAAAACCTATGCTGAGCTGAAACTCACTATATAATGTAGGCTAGCCTTGAACTCATGTGCAATCCTCCTGCCTCAGCTTCCTCAATACTGGGATGACAGGCTAGTGCTACCACACCTAGATTTCTGGGTTTTTTTCCTGTTCTCCTCCACACCTCTCAGAATTCCAGCCCACAATTCATTGTCTTGTTACTGTCAGGCCTTCCCTGGGCCCCATACATGCACTCCCTCTGCCCTGATTACAGTAGACACAAATGCCCTTTGGCCTTAGAGCCATCATCTGAGACACCACACAGGTGGTGACTGACACTGACAACCAATGGCTGCTGTAAGCCACCAGCTCTGAGGATGGTTTCTAAGGCAGCACTAAGGCACAGAAGCATCACCCTCTCAAAACTACCTACTTCTTCAGCTTCCTTCACAGCGTAATCTGAGGCCTACCATTCCTGCTGGGACCCTGACACAAAATGAATGACAGCCATTAGGGCAAATATTCACACCCTAGACATTCCTTCTGATAAAGCAGGAGAGCCATGCTTCTCTCTGAGGGAGGATGTGGCCTGAGGCCCTGCTTACCTTCAGAGGGTGAAGTGGGAATAGAAAGACATGTGTCACTTTCAGATAAAAGCTACACGTCTCTCCCTCTGACACCGTGACAGGTGATGTAAGCTCCAGTGGTGCCAGTTTTGTCAATCTGATCTCCTGTCTTGCTCCTTGAAATAAAATCCCTGCTTGTTGAATCTTTCCTTGGCTTCTGTGTTTCTGAGAATGCAGGCTAGTGCAACCAACCAATGAGCATTCAGCTTTGAAATACTAGCTCGGACAAATTAACCAAATAGTCACAAGAGTAATAGCTTTCCCTGTGTGTAAGGTACCCTTTAATCTGAAGAAAGGAACAAACCAGTCTGGAATGCCTACAAATGTGTCTGCAGCTGAATTTAATTGTTCATTTCACCCACCAATATCATTTTCTTTAATATGACTTTAGCAAAAGCATGATTCCAACCACTTGTGAAAATTAACCCTTTTCCAAAATGTCCGAAGTAGGTCTGCCATCTCTTATTCCAAGCTCTGGAGGCTGTTATGTATTTGGGAATTTAAAACTTTTAGAAGAATGATGTGTTTACTTGCTATGTTTTATATAAAATCCTCAGAAGGTCTGGTTGAGCAACCTAAGTCAGATATATTGATATTTTCTCCACAGAGCATACAAATATTAACATGACTAGGTTAAAACCAACAACTTTGAGATGCTGTAGGTAGGACCAGACACCAAGTGCATTCAGCAGAGCTTATGTGCTATGCCAAATGAGTTGATTAAAAACAAACAAACAATCAAACAAAAATATTCTCTTGTTCAGGGCTTCCTGGGTTGCTTGTATTTCTCATGCCAGCGTTGTACCTGTGCGTTCGTAAATATTCCATTGTGTGCCATTTGTCTCCTTTTCTGTGGGTTGATTGATTTGGTTTTCCAAACTTTTTAAGTCTAAGGACATGTGCACACTTCACAGTGGACATACCCCAGAAGAGAAAACGCACAGGAGCCCTCCCCCACCCCTGAACTTGCTTAGCTCTGTGGATTCGGATGTTGAACATGCCTGGCTCATGCCTGAATTCCTCCTTCATTCCTCAGTGCTGTGAAGTACTGAGCCAGAATGGTCCATTGACAGCTCTGTGAGTTGGACCTCATCCCTGTACAGAACTCACTGTGCTAAGCTGTAGTGAGATCACAGCAAGATGCTCTGCTGTGCCAGTCCACAGTAGGATGTTTACTGCTTGCATCATAAAGAAATGACAAATGTTTGGGAAGATAAATACGTTTAACTTGATTTCAGTGTTATGTTGATATAGATATGTGGGTCAAAACACCACTTGATACCCCATTGATATGCAAAAACAATTTCCATCAACATTCATAACACTAAAGTATATTAATTATAGTACTGTGAAAACTATAATAGTGATAAATAACATTATTTAGTGTCAGTAAGTCAGTGAGGGAAAGCTTAGGAGTAAAGGAAGAAGGAAGCCTACGCGAGGGCATTTGCAATTACTACAGACTTTCAGTAGTACTACTGCATCCCGCTAAAAAGCGAAGTCCTTCCCCACGCAGACTTAGAGATCGCCAAAGCCAGACACCCGCCCATCCCTGAACCGCAGAATGCTGGCTAACAGAAGGACAGCACAGCGACACAGAAGGCGTGTGCACTCCGATGGTATGCCCTGCATTTCCCAAGACACCCCTAATTCCACAGACTTGGCCTCTTTGTGTCTATAAAACACTAAAGTAACTTGAGGAAATCCATATCAGACCAACTACAGCTTGTTTCACAAAATGTGTCCACTAAGCTCGAAGGGTACTGAACAGCAAAAGAGAAACAGCTCCACTGGGACTGGCTGCTCTGCGCCAGACACCTCACCAGCACATACTATAAGCCCACAGCACTGCTAGAGTCCAGAGTTTCTGTTCATAAAATAAGAACAAATAAAATGTAATTTAAATGTATAGAAAGAAGGCCACTTCATCTAAGCCACATTGTGAATTAATTCCTGTATTTCTCCCAATCAGGGGAGGAAAACAAAAAAACCTCCCTAAAATTAGAATTCTAGTTCCATGGGTGTCTCATAATAACTCACAATGGAAAAGATACCAGTTGATTTATTAAATATAAAATGAGAATCATAAGGAATTCAGAGTGGCGCTAATGAAACAGTCAACCTTCGATGGAACCTTAACAAGGCTTCACTTTAATTTCTGCCATCACAAAATTGTTATAATAGAAAATCGTGTTCTATTAAGGAGACGGTAAAGCTGTGGCACCCGTGCTCCCTCTACCCTCCCCTCGCCCACAGCAGCCCACACACTCTTTGTGAAAGACACGCCTCATAGGACAGCTTAGCTGAACGTTCACGGCAACCCACCCATGACCTGACATCAACCTCAGAGTGGGAGACCGTGCGTCACCTCTCCTATAGTTCGTCCTGCTTGACATCCCACGACACTGAATGGACCCATACAACTTCCACCATGGCTGTTTTAAGACTGCTAAGAGCTTTGCGTGGAACGAGAAGAAAAGTGAGGTTGCATCCACTTACACTGTGCTTACCTCCCTCGGTTTCCCTCATACTATGAGCAGATAGAAGACGGCCTTAGACAACCACTGACCTTATGGAGGGCAGGAGCCAATACTGGTACCAAAAATCCATTGTAAATGTAGCTGACGAGCTGAGTGCGGATCAAGGGATGAGCCACCTGAGACAGAAGCAGATGACAGGGTTCACCCTCTGGGGTGCCTTAAAGCCAGACAGTTCTGTGCACGTCTTACATTCAAAGAGGAACCCTAAATTTGGGCCATGTTTCAGTTGCTAAATAATAGCTTAGACCATACAATGATGTGACTTTTTTCAAATATCTTTTACAGCATAAGTAGCTAAAGTTATACTTCCAAATATAGGGGGAAAAAAAAGAGTTAATTTTAAAGTTGACTTGAAAAAGACAGACAATGAATAGACTGAATATGCATAAATATTTATAAGTTAAAATGAATACATTTTGAAGTATAATTTTTCCCCTTAACTCCCTCTAGGCTCCAAATATACCTGGGACTACCTTTTTAAGGAGTGCCACTACAGAAAGGATAATTAAATGCATTTATTTTGCTAACAGAGAACTTTGAAGATGTGTTTTCTGATATTTACATTAGGGAGGAGAAGATCTGTGGAGTGGTCTCATAAAAAGTGGGTTGCTGATCAACAGCACAAAACATTGCTGGGGCACTTCCCAAATTTGGTTTTCAAAACACAGACAACATGGACAAACCTTTGCTAATATTTTTACCTATTTTTTTTTTATTTAAACAAAATAATTTTCACTTAAATAAAATACTGTTTTAATTAAAAACACTTTGTTTTTAGATGTTTGCCCTTAATTTCAAATAAGTGTGTAGTTTCTCTGTTCAGCACCATGCCCATAAGCTTTACTTCTCTTGAAAGAGAGAGAGTCAATCAAACATAAAGTAAAAAGCAGTTTCTAGGGAAGTAAGGCAGCTGCTTAAATTACTGGCAATCCTTCTCTGTACATCTGAAGAGGGGCTAATAGTAGTTCCATCATTTTCACTTCCATACATTTCTGCATAAAATGTTGATAGACTATAATATTAAAGGGAAATAATTTTAAAATGTAATCCACTTATCTTAAATACAAATAAAACTTCCTTTGACTTAGCAATAAAAATGAGATGGGAACTAACACAATTTACTTTCACTTTCCTTCAGAAGCTGTTTCTTTATTTAGTAGATAAACAGATTATAACTGATATTTTTCACCCTAAAAAAATCACCATAAAGCAAACCTGATTTCTTAATAAATCCAATATGAAGGTAATATTTATGCTACATAAAAGAAATTTTTGATGAAAACTTAGTACACCCTTAAACATATATAAAATTGGATTTTTATTGAAAACAGTACCAAGAAATCCAAAGGTAAAAATATCTAATCAAAAAGGTAGATACACAAGAGTTCCGTGGCTGTTTTTCCCCTGAAGCGAGCCAATTTCAAAGCAAATTTAATTTGTGTAGCTAAGAAGATTGTTAACTTCTTCCAAATTCAATTGGGATAACAATATTCTTTATGTAGTTTGCACCATTAAGCAAAATAAAGTGTTTTCCTTTGTAAGCTCCCAGGAAGACCTTGAAGTAAAAGTGTTGTAATTTGGAGTACTTAAGCAGCCTAAAAATATCTATCTAATGAGCCAGCCACTGAACTTATTTTTGATGGGTAAGTGGATAATCAAAACAGAGTAACACTTTTTATAGAGAAAATAAAATCCTTTCATTTGCTCTCAATTGAAACTTCTCAGAAGCCTACCAAACACTGTCCGCTCGTTTGAGGCTATCCAATGGGATTCAAGGAAAGCATCATTATTCCATAGGAACGTCTTGAGATTAACAAATGGTTAATATGTGAAGAAATCTGAATAATGAAGGGTGCTATGCAAGCTAATGCCCAGCGAGGGCTGAGCTTCGGGCGGACTCTGGCCCATGGACAGCTTGCGCTGCCGCAGTACCTGGATGACCGCGTTACAGAACTCCAGCGAGTTCATGAACTGCACGAGGGAAGGTAGCAGGAGCCAGTCATCCTTCAGAAGGCAGTGCCACTCTTCACCCTTTTCTTCCAGTTTTGTGGGCAAGGAAGAGTAGAGGCCACTGAGTCCCGTTGCAAGTACCTGCATTCAGAAATAAAAAAGCAAAACAGTCTTGTCTGAAGCTCCTGTTTCCCACCTAACAGCTCACAAGGGTGCCCATGTTACTGGCCCAAAGACCACTGGTCCACAGACTGATCTCTGAGCAGCAAGGGATTAATAATGGGAGAAGGAAGCAACTAGCTGGGATGGGCTAAACAGGTGGCTAGGAGAGGAAGGCCATCCCAGCAGACAACAGGGCAGAAACCAGAGCGGGCAGCCAAGGGGTTGGTGAGCGTGACTCGTGTTTTATGTCAGGCATCATAAGGAACTGGGAGTCCAGCAAGTGAGAAGGCAAAACACAAAGACAAATGAAATCCGAGTCCATACCCAAGAAGCTCAGAGAAGGGACGAACTCATAAGAAACACAGTTCAGTACAATGTGGTGTGGGCTAATAGGAAAGTATGCCAATGCAAATGCTCCAGTGTATTGGAGGCAGCCTTGGATGGAGGTGGTCCAGGAGAGGAGACTGTATAAATAAGGCTCTGAGTAGTTTTATGAGAAAGGCTCCTCACATGTTAAGGGTCCTGATTGACACTAGCAAGTTTACATGTTAGGAAATACTTTCGTGTATATTATTTCTTTCAACCATCACAAACAGTGTAACAGGAAGAAAGGACTGGGGCGGAGGAAGGGTAGAGTTCACTGAGACACAGTAACAAAAGTTTAAACAGCCTAGTGGGAGTCTACACTAAAGTGTCAGTGGAGTCTCACATGCAAAACGGATGAGGATGACCTAAGCAAGACATCTGGCTTTAAGCCAAAACCTGGCATCTACTTTTCCCCTTTTGCACCCAATTCTTAAAACCATGCTGACAATATCTGGCCCTGGCAAGTGAGGTTAAGAACTTCAAACTGTCAGGTCTCCAGCTTAGTCATCATGAATACACGCTTTAAAAGAGATGTGTGGGAAAGGATCACTGTTCATGCCAAGTGCCTACAGGACAGGAGATGGTGAAAGCAGTGAATTTCCCAAGGCCAGGGGCTTCCGACTTGGAAAGGGATGCTAGTTCTGCAGCCATCTTGGACATCCTGACTTAGCAAATCTACAGGATGGCATAGATTGATTGAACACGAGAAGTTAGCTATAGGGCCAGCAAGATGGCTCAGAGGTAAGGTGCCCTAATCCCGATCACCTGAACTTGATTCCTGGGACCCACACAGTAGACGAAGAAAAACTGACCCTTTCAAGTTATTGCCTGACCTCTACACCACACCACAGCATGTGCGTGCCCACACATACACACTCACAGGCCTACACTAAATAAGCAAATAAATTGAAAGAAAAGAGCCAGCTACAGAAGACGCCATTCTAGCATAGATCCTGAAGTTACTCAAATGAATGGAAACATTCAAGAAAGTATTCTGAGTTGGGCCCAGAAGAGAAACAGTGACATACTTCCTTGATCTCCCAGTCCGTCAGAAGACAAACAAGGAATTACAGTAGCATTAGAAACATTCAAGACACACACTAGGAGATTTAAGATGCTGGTGATAACTTCGCTCAGCTGTGAGGGTGGGGGTGAAAAACGGGAACTGGTCTCAGAGTGCTGTCTAGGCTACTGTAGAGTAAACAGGAGTTAGACAGAAAATGAGTGGTGGAAGGGGAAATATTTCAAGCAGAGGGAAGCCTGTACAAGAGCTGAAAGGAGAAAGAAGAGATGGTCTCCTCCAGGACTGAGAAGCCCAGTGCTGTCAGAGCAGAATGGACTGACCACATAACAAAGAGGTAAGTACGAGCCACATCCTACAGGGCTCTAGGGCCCTACACAGAAAGCTTGTAGAGCCCTATGGACAGCTGTATGGGTCTGATTCCCCGGAGAGTGCTCTGGGCTAGAAGTGGCCATCCATGTGGAGGTGGCACCTGAACATACAAACCTAAAAGGATGAGGAAAGGAAGACTGAAAAGTAAGACAGAGAGAAATAATCTATGGAGCCCGGTGTGAGGAACACAGAGACAGAGGCCTTGGAGCCAGGAATGCTAAATTCCAGGGGAAAGTTTTTCCACAGACCTCCTGTTACCTCTCCTTCCTCCTGTCCTCCCCCCTCTTGGTACCACAGTTAACTCTGGTATACGCTAGGTTACTGTCTGTCTTCCCCATCACTCCTGATTTGACTTGGTCACATCAATACGCAGTGGAGATGTGAATAATTGATGAAGTCAAGTGCGTTGAGTCTCAAATGTGACCAAGAGTAACAGAATGAATTCAGTGATAAGAAAGTACAGAGCTGAGAGGTCTTAACATCAAGAAACCAGAGGAAGCCATAGGAAAAACTGAGAAGAGCTGGGAAGACACAGGAGCCGGAGTTGTCCAATAAAGGACAGTAAAACAGATGAACCACACCAACACTAGAGACAAAGAGAGATAGACGATAGATAGATAGATAGATAGATAGATAGATAGATAGATAGATAGATAGATGACAGAGGATAGATAGATAATAGAGAGATGATAGATTGATAAATGATAGATACATAGATAGATGGATAGATGGATAGATAGATCTTCATTATATTTCTTAGTAACCTTCATCATCCATACATTAACTCACTCATTAAAAAAAAACAAAAAACAAAAAACAAACAAAAAACCCAACCCTGACTGCTTAATTTCAGGTCAGGTGCTAAGTATGAGAAACAAAACAATAAGTAAGATTGATCCTTTATCTCTTTAAAAATCAGGGCACCTGTGGTCCCCAAGGAAGATGTCCTCTATTTAAAGTACTTAATTCCCTGTCAACATATCTATACAAATCACTTTAATACTGGTTTTGAATGTGACCCAAATGAGTTGTCTGTTATAAATTAGAAACCCCTGGCAAAAGCATATGGAGCCAAAAGTCCTCCTAGAAGTGAAGTGTAATCTTGATGCTACATTTTAAAAATCAATTACATTTGCTAACTCATGCTAAATTAACCACAGAACAAAGCCTTTAATTCTGTGTTCTCCTGGTTCCTTAACCACTCTGAGGCTCTGAAGATGAATTCATAAAGACAAGCTTAATTTGTCTGACTAAAAAGCTGGGAATAACTATTCAGTATATCAATATAATTACAGCAACATTAATTTTCAAATTACATACATCAGTGACGGTAATTAAAAATAACACATACCTAATATTCACTTTTTAAGTGAGTATTCTAAAATGGCATGGATAGGATGTGAACAGAAGGTAACATGCTCAGACAGAAGACATGCCCCATGCAGAAGTAACAGCTGGTAGGGCAGGGTGTGCCACCATGATCCTGCCACTCTCAGATAAGGCTAGGTAATAAATAGCCCAGTACTTCCCTCAGAGTGGCAAGAAGAATATGAGAAAAAATGTTCTGCAAAATAAAAAGCTTTACACATCCCTAGAGACAGGAATTTTGAGGCTTCCCAGCTGTTGACAACTGTACTCCCTTCCAAGGTTCTGAGTCCAGATTCATTTGCTCGGATTACACACAGTTCCAGAGCATGGGGTGTGGGCCATGCGTAGGCAACGTTGGTGCTTACAGAGGGAACAGGCCAAGCCAGGAGAGATGGAAAGGCCAGCCTCCAAGTTAATGATCACAAGAAGGGCACCGCTGCCCTCAAGAATACAGACAGCGCCAAGGGAGCAGACGGGGACAAGGGGAGGCAAATGGAGACATGGAAGTGGTGGTTGGTTGGTTGTTTGGTTGTTTGGTGGTTTGGTTTGGTTTGGTTTGGTTTGGTTTTTAGGTCCCAGAATGAACATCAAAAATGATTTACTTTTAAATTTCACTGTGTAACTTGAATACTAAATTATAAAAGGGGCACATGTATCTGCATTTAACAGCTAATTAAAAGTAAAATACCCATCTACTCCTTTAGCCTTTTATTGATTCAAACCACAAAACTGGAAAACATTATGTTTATTCTCAATACATTAAATATTAACCAAGTAGTTTTCACTTATCATCTCCCAAAAGTATCCTTAAATGAGATCATCACAGGCTGGGGAGATGGCTCAGCAAGTAGAGTTCTTGCTGCACAGGCAGGAGACTAGAATCCTGATCCCAGCTCCCACATAAAAGCCAAGGGGTGTGGCAGCTGTGATCCCAGGGCTCAGAAAGTGGAGACGTGGGTCCCCAGACAAGCTAGGCAGCTGGACTAGCCAAAGTGGCACTACATAGCTTCAAGTGAAAGAGTGTCTCAGTGCATACCGTACAGTGATCAGGGAAGAAATCTGACATCAGCCTTAGGTGCGCATGTCTGTGCATGTGTGTGTGTGTGTGTGTGTGTGTGTGTGTGTGTGTGTATGTATGTATGTGTGTGTATCTCCACATATGGAAACACACACATGCACACACATATACAGGCACCCAAATATGTGTGTATATGTGTATGTATGTATGTATGTATGTATGTATGTATGTATGTATGTACCTTCACACATGGGAACACATCCATATACATACGCACACTCATACAGGCACCCAAGTGTGTGTGTATGTATGTATGTATGCATGTATGTATGTACCTGTACACATGGAAACACATACACGCACATATGCACCAGGAAAAAGAAAGGAAGGAAGGAAGAGCGGGAGGGGGGAGGGAGGGAGGGAGGGAAGAAGGGGGAGAGAGGGAGGGAGAGAGGCACAGTTCACCATTAAGGGCCATCAGAAATAAGAACAGTGAAAAGCAATTAACTCCTTAACAGCCTGGTGTGGTAATGCTACAACAAGCAGTTTTAGTATCAGACAAATGTGGTTTTGGGCCAGATTCTGATTAAACTCTCTAAACTTAAATGAGGTGAGCTATTATAAAGATTAAAGAAAATAAGACGTGCAAGACTGGTGCAATGGTTTACACATGGTAGTGGAGAACGGACAAGCCATGTATACAGCACTGAGCAATTAAGGCCAACCTTTAAACATCCCATGGTGGCAGAAAGCAAGATTTTCAGCAGATGGCTTTGGTTGGAAGCTAGCAGCAAAACACCTGGTAGAGACCGTTTGATATAACTTGCCAAAATAAGAGCCTCAAAAACATTGGCTATGGGATAAATAACTTCCTACCTGGGCTCTGTACCTAAAGGTCAGCTGCTCTGATCTGCCTTGCTTGATTTATATAAACGAGACTTTGCCAACATGTGAAAAAAACAGTGTAAGTGTAACCATCAACATTTGGATTTTAAAAACAGAAGGCAAAAAGAAAGGCAGGATCATGCAGTGCCCAACCATTTGTCGGTACCAGACTGCCGTATTCTCCTCCTTGAGAATGAGGAGAAGAGAGAGCAGAAGCAGCCAGCTTTCTATCAACTCTGAAGACTAAGGTTTCCAAAAGAGGTCCATCAGGCTAAGAGAATCATCACTCTTCCAACAGCCTGATGCTCACACACACCGACAATCATACCAATTAGAGAAAGCTTTTTCTCAACTGTGGCCCTTAGCTGGTTGGTTAATAGGATATGCTTTTGTCTGCAACATAAAGGGGCCTTTTTTATTTTAATTATGTTGTCAGATGTAATAACGGAAAGCCGAGTATACATGAGATTATGGTATCTATCCTGAGGGGCAATCTAACACAAGAAACTTGCCTTCCACTCTAGCAAATGAGGTCAGCTGGCAATGCTGTGTTCCCTCCGATTTTAATGAACTGTACAATGTTTTAAAATGCATTTTAATAAAAGCAACAATTAGCGGAATCAGCTTAAACACAGTTAAAGGAAATTTAAACACCAAGATCGTACTACATTCTTCTCCCAATACATTTGAAGTTTCAAGTTATGAAATACTACAGACAAGCATAAAATAACAGAATTGGAAACCATCAGCAATACTTACCAGATTTTATAAATTTGGTGTAGTCTCTTCAAAGTATTCTATGTGGTTTTCAAAACCTGATGCAGCATCAGCTGGGATGTGGGGCTGAGTGGTGGAGTGCGTGGGTGAGGATCTGGGTTCAGTCAGTCCGCAGCGCCAACAAAACAGACAAATTCTACTCCACTCCCATGACCACTCTCTTCCACTTTTCACTCTCAAGTCTGACTACAGTCTTGAAGTTAATCCGTAATACTCTTGTTCTTGGGGTTTGTTTGTTTGTTTGTTTGCTTACTTTAACCTTTTTTTTTTTTTTTTTTTTTTGCTTTAACTATATGTGTGTATCTAAAAAATGGTAGGCACCACTCTAAAGCTTTATATAAATTTTATGTAAATGCTAACATGGTAGATAGCACATTGCTACTTATTCATTATGCAACCTGATTTTAGATATGTTGGCCTTCATGCACACAGGTGTAGATACATGCTAATACACAGTACCATCGTCTAATTATCTTTGGTTTCATATATTTCAACTTTTATTTTCTTTAAATAACTGTTCAGCTGAATGACTCTCCTATCCTTGTGCCAATGTTTATAATAAAGCTTCAGGGCCAGAAAGCATGCAAATATTTGATGTCAGTAACCATATCTATATATATGGTGTGTACACACACACATATGTTGCTTTCCTCAGTTAATATGTCTGTTTGTCTCTTCCACATCTTGAAACACGTGAGCACATTCTAGTCACCCGAACTCCAAGCTGTACATTCTGTGGCCTTGCATAGACATACAGTGGCATGTACGCACATTTAATAGCACCACAGAGAGTATTTCCACTACCCTAAAAGCCAAGCCCCCCCATGCTTTGCCTGGCTACTTTAGAAGAGGCTGATCTTCTGACTGTAGCATAGACCTTTTCTTCCTGATGTGTCATCTAGGGGAATCAGACAGCATGCAGCCTTTTCAGATAGATTGTCTGCTTTCAACTTGGTAGTGTGTGGTTAAGGCTCCTGTGGTCTTTTCATGACTTGAGAGCTCATTTATTTTAGTTGGGTAGTATTTTCAATATCTGGATAGATCCATTTTTATTCACCTCCTAAAGGACGTCTTGGTTGCTTCCACAGTTAAAATAATATGAAGAAGCTAGAAACATCCATGTTCAGGCTTTTGTGTGGATATAAGTTTTAATTGCTTTGCATAATACCAAAGAAAGCAAGTGATGGGCCATTTGGTAAGAGCATTTTTTTTTTCAAGATAGGATTTCTCTATGTAGCCCTGGCTGTCCTGGACTCACTTTGTACACCAGGCTGGCCTCGAACTCACAGTGATACGCCTGCCTCTGCCTCCCAAGTGCTGGGATTAAAGGTGTGCACCACCACCGCCCAGCCCTGGTAAAAGCATGTTTTATACAAAATTGTGGGGCTAGAAAGATGGCTTGGTGACTTAGAAGAAAAAGTGGGAAAGAGCCTGGAACATATTGGCACAGGAGACAACTTCCTGAACAGAACACCAATGGCCCAGGCCTTAATGTCAACCATTAATAAATGGGACCTCATGAGGCTGAGAAGCTTCTGTAAGGCAGGAGACACTGTCAAGAGAACAAAGCGACAGCCTACAGACTGGGAAAAAATCTTCACCAACCCTACATCTGACAAAGGTCTAATATCCAAAATATATAAAGAACTCAAGAAATTAAACACCACCAAACCGAATAACCCAATTGAGAAATGGGGCTTGGAACTAAACAGAGAATTCTCAACAGAGGAATATCAAATGGCTGAGAAACACTTAAAGAAATGCTCAACCTCCTTAGTCATCAGGGAAATGCAAATCAAAACAACTCTGAGATTCCATCTTACACCCATCAGAATGGCTAAGATCAAAAATTCAAGCGACACCACATGCTGGCGAGGATGTGGGGAGAGAGGAACACTCCTTCATTGCTGGTGGGAATGCAAACTAGTACAGCCACTTTGGAAATCTATCTGGTGCTATCTCAGAAAAATGGGAATAGGGCTTCCTCAAGACCCAGCTATTCCACTCCTTGGAATATACCCAGAAGATGCTCCAGCACACAACAAGAAAATTTGCTCAACCATGTTCATAGCAGCCTTATTCATAATAGCCAGAACATGGAAACAGCCTAAGTGTCCCTCAGTAGAAGAGTGGATAAAGAAACTGTGGTACATATACACTATGGAATATTACTCAGCTATTAAAAACAAGGAATTCCCGAAATTTGTGGATAAATGGATTGAGCTAGAAATGATCATAATGAGTGAGTTAACCCAGAAGCAGAAAGAATCAAATGGTATATACTCACTTATATCTGCATACTAGCCCAAGGGGCATGTCCCACGAAAGCCTTCACTTACCAGGAAACTGGGACAGAGGGGAAGGCATCCTATTGGGACTCTAAATGAGAGACGCATGGGAGAACAGCAAAATAAAAGGATCCAGAGGGTCCTAGAAATCTACAAGTAGAACAATATGATAGGTAGATTTGGGCCCAGGGGTCCCGCTCAAACTAAGGCACCAGCCAAGGACAATACAGGAGGTAAACTTTAAGCCCCTTCCCAGATCTAGCCAATGGTCAGAATATTCGCCACAGTTGAGTGGAGAGTGTGATACGACTCTGGTGCCTCACATTTGACCATGTCCCCTGGAGGGGGAGACCTGGTGGCACTCAGAGGAAGGACAGCAGGTAGCCAAGAAGAGACTTGATACCCTATGAGAATATATAGGGGGAGGTAATCCCCCTCAGGAACAGTCATAGGGGAGGGGAATAATGGGAAAATGGGGGGGGGGGAGGAATGGGAGGATATAAGGGATGGGATAAACATTGAGTTGTAACAAGAATAAATTAATAAAAAAAAAAAAAAGATGGCTTGGTGGTTACAAACATTGAATGCTCTTCCAGAGGACCTGGGTTCGATTCCCAGAACCCACAGGGTGATTCACAACCCTCTGGAACTGAAGTGCCCTCTTTCTACCTCCACAGGCATTACATACATGCATGCAAGATACCTATACACATAAAAACTACCAAACTGTCTTCCAAAGGGGCTGCACCAATTTGCATTCCCAGTAG